>NC_081825.1:212700269-213311269 GCF_030867095.1 Alligator mississippiensis | reverse complement strand
CTAATCAGTGGAAATAAAATGTACATTTTTGCAAGTTCCTTTTCTCCTGGCACAAGAGAAATTAGCTGACACCAGCACTCAGACATTTGTCCCAAGGAGCTCTCAGTTGGTGGGTTTTCAAGCAGGGTGCATCTCTGAAAGATTGAAATCTTCCTGTGGGGTTGTTTCTGTAACTGCAGCATAATTTTTTTCTTCTAGTATCTTACTGAGGTCTTTATTTTTTCCTTGAATGAAAAAAATACTGCATTATGTGTACTTAGAATATACATATACATGTGTATATGTATATGGAAGTATTTTGGATTTAGTTTTATTCTCCCTGTCCCCCCCCCCCCCACTTATTTTTTTTTTGGTAATGATTTTCACCCCTTTTTTGGTAATGAAGTTTAAAGGTAATGACACTTTGTATATGTCCCTAAATATAATAATTTAATGAGAATTGATGAGGAGCCCAAATAAGGAGGAATTCTGGGTCCTATTATATTAGAATGGGAATGTCACCAATAAAATCCTTGGGCATTTGATGCAGGGCAAAGAGTCTGCATAGGAGGAGTTAGTCCCTGGGGAACAGAGAGGGCACAGCGTGGAAGTTTCAATAGAACCACCTAGGATACATCCATGTGTCTTCAAAGCAGAACAATACCGATAAAACAGGATGTATACCCAAGGTTCACTTCATATGTGTACATAGGCAACACACTGCAACATGCTGATTTCTTTGATTTTGATTAGAGAACAGGATCTGATTCTTGTGAAACTGAAGTTCACCAAGAGTTGGGTTCTGTGCCTAAATGTAGGGCATGTATCAAATGCATTTTGGAAAAATCGCTATGACTTGTGCAAACTTATGTACTGCAAGTAACTTCTAAAGGCTTCATTTTCTCATTTTCTATACTATTGAGGCATTTGTGTATCAAAGTGATGAACCTGAAATGAATGTCTGAATAAATAGACATGTACATCCATGGGTGCTACATTGCTTCCATTAGAAAGTGTGTGCTTATTGTTTGCAAATAAAAGGCTCCCATGGCAAAAATAAATGGTCAGTCTCAAAATTCATAATATGAATCTTGAAAACATTCATACTATTACTGAAGCAATTATCCAAACATTTTGTAATGCAAATTTTTCAATTTAATAGATACAAAAAAAAACAACAAAAAAGAAGAAAAACCTCAGTGCGGGTGATAGCATTCCATGAAAAAGGCCACTTTTGATTAAAGAAATAAACTAACAATAACTTTTCATTCAAACTATTTTGACCATTGTTGTATACAGTTAAACCTGAGCACTGGAGATATTTAAGTAGGAACAGACAGGTCATGCTAGCAAGCAAATTTCCTTTAGATCTAAGGACCTGTTTATGACAACACTTGATAAGGCAGCGCTTTTTGGAATCATGTTCCACTGAATTAACTAATCGCAGCTTTACAAGACTGCAGCAGGATTTACCTTTCTCTCTTTCTCTCTTTAAGAATCGTAACTTTGGAAATAACAAAAAGAATGGCACTCACTACAGTAAAGGCCCTAGAGACAATCTTCCCTCCCAGTCCAGTGATGATTTTGCATACTGTATAAAGTGCTTTGTGCTGTCAGAATTTGCCTCTTTTGAAAGCAAAGTAAATATTTCATTTCAGTCATTTAAGTTATTAAAGATTCTATTGTACTTTTTAAGCAAGAAGGGTGGCCCTGGCATCATAGGAAAATTCCGTATTAAATAATTGAGTTATGCCTCATTATTTTCATCTTGAGTGAAATTGTGGTCCTACTGAAATCAACAGGCATTTGGCATTGACTTTAATTGGGCCAGGACTGCACCCCGTATGCTAATATATCTATAAACACTTTTGATACAGAGAGCATATCTACTACTGGGAACGTCTAAGCAGCCTCCATGCTGAGTCTATGAGCACTGCTGAGAAGTACATCTTGCTCATTTATATATGCTAAATCCCACAAATTAGGCAATGCAGCCATGTTAGACTAACTGTGAGCATATGCCAACAAGCATGTCTGAGATGAAGAGCCTGAGAGTGGTTCTTGGCATATGCTCAGGATGTACCATAAAATAACGATAAAGGCTAGGGATAGATATTACACATAAACTGGTTTAAACCTGTAACAGAACCGATGTTCAGTGCACATAAACCAGTTTGAGAGTGGCTGAAACCAGTTTGGGATAAACCTGGTTGAATGTAGACTTAACTGCTTTGGTTTAACTTAATCAGACTTAACAGATTTGGCTCAAACCAGTTTATGCAATGTCTGTCCCAGCCCCCCTTATGGTTTAGGATAAACCAGACTCCCCCAGCATCCCAGCATGCTCTCTGGGCTGAGCAGGGCTCTCTGCTCCACAGCAGGGCTGGCCCCTCACTTTTGCTCCTTGACTGGAGCTCCAGAGACTGAAGGCTGCTTCCTCCCCCCCATCACCACTGCCTGCTAAGCAGGAATTCCGCCCCCCTGCCTTACTGAGGTGTTTGTGAATTGGCTAGCAGACCACATGCTGGCTACAGTCTGTGCTGAATCAACAGGCAGAATCAACAAGTATCTGATAATGTCCCTCTGTTGTTTTCTTAATTGGATGATAAATGCTGTTATCAATTCCCTGCTGGGCTAATCAGAGCTCCTGCCTGGCCACACACCCCTCAGCTCCATGCTGTTGAAGGAAGGGAGGGCTGCTCTAGTGCCCCCCAGCATCTAGCCTGAGCCACTGCAAGCATGTGCCTGCATTTCTGGGATGTCTGTCCAGTTACAAAACTGATTTAGCCTAGCCAGGTTACACTAACCTGCAAAGATTCATTCAGTTCAGGCTCAGGCTTTTTGAATGTCTGTCCCTAGCCAAAGTGGTTACATGGCCTCATTTCTGGGGTTTGGATCTTGCAGGATGAGTTTCTTGGCAGCGCTCCTGGGCTAAGGATGGAGGCAATGTAAACATGCCCCATTTTTCTACAGTCCATCCCAGAAGGACCCCAGTGCTGCTGTGGCATAAGTAATAAGAGATCATTAGTTCTCCAAGTCAAGGGCTGTCATGTTATTTCTGTTTTGTTCAGGAATAATAAACAATGATCACTGGAACTAGAAAGCTTTCTCCAGTGTGGCTGGAGCCTAACCTAGAAATTGTAAAATTTTAAGGCTGAGATTTTCAAATGGGTATAAGGGAGAGGGTGGGTGCCCATCTCCTAGTGAATCTGAGGAGGAATAGATCCTACTTTCCCTAGCCTTCTTTCCAAATATAGATTGAATAGACAATAAGAAGAGGTATAATCAGAAACTGGATGCCTTGTGGGATATCCTCACAAAACAGTAAAGGGAAACTATGTAAAATATCTTTTGAGTAAATCCAGTTATGTTAGGAGTTTCAGTGCCAAAAAATGAACTTTATCATTATGGCATTCTAATTTGTATTTTATTTATGTAGTTGGATAATACCTCTTATGAGATTTTTTTTTTACCATAACTAGAATGACATTTTAATGAAAACATATCCTTATTTACTTCCTGCTATCCCCCAAAGCTTAACCCAAGCAGTACTACATTTACTTTGGGGAAAGAATGGAATATGAGACGATTTGTTGAAGTCCTTTAGGTACCCTGCTGTACTGTGGAAGGTGTCTTGACACCTGTGGTTGTTGCTACATAAATCTGATAGGAAAATGTTTGATTTTGAACCTTAGGGAAAATTTGACAAAAATAAAGTTGTTTCATTTATCAAACTTCTTCTGTAAAAGATTTCAAATTTTCAACAAAAACAGCAGCAAAAACTTCTGACATTTTTGGCTAAAATCTGCTCTGAACAAAACAAAACAAAAAATCACTTCTTTATCCAAATTTCTGAGTTTTGTAGTTGTTTGACTCACTTACCCTCTCCCCACCTCATAAGAAATCAGAGACTTTTTTAATGAAACTTTTCATTTAGTTAAGACATAAGGACTTTTTTTTCCCAGTCCTGGTGCAGTCGTAAAACGGTGGCAATAATGAGCATAGTGTTCTAAGGACCTCCTAAAAGTAAATGAAGTCAGTGGGTAGGATTTTGTCCTCCACTGAAGTCAGTGCATTGTTCTGGTGGTATAAAGGGAACAGACTATCTCCTTGGTGCAGCATCAGAGGAGCCCAGTTCTTGTGCAGCCCCTTCTACAGGTTGGATGCAGCAGCGGTAAGACGTATGCCAAGGTTGTGAGGAATTGGGTTATGACCTTCCTGTTCCTATGTAACATTGCACAACACAGCCACTAACTTAACTCTTGCAGCTACTTTCTTTTGTGCCGATGCCATCCAGATCCAGAATTTGGAACATGCTTGAATTGTGAGACAAAGATACTCAGTGGGGTGGACAAGCATACAAGTGAGATGAGTAGTAATAGACTTATCATTTGTTTTAATTCATTTTTAAGTTAAATACTAATTCCTTTCTCCACACTTTTACCAGGAGCATAACTAGTAATGTTGGCACCTGCAGTGTTGGGGAGTGGGGAGAAGTCTTACTTGACCCCAGAGACTCAGAGACCCCAGCTGCTGCTGCCATGTGACTCTTCACACTCTGGCAGCTGCTACTCTAGCATGGAGTTGGAGCTGCAGTAAATAGGGGTAGCAAAAGCATGGCTTGCAAATGTAAGAGGAGTTAAGATAATTACCATTTGGCATTGGTCATGCAGCCAAGTCCAGTGTAAGATAATTTGAATCTCTAAACCACAGCAGAACGTAAGTCTATGTAGCTCCATCTCTGTCCCTCACCATAGTCTTACCTCTTTGTACATACTAGGCACATCTATGCATACCCCTGACTGCACAGTTGGTACTGGGCAGTCCCGGCAGCATGCCGGTCACTTTGGATCCTACTGCACAGTAGCAGCAGTGTCATGATTAGTGCTCGCTGATGATATGTTGCTGTAGTTCTTCGCTACAGCAACATAGCATCTCATGTAGATGTGCTCACTGTCCCCTACCTTCATCAAAAGTGGCAGGGGACCCCTCTGCAACAATAAAAGTGCCACCCAGTACACACATAAGCGACTAGCATGTATCTGTGTAGGTGGGTGGGACATGCCTACTGCACTCTTCTATTCTTGCTACACAGATTTCTCTGTTGAGAATCTATTTGGTGGGTATCCAAAAACTCTTGGACTTAACACACCACTGAGGTGCAGGATGTGGTTTACACACCTGAGATAAGATCAAGGCATTGCACTGATTTCACCATAAAATTCTTTTCCTAATCATTATGGCTAGAAACATTGCTATTTTTAACATGGAAGTTGAATCTCAAATGTAATCATCTGGCTCCTGGCCATGAGTGTTAGTGTCCATTCCTTAATTTGATACTGTGCTTTGCCCAGACCACATCTCTGAACATCAATTGGCCTGCCACTTTCCCACCCTACCTTTGGCTTTTTATTTATTTATTTTTTTTTTTGTAGTGATTTATCAGTGTCTATCTCTATGCCTTCAAGGAAGAGGAACATGGATGTCTAGCCCTAGTGTGGTGCCTTCCTTTCTGAATAGAAGATCATTTTGGATTGTAAAATGGAACTGAAATGCTCAGGCTATAAAGCATGACTTAACTCCATACCTCATTATGTGCTCATGAAGCTCATGCACCAAATTCATTGGGACCTAATGCACTAGATCTCCTCCCCTGTTCTCTTTGCATTCCAGAAATGATCAGTAGAGGAGACAACTTCTAAGAAGAAGAATACCACACACACACACACACACACACACACACTTCCCATCATTCTTTGCCAGGAGCTAGGATTACCAATGGTACCCCAATGGATCAGGCCCTTTCATATAAAATTTGTGGACTATAGAAATGTAAGCTTTGTTTCCGAAGCATTCAGTAAATTAAGTGATATTAGTGATACAGGTGAAAAAAATATTTTCTGTTGGTTCATTAAAGTACAAGACTTCTGAAAAGAAATATGGAAAACTAATTTGATAATGTTTCCTGAATATATATATAACTTTTATATTTGTATGAAATGGGGAAACAGAGCAACATCTGACAGTGCAGAGAGAAAAACTGTCCTTTTGGTTTAAAGATAGCTAAATCCATTTCAGTTCAGCATAACTTCTTTCAACACTATGATTGGCCATGATAAGAATTGTCACTTTTGCAGTCAAATCCAAATAACATCTGCTCAGTGCAACCAGTCAATATTGTGGAAAAGTTCAAAGAATGAAGATCATTAGTAGTGTCAGCTTTACAACCAGAAGGTAATGGCATTAAAGTGAGCAAGGATAATACCCAGCAATAGTGGCCCTCATTAAGCAGTGATTTATCATGATGAAAAGACCTGTTTAACCTTTGGTCTTCACATGCTTTCTGTTTTTAACAAAAAGGCCTATTATTTCTAGTTGTCAAGTGATAATTTGTGGGCTGTTAAAAGGATGTATTAAATTATGCTTAAAACAATTATAAACAATCATACAAATATTGTATTTGATGTGGTATAAGTCTTAGCCAATATGATATTTAAATGTGTTTAGCCTTTTAGAAATGAAAGTGAATGCTTGTGTTTAAGCTATTAATAGGTATTGTCTCTTAAGTATGTTAAATTAAGCCCAAGGTAAACAAGATGTGACACCCTCATGTCAAGTAAGTATCAAAATCTATATAAACTATTTTAAAGGCCACATGTGTGTCTATAGAAAATGTGTTCTTGTTGTGGTTAAATGGGCATCCATTGCTGATGAGCTTGAGAAATCACTTACTGTCTCTCTTCTACCCACTAATATATTTATTTTAGTTAATTTCATTTTTATTGAAGTGGCAGAACTGATGATAGCAGATAGCACAGAAAGAAGCCATGTAAGTTTCCCTGTAACATCTTGCCCAGTGTATCTTAGTCCTGACCTGTAACATCTGTGCTGTCCAATTCCTGGCCTCTCCTGAGTAGAAAATGTCACTGGTGACAAATTATGCCAAATTGTATGGTGGCTTTTGTGATGTGGACAAATGTCCATCAAGGATCAAAAAGAGACTATCAAACTCACTTCACTTGTGGCCTAGGCTACATTTGCATCCAGAGCAATATAACCAAGAGATTATTAATGCTTTATGTTACTCAGTTTCCAGTTTCCCCACACTGCAGATCTGTCTTTTTATTTAATAAAGTAGAAATATTAAACTGCAACTATAACGCCCCACATTTTATTTTTCCAGTAAAACAAAAAGGAGAGGTGTGTTTAGTTGATCTGAATAGAAAAAGGATAATAAAAGCCTTGTGTAGCTATTCTCATACTTACAGTTTATGCTAAAATAGAAATGGAGAATCTTCAGAAAAGCCTCTCAGCATTTATCGATATATAGCCATCAAGAGCATTGAAAAATTGTTAAACACAGTTACAGAAATAGTATCTACAATAGGAACAGGAGGACTGACATAACCTTTAGACCCCCTAGTCTTTCAGTCAAATCCAGGATTTTACAGTTCTGCTCACCCCCCAAAATATTTGTAAATCTGGGTTGAATTTGGCTGGGAAAAAGACAATGTTTCTGTAGCTCCCCTTCCCACCTTGTGATCAGTAGCCTGAAGTGTACTTTTCCAGGGTGTGGTAGACCCAGCTCCAATTTTCTTCTCTACACAAGAATTTTAAAATCTTTTTTCAAACATCCAAGGAGTGCTTCAGCATAGTCTGGAGCAAGGTTAAAAGGCCTCTCAGTCTCTTTTGATACTGTTCCACTCTGCATTATACATATTCATTGAGCCAGAGAGACAGAGAGAGAGGATGACCCTCTAGAGTAGTAATCACCAACCAGTGGATCTTGATCCACCAGTAGATCTTGTAGCCTCTTGAGGTAGATCTCAGAGCCTCTTGGAGTCTATCTGAGACTGGGGTGGGGGGCTGAGTGCCCGTGTGCATGCATGCGTGCGCCCCAGCCCAGCAGGTCATTCCATGGGGGAGAGAAGGGGCAGGGGCGAAATCAAGGCCACCACAGTGCAGGACAGTGCTGCAGAGGCAGGAGTAGGGGTAAGTTGAGTGGGGCCCTGGTTGAGTACGACTTCCTGCTGGGGAGGTATGCCCCCAAATAATGTTTTCTTCCTCTGCCTTGATCTGCCCCCCTTTCCCTCCCCACAGACTTACATTGCTTTTAAATGCCAAAGGTGATCTCCTACTTAAAAAGGTTGGAAATCACTGCTCTAGAACCACGGTGGCCAAACCACAGCTTGCAAGCCACATGTAGCTCACCAGCATAGTACTTGCAGCTCTCTGGGGCTTCTCCACCGAAGCCCCCCCCCACTTCTCCCCGAGGCAGCTCTGGGGGACACTGGGCTGCCGGGGATGGGGGCTGCAGCCATGCCACTTACCCCAGGGCATGCTCCCTGTAGGGAAAGCCAGAGCAACTAGGCGGTGCAGGGTGGAGGTGGTCACTTCCACTCTGAGTCACTTGACACCCGTCTTTCCCTGCTCTCTGTCTTCAGTGGAGGATTGGATGTCATTCCCAGGGTGAGTAACTCTGGCTACCCCTGCTCTAGAGTCTTGGTTAGGATATTGATCTGAGAGCAGGGACACCTAGGCTCCAGTCTCTGCTCCGGTGAATATGTAGCTATTTATATAAAGTGGAACATCATCCATAGGAAAGTTTGAACACTCCCCTAGAATCCCTTGCGGCATGCTGATTAGAGCACTCTTCAGCAGAATGAGAGTTGGGAGTGCAAATCACTTTACACAGAAAAAGGATACAGTCTAGGCCCCATACATTCTGGTTGAATGCCATATTTTATTTGAGCTAAATAGAATATTTTATGTCAAACTAAAGGGATGCTTCTGGATTTTCATTTTGTAGAATAACTAAAATAAATCTATTTTGGTATGATTCAGACTGAGAAATTATTTTGGATTTTTTGATTCATCAGCCACATTGAAAAAACTATTTTTGCATAGCTCTAGCTTTTACATTATGGCAAGCATCTGCAGGATCCAGCCCTATGGAAGAAACAACACTTCTAGGAAAGTTAATGTTCATCCCTTTCCTAATAGTAAGTCACATGGAGTTGTTCTTTCTTCAGACAGGACTCTCTCTGATTTGGATCAGTGCTGCAGGACTGAGTCCATGGGATAAAACCCTGGCTTCATTGATGTCAAGTGGAGTTTTTCTATTAGCTACCATAGGGCCAGATTTTCATCCTTTGTCTCTAGGTTACAACCAAATGATGAGAGGAATGGTGGTACAGAGGAGGCTATCAATGAAAGAAAATTTAGATTTTCCAACAACAGATCTTGATTAGGGACCCACCAAAATTATGATTTAATGATTTCGAATGGGCTTGATGAGAAAGCATGGGATCTGCAAAAAAGTGCAGGCTCTCTGGAAAAAAAAGTTTACCAAAAAATAAAATGCTGCCTACCTCTGGGGAGCCAGCGGTCCTTGTGGCTGCTGTGGCCTAGCCACACAGCTCTCTGTGGGGGGGAAGCAGGGAGGGGGGCTGTTGACACAGCAAGGTGGCTGCTGCCCCTCACTGTTGATTGGCTGTGAAGGCTGGCCATCATACAGACCTGCCTCTCTCCACCAATTGGCAGTGACGGGTGGGGCCATGTGAAGGACAGCCCTTGCAGCTAATCAGGGGTGAGGGGCAGGGTCATTGGAGTCCCTCAGCCAATCGGGGGGGGGGGGGGGAGGGAGCCACTGCACTTGGCCAGTGAAAATAGCTGCCAACACAAGCATCTGCTCGAGAAAATGGCTGACAGTCACCTTGAGTTCAGTAGACTCCCTAATTGTGATAGTGCATATTTGAAAAGGGTAGGGAATCCTTGCCCTTCAGTTTGCTATCAGAATGTAAAAAAATGCAGTCTACCCACAAAAAAATCTATCCTCCTTCTACCATTTTGTCCTTTAACTTAAGGAGCCTAAATCTAACTTATATCAAAGGTCTCTTAAACAGACAGAGTGGTGTGGATGAGCCCTTATGTAAATAAGAACTGGGCCTAAAATGCTTTTTCATTTCAATTCCAATTTGTCACCATTTCCCTATGTTTTCGCCTGCAAAAATGTAGGTTTCTCTAAGCTTTGCATTTGGATAATGAGAGAATTGACAGGGATATGGGTGAGTTCTTGCCGCATAGTGACTAGACAGCAAATTCCAATCTGCTTTTAAAATATTAAAACTTTCTCTGTGTAGTGAAAACTTTGCTCCAGGTCCCAGCTGGTGAGTTCTCATGGAAAAAGCAGCAAAGCAAAAACATGGATGACTTTAGCTTTTTGCTTGAATTGGCAAATTCAAGCTGTGGTACTTGATGAGTTTCACAGCTATAACAAATACTATTTGCTTTCTCTGGGCTCAACATTCTCACCTTAACTGAACAAATCGCTTACGCATGTACTTAACCTGGAGAAATCTCACTTACGCATGTACTTAACTTGGAGAAAACTCACATGTTAAAGTGCTTAGCAGAATTGGTTAGAATGCTCAGCCTCTTTATGAACCCCATCAAGAAAGGTGGCATATTAGATGAGGTAAGGTGCAAGGATGTAACGGATCAGATCCTGATCTCAGTTACACTTGTGTAAGCGAAGCCTCGGCTTTCTTTAATTAATGAAGTTGCAGTAGTATGAAAGTACTATGTGACCGGAAACAACATGCTGTCCTTGGTGTACTTACTTTGATGAACTGAGATTAGAATCTAGCTTATTTGTTGAAGCCTTACATCATCTGGCCTTATCCTTAGTGACCAAAAGGGTTTTAGTAATTGTCTAATATTTGTTATTCTTATCCCAAAGGTGATATTTAACAAACCTTAGCTAGTTTTGGTAGTTTATTTTTCTTTTTAATAGCATATTTGTTGTAAGTATATGCAATAGTACCATAATAATTGATTCCCATCCTTAGCAATGGAAATAAAGTATTTATAACTAACCAAGAAAACAATTTTAATTTTACAAAGAAGTTTACAGATATGTTGTGCAGCTGTTTTGAATGAGACCTTTAAAATAGTGTGGAAATATAGGCAGTATGAAATCAACAGCTTGGCATGTTGCATGGGGTATGTCTACATACATATTAAAATGTACTCGGTCTTGGAACTGGCTTTCTCCATTTCCCACTAGCCCCCCTGTTTCCCCCATTCTGTGCTGCCTAACAAAAGATTTTCAACAAAGAAATTCTTCCTGGTTTGTAAAACAGTTGTGTAAAACTTGGACTGTAAAGCCACAGTTGACTGCTTTAATGTGGAACAGTTGGGAGGGTGGGGAATCACTGACAGGTTGGGACAGGATACAGAAATGGTGCCCCTATTCTGTCGAGGGTCTACTTAGTCACACCACCTGCTCCCCCTATTATTTCAAAGGCAAACCAGTCATGACAGTATGAACAGACGGATGTTTAGCCTCAATACCTTGGACACACGGCACCAGACGGAGCAAGGGGAGTTAAGAAAAGATAAATTAAGTGATCAATAAAGATAAGGGACCTGTTTAGCAGTAAATGGTGGGGACAGAGCAGACAGATCTGGGGGTGAATGTGTGTTAAATAATGCAATTGTGTGTTCAGCTAAACTTAAACTTTTCAAATCCACATATTGTTCCAAAAAGCCTTTTTTTTCTCCTTCCACTGGTTATTTGTGTTTTAGATAGAAATGGTCAAGTGTGTGTGTATGCACACAGAAATATATGCATCTTCTGCTGGCTGGTATTTTGCTGCTCGGGGAAAAAAGAAAGGAACTGTGTGTTTGAAGCTGGATAATAGTTCTGGTTACACCTCCTATATACATGATTTAAAAAATAATCCCTTCCATTAGAGAGCAGTGGAGCTGCTAGAAGAGAGTAGGTAAGCATAGGCCTTGACAGCTAACTGGATATTGACTGGTATGCATCCTTATTTTTTTGCATATTAAGTTCTTTAGTGCAGGAACTATTAAGTTTTGTGCTTGTACAGTATTCCCCAATATCCTAATGTGATACTTTTTCTTCCCTGAGTGAGTTGGTGTCAGTCAGTCAAAGAATTACAACTAATGGTAGGCCATGTGGCCTAATGATAAGTGACCCCAGAGGATGTTTTTGGAGGAGTGGGCCTCCTAAGCCTGCATAGCATTTAGACAATAATCACAATAAAATTAATAATCTGACAATCATTTGTGGATGGCTGTTCCAGGCATTTTGCTAGAGAGAGGCAGTCAAAGTAGGCTCCTATTCTCAGGCATAGTGGTTCCTGTGATGTACGTAGCTTTTATGAATTGTGGTTAATTATGTCTAAGAACTGCCCTGTTAAGCTACTGCTCTGGGCACACTGTTACAGAGAGCAAACGCTATGAGTAGCTCCTAATACTATAAAAATAAGAACAGAGGCCTTACCCTCACATGTTATTTTTCTCTCAAACAGTTAATGCTTTTGTGGGAGTCATGAGCTTTGTACTTTATCCTGAAGGCCCTGAGGTCTCTTCTGGGATTGAGTTCTAGATTCACAGGCTGCTTACTGAAAGTCTCAGTATTCTATTTAAACTAGCTTTGCTCTATGGGCAGTTCCCTTGTCCCAGTAGAATGCAACTGTTTTGAGAAGTCATGATCATACCAAGTTAGTTCCTTGTCAACTGGAAGGCCATAACCTTAGCTAGCAGAATGAACCCCAGCGTGGTGCTGGCAATGAATTTCTGGTTGTGCTGACTTGTTTATTTTGCTGTTACCTTATTTTCTTGTTGCTTTTCTGCTACAATTAAATATTCAGCTTCTTTGCTGCTTAGCATGTATGCCCACCCATCATAATAAGCAGTCAAGCCTGTGTCTAGCAGGGACAAGGGAATTCTATGCATTTTCAGATCTTCTCTGTTAGGCTTTTAAACAACACCCCCCGCTTCATATTTGAAACCTAAATCACCTCCCATCAGGGGGCAGGGTGAGGAAATGCTAGCAGGGCTGGGAGGACAGACAGCTCTGACCTAACTTACGCAGTTATCTCAGACACACCAATTCTTGTTGGAATACTTTACAGAGAGGGGAGGGGTCTGAAATGCTAGTGTTAACCTTCACCACACCAGGGTTCCAGGAAATTCCTGTGGAAGAGCTTTTCTAGGTCCACAGTGACAGGAGCCATCCTGTACGAACAGCTGCCTCTCTCCACAGCTGTGCCTAGGCCACACAGGAGATGGTCAGGATTCCTGCAGCTGCTCCGGATCTGCTGTAGAGCATACTCAGCAGTAGTCGCTGCTGTTTTGAAAGGATGCCTAGGTTAATACTGGAAAGAATGACTGGAGCCAGCCCTGCAACTAAAACACTCTGGAACCAAGTTCCAGTAGTTCTCCAGCTAAAAAACTCCTTCTCATGAGATAAGAGTGAAACAGTACTGCAGTATGTAACTTCATTTCTGCAAGTGCCATCCATCGACTTTCATTCTTCTTCATCTGTTGATGTGAAGGGAATTTTCTAGGCTAGGTGCATCAAACACCCTGCTCCCTGGGGTTTCTTGCAGATGCAGCTGGTAGTGACAGGGCAAACAGTGATGTATCAGTACAGCCATCACATCCCCCTTGCTGTCAAATAGGGCTCTCTAGCCCTGAATTCTGTAGTAGGCCCTGCTTTCCACTCACCCTGCACCGAAATCCCTAGGCCTACCGAGAGCCCCAAAGACCAGAGGAAATGGTTCTGGGGGCCATATGTTCAACATATTTGATCTAGGCTATGTTAGGAGATTATATGGTTGGTGCCAGGGACCCTAGCAGGTAACCTAGCCTGGGTTAATTGCCTAGCCAACCACACCTGCCCTGGGTTTCAGGTTGAGCTCTGTCCCAGCTAATTAACTGGCTGGCTTCCTGACCGGCTGCTGAGAGTCCAGTCTCTCCACTTCCACCTGTAGTTATAGACCAGCTAACGATGCTGAACCAGTGTGCTGTGGTAAGCCCCTGGTTCCAGCACTCTGGTTTTGCTGGTTCCTGATCCTGGTTTTAGTTTGTTCCTCACTTCAGCTTTGGATTTTCCCGTGGGTCTATTTCCTGGCTTCTGACTCTGGTTTGTCTGTGCTCTTGGGCTTTGCCTGACAGATTGTCTCTTGGATTAGGTAACTTGGCATCTGATTCCTGGATCCTAACCCTGGACTGTGTTGTGGACTCTGCCCCCGTATTTCCCTCTGGATTTGGTAGTATGGCTCTTGAACTCTGAGCCAGTCCCTGGGCCCTACCTTTCCTCAGTGGCCTAACCATTACATTTGGAGAGTTTGGGCATAGTTCCTGCTCGGATAGAAATCTGAGGCCTTCCTCTGGAACTCAGTCAAGGAATTACTATTGGGATCCCATGTATTATACAAAGCTTTGGACTTTTTGATGAAGGTGATTAGAAACTCAGCAATTAATTTGTATTGTCTAGCATCAGTGTTCTCAGTGTTGTACAGTAAACAGAAGAAATGATCTCTGATTGGCTCAAAATCTGAACTGTTCAGACAAAATGGACCACAATATGGACAACCCAATGTCACAGTCCAGAGATCTGGAGATTTGGTCAACGCAATTCTTGCTTTGCTGGATTTTCATCAAGGGGCTTCTTGATTGAAGCTTAAGATGGGATTTGAATGGAAGTCAGGTGACTTTTCATAACAGCCATGCATATTGATACAACAAAACCTAGCATCTCTTTGGAGCTAAAGAGCTACTGAAATCTATTATTTTGCACTTAGAACATTTTTAAATACATATTTGATTAAGGCCATGGAATGCAATAGTCTTTTGGAGTTGTATGTACAATGGCAAAGAGCACTTAGGCTAGGGACAGACATTCAAAAAGACCAAGCCTGAATTGATTCAGTCTTTGCAGGTTAGTTTAACCAGCAGTGAGTGAACTGATTTGCAAGTGGATAGACATGTGGCACATGCCTGTAGTGGCTCAGGCCAGAAGCTCAGGGGCGCTAGAGCAGCGCTTCCATTCCAACAGAGAATCTGAACTGAAGGGGGTATGACCAGGCCCCGGCAGGCCTGAGTTGGACAGAGGAGGGATTTAAACCCCCATATTAGCCTGTTTGGAGGGTGAGGAAAGAGGGAGCGTCTGCTGGGTTGGCGGGGGGAGGAGCAGAAGGAGGGGAGAGCTCTGTCCACCCCAGTGGCTCTCTGACAGCTGGGAGCAATCCCCACACACAGGGCTGCCCAGCACTAGAGGGGAACACTTCCCCGTCCTCCCTCGCCCCCTGCACCCGGAGGGGGCGGGGGAGGGAGGCTCTGTTTGGTGCTGGGGCAGTTCTTCCCTCTCCTTCTCCTCCCCCCCCACCCACCGCTGTGGGGTATAGAGGGGGGCATTGTAAAGCTGTTTGGCCCTGGAGGGGGCTCTTCCCCCTGCTTCTCCCTCACCACCGAGGGGTTGGGTGGGGAGCGGGGGCTCCATGTGACACTGCCTGGCCCCAGATGGGGACTCTTCCCCAACCCCCGCCCCCCCGCAGGGCAGGGATGGGGGCTCTGGTCCATGCTGGGAGGTACTCTTCCCCCTCCTCCTCCTCCTCCTCCTCCTCCCCCTACCCCCACCCACACCCCCACCACCAAGGGGCGGGTGGGGGGACTCTGTGCAGGCTGCCCAGCCCTGGATGGGTACACTCCCCCCCCCCAGTTGGGGGGGCTTTGTTCAGTGTGGGGGGGATTTCCCCCCTTCTCCTCCTTCCCCTTTCTCCTCCCCCCACCACCCACCACCACAGGGTGGGGAGGGGAGGCTCTTGCAGGAGGGGAGCAGGGAAGAGAGCACAGAACAGAGCCTCCCTCCCTGCCCTGTGGGACAGCCATGCTGGCATGGCCCCATTAAGGTGAAGGGGGCAGGGAGAAGGTTTAATTCCTCCCTCCGTACCTTCTGGTCCCTTCTGCCCTGCAGCTAGGGTCTGCCAGTCCCAGGAGCCAACACCACAGCCCCCTTCCCTCTGCTTCCCAGCTGACTGGCAGACCCTGGCTGTGGTGGGCAAGGAGGAGGAGGAGGGAAGAATTAATCACCTCCCTGCCCACTTTGCCTTAACAGGGCCATGCTGCCCAGTGTCTAACTATGTCCCATCCCTGCTCTGGCTTGAGAGCAGAGGGGAGGAGCCAGCCCAGCCATGAAGCAGAGCCTGGCCCAGAGAGCATGCTGGGCTGCTGGGGATGTTTGCTTTTCTTAAACCAGAAGGGGTCTGGGACAGACATTGCATAAACTGGTTTGAGCCAAATCAGTTGAGTCTGATACTACATTCAACCAGGTTTATCTCAAACCGGTTTTAGCCATTTTCAAACTGGTTTATGTGCACTGAATATCTACACTGGTGATGCATAAGGGGTTTATGCGGGTGCACCTGCACCCCCTGAGATTGACTATGCTCCCCTCTGAGAACTGCCGCTGATGCTGCCATCAGGCAACCCGGCTGCAGGCTGCTGCAGCAGGGGGAAGGGGTGTGCCTGGCTTGTAGCTGGCCCAGCACAGCAGGTACAGGCAGGTAAGTAGGGTTTCTTGGGGTGGGGGGGAGATCAAGACCCCCACAGTGTAGGAGGGAGTGGGGTAGGGGCAGGGGTGAATCATTCATCCCAGCCCCTGCCCCGCTTCCTGCTGCACTGTGGGGACTGTCCCATGACCCAGCTCATGAATGGAGCCCTGGCTGGGCCTGGTCGTGAGGCAGTTGGAGCCCGGTGGCTCCCACTGCTGCATGTACTGCAGGGGAACTGGGGTAGGGGTGGCACGTTGCCCCAACCCCTTGGCTCCAACGCGCCGTGTCCCTGGACAAGCCGCTGGGTTCTGATTACCCAACAACACGGCCCAGTCAGGGTCCCATTCATGGTGAATGGAGCCCTGGCCAGGTCACGTCATGGGACAAGTGGAGCCCAGCCGCTCCTGCAGAGTCATGGTGGTGGGGAACCAAGGGGGGCATATGTACCCCCTGCATCTTTGCATGGGCAGGGGCAGCTGCAGGTGTGAAGTAATCTGGGCTCTGCCTGCTCCATGCCTCACTGCAGTCTTTGAAAGCAGCATGGCACAGTGCCATGTGCCTTGCTGCCCGGCCCTCCCAGTGGCGGGACACACATGGTAACACGCTGCTTTCAAAGGCTGCAGTGAGGCATGGAGCAGGCAGAGCCCAGCTCACTTCAGAGCTGCAGCCGCCCCTGCCCCATGCAAAGATCTGGAGAGCACAGGGGGGGCGCTATGTGTCCCCCTTGGCTCCCCAGCACCATGACTCTGCAGGAGCCTCTAGGAATGACCTAGGCAGGGTGGGGTGGGGCAGGGGTCCTGGGAGCTTCATCTCCTTTGGCACAGTGGTGCAGCTGAGGTTGGTCCTGCCCCAGCTCTGGGCACCCCTGGGTGGGGCAGGGCTGGGGCTAGACCAGGGTCGGTGCAGGGAAGCAGCCAGGGCCAGTGCAGGGCTGCAGGGCGGTGAACACCAGTACCAGGCAATGACCTCTGGCACGGGGGAAGGGGCAGCTGAATGGTTGCAGCAGACCCTGACCCCGATCCTGATCCCTGCCAGCCCCAACCTCGCTCCCCCCCTACATGGGCCTTTCCCCTCCCCTTGCCCCTTCCCCCACAGACTTTCACACCCCCCTCCTCAATTTTTTTTCTCCCTTTGCCCCGGGCCCCCTGCTCAGAGATCAGCTGCTGGTGCCCCGCCAATATTAGGAGGCACCAGTCACCCATGAATGTCTGTTCTGTTAAAAGTTTAAACCAGTTTCTGATCACTTAAATCAATGTATGTGTAATGCCGGTCCTCCTTCATTCTAACAGAGGACACATTTTTGATTGAAGAAAACGTAATTCATTTTCTAAATATTCTAAATATTGCACTAAATAGTCTAAACATTTTACAGTACTATTGGCCACCCATTGGTCATCAAAGTCAAAAGGAATCACTTGCTAAACTGTTGTGCAACTTTCAGAGTATGCAATCTTAAATTTTCAAGCAGAAATATCTCTTTGCTAAAAGATTTGCTGCTTTATGAAGATCAGCACAGTTGGGCCATCTACATAATTAAATGGACCATAATTAAATGGTCACCTTTGTATATAATGCTACGCTGAGGAGTAAAAGGCCTTGTGCCAAAGGAAAGAGGGAGAAGAGGAGTTTCTCATTACGCTGTAACTCCCTTGCCTACATATATTCATCCAATTTAGAAAAGAGTAATTAGAGGCTCTCTCATAGCAGTGATGTCTTCTGCAGTCTTGTTAGCCAAATAAGTATTTATAGACCTAATAGTGTTACATACAATAAGGATATTCACCAGCTGTCTATAATCACAGGGTTCAGTTGTGCTATGGAGTTTTGGCTCTGTTAGGATTTCTTACAGAAATGTTTCCATGCTTATTTTTAATGTCATTGTACGTGTATGAGTGAGTGTATGTGTGGGTGAGAGGTAGGGAACTAAATATTATTAATAATGCTAAAAACCTCAAAACATTTCTCAAGCATATTGTATATGCTTGAGAAATGGAAAGTAAAATTATCTAGAAACAGAAGGGAAATTGACCAAGCCTGGTAAAATTCAAAACATTCAAAAAGTACATAAAATTGTGAAAAATTACTTCTGCTTTCAAGCCTACTTCAGTTTGGTAAATTAAATCTGAATGAGAAATGAATGATTTTTCCCCCATAAATCTTTATTTTACTCTGTTATCATTATCCAACAATTGCAATTTAATCACGTTGCTCTGAGGGCAAGAAAATAGAACTTTTATATAAGTTTGAATGTTTCCTTTCTTCGGCTTCCAGAATCAGGTTCTGCTTAAGCATGAGCCAATGGAGACCCTTCCAGTCTATCAAATAACCACTAGCTGGAGGCAGGTGTATGCGTGTGCATGCACATGCATGCCAGCTCTAAGTAGCAGCAGAATTATTAACTGTGGTGAAGCAATGGCACATTGGCTGATTTTTTTTTTATCAAGGCCTGCTCCTATGAGGTGCTAAGTGGGTTTGACAGTAGGCAACTGCTGTCCATCTGTGCACAAAGAAGCATAACATAACCACAATAAAATTTAAAAAAACAGTTTAGTAATTACTTCATAAATTATATGATGAATGATTTGCATCTGTGAGATTATTATTCATGGGCCTGGCAACAAAGATGTTTATTTTTATGAGAGATTATATAATTCTAGCTCCAAGAAAGGCATGGTACATTAGTGTTGGTACATCAGCTTAATGTGTATGCAGCATTATAAAATGATTCAGACAACAGGGAGCATTATCATGTGTTCTGGAATCCACCACAGTGAAGCCATAACATGATTCATTTGGAATCTTTCTCTTACACTTTCTTGTCAGCAGAACCAGCATCTTTTGGTGAAACATAGAATCATAGAATCATAGAAGTAGGGTCAGAAGGGACCTTGAAGATCTTCAAGTCCGACCCCCTGCCTGGGCAGGAGGGAAACTGGCCTCAAATGACCCCAGCCAGGTAGGCATTGAGTCGCTTCTTAAAGACCCCCAGGGTAGGAGCCAGCACCACTTCCCTTGGAAGTTGGTTCCAGATCCTAGCCGTCCTAACTGTGAAGTAGTTCTTCCGGATGTCTAATCTAAACCTACTCTCCAACAACTTGTGGCCGTTACTCCTTGTTATCCTGGGGGGCACTAGGGGAAACAAGGTCTCCCCCAAACCCTTCTGGTCTCCCCTAGTGAGTTTATAGATGGTCACCAAGTCCCCCCTCAGCCTTCTCTTGTGAAGGCTGAACAGGTTCAGGTCCCACAGCCTCTCATTGTAGGGTCTGCCCTGCTGTCCCCGGATCACGCCGGTGGCCATCGTCTAGACCCTCTCAATGTTGTCCACATCCCTCTTGAAGTGGGGTGCCCAGAACTGGACACAGTACTCCAGCTGTGGCCTGACCAGTGTCACGTAGAGGGGGAGGATCACCTCCTTGGCCCTACTTGAGATGCACCTGTGGATGCACGATTGGGTCCGGTTAGCCCTGCCGACCGTGACCTCGCATTGTCAGCCCATGTTCATCTTGGAGTTAATGATGACTCCAAGATCCCTTTCTGCCTCTGTGCTCTCAAGAAGGGAGTTTCCCATCTTATAAGTGTGCTGCTGGTTACTACTGCCCAAGTGCAGCACCCTGCACTTGTCCGTCTTGAAACGCATCCTGTTTTTGTTAGCCCACCCCTGCAACCTATCCAGGTCTTGCTGCAGTCTTTCCCTCCCTACTAGCGTGCCCACCTCACCCCAAATTTTGGTATCATCAGCAAATTTGAACAGGTTGCTTTTCACCCCGTCGTCCAAATCGCTGATAAAGAAATTGAACAGCGCGGGCCCAAGGACCGAGCCCTGGGGAACTCCGCTGCCTACTTCCCCTCAAGTCAAATATGGCCCGTCCACCACCATCCTCTGAGTACGACCCTTCAGCCAATTAGCAATCCATCTGACTGTGTAGGCATCGATGCCACAGTCACCTAGTTTTTTAATGAGGATGGGGTGGGAGACAGTGTCAAAGGCCTTGCTGAAGTCCAGAAAGACTACATCCACGGTGACACCTGCATCCAATGCTTTTGTGACCTGATCGTAAAAGGCAATCAGGTTGGTCTGACATGACCTGCCCCTAATGAAACTGTGCTGGTTGCCCTTAAGCATCATCCCCGATGCCGGCCTGTCACAGATGTGCTCCTTGATGATCTTCTCAAAAAGTTTCCCCAGGATTGAGGTAAGACTGACAGGCCTATAGTTGCCCGGGTCCTCCCTTCTCCCTTTCTTAAAGATGGAGACCACATTGGCTATCTTCCAATCATCTGGCACCTGGCCCAAGCACCATGAGCGCTCGTAAAGCTGTGCCAAGGGCCCAGCAATAACTCCTGCTAGCTCCCTCAACACCCTGGGGTGGAGAGCATCTGGACTTGCTGACTTGAACACGTCCAGCCCCTCCAGAAGCACTCTAACCTGGTCCTCCTCAACCTTAGGTCTGGAGGCGTTCCCCTCGAGTCCGTCTTGAAACACAGTGGGGGAGTCCTGGTCCCTGCACAAGAAAACGGAGGTGAAGGATTTGTTAAAGAGGTCTGCCTTCTCCTCTGGCACAACCACCAGATTGCCCAGCGCATCTTGCAGGGGCCCCACGTTTCCCGGTGCCTTCTTCATCCTCCCTATATATTTGAAAAAGGACTTTTTATTATCTTTGATCTTGGACGCCAGTACTAGCTCTATGTCCGCCTTAGCTTTCCTAACAGCCCCCCTACAGGCCTGAGCAGTGGAGGTATACTCTTCTTTGAAGATACCCCTCCCCCCCTTCCACAGGGTGTACGCTGCCTTTTTGGTAACCAGGCATTCCCGGACGTCCTTGGTGAGCCAGGGAGGCTTTCAGGCACTCTTGCCCCCCTTGCTTCTTGTTGGGATTGTCACCCCTTGGGCCCTGAGTATCGTCTCCTTAAGGAACAACCATTCATCTTGGGCACTGAGTTCCCCTGCCCTCAAGAACCCCAGCGCCTCTCCCACCAGTCTCCTCAACTCGTTGAAGTTGGCCCTCTTGAAGTCTAGGGCTATCGTCTTGCTGCAGGCCCTTGACACCCTGTGCTGAATGATGAATTCCAGCAAGCGATGATCGCTGTCACCCAGGTGGTCCAGGACCTGAAACCCCCTTACCAGATCATCGCCTGTGGCCAGGACCAGGTCCAACAGGGCATTTCCTCTGGTGGGACTGTGCACCTCCTGGGTTAAGTGGAGGTCCTGTATCTCAGCCAGGAACCTCCTGGAATGGTCCAAACTGGCTGACTGCTCCTCCCAGCAGATGCCCAGGTAATTTAGATCACCCATGACAACTACATCCCTTGCCTTAAGTGCCTCTGCAAGCTGGCCCGAAAATTCCCGGTCCAGCTCCTCCCCTTGGTTGGGGGGTCTGTAGTAGACCCCCACCATTAAATCCCTCTCCCCACGACCCCCTTGTATCTTGACCCAGAGCACTTCAGCTTGCCCCTCCTCCGACCCCATTTTGCTGGCAGAGGATGTGTACTGCTCTTTGACATAGAGCGCCACACCCCCTCTCTTCCTTCCTTCTCTATCCTGCCTGTACAGCCTATAGCCCCCAATGGTAACTGCCCAGTCATGGGATGAATCCCACCATGTTTCTGTAATCCCTGCTATGTCTGGGTTTGAACTAGCTATTCTGAGGGGGAGTTCCTCCTCCAAGCATTGGTATACAAGCATTCCCCATACTCTGAGCATTGGTATGCAGGCATTTAAGGCCTTGCATAGCTGCACATGCCACCCCCCGATTAGGAAGACTATCTGGACCCCTGTTTCTTACTTGGGCACTCTTTGCACCTGTCTTGCTCAGGTGGTGTCTCTACGTCTTCCTGCAGCCCCCTCCCCCGGCAAGGCTAGTTTAAAGCTCACCATACGAGATCAGCCAACCTGAAAGAGAAGACATGCTTGCCTTTAGGAAAGAGGTGAAGCCCATCCCACCCCAGCAAGTCCCCCGTCCGAAAGCATGGGTCATTATCTAGGAACCGAAGGTCCGCCTGGCAGCACCAACTCCATAAGTGCCAGCTGACCTCACCAATGCAGGCCTCATGTCGCCGTCCCGGCCTACTCACTGGAAGAAGAGAGAAGAATACCACCTGCTCCCCTGTCTCCTTAAGCTTGGCCCCCAGAGCCTCGAAGTCCTTCATTATGCGGTTAGGGTTTCCCCTGGCCACGTCGTTTGTTCCCACATGGATGACAACCATGGGGCACCAGTCTGTAGGTCATATGTAGGCCGGGATCCTCTCCGTGATGTCCCGAACCTGAGCCCCAGGCATGAAGCAGACCTCCCGCGTCATGGGGTCAGGCCGGCAGGTGGGACCTTCCAGCCCTCATAGGATGGAGTCTCTGATGATGAGGACCCGGTGTTTCTTCCTGCTGGTGTCTGATCTCTGCCCATTCCATGTCGCGTGGGGACTGGCATTGTCCCCACCGGAGGCATTTGCTCTGTCTTCCTCCATCACAGCTGCCAGGGCCTCAAACCTGTTCCCCAGGTGTACCTGGGGAGCTTCCACCACTTTAGGCCAAACAGCTCTAGATTTGAACACCTTCTGCCACTCCTGCGTTGGATGCGTCTCCTGTGGGGGCTGTACAGTGGGTGACCAGGCCTGCAGAGAACAGAAATAGGCATCAATTTCATCCTCTGCATCCCTGATCCCCCTCAGCCTGCTCACCTCTGCCTGGAGCTCCCTCACCTGCTCCTCCAGGGCCCCAAGCCAGACACAGGAGGGACAGGCAGGGGAACCACCAGCCCCCCCCCCGGACCCCGCCAAGCCCCCCCCACAGACAGGGGGGCAAGGGGCCACCGACCCCGCCATGAGCTCCATCTGGGTGGAGGCCTCAGAAGAGCACATGGCAGGCGGCAGCGCCAGGTCGAGGCCCCTGGCAGCGGCACTCCGCGTCTGCACAATGTCTACAGAGCTGCGTCTACTGCTCTCTCACTTGCTGGAGGTGCCCCTCTGGGCTGCTACCTCATGCCTGCCTTATGTGAATGCCGGTGCAAATGCCGGCGCACCCTTACAGAGCGCGCCTGTTTGCGCGCACTGTTCGTGTGCGCTGCCTGCGTGTGGCTCGGGAGTGCAGCTCCCTGTCCGGTGAGCTAAGAGGGCTCCGAAGGGCTTCCTCTTTGGATCCGCCTCAGCTGCGCTCTACCCTCTGCCCCACTTATCTTAGGGGGAATCAGCTGTTGCTGCCCCCTCTGCTACTGCCGCCTCTGTTCGCTGCCTGCTGCTGCTGCTGCTGCTGCCTCTGCTGCTGAGGTAAGGGGGCATACGTGCGTGTGTGGCACACGTGCACCTTGCTCCCTCTGCTCCTGATCCCCATCTGCCGGTGGTTTTTTTCCAACCGCTGGTTTCAAAGCCCGCGGTTTGAAATTCCTACCGTTGGCCCTAGCGTTGGCCCTGAATAGTCAGACTGCTTATGAGAAACATCCCATGAATAATATAAATATTTATTTATGAATAACAATGATTAATTATAGACTACTGTAGTCATCTCACTGTCAAATGACCTAATTGTGAAAGATACTGAGTTGCCTCAGTGCTAAGAAGTAAAGAACACCTTTCAGGACTGTTTTGAAAGTCCTGATGCCTCATGGTGGTAAATGTCAAATCTCACAGTGATCTTTGGTCTGCTGGATCCTTAGTTGGCAAATTTAGATCTATAGGTTATTTTTAAAAATGGTATTTATGGGACCGTCATGGGGAATGCAAATGGCCACAATGCTTAGCATGTCATGGGCCACTTACTCTCCTGGCAAAGGAGGAGTATAGTCCAGGGATTAGGATGTTTTGAGCTCAGGGGAAAAAGAGAGTCCATTCACCAGCCTTACTGGTTTGGGCCTCACACACTGGTTCAGTGCGCACTGCCTCTTATCCTTTGCCTCTCTGGGCTCTTGGTCAACTATCTATTAGTGGAAATAGAAATCTCACAGACTGGATGCCTGAAATTCCTCAAGACGTGGCAGATGCTTAAGCACTTGAGTCTTATAGGCATTCTAAGTTACAGTTCCTCTCTTTGGGGACGTGGCAGTAGAAACAGACAAAGCTGGGCTTTAAATGTTCCAAAACAACCACTCTTTATTTTAAACAGCACAAGAAATGTACATATCTAGACAAAACACCTGTACAACATTTCCCTTCAGTTTTCTTACCATACTTGAGCATTCTTTCAGCTTGGGTCAGAGTCTATGGAGTGCACAGTCTTCCACTGCTGGGCATGCTTCCTCCTGAATCACAGAGTTGATCTACTTCTCTTTCTGTAGCTACTTTCCTTCAGTTTCACTGGTCCTGTAGCTATCAGAACCCCCTTTTCGTATTTCCTGCTACTTCTTCCTATATCTCTATGGGTCTCTTGGAGTCATCCTTCTTCCACTGAATCCTGCCCTTTTTTAAAGATTCAGTTTAAAATTCAGATTTATTCTTCTGCTTAGGGTTTTCTACGCACATGCAGGAAAGATGGAGAAGAATAGATTTATCTAAGAAGTGGTCATCATAGTAGGCTCCCATTTGAATAGAAGCTATCAGTGATGCAGAAGTTTCATAAAATCAACCAGAATTCATAAACTTCACTTAGAGAGACTTTTTTTCCAGATCATCACAGGGCAATATCTGCCTTGAGTACTTACATTTGAACCTTTTGCTGGGAAGCTGGACATGTAGGTTCAATCCCCTCTGGCTGACTAAAGCCTAGAACCTGATTCCCACTCCTTAGTCAACTGCCCCAACAATTAGGTTTTTGGACCTCTGATTTACAGGGAGGAACTATGTAAATAGAAACATAGAAAACTATGTTTTCCTAAGGAAAACTAGACCTAAACTTCATGTAAGTGGCTTAAAGTGTCATTTACATGGCTAAAACTATCTGAAGGTCGAGCTAGATTTAGGCACTTGTGCCTATAAGAAGTCAAGACTGGTACATGACTAGGGTTTTGGTGATATGCAATGCAAGTGAAATGACCCTTTTGTCTTTTAAAAGGGATAAATATATTTCTGTTGCTGGACCTTTTTCAGTGTAATAATAGTTGACCATACTGTAACCTAGGATGGAGTTTACAGCATCCAGCTCTGTTGAACATTCCTCTTCTTGAAATCTCACGGCATGGCTACCTAGCTTCCCTCCAAACCTTGAATTCACTACCAATAAAATAGTCCTTGCTCCTTCACTTCTGCTTGCATATGCATGTACCTGAAACTAGCATTTAGGTAAACAGCTGGGAGCAGCTCAAGTTCTTGGTTTCAGAGGGCCAAGTTCAGGCTTATTGTCTCCAAAGAGTTTAAGAGAGGTACTGGGGAAGAGTGCTTAGCTCTGATGCTGAGTTGCTTGTGGCTGCTCCTAAGCCTTCTAGTCTACCTAATCATTGGTCTTCGGTGTACCCAAATGGGAGTAATGAGTGATGGGTTTTTTTTCAAATGTGAATTTGGGATTGGGAGAGAAATTTACAGAGATGACCACATGAGGTTCATAGATTCATAGATGTTAGGGTCGGAAGGGACCTCAATAGATCATCGAGTCCGACCCCCTGTGCTGGGTTTAGATGACCCCAGCTAGATGCCTATCTAACCTCCTCTTGAAGACCCCCAGGGTAGGGGAGAGCACCACCTCCCTTGGGAGCCCATTCCAGACCTTGGCCACTCTAACTGTGAAGAAGTTCTTCCTAATGTCTAGTCTAAATCTGCTCTCTGCTAGCTTATGGCCACTATTTCTTGTAACCCCCAAGGGCGCCTTGGTGAATAAAACCTCACCAATTCCCTTCTGTGCCCCCATGATGAACTTATCATGAGCCACAAGGTCGCCTCTCAACCTTCTCTTGCGGAGGCTGAAGAGGTCCAGGTGCCCTAGTCTCTCCTCATAGGGCTTGGCCTGCAAGCCCTTAACCATACGAGTGGCCCTTCTCTGGACCCTCTCCAGGTTATCCACATCCCTCTTGAAATGTGGCCCCCAAAATTGCACGCAGTACTCCAACTGCGGTCTGACCAGTGCCCGATAGAGGGGAAGTATCACCTCCTTGGTTCTGTTCGTCATGCATCTGCTGATGCATGATAAAGTGCCATTAGCTTTTCTGATGGCTTCATCACACTGACGACTCATGTTCATCTTGGAGTCCACTAGGACTCCAAGATCCCTTTCCGCTTCTGTGCCACCAAGCAGGTCATTTCCTAGGCAGTAGGTATGCTGGACATTTTTCCTCCCTAGGTGCAGCACTTTGCATTTCTCCTTGTTAAATCGCATTCTGTTGTTTTCCGCCCATATGTCCAACCTGTCCAGGTCTGCTTGTAGTTGTTCCCTGCCCTCCGGTGTGTCCACTTCTCCCCACAGTTTTGTGTTATCCGCAAACTTGGACAGAGTACACTTCACTCCCTCGTCCAAGTCACTGATGAAGACATTGAAGAGTATCGGTCCAAGGACCGAGCCCTGCAGGACCCCACTGCCCACACCCTTCCAGGTTGATACCGACCCATCCACTACGACTCTCTGGGTGCGAGCCTCTAGCCAATTCGCCACCCACTGGACTGTGTAGTCAACCAAGTCACAGCCTCTTAACTTGTTCACCAGTATGGTGTGGGATACCGTATCGAAGGTCTTCCTGAAGTCTAAGTAAACGGCGTCAACCCCTACTCCTGGGTCCAGGTGTTTTGTAACCTGGTCATAAAAAGAGACTAGATTAGTCAGGTACGATCTGCCTGCTACAAACCCGTGCTGGTTTCCCAGGTATATTTGTATGAAAAAACTTTTATTTAAGGGTTTTATTTTTTTACTGTACACACTGTTATGTTTTTAATTATGCAATATTGATCTGTTCTCCCAAACTTCAGGTGCTTGAATCCAGTGTTCAGATGTGTTTCATTTTCACAGAAATTTAGGATTGGAAGGGATATTGATTCAATCCCCTACTTCTGTAGACAACCACTTCTGTAAACCCCTCCTAAATGCATTGCAGGTGTAGGATGTCTCTGACATCAATGCATGGGAAAGGACTGGCTAAGTAAACAGAATGGGATTGCTGATGAAGTGAGAAGCTTCTAGTTTATATTTACACAGGGATACTTAAAAGACAGTGGTTTGGCCATTTTGAATGAATTGCCTACCTGCATTTATCCCTATGGGCCTGAACTTAGTGGGACAACTGTTCTGAGTACTGACTATTTGTCAGAGTACAGGTTTCAGGACTGGGACCTTAGTGGGAATGGAAGTTCAAGCCATCTGCCCTATAAACTAGTTTTCCAGATCTTGAGCAAGCTAAACATAGCAAAGGAGATTTGTGGCCTGTTTCAAAACAGAGTCGGGCACCAAGAATACTACTGGATGCAAACTGTGCTTCCTGTCATATGTCCCTTTTGAATGTAATTTTTTAGAAGTATCATATTTAGACAAACTTATGTTGTCCTTTAGGCAATGGTTTGCTTATCCTTATTGCTCCGCAATAATCAATGAGGTAATAATTGCTTGAGTGACTTGCAGGGCTAGTCCAATATTTACAAGGTTTACTCAGAGATAAGGCTTGTAAGTTTTACCCAAGGCTGGCATTGTCAGAGCAGCTGCACTGTTATATCTGGATGACAGCTGACTGCCTCTTAGTAGTACTTAAGTCTTGCAGAAAAATAAAGAAAGGAAAAGGCATTGGTATCACACCATAGAAGTGATTGCTTGAGCTTGTTGCTGAAATTCCTCCGGATGCAGGATCCAAGCCATTCACCTGCTTTGTGTATTCTGGCTAGAAACTTTTGTGAAGAGCAGGTGAAACCAAAGGGGGAACTGATTGTCCTCAGTGTTTTCTAGGCTTTGCTAAATAAAGTGGAGTTAAGGAGAAGGGTTTATGCTGATGGATTTATCTGTCATGTGTTGCATAGGATTGTAATGCAAACATATTTGTCAGGTAGTTTGCCCAACTCTAGCTTTTGTGCTTTAAAAAAATGTAACTTGAAAAACAAAAAACATGTTGGGATATTTAAAGAACTTTCTTTTAGCATCAGCTTTGTTCTTCCTGTCTGTCTGGTCTCCCTTCCCTTCCCTTCCCTCCCCACAGTATACATTGTGTAGCTCACACCAGCAGTGTATATAAAAAGATGCTTGAGAGCAAGACACAAAACTGCGGCCCCTACTTCAAGGCAAGGTAAAGCTTGAGAGATCTGATCACAGGCACATTGAAAAAATCGTTGACTGGAATAGAGCCAATATATCCAGCTCTGTGCACCCACCACAGTAGTCTGTGGCAAAGCGTATGTATTGGAGGTGTTCTCAAGAGTGTGACTAGAGAACTGCTATTCTTAGCTATGCCTTGGAGGCACAATAGCTTTTTAAGGGTGAGGCAGCCAGACAGATAGGGCAGCTTTTACCCTGCTCTTGCCTGTACTTGGGGCTGCTGAATCCCCCTAATAGCCTGAAGTAGGGTAGCTGATGTACCTCTTCTACTTCCAAACCCCTAAGCAGAGGTCATTTCAGATGTAGCAATAATTGGGTCCAAAACGTTTGGAGCTGGAGTTTAACTTAGGTTTAGGAATATCTCATAAAATCAGTCACAGCAGTTGGAAAGGATCTCAAAGGTCATCTAATCCAGGCATGTCAAAGACAGCCTATGGGTTGGATCCAGCCTGCAGAGCCCCGTTGACAGCCCACAGTGCTGCCCCTGGGTCCAGATTTGACTCCAGCATGTGCTGGACCAGCTGTAAGTGCAGGGCAAGCACCACACACCACACATGGTGCCTGCCATGGCCAGCCTGGGACCTGTGCTGTACCCAGCACACACCTCATCTTCTCTAGGGCAGGTGCTACATGCAGCATGTGTCCCAGATTGACTGGAACAAGTGTCATGTGCACTGGATCTGGTATGGAGCAGGGTGCAGGGGTGGGAGGCACAGATCTGCAGACTCTATTTGATCCACAGGGCCACCCACGGACCAGTCATCCAGTCCATGGATCCAGCCCTACACCACTCTGGAGGAAGTCCAGCCCCAGGGCTAGATGAGTTTGACACCTCTGATCTAATCGAACTGTCCAGATGTAGGATTCACTGTTCTTGAACCACCCCAACAGAATTGGAAGGTAGCTCTCTGATTTAAACATTTCCCTAGTGTTACAGACAAGAACAATAATGAGCATGTGAACAAGAACTGGAAAGTAAAACAGAGCAGAATCTAAAGGAGATCCTTCAGTTACATTAGTTGCATAAAATGGCCTCAGTAAAAATAAGTAAACTACTTCAAAGAATCATTTTTATTGTTTTAAATGTAGTTTTTAGCCCAGATCAGGGCTTTGTTTTAATATATGCAGACTGTGTTACAACTGTTTCACACTGAGAGAGCTATTGATTTTGTCACTGATGTTATGTTACAGCAGATTAAGTATGGAGTAACATAATGATTTTTATCTTGATATAATTGTTAATTTTGGTTTTCTCTATAAGGACTAGGAAGTTTTTACCAATCTTTCTCAATAATTTTTCATTGGTTAGAACAGCCCTAAATAAAGATCACGTTGCAAATTAATATTCATTTTACTGGTGTGAACATAGCAATATTTAATGGAGAGAATTTTTGTTTTCAGTTTGGAGTCAATAGACACAATCACAAGGGAAAAAAATAACAGAAAGTGTGTTCTTTGAATGATGTTTCAATGTGTTTGTTTTCTAGTTCAACAATATTTTGTGCTTATCACAGTTTAAATTAAATAATCTTTCAGTTTTAAGTTACAGGTGGTAGAGCTGGGCTATGCTTAGCAAACTAGTGATTTTGCTATATTAAACCATCTACCATCTCATTGTTTGTAAAACAGTGTTTCTGTTAAATGTACATTGCTGCCAGAAATCTTTAGCTTCAAGGATTTCAGAACTGCTTAGTAGGTTTTCTTAACAACATTATTGGAGGTGCATTGTTGGATCTATGGGAGAGATAATGTTGCATTTTTTTACATCATCAGTCACACACAGTGATTACTCCAGCTGTACAAATAACATAGGAAATGGATTTTTTTGTATTAAAGTTATGCAAACCCAACAGATACTCACAACAATTGCTTCTTAAGTCACCGAAATTTAAAACCATTCAGTTTCCTTGTAAGGAGCTCTCGGCTTCTTTGATGCTAAGGTTTGTTAAGCCCAAATGTGGAGAACTAATAAAATAATAAAAAGACTCCAGAGGTGTTTATAGATTTCAATTATCTCCTGCTTTCTCTCCCAGGATTGGACTAGGCAGGATTGTGCTGCCCTCAAGTAGTACTTGAAGCTAGGCTGCATTTTATACTGGCTGTCTTCACATTCTCTGAGGTTTCTTCTTTGTAGCTGAATCGCCTTAGTGTGGGTAGTGTACAGAGGTGCTAAGGGCTAGCCCAGACAAAGCAGACATGCTTCACAAAAGCAAAGGAGCAAAAGGAAGCAAAATTGAATCTCTAGCACCCAGCTCCTGAGCAAACAGACAAAACTAATGGATCCACTCTTGCTCCTCCCATCCAATTACTGTGATCCAGTGGAGAGAATATGGCAACATCAGTTCACACAAATTCTAATGCTCTTAATCCCTTCCATACATATAAACCTCACATTCACCAACATTACTTCATTATCAAGCCACCCAGGCAGACTGAGTGTTGGAATGGACCCACCAGCTGCAAAAACCTGCCTCCTTCAGGTTTTAATCAGTTAATGAAGGATATGCAAATGACAAGCTTATGGGATTATGGCTTGTCTAACAGCAGTCCTCCCCACAGTGATACAGTACTAATACAGGTGTTAGTAAACTGGTTATTAGGCACTGACTAATTTAGGCCCATTCATGCTGTGATTGTGCTCTCAGCCCTGCCATTTGTACTCTTGTTTGTGGCCCAGTAGGAGATCTATTAGTACTGTGGTAGGTCTGACACGAACTCCTTGCTGTTAGATATGAAGTTAATAAATCCGGTTGATTTGGTATTTAGCCATACATGAAGACACGTGACTGAAATGATGATTTCTTTTTTCCTCCCTTTGCCTGGGAAACTTTCCATGGGGAGGTTAAAGGATGAATTTAATTAAATGTTATTTACCATTTATATGGACTTTTCACATACTTTGCTGAGTAAAGCATAAAGCACAGTCATACATTTAACCTCTATTTTCTCCTGGTCACAAGTAACCAACTCTCTTCTCAATCGAAGGGACAATAGCTTAACAGGGTATGTGGTGGGAACAAAATATGCAGTATCATTCAGCTTAAAAGGAATATTTGGCAGAAAATGGACTATTCAATAAATAATCTGATTTAGGTTTCAGCTTGTACTGTGGATGCTCCGAGGTTTCAAAGCAGCTCTCACAGTCCCTCCTCCCCCCTCTTAAAAAAGAGGAAGTAACTGATTTGCTGTATAACATTTGGACAAATCAGTTAGATCAAAATTTCCAAATTTGATGCCTAAATTTTAGCAAGGTATACACAGGCCAGTTTAGAGCAAAGAGATGACTGCCAAGTGTGTATATGCACATGTACACACTTTATTTAATCTCCCTAAACCCTGGGTACCTCAAGTACACTCTAAAAAAAACCCCAACTAGTGAATATTGTCTGTCTGTCTGTCTGTAAGGCAGGGACTGAAGCAAAGGCTTATCATGCCCATATTACAAATGGGGAAACTTAGGCACAGAAATTAAGGCAAGAAGCGTCCAAAACCAGAGACCTGAAGTTAGATTGCAGTGCACATATGTACACTGTCCACCTGTTCTGATTTGAAGCTAATCTAATCATATATTTTAAAAAGAGTTGTCTCTGAATTCTAATGCATTTGAAATTCAAACATAGATCAGACCAACACTTTGCAAATTAGCACTGCTGAATATAGGAAAGATTAGCATCACATTCTGAATATTGCCTATGTGCCTGACTGTTGCTTTTCTGTTCCTGTTGTGCTCACACAGCATCATCATTATTTACTACAATATTTTATTTATAAGCGAGTTATCTCTTAAGGGTATACTGGGTGCTGTGAAAATGGTAAAGATTGTCCCTGTTCTAATACCTTTTGTAGACATGGATAAGACCAGACACACTGGGAAGAAGGAGAGAAAGGTATTTCGTTGAACTTTACCGTTCTGTTTGTTTATTGTTCTATTTTCATAATTTTGTCTTGCACTGGTCATGGACAGTAATGGCCCTGGGGCTTTCAGAAGAAAGTAAATTTGAACAAGGAATATAAGTTGAGTGGAGCTGTATTAAAATAATAACAAAATTTGTCTACATTGCATGCATCATGCATCTATTCTCTTACTGCAGAAACCATCATTTCATAGCCCCCTATATTTTATAATTGGTGTTTATTTTATGACATTGTAATTAACCTGAAGTATTGATTCATGACAAAGTATATCCAGTTTGAAACAATCTTATCTATGCAGTATTTGTAATCACAAAATACTTAATCTGGTAAGATACTAGGCACTTTATCACAGGATAGACCTACAGAAAAATGGAACAAGAAATGCTCAACAAGAAGCTTTATTACAACAAATTAAAATGTATTTTCCATAAAACATTGTTGTGGGATCATGCTGGGCACTGGGCAGTGATGATGAATGTTTATTGATGTACTGCATGTAGGAGTAAAGGGTGCAGTAGTCTGATTTATTCTGGTTATATGAACGCACAAGATATGGGGGGGGGGAAATATTTGGTAGAACAGATCTGAGATAGAAAAATCAGCTGTTGTGAACATAAAATAATCTTATTTGATGACACTGTAAAAATGGAAATGGCAGCTGTTCATAGAGACAAAATAACTGGTTTTGCATTTGTTAAGGGTGTAGTGGTATAGAAGTAATGAATCACTTTTATACAAGATATGTGTTTGATGTACTTGGAAGACAATGTATGCAGTATGTAAGGAGAGAAGCCACCTTAATTTTTCTAGGAAAGTATACATGTATGGGATTCCAAAAAAAGAAATGTTGTGTAAATGGAATGTACAAATGGTCATGAGTCATTTGTCACAATTTACCACAGTTTCCTATGCTATCTTAATTGCTCTTTGCTATTACTTCTCCCAAGGTAAATGTCATCTATGAAGGAGACAACAACAGTATATTGTCCAAAATAACAGCATTACTTCTTAGACAGATGCTAAGCACCCCCAGCTTACATTTATGGCCTTGTGCAGGTGTTACATTTCTACTAGGAGAATCACCACTCTTCTAGTAGAAATGAGAATCATAAAAGCATTCATTCAACCCTGGGGGCAAGGAGGCTGCTGGGCCTGGCTTGAAAGTGCCGAAGAGGGAAAAAGGTCCCCTGTCCCAAATGGACACTTTTAAGATCCTGTGCCAGCAGTCCTGCTGCTTTACCCACTTTGTAGGAATAGCTACTTCCTGCTGGCTCCCCAAACTTGGGGTCCCCAGTCTGGGAAACGACTAGGGGCTTTGGCCCACTGCTCCAGTCCCCCCAGGATGGGATTGCTTCCCATGCCTTCCTCGGAATGGGAGTCAATTTTCTCTGTGGAGACCTGAGAGGGGGCAGCAGCAGCCTGAATACCTGTACTGTTTCTTCTCCCAGAATGATATATAGCAGTGGAAATTTCTGAAAAATTGCCACCAGTAGAAATGAATGCCGGTTCGAGGTCTGTATCTCATGCCTGATCCACGGGAGTATGGCACTTATTTGTATACTTTTATTATTTTATAAGCAGTGTTAGTTTGGTACTTTTTTTGGCAAGTGCTAATTCTTTGGCTCAAGAGACAAACTGAGTGTCATAATTATGTTGCCTGAGTTCAATGAAGCTATAGTTTCAGTAACCTTAATTTATGGATTTTAGATTATTGCATAGCTTTTGTTAGTAGTCTTATACATGGTTAACATTGTATGTCCCTACTTTCTTTTCACTGAGATGGTAATTTTTGTCCACGAAGACTGTGGGGGTCAAATGAATCATAAAAAATATATTAGGTCTGAAGAGCTGTGTGTTCTACAATTTTTCCCATATCAAGTGAAGAGAAAAAAAAACAAAACAGGACACATAGCTTTTTTATGAATCAGCCCCCTTGAGAGATTTTCAATGTGGGTTTCAGATGCCAAGATCTATCTACAGCTGCTGGATTTACTATGGGGTTCATTTTTTAAATTAGATCATGGAAACAAAAATATTCATAGAAAGATAATCAGTCATTGTACTTATTGACTTTTAACATACTACACCAATGCATGGGCTAAGAGTGTTTTGTTGTCAGGCTACCAAAACAGTTAACTGTATATTTCAACATATATTTTACTTTTCCTCACAGAAGAAAGATTTTTGAAAGGAAGATGTTCCCTAATCTAGAAACAGATTCAAATCAAAATTCTGGATCCAACCTGGACTCTCTTCTGTACAGGCCCCAAAGATGATAGTGGATAGGGACAGAAATTTCACATAAACCCGTGTGTGTGATCAGAAACTGATTCAAATCTGTAACACAACAGAAATTCAGCACACTTAAACCACTTTAGAAATGGCTGAAACCAGTTTAAGATAAACCTGGATGGATGTAGTATCAGACTTAGCTGATTTAAGTTAAATCAGTTTATTGAACTTCTGTCCATGGTCCCCTCCAGGTTCAAGTTAACTCACAGTCCCCCAACATCCCAGGATGCTTTGTACCTCCTCTGCAAACCTCCCTTTGCAGGATGCATGGGCTAGCCTTGGCCCAAGCTGTCTGCTCCAACTGAACAGGGAGGCATGCTCTAATACCCCCCAACTTCTGGCCTGGGCCACTGCAGGCATGTGGCTACATTTCCAGTATCAAAAGTGAATGTCTGTTCACTTGCTTATCAGTTCATTATATACTCCTTAGACTAAACTGTGAAGATTGAATCAATTCAGTCTCAAGCTTTTTGACTGTCTGTACTTAGCCAGTGGGTATTTGAAATTTATATCTGAACTCTCTGAAAGTTTGAGATGTTTGGATATATTCACATTTCGCCCACACTTGTTTAGGGAAAAATCAAAAACCTTTATGGTTTCCTGACCTTCCATTTTAAATCTGCCAAATGTCCATTCCTCTTCCTCTTTAAAATCTACAAAATATATTCCTTACCCCCAGGACATGTGGTTATATTGTTCCTTATGCTCAGCCAATAACACTGGAATCTTCCTTACCAATGGAACTTTCTGTTCATGGCTTAAGACAGTGTTACATTCCTGGGTACAACTCAAATTCTGTTGAAGTCAATGGAAAAACATCCTTACTTTAACAGAATCAGGCATCTACCTGTCATATTTTGTCACAGTAGGATGAATTAGGTTTGATGAGACCAGATATCTTTTTACCATCTTTCAATCAGAAGCAAGACTAAAACATAAGATAAGAATTATCTAAATTTTGGGTATGTTAAATTTACACTTGACCTCTCTGAAAATTTGGGGTGCTTGGATTTATTCACATTTGGCCCATTAAAAAGTAAAATGGTCAGGAAACTTTAATTTGACCTGTGAAGAAATTGATTTGTTTTAAATAAAAATGCAGCTTTCCTAAGGAAAGTTTCTGATTCACTCAAAATGGAAACTTTTGTTTCAAATTGATATTCCTAAAGAAAGCAAAAATATATTTTTGTTTTAACTTAAACTGTTGCCTTGGTTTGGGTTTCCTGTTCCAAAACAAAAATGAAACCTTTCAAAGCCAACTAACCTTTTGGTTTTCATTTACATTTAAATTTTCAGTATTATTTTTTTAAACTAACAACCCACAAAACAAAAGAAAAAGACATTTTAAGTCATAATTAAACAAAAATGTCTGTTCAAAATTTCTTGAAGGAAAACTGATATTTTCCTTCTGAACTGACATTTTTTGCATGAAAAATTTTGGTTTCAACAAAACCATAAATTTTGTTAAGAAAAGTTTTCCCACATGAAATTTTGTCCAGCTCTATTAAAAATACAGAGTTAAGCTCCAGCCTTAGTTTGGCATTTTGTTTTGGTCACAATTCTATTGCCAGATAGATTGCTTTGCACAGTGCTGTCATGATTGTTGATGGGATGTGCAACAAAACTACACTAAGGCTGATTCTGCACATTTTGTTGAGAATTGCTTACATTTTTCAGTGATAGATACTAGAGGCAAAAACCCCAAAAAACAAATCAGATCTGTAATGCACTGAAATCTCATTATAATATACCTTAGGGAAAAGCTGTCTTCCTTTTCTCACACACCTGCAAGCAGTGGTTAACCTCTACCCAAAAGCATAAGAAACAACTTTTATCTTATTCATTGGAGGGTAGCTGCAGGTACTATTTTTTTCCATGTATATCCTTAAACCTCATAAAGTTTACCTATTCTTTTTGTCAGTTATATTCTGTGGCAGAAATGTCCACAATTTAACTAGATAGATTAATTATTTATGTGACTCCTTTTATCTGCATTACAAAGAATTTTTTAAATTGTATTTGTTTCCTTTTGTTTCTGTATTATGGAATAGAATATATAGGAGGTTTCAATAGGCATCTCTATACACAAGTCATCCCCTTTCCCTACCCTCTGTTTCTGAAAGCTTTACTAAATAATGGGTCTATTTTTCAAAAGCAGTTAGACAACTGAAAAGCCCATTGAAAGTAAATGAGAATTTAGAGCCTATCTTGCCTATCTCCTTTAGGTGTTTTTGAGAATCTTCCCTTAAATAATTGGGAGGAGATTTTTAATGAATTATTAGACCCCTACATCCTATCTAGGAACATAAACATTGGAAACTATTCTAAAATAAATATGTCTATGAGCCAATATTTTAGGAGTTAGTTGAAGCATCAGAAAGACATGAGAAGATGATGTTCAGAAGTTGTCTGTAGAAAATCCTGAGGTCAAATAGCCTTAACTGCTAGTCATTGTACATCCTCCACAAGGAGAATTTTAAGAGGATTCCTCCCACATGACGGTATAAAAGGTTAAAGGTTAACAACTGACCAATTCCTAGGACAAGGTATTATTCAAAATTAGGTACTTAAAACATTTGCTAGAGGACTTAGCTATTAGGGTTGTTTGGAATCAGTGCATTCTCCAACAGAGAAAGTATTTAGAGGGACAAAAAGAATTTGGAGACAAAGAATTCCAGAAAACTTGTCATGGTCTCTTGTCAATGTATAAACTGATAACCATCTTTAAAAGTTGAGTTTCCTTTAATAAACCCTGACAATACCCAAATGTGTTCTAGGAAAGGCATAATTGCCAGAAAGATATGAGAACATTAACAATAAATAAGCAGTGTTTAAATAAAGTCTCAGCGCTCTGCAACTTGTTTTTCCTTTCCCATGTCATTTTCCTTTTTGCTTGCATGCCATTAAAAGTGCATCTAGTCATCAGTCATCTAATCTGTTTAATTAGCTACTCCTTCTTGAAGGCTGAAAGAAAATGTTAATTTTATAATTATGTTTGAATTAATGGAAAAGACTGCTGTGGGAATCTGGTCTCAAATTATATAATACAGAGTCCTATCAAATTCTGGAGAATAAAATGTGATACAGTACTTTGAAACACCAGAAGTTTCAAATGCCTTTGACCCTATTGTGCCACGATAGATCATTATATATAAATGTTGTCCAGGAAATATTCAAGCTTTACTTGTTCTGTGTAATAGGTTAGATCTCAGTGTTCTAAGTCTTCCTGCTTTAATGAATGCTTTGCATGGAAGAGTGGTTACCTCTTCTTGATTCTGCAAATTTCTTGCTCTTTGTCTATTCATTTTTTTGAATATATGCGTTAGTCTTGGAGAAGGTTTAGATATGCAAAACTCTTGTCCTTAGGTTTCCCGTGACAAATCAGGGATCCCCTCTGTGACCAACTGTAGTATGTGGGTAGGTACCTAGGATGTTTGTAGTCATATGTGAAATAGTTCTAGGAGTATTTTGTGTTCATGCTAATGTTAATATTGTCCTTTGGGGAAAATGCTGACCACCATTTTAGCTCCTCATATCACTGTACTGGGTTCTCTTCCTGGCTTTACGTTGGCCTTTCCTTTTGACCTTGGGTAAGTCATACAACCTCCCTGTGCCTCAGTGTCCATATATTTAAAATGGGAATTACTATTCTTAACTACTGATATATTGTGAGGCTTGCATCACTACTGCTTGTAAAGTGGAATGAAATCCTCAGACTGAAGTGGAAAGTATGTTTAAGAATCCTTGGCAATAAAAACAAAGTATGCCAATACAGTGAACTGTACAACATTTTCAAGGGCTGAATTTACAGGTAAAGAGGACCCTTATTATTAAATTTAACACAAGGCAACACTTGCTTTCACATACATTTATGTACTTAGTTTGGAAGCACTAACCCAAAGATCCACTGATGACTCTAAATAGAAGACAATATGAAGATTTTTAAAGTACAAACATGATTCCAAGGCTAACCAGAGATAACCATTGTGAGCTTTTGAAATAATTCAGTCCTCTTTTCCATCTGGGAATAAAGCTCAAAATAACACATTGCAGTAAGGCGCCTCTAACCAACATATCCTTTATGACTGCAGACGTAAGGAAATGGCTAGACTCCCGCATTTAGAGTTGGGATAGCTCTCTGAGTTGGGATTGTCCCACTGGAGATGAGTTAATACTTTAGGTCTTGCCCAGTTTGTGTTATATAATATCATTTGAGTTTTACAGTTTTGTAAGAGTGATTCTCCAAGCCAGGGCTATCCAACAAGCAGCCCATGGGTCTCATGCAGCCCATGAGGGTTTAATGTGCAGTACCTGAGATCTCACCCAGCTAGTGCTCACCCCATCACTCTGGCTGCAATAGTGGTGGGACACTCCATGTTCCCCTTCCCTCCTTTGCCTGCCACTTCCTGCCTTTGCCCTAGGGGCAGGGGAGTGCAGTAGCTCAGGGAGCTGGGGGTGAGTCTGGGGCTGCATGTGGAGCAGCAGAAAGAGTACCCATGTAGTGCAACAGTGGGAGGGGGAATGCCCATGCTGTGTGGTGGTGGTGGTGGGGAGTGTCCATGTGGTATGCCTAGCACAGTCCCCACTGATGTTGCATCTAGGGTATGTAGCCCTTGGGGGCTTAGAAGTTGGACAGCCTGGCTTGAACCAATAGCATCCTGGGGTGCTGTAAAATCCTTTTAAGGGTGCCACAAGGTGCCTCACAATATTAGCACTATTGGATGTATGAGCACCTACATGTGATTTACAAGATCAACCCAGAGACTGCAAATAGGAATATATAGTGTCAACAGCATTCTCATCTGTTGTTTTTTTGAGTTCTTTGTAACAGAAGAATTTCTCTGTTACTTTTCTGTAGTAAAAAAGAGTGAAAGCTAAAAACTGGCATTTTGCCAGGGGTGTCTGTAGTCTCATGAGGGACAGAATCTCTGTTCTAGCAAAGCTGAGAAAAAATTAAACATTTCATAATTGTTTGAAGAAGTGCATTTGTGAGAGTAATAACAACGATTCTTAACATAGTGCTTTACATTAAGAAAACATAAGACACACAGGGTATGTCAACAGCATGTCCCTGGCATGTCTCCAAAAGGAAAGCCTTAAGCACAATCAAGCCACTTGCTTATGTTTGCACGGGCCACATGTGGAAATGCAGCAACTAATTTCCACTAGAGGCATCCCTAGGGACTGCTTCTAAGCACAGCAGAGACTGCTACATATCTGGTTTTGTTATTTGCAAGCTGGAGCAGGTGGGCAGGGTGCTCAGGGGTATCTTTTCTGGGACTTGCATGAAATGCAATGTAGACACCTGCAAATGAGGAAGCTGAGGATGAAAAATATATGGAGGGGAGGGGTTAAGTTGAGTGAGAAAGACAGAGAGAAAGAGAGTGATGACTTACCTCTCATTGCAGAGGAGGGCAGTAGTAGAGCAAGAAACAAAATTTGGCTCCTCCGAGTCCTATGCCTCCTACTAGTTTGCTTGTTTATTGCCATCGAGAAGATACATCTCTCACCCATATAATTTTGAATTTAAAAAGTGTATATGTAACATGTTGGATTAAAATTTACAAAGTGCTACATAGCTGACCTCAGTCTGAAGACTGTATCTGGCTTTTCTAACACCCCAAATCTGGGAAAAAGCAGGGTTTCAATCAAACGAAGGGTGTAGTTTTATCCTATTAGAAAGACTGGGTTTAGAGATTGAGATTCAACTTCACTTTTCAATATCTGGGGGAGTTCCCACCTGAGGGGATGCAGCCAGTTCTATGTCACTTGTCATGTGATTTAGGGAAAAGAGTAGAGTGAATGTAGTCAAAGATTTTTTTTTCCATAAAACAAGAAGTTGTCAGATAACGTGGGCAGTGCCTCCTGTTGCCAGCTATCAAAAAAGGTGTTGTACTTGGACTGCGAGCATTAAAGTTTGTGGATCACACTTCATTCATTTTTGTTCAATATATATGTGTGTGTGTGTGTGTGTGTGTGTGTGTGTGTGTGTGTATAAATAAAATATAGGTTTAGAGTTTAAGCACATAGCAACTAGGATTTAAGCACTGAGTACCCAATTACAGTTGAATCCTGGGGATTTAAGCCAGGGTAACTGATATGAGTCTGACTCATACTGAGCAGAACAGTGATGCCTCTTTTTTTGCATGTTTGTACCATATATATGTGTGTGTGTGTGTGTGTGTGTGTGTGTTTTCTCTCTACGCGTGCGCGTGCGCACACACACACACACACACACACACACACACACACACACACAGTATAACCATGCAAAAAAGAGGCATCACTGTTTTGCTCAGTATGAGTCATATTCTCATATCAGTTACCGTGGTTTAAATCCACAGGACTCAACTGTAATTGGGTACTCAGTGCTTAAATCCTAATTGCTATGTGCTTAAACTCTAAGTCTGCCCTCTTATCATTAATAAGAATCTTTTTTTTTTTTTTTACCATAGAACCCATTAGAATTACTTTAATTGCTTTAATGAAGGTGAACATGATCTAAGATTTTTAGCAAGTCCCTATTTTGAGTCCCACAATCAGTTACCCCTGTTTTACAAAACATAGCACATGAAAAACATGCCAAATTTCATCTGGGATTCAATGGCTGTACTGTTGGACTGTCTGGGATTAAGACATTGGGTATCTGTAATAAAACTACAGACCAGTTTTCAATCTGTGTTACTGGTATATTTTAAACATAAAAAAATCTCTGCACCACTCTCTTCTAATCATATTTTCTTGTTACGAGAGTCACTTTTGGAACAGATTTTTAAGTTCTAAAAATGTAGATAATGCTTAATAGGCGCCTAATTCAACTAAGCTTCCTTCAGATGCCACTAGGCATGTAGCTGTATATTTAGGTGCTTAAATACCATGAAAAACCTGTCCTTTTGCACTGAATCATCCTTAATGTACTTGCAAGATCAATATAATTGGTTTTAAGAGAATCATTTGCACATATCTACTTATTGTTCTTTGTATTGTTTAGTGATTTAGAGCCAAATCCTGAAATATTTCATCAGGCATAACACCATATTCTATCTGGTTTATGACTGCAGGGTTCAGCACTGGTTCTTATGTGAGCTTTGTCTCTAATAATTTGCCAAATCTTGCTTATTGAGAGTAAACTTCTTGAGCAGACTGTACTTTCCTCTGTGTTCTGTGCAACACTGACTACGTTGTCCTTATTCAACAAAAGATAATAGTATCACAACTGATAATACAGGCCAATTTTATGAAGCAGGTTGAATGTACTTGTTTATTTACAGTCTTTTTGGAATGTGACTTTAAAAACAGTGAAGTCAATGAAGCTATTTCAATTTTACACTCTTTCAAGCATCTGGTCCATTTTAGTTTGCTGCGACCAGGGCAATTAACATTTGAAAATTTTCCCATAGTTCCTACATGTACAGTTTATTTTTGTTAGAAATGTACTAAGTGAACTGGGTGATTTTTTTCTCCTCTTCCAACTCCCCCACAACCCCACTCACTGTTTGAGCTACTAAAATTATGCATTCTTGACTGCCTTCTTAAGAAGATTACCAAGCCAGATGACCCAAACAGCAGTGGTACCAATTAGCCATCATTCAAAATTAATAAACAATATGATGATAGCAAATAAAAAGATTGATTCTTCTGATGCAGGAATCATTTTAATTAATTTAATCCTTGTTGAAAGATCAGCTGTGCACAGTCCTGCTCACCAGCGGGGCCCATTTGTCCCTGTCTGTCCCCATCACCTAAAGCCAGTGAATATGATCAGTAGCCAGCACTTATGGAACAATAAGAAACAGATTGTACTGTCAGGCTTCATTAAAGATCATCATTAGTATTCCAATTTGGAAACAGTCTATCTATCCCAACCTTTTACCAATTTTTTTTGGCTGCTTTTGTGAAGTTTGGTTCAGCTGCTAAATGTAAAAAATTCTGTCCAGGCTTCTTTAAAGAGAAAGCTGGATCTCATTGATGCCTGTCAGTCTGCAGCTTAAGGACAAAGCTCCAGGGAAATAAATGTTATGCAACTATGTTCTAAATGATATTGTGTGCAGCTGCTTATGATTTGAGCGTTTATGGGCAATGAAACTTTCTTAAAGTCACCCTTAACAATGATGAATGGAAATGAAATTGATATGGCACCTTTTATCCTGACGATGAGATTTCTGGTCACAGGGGGTGATTTTGCTGGGCTAGTTTTCTGGCTGTTCTTTCTCTTCCCTTACTGTGGTTGTAGAGAGCATTTTGAATACACTAAATGAGGAATTTTTAGATTTGTTTGCAGTTCACCTTATCTTTTAGGTCAGATTGATTAGTGTGTTAAATCTTGAATCTTACTGTTGGAAATAGTTATGGACAAATGGCTTTCAGTGTATTTTTCTATATAACCATCTCCTCAGCTCAGCTGTTGCTTCTGATTGCACAATGTATATGTTTTGGATCTTAGCTTGTAAAACACTGTCCACCAGACAATGAACTCATTATAATATTTTGAAAATATATTATTTAGTAGTCATCACTGGGACACTGAAACAGCCAGCTTTATACAAGATGGGGAAAAACAACCTTTCTTAACTATGTTCTGCCTAGTGTGATATAAAAAATAAATAATTTAAAATGTGAAGATATTTTAAGATCTGTTCCTGGAATACATTAAAAATTATCTGTGTCTGCTTCTTGATATGCTACAGTAAACTCCACTGAAGTTGCTGAAATTATATCTATCCTGATGTCACTGTAAGCAGAATCAGGCTAATATTGAGTGGAAAAGGGTGAAAGGTTGTTTTTTGATTATTTCTTAAAAAACAAAAAAAACCTTTCTAGCTTTAAGAACTATCCTGTTTAAGATTACTGTGACACAGTAATAAGAAACCAGAATTATGTGTTATGAGTTAAATGTACACTAACTCATAGCTACAATAATCCTTAAGAATTTAGTGCTGCTATAATTTTGAAAAGTTTCTGGCAGTTTCTATAGCTCAAAGATCAGATTAGGAATTAAGTGCTTGAAGTAAACCGGCTATTTATTACATTCATGTAAAAGTTTAGGATCTGTTGATTCACTTCAAAATTAAGAGGTTTTCCAGCATGCAAAACATAATGCAAAATGTCTCTTAGACCAACTAAAGATATCTAAGGGTATGAGTGCATGTGCGCTTGTGTGTGTACATACATATATATGGACACACATACGTATATGAATGTATGTATGCACATGATTTATACACACACTAATATGAAGTTTGAGGGTTCACCCCTGTCATCCAATTTACTTGATGCAATTTTCCAAACTCCTAACTTTTTACATGTAGTGATTTATTCATTACTTTCTAGCAGCAGAGATGCTTATTTTGTTAGCCCTGTGCATTGTAATAACCTGGTTACTAATGAAAGGCAAGACATGGTTGCTTCCTAATTATGCTGGTACCATTGAGACCTGCAGTACATTTTAAAGGACTTTTTTCTCCATAAGCATGGTAGTGAGTGGTTTTCTTTCCCCCTTTTGAATTAGGTCATCTCCACTTGATGTCTTCCCTTTTTTATTCCTTTTGCAGCTCTTGGTTTTGTCATGAATCCTTTGACTCTTTGACAACTCGTATATAACATCTCATTCCTTGTCAGATTATTGCCATTTCTTTTCTGATTTTTGTGTTTCATATACCTAGACTGCTTAAAATCTGAAACCCTTAGCAAAGAGCTGCTTCCATTGTGTTACTAACTTGTATTTTAAAATGAATTCTTTATTGGGTTTGTTTTCTATTGTAATGTTTTACGTGAATTTGGTACTTGTAAAAGGTGCCAGATTGACAGCTCTGAGGCCCTAGTCTCCCTCCACAGAGTACAAGCAACTCCCATGACTTCAATGGGAGTTACTCATATTGTGAAATGAGAGAATAAAGCTTCTTGTATATTCTTCATCTTGTATAAACTGGTGTAGCTCCTTAGTAGACAACAAAGCAATGCTGAGTTGTGCCAGCTGAGCATCTGGCCTATGTCTTATATTTATCTGTAAAGCATATACCACTTATACACTAAAACTATAAAACTTCCCAGCTGTATTCATGCACTGCCCTAAATCTGACCTGTAGAGACCACAGGGTAATTCCAGACCTGTTCTTATGTGAAAGTGAGCACACTTACAAGAAGCACGTACACCTTCACAGAATCTCTCAGAAGCTAACATGGCTACACTGTTACCCATGCTGAAACTTTCTTTGTGTTTCTACACAGCATTGCACTATGCCATGTGAAAGTACCCTATGTCAGGAGTATTCCCTTGATATCATTTCATGCTTGACTGAACATTTAGAGGGATTTAAAATACAGTGAAGGTTAACTAAGTATAAGTATACTCAATACTAAGTCTATTGGAATATGATATACATCATATAAATCACAAAATAAAGAACATAAGTGTCATTAGTGGTTTCTTGTTTGTGTCAGTGTACCTCCTTAAAGAACCCCCCCCCCCCCCCCCAATTCTAGACAGAACAAAATTGGAGAAGCATCGCAAATAGATTGCCTAAAAAATTAGGCCTAACGAGACTTTTTTCCCTGGCTGAGGATTAAATATTTCAGGACTAATGTAGAAGTAACAAAGTACATCTATATGTTCGCTAAGGCGCCGTGGTTACTACGCATTCAGTTTAGTACCTGTAATAACAGGCTTTATGCGCAGTAACCACGGTGCGTTAGCGAACATATAGATGTGACACTAGTGCTCAGTAGACTAATTCTACCATGCATTAGCATAGTTTTTACCATGATGTGCTAATGCATGGTAGAATTAGTCTACTGCTCATTTAGTGTCTTGTGTAGACACGTCCACAGGGTATGTCAAACATGCGGTGAAGCTACTGTTAAGAGTGCATACACATGGTATAAGTGATGAAGTATCATCCATCTCATTTAGCTATTTGTTCTAGCCTCCAAACATTTCTGATCAGTGTGGTATATGAAAAAACTGAAACCTTTAGCAATCCTGTGGAGGGGGGTGGGACAAAAACAGCATATTCCCTTGGCTCTGCACAAGGTAATCAATGTCACCTACACAGCTTGATTAAAGTCAGCACCCAGTTAAACAACAGGCCTTGGGTCATACAAAATAATTTTCTTTCCTTCTTTGCATTACAGACAAATAGAGATGCTTTCTGAAAGGAAAAAAAAATAATGGGCTACCTTTTAGAATCTTTACTTGAACAAAACTTCAGTTCACTTCAAGAATTGCTGGAATAAATAGAACAGGATATGGAGCATATTATTGATAATATATTTTACACAATACTTTTAACCAAGGTCATATGTTAAAAAAAGATATTGTTAAGTGAGTAAGAGAAGTAAAACAAATAGGAAAGAAAAAGGATAATTAACATACTTTTTGACAGGGTAAGCTATTCACACAGTAAGTTGGCTTGTCGGAGTGGAACAGAAAAAGTTTGGTTCAAGAGCTATCAAGGAAAAATGAGTTACTCAACTTTGTGTTTTTCTTAGTTTTAGCCACATTTTTCCATGTGAATATAGAAGAAGAATAAAACCACAAAATGCTGCTCCTAACTACAGTCAGCACCCTCAATATTCTTTAAATACTATGTTTAGGAATTTATACTTGTTGCATGTATGGTGTGCAATCCAACATCTATTGAAGGCAATGAGAGTCCTTCTGATGGCTTCCATGGGCACACTGGGATGTATGTGTAGAAAAGTAATTATTAGAATATGTGTAGTACACAGATGTCAAATATACAAAAGAGGTGTATAGATTCAAGTTCACAGAAAAGCAAGAGCAGTAGTGCACATTAAATATGCACACTTGATAAAGCACTGTACAGTAATATGTAGATATTCAAGGTAACATGGGCATAATATCCCCACAGAAATTGAAGGGAAGATTTTATATGTGGATAGGTAAATGACTGTTTGAAATCTGAGTCCCAATTCAATTAAGCCAATGGGAAAACAGCTGTTTTAAGATTAAGCCCTAAATAATCTCAATTTGATGACAAAACATAGTTGTATTTGGTTTAAAAAGCACAGAAACCTAAATGTACAAAGAAAGAACCTTTTCTTTCTAAGCACCTCTAAAAAGAAGCACATAAATTATAATGAAGGCTGATAGGTCTTTTTACTAAAACAATGCTGCTGGGTAGCACAACAGTGAAAAATCAACAATTTACATGCCAAAGTTAGGAACAAATTGCTCCAAACTGTACATGGAGCCTGGATTTGCTAGGCTTTGTTCATCACCATCCTTATGTCTGGTTTGTGCATCGCAGTTGTGTGTTTGTAAAATATTATTAGCACAACCAGTTTTTTCCCCTTTATTTAAAAAAAAAACCATGGGTGTATTTTACTCTTCAATAACATGAGACACTGAATGCAGTAGCTAGAGTCAGTGAAATGAAATATTGTTCAGAACTTTTCCAAAGTACTTCAATCCTCCTGTACCATCTACTAGTCCAGTCTTCAATCTCTCATGAGCAGGCACGGCCAATCAAGCATCACAGAGTTATATTTAGGAAGTAAAAAAATATTGAGAGCAGTTTGTTGGGGAAAAAAAACACCTAATTTATTTTACCTTAGTCCAAAGCCAGGATTCCAGTTTACATCTCCAGAGGTAATAGGCTACTAAACTAACCTACTGCATTGCTGAAAATAGCATTCAGCTTATTTGATGCATGTATGGGTAATGCAGATCGCTAAAGTCCCAAAGAAGTTTAAACAGCTTTAGCTTGCAGTGCTGTTACTCAGTGGCTTTGAAAAGATCAATTTCAGACAAACCAGGTCTGCTTTTGAACACCGAACAAAGAAGAACATAATGTGGTACTAGCTGTCTGACTTGCATCGAGCCAAATCCTGAGAGGGGCTGAGTACTTGCAAGTCAGGCTGAAATGAATGGGAATTGTGGGGGATTAGCAGCTTTCAGGATCTGGCCCAGGGTGATTCTGAAAGTGGGAGTTCAGTTCTTTACCCTTAGGAAAACAGATTCTTTTTCTGATCTTACAAAGGCTCATTGTATGCAGAGGTTGGGGAGGTTAAAATTAAAAGAAAATATATTAATGGGTCATAAAGTGTAATGTTGAGATACATGAAACTGATGATTTTGATCATCTTAAGTCTGTGCTGCTTAAACTTAGATTGAGCTTTGTTTGTATTTAACACAGTCGGTAAACTGCTTTTTTAATCTCTAGACTTGTGCACAATTTGGAACAGCACTGCCCTCTTGTGTTCTCAAAGTGAAGTCTGAATGTCAAATAATATTAAAATTGTAAAAAAATAAGTCTTTTCATAAGCTGAAACAGCCACATTTGTAAATTGCAGATAGATTTCATGTACTTAGCAGTAACATAGAATTAATTCCAGTACTTAACAGAAGCAAATGAATTTAGACTGTTCAGAGCAAATTGTCCCATTGCTCCACCTATGCAATACAGAAGTAATTGATGGCTGAAACTGAAGTCTGGAATAAATTATTACCAGATTATTTTAGATAAATTTAACTTTGTCATTTGTGAAAAGTAGCTTTGCTTTTTTTCTGTTTATGCATTGCTTTTCTGAAGAATTCTGAAAACTTGTGAGTTGTGATTATATATTTACAGGTAGTAGATTGTTCCTATTAATCTAAACTGAAAGAATGTAAAATTAAATCTTAAAATCCAGTTAATTTTAAAACATCTCCACTTTTTAAAATTTGCACTATAGATTCAGTAACAAATAAAAACCACTTTTTAAATGCATAGTTGTTTGCCCTCCTTTGTTTTGTACCCTTGAGTTCAGCAAAACTACTTTTCAGAAACTAGCAAATGAAAGGTTCATGCATTTTTTACTAAAATTTATGAAAAATTGGAAATTCAGATATGGAGTACAAACTTATCTTTAATGTTTTTTCTGCCTGGAACTGGCAACAGACAATGTGAGCAATTGGTACATAGTTCAGCAGTGTGCAGTGTGTTAGTTAGAGTTTCATTGAATGGTGGAGGTATTAACTGGCATAGATGTGATGGGAGATCAAGAATGTGTGGACTGGAGTTTTCAAGCTTTGGGTATCTTCTGGGAAGTCTACTGTTGTTTCTTAGCTGCTCTGAACTTATTTGGGTAGTTCAGGATACAACTCTAAATCAAAACAAGAACTACAACTCATTTTAGCATTGTGCTACATAGATTGTGTCAGTAACAGGGCTTACTATGGGAAGTGCCAATGGTTAGGTGGGGAATGGAGAGCAGGCTGTGGATTTAATGATGAGTAAGTGAAAGCATGGTGTTAGATGGCATTGTGCAAGGACTGTAAAAAGGTATAAGGGAGTTGTAAAATTTAGCAGATGAGGTGTGTTCTAAGAAAGGGAATAACTTATCACTGTTTCTTTTCCTTGCTGTACATTTGTTATAGAGGAATGGGGTTAAGGTTATGATTTGAAATGTTTAGAGCAATCACTGGAGAGTCATAATTTGGGAATAACAGAAAGGTGGGGGGTGACATAAGTATATTAGTTAACTATAAGATGTCTATAGGCCTTCAATGAAATGTTGTGGTGAAAAAAACAAATGTGCTTCTCGGATGTTACAAGGTGCAGAATTTCCTGTAGAGAGAGGGTGTATTAAAGTCATTAGATAAGGCACTTGTAAGAGCCCATCTGGGACAGAGTGTACAACTGCACAAGGAAGATGAATTCAGAGTGAAACAGGTGCAGAAAATGGATTCTATGATGATCAAAGCCTTCTCTGATCATCATCATCAGAGCTAATCATGTTTAGCCTACCAAAACAAAGGATGAGAAGGGACAGGATTACTCTCTACAAGTAGAGGGGAGTAAACACCAGGAGAAGAGAAGTACTCTAAGTTAAAGGACAATATTGGCACTAGAACAAATGCATATCAAATGGTCATAAATAAAATTAGGTTGGAAATTAGAAGAGTGTTTCTAAGAGGAATGAGGTCTGGAACAATCTTTCAAAACTTAGGTGGGATACAAAATCTGAATTGTTCCAAGTTTAAGCATGGTCAGGTTTTGAAAGGGGCTGTATAAAGTGGTTTTCTGGAGAAGCAAGGAAACCTTCTCAGTGGGTTCCTTGCACATCTATGTTCTCAGAGTTACTCCTTGCTATTTGGCACCCTCTACTGTTGCATATGTGTTACAGGCAGCACAGGCTATAGGTCAGAGAGGCTTGAGTGAATCTTGCTGTGGAAATACAAATGAGCAGTCTGTGCATTTGTAAGCATGGTTCTGCATTGGAAAATATGACAAATTTAGCTCTGATTCTCCCACAAGTAAGTTTAACACGATTCGGAAGGGGTTCCTTGCTTTCACATAGTATGTTATGTTCTTCACAATTTTTTTAAATTGGGGCATCCGGAGGTGTGTGCGTCTAACAGTACTCAATTATTTGGCTATGGAACCTGAGTTGTATGTCATATCAGGCATCACACTCCACAAAGCCTGTGGCAGAGAGCAGATAGAGAGAGCTGAGGCAAAAAGCAGGCATTGGACTCTGGAAGTGTTAAGAATGACGTTCTTGGAGATGATGCTGTTCAGTATCACTGATCAAGGGCTCAAATAAATGTTGCAGAGGGAGCCAAATCTTACCTTGAAAAAGTTATCAAGACATTTGCAGAATCTTACAAGCCATGACAGTGCATATAGAGATCACATATAGACACTGTACCGGCAAGTTTGTATGAGCTTTTACCAAAAGGTTCTGTGAGGATGATCCAGCCACCAGAGAGCCAGAGCCAAATAGATGCACTAAGGTCTCCCATGAAGCAAGTGGGACTGTGGCAAGATATGCTTTTCTAGGGTCTGGTCAGCCCTCTGGAGTAATACACCACTGATGCATCTACACATGTGCTTTACTGCAGAGCTGATTAATTAGCTCCACAGTAAAGTGTCACTGTCTACACATGCACCCATATTGGGGCACAGTTAATTAATTTACTCTGCTATAGGATAGTACTGTGCAGGACAAGTACTATCCTACAGCAGAGGTGTAGGTTGTATCCTACAGCAGAGTCATTTGGCTGACTAGCCCTGCACCATAGCACCCTCGTGCCCCCAGCCAGCCTCTCCACCACCTAGTGCCATAACCCAGAGCCTAGGGCTGAACTCTGAGCTCCCTAACAGCCTGGATATGTGCCACCCCAGCTCAAACAGCTGTGGTCCCGGGCACATGTATATACACTACACTTGGGAGAAGCCGACTCTGGTACAAACTGTGTACGAGCGTATTGAGCCATGATAATTGCATGTGTAGAGGTGCTCCATGTGTAGAAACTCAAATTATTAATCTTTCTGAGTGCAGATTTAATGAAAACTTAGTGAAAACAAACAATGAAAAGAAAAAGCCACAAAATTGTTGGCTAGGTTCAAATACGAAAAATCTTTTTTGTGGCTGTTTTAATATAGGGTAGGAGAAATGGTATCACACACAGCAGAAACTTGGTATTCTATAAGGGTTATATATAGTCCTAAGTTATAAGGATTTATAAAGTTGAAGCTTGATAATGGGGCTGAGGCTAAAAGTTGACCGGTTCACTTTGACCAGTTCACCAGATTCCAAGTCCCATACAGGCATTTGTAGCATACAGGGTGCCTATACGTGTGCACTGACACCTTCTAATTAGCAGAACTGCTCCATGTTCTAATTAATTGAGTCTGTTCCATGTTCTAATTGGAACACACTAACATTGCTGCAGTGTCATGTATATAAACCCCTGCAGGTTTAAAAATGGTCGCTGGATGCTTTAGCTAAAGTTTGTTGAATGAGCTTTAGTTAAAGCATCTAGCAGCCATTTTTAAATGTGTGGGGGCTTAATACATGTAATGCTGTGGCATTTTAATTATAGTGACTCTTTAAGAACCACTCTAATTAAAATGTTCCCTCCCACTACCCATGAGCAGGAGTATAGGCACCCACACTGACCAGCCTGAAAGTAAAGTCACTTGGTGGGTGGTGACAGCCAACAAATACACACTTCAGTTCTTTGTCACTAATGCATCTATAATGCTCTGTTAAGCAGAGAAGTATTTGTGCAGTTAATTTTAGTATGCAGAGTAGGCTTGCAGCACACCAAGGCATTCAACATTGAAAAACTGCTAATTGTCTCATACCTGTAAGTCTTGAAGGGCCTAGGAAAGTTCCAGAGAACGCAGGTCCATCAGTCACTCCTGTTATGCAAAGATGTGGAAGTACACCCTTTGTAGAGACATACTGACTCATGGGCTCAAGTAGCTAAAACAAGAAAGGGATTATAACCAACAAGCGTGCCTACTGCCTGGGTTAAGAGCTTGGTTGCAACTAAAAAAGATAAATAGTAGAGTTATGATTTGTCCAGATTCCAGAGATCTTAGCAAGGCTATGCTGACACAACATTACTCTATTGCTACTCCCACAGATGTTCAGTGATGATTATTTGGTTAAAAAAAATTACTATCCCAGATGAAAAAGATGGATGTTGGCAAGTCAGATGATGGATCATCTGAATTGTGTATTTTTAATTCACCATGGGGTGAAATTAAGTTTCTCCATCCACCTTTTGGAATAAGGTCAGCTAGTGAATTTTTGCAACAAAAGAACAATGAAACATTTCAGGCACCCACATGTAATGCCAAAAAATAATGGGTAAGTTTCAGTTTATGAGCCAAGAAGAATAAATTCAATACAAACTATCTTCAAAGGAATAGAGCCAGGTGACAAAACTGAAGCTATAGCTAACATGAAATCCATAAGGAAAAAAAAGTAGTATTCCAGAGGATCCTGAGACAAATTAGGTTCCTTGCACAATATGTCCCAAGTAAAGCATCTTTGTTTCACTGAAATTTGATGTGAAAATGCTACATAGCAATGGTCATGGGAGCAGGATAGGCATTGCAACAAATGAAGACAGTGTTTTGTAATTCATTAGTACTGAGAGTATATGTTCCCAATAAACCAATCAGTGTTCGAGCAAGGTGCATCCAAAATGGTTTAGGGGCTTGTGTACTATAAATCAGAAGCCTTGTTTCATATGTATAATGAGTTCTGATATTATTATATCTTGAATAAAATTAGGTCCAATATGAGAAGGAACTATTGGTTTTTGTTTTTGCGACAAAGAACGTACACCTGATGTACAGAGTAACAGCGTATGTAACTTCGCTTGTAAAAATGTGATCACAGTCACCCATATCCCTTGTAAATAAATTCTAGTTGCAGACAAGTTATAGAGGACTGTAGTGAAATTACTGATGAAAAGGTAGTCTATGAAGTTAAGTCCACCTGTACAATTACTGCAGCTTTTTTAAACTGAAGGAAAATGCACAGAAATACCCTGCATGCTGTTGGACAAGCTTTCAGGTATCAGGAGGGCACTCGATGCTTGAAAGTTTGTCCAACTGCTCTCCTGACTATACAGTGAGTCCAATAAGAGAGATCAGAAAAAGCCTTGCCTGTTAAACATTTCCTAGACAGACCATCCTGGTTAGAACAGCAATCGAGCACTACAGAAATATCCTATGATACAAGTCTTACAGAAGATGACATGTGAGGATTGATCATAATCTGATCTATAGTCATTCTAGAAGCTGTGTTTCTTGGCAGATAAACATTTCTCTGTTTCTCTAGATTACTTTGCACTGGTCTGTACCTGTAGGGAGTGAACCAGGAAAGCCAAGGCTGCAACCAAACTCCATCTGACTACATGTATCAAGGACAATAAAAAGTCCTTTTTTAGATGTGTGGGGAGTTGGAAGAAAAGCAAGGGTAACATGGGACCCTGGCTAAATCAAATGGGACAACTGACAACCGACACCCAGGAAAAAAGCTAACCTGCTTAACGGGTACTTGGTGTCAGTTTTTCATCAACCCAAAGGGACTACCTTGCCTTGCAAGATGTGGGACGGCCAGGGTGAAGGTAAATTTATACCCAGCATTGGTGTAGATCTTGTAAAGGAACACCTTGAGAGGCTGGACACCTTCAAGTCATCAGGTCCTGACACATTGCACCCTAGAGTACTTAAGAAGCTGGCAGGAGTCACAGCCCAGCCACTGGCAAATATTTTTGAAAACTCCTAGCACTCAGGTGAAGTATCTGAAGATTGGAAGACGACCAATGTGGTGCCCATATTCGAGAAAGGGAGGAAAGTAGATCCAGGGAATTACAGGCCAATCAGCTTGACCTCAGTCCCTGGAAAAATTCTAGAAAAAAAAAAATCAAAGAGACCATTCTTGACAAGCTGGCTAATAGCAACTTCCTGAGTTGCTATCAGTGATCTGGATGTGGGTGTGGAAAGCACGCTATCCAAATTCGCTGGCAACACCAAGTTGTAGGGCGAGGTATACATGCTGGAGGGGAGGGACAGAATCCAGCTAGAGCTAGACAAATTACAGAGGTGGGTGGATGAGAATAGGATGGAATTCAATGCAGACAAGTGCAGGGTGCTGCATCTATGGAGAAGGAACCAGCAACACAGCTACAGGCTGGGGAACACCCTTCTTGTCATCACAGTGGCAGAAAGGGATCTTGGAGTCATTGTTGACTCCAGGATGAACATGAGCTGCCAATGTGAGGAAGTTGTCAGTATGGCTAACTGCACCTTGTTGTGTGTCACAACCCAAAGTTGTGGGTTTTTGTTTGTGTGTGCTTCGGCACTGCTAAATTATTTTCCCGCTGACTGTAGCTTTCTTTGCACGATAGAGTTCTCTGTTGCGAGAGAGAACTCTGGTGCAATGGGGGATTTCACGCCAAATTACAGCTTCTTTGCAGGGTGCATTTCTTTTGCATACTAGTGATGCACGTTGCAAAGGAGTTCCCGCCATTTGTATTTGGATTCGCACCACATTATTGGCCAGATCTAAACGTAGGCACACGTGGCGGCTAGCTATTGGCTTGCTAGCCGTACAAAAGGCTTGGGTAGTTTCCACCCAAGTCGGAGAGGGAAAGGGAGTCGGAGAGGGAGAGAGAGAGAAAACCTGGAAAGAGATGGAACTCGCCAGGAGGAGGAGGAGACTTCGTGCTGTGTGAAGATCTCTAAGTGCTGCGGACCCTTGAGGACCCAACGCTCCTCTCTCAAGCTTAATAACCGAACCCGCGGAGTTTTCGCTTCTAGCTTCTCCCCATCGCCGATCGCAATCCCAGATGTATCCCTTTCCTGTAAACCCAATTTTCGAACCCACGGAGCCTAAACAACTCCGGGGGACCAGGGAACCGAACCAGACCCGCGGAGCTTAAACAACTCCGTGGGGGCAATCGAACTTGTCGTGGTCCTCTAGCGAGGATCTAGGCGGGAGCTGTGCCTGGAAACCTGTCCAGCCTACACCACTACCATCTTTGGGTGTAAGTAAACAATCTTTTCAATCAACCACTACGCGTTTGTGACTAATTCTAGCTCGCCACCGGTTTTCTCCGACCCGGTGTGCCCAGGCTGCTGGCCACAGCCCGCGTGCGCAAAAGACGGGCTGCGGATCGCCCCCCCGACTTGCACTTGGCGGCGGGATCGGGGCCCAGCCCGCAAATTGTGCATCTACAGTTGCATCACAAACAGGTCCAGGGAGGTGATACTTCCCCTCTATGCGGCATTGGTCAGGCCACAGTTGGAGTACTGCATCCAGTTCTGGGTGCCGCACTTCAAGAGGGATGTGGCTAGCATTGAGAGGGTCCAGAGGAGGGCCACTCGCATGGTCAAGGGGCAGCGGGGCTAAAGGGCCTGAACCTACTCAGCCTCCACAAGAGAAGGCTGAGAGGGGATCTGGTGGTCATTTACAAACTCACCAGGGGGGACCTAGTGAGAACTGGGTGAGGCTCTGTTTCCCCAGGCACCACCTAGTGTTACTAGGAATAATGGCCACAAATTGTTAGAGAGAAGGTTCAGGCTGAATATCAGGAGACATTACTTTATAGTTAGAGCTGCCAGGCTCTGGAATGGGCTCCCAAGTGAGGTGGTATTTTCTCCTACCTTGGGGGTTTTCAAGAGGAGGCTGGACAGATATTTGGCTCAGGTAATATGACCCTGGCACCCATTCCTGCCCAGGGCAGGGGGTAAGACCTGATGATCCATTTAGGGCCCTTCCGACCCTAAGTACTATGATACTATTAGGGATGGCCAGCATGAGTTTGTTGCAGGTAGGTCTTGCCTGACCAATCTCATCTCCATCTATGACGAGGTGACCTATCACCTGGACAAGGGAGCAGAGATTGACATCATATAGCTGGATTTTAAAAAAGCCTTTGATCTGGTGTCCCATGATCTCCTCCCGGAAAAAGTGGCCAACCATGGCCTCAGCTACATCACAGTCCAATGGCTGGGGAATTGGCTCTGAAGCCAGGCTCAGAGAATGGTGGTTGACAGAAGTGAATCATGGCGCTCCCTGACCAGTGGTGTCCCCCAAGGTTCCGTCCTTGGACCTGTTCTCTTTAATGTCTTTATCAACAATGCGGATACTGGTGTCAGAAGTGGACTGGCCAAGTTTGCTAATGACATCAAACTTTGGGGTAGATCATCCACACCTGAGGATAGGTTGGTGATCCAGGCTGACTTGGATAGGCTGAAAAAGTGGGCAGATACAAACCTGATGGTGTTCAATACCAGCAAATGTAAGTGTCACAGCAGGGTCCTTCAGGAGGGCCGTGATCTCCTTAAGGCCCCTTTCTCTGTGCCAAGTCAGCCCAAGGACACCCTCTAATTCTCGCCTGCCACGTCTTTGATGTTTAGATAAGTTTGGGAGGCTGCCTTACGCCCTCTTGGTCGCTTCTTGGTGTTGGTTCAGACCCCGTGGTTTCCCGGGCCCCTTATGGGTTCTCAATCTATGATGGGTGCTTCAGGGACACCCTCGCCTTATGGGCTATGCGTGGCTCCAACCACCCCTTATACCACACCCCAAGCCTCGCAGCTGGAATAGACGTTGGTCTGTCAAATATACACTCGTCCTCTCTGGGGTCCTCTCCGTAGTGCTGCCCTCTCTCAGGGATCCTCTGCAGCGCCTCCCTCTCTCTGGGGCCTTCGCAATAATGCTGCCCTTCTCTCCAGGGCCTTCTCTACAACGCTGCCCTTTTTGATAATACTGCCCCCTTCTCTGGGGCTCCTCAGTACTGCTGCCCTCTCCTCGGGCCTTCTTAAGTGCTGCCCCCTTCTCTGGGGCCTTCTCTGTACTGCTGCCCTCTCTCAGGGCCTTTTCAGTGCTGCTGCCCTCTCTCAGGGCCTTCTTAAGTGTTGCCCCCTTCTCTAGGGCCTTTTCAGAACTGCTGCCCCCTTCTGGGGCTCTCTGTGCCCACACTGGGCCTTCTCGGTAAAGCCGCCCTGTCTCAGGGCCTTCTCGGTAAAGCCACCCTGTCTCAGGGCCTACTGCACTGCTATCCCTTTCTCTGGGGTTCACCACACTGCTACCCCCTTCTCTGGGGTTCACCACACTGCTACCCCCTTCCTCAGGGGCTCGCCACGCCCGCACTGGGGCTTCTCAATAGTGCCCCCTCTCTGGGGCTTGCCACGCCCGCACTGGGGCTTCTCAATAGCTCCCCCTCTCTGGGGCTGGGGTCTATGCACCCTGTATGCCACGCCCTTACTGGTGCTGGGGTCCCCACGCTACTGTGGGTCCCCTATGAACTGCCTCTGGCCTCCTGCCTGTGATTTATATAGGAGCCAGGCCCTGCCCTGTCAGTCAGCTGACCTCCTGGTTGCCCTGGCAACCCACAGCTGGGCTCCTTATACCCTGCTAGGGCTCTTTCCCCAGCAGTTTCCCTTCTTTAGGAACAGGGCACTGAGGTGCCCTGTGACAGTAAGGTACTCCACCTTGGGAAAAAAAACCCTGCAGCATGCTTATAGGCTTAGCAGTACTATGCTCGCTAGCACCAAGGCCAAAAGAGACTTGGGGGTCATGACTGACCACAAGAGGAACATGAGCCATCAATGTGATGTCACAGCTGGTAAAGCAAACCAAACTCTGGCTTGCATCCATAGATGCTTCTCAAGTAAATCTCAGGATATCATCCTCCCACTGTACTTGGCCTTGGTGAGGCCACAGCTGGAGTACTGTATCCAATTCTGGGCTCCACAATTCAGGAAGGACGTGGAGAAGCTTGAGAGAGTCCAGAGGAGAGCCATGCACATGATCAGAGGACAGGAGGATAGGCCTTATGAGGAGAGACTGAGAGCCATGGGACTCTTCAGCCTGGAAAAGTGCAAGCTCAATGGGGACCTGGTGACTGCCTATAAGTACATCAGGGGTGTGCATCAGGATCTGGGGGAATGTTTGTTCACCAGAGCACCCCAACGGATGACAAGGACCAAGGGTCATGAACTCCTCCAAAACCATTTTAGGCTGGACTTAAAGAAAAACTTCTTTACTGTCCAAGCCCCCAAGGCCTGGAATAGGCTTCCTCCAGAGGTGGTGCAAGCATGTGCTCTGGACACCTTTATGAAGGGTTTGGATGCTTATCTTGCTGGGATCCTTTGACTCTAGCTGACTTCCTGCCCTTGAGGCAGGAGGCTGGACTCAATGATCTCCTGAGATCCCTTCCAGCCCTAATGTCTAAGAAATCTATGAAATCTTTCCCATACTTATTTACTTCTCCATAGAACTAAAAGGTAGCTAATGAGCAAGATAGCAATGGATTTACTTATTACTCCACTATATCATGCAATGATTTGGATTCCAGTTCTTTTTGGACACAAATGAATCCAATCTTGCAGCCATCCTGGGCTATCAAAGACACTAGTTCATTATTTCACAGGAAATGTTGTTGAAGATCTGTGGCAAGATTATTTTTTCTAGCAACATAATATAGGCTATGTTAATTGTTTACATAGACCACATCAAAATATCTGGGGGGGTAGGGGGAGTTTAAGGGTGGATAACCGAATGGTTACTTATGACCCAATATGGCCTGTTAGAATCAGAGGCTGACTGTTCATGAGAACAAGTGTGGTCTTGTGACCATCCTGCTCCACCGTGGATCAGTTTATTGCTTTAATTTCCATAGCAGTTTAGTTGAGAAACTCTAGAGCTTCCATACATCAGAGTAAGGCCTTGAAATTTCTAAGTCATGGTGTCAAGGATGTGAGTAAAAGAGATTTTTATTCATATGATATATATATAATATATATCCATGCTTCACTTATTGGAGAATCTGGAAGTTAGGGATGGAACTGCACAAAAAGAAGGTAATTTTGTGATTAAGGCAGTGAAATGTTATTCTGAAAAGCTGGATTCTGTCCCTGCTAATAAATTCGTATGTGAAGGTGGGCAAGTCACTTAGGTTAAATGTGTCACATATGGTCACTAAGTGTGTGTTTCTAGTTTCCTGGGTGCCCTTGGAAGCTGATCTGCAGAAGTGCTAAGCACTGAGAGCTGTATCAATGGGGACAAGGCTCTAAATATATAAATTACTATGTATTATTGACAATTAGGTCCTTCCATCTCACATTGGGCAGCCGAAACTAATGGCCTGGCAGCTCAGAAGCTGAACAACTCCATCACAAATAATGATTCAATTCAGTGATTTAAATGATTAATTTTAAATGAGTGCATTTCACATGCATTCCATTTTAAGCAATTCACACCCATAGAATTCCCACTACCTTCTTGTGACTTTAAAGCTCAGCCAAAGCAATGGCATCTCACCAGTGCAGCTAATTTTGACAGTAGACAGCCTTATCTTCTAGTTTTATGATTCAATAACCAGATATCTATGCTTTCTGGTCAGAGAGTCACAATTACATGTGTTGGGTTAAACCCATCCATGAGCAGGAGAAAAATTCAGCAATACAGCAAGTCCCAACACCGAATGCAAGTTAGAGTATCTAAAGGATTGCATGAAATTGTGACACCCTATAATAGTTCTTCAGGGGTCATTCCACTTGTGAAAATTCTAGAGCACAAGTCTGCCAGTCTAGCAACATGAGAAACCTGGGTTAGGATATATTTAAGATAGATGATAGTGACAGTATTAACCCTCCATAATCAATGATACATTCCTTATAAATCAATATTATAACATTTTTACCTTTATTATGACCTTTCTTACCTATGTATTGCACAAAGATATTAAAAGTATGTTAAGTTCACAAAGTAAATCACTCAGAATTAATATTGAGGAAGTCTTCAGCAAGGCCCAGCCTCACTGTCACCAGTGTAGCTGACCTTCCACTTCCCACACATAAACCCCCGACCCAGAACAGGAAGTGTCTGGGAAACAAAGTAACCTGATCCAAGACTTCTCTGTGGCTCCTACTGGCTTACTCCTTGGCTTTGCCCTCAGACTTCACTCTTGAATTGATCTTCTAGCTTTCTGACCTGCTGGCATAGGCTGCAGATACTAATGCTCCCTGACTTTGCAAAAGTTTGGATTCAACTGAATGTCAAAGCCAGGGGTGTCAGAGTACAACTCAGGGGCCAGATTTGGCTCTTATTGCCACTTCATCCAGCCCCCACTGTTGCCCCTGGGTCTGAGTTGACCCACAGACTACTGCACCAGCACTTCATGCAGGGTCTGGGACATGCACAAAATGTGACACCTATTCCAGCCAGTCTAGGGTCCACACTACCCATGCCTCCCCCTCCGGGATTGTGTTCCACATGGTATGTGCTTTGGGACCCATGCTGCTTGCAGCACCCATCCAGCTGGTCCAGGACACATGCCATGTATGGCTCCTGCTCCAGCCAATCACAGACCCATACTTCATATAGATATCATGTGCAGAGCAGTCTCAGAACAGCCATGAGGGGTCACTATGTGTGGTGCAGTCCCAGAACAGCTGTGGGGACATGCCTTGTATAGCACAGTCCCAGACTTGCTGGGGTACATGTCATGCATAGTGCAGATCCTGGACCAGCTGGAGTGGTCTCCAGGCCAGATGAGTTTAACACTTCTACCAGGCCAAATGTTTGCTATGCAAGCCTCTCTCTAAATAACGGTCATGTTCTTTCTGAAATTTGCCTGAATAATGGTAATGTTTCTCTGGTAATGTTTTTTAGAATAATCTTCGTTTTGAGTAGATTTATTTTCCTAAACAGAAAATTCCATCAAAGGCATGATTCAAACTAAACATGAAAAATCTGTCAATAATATGGAAAAGAGACATTTAAAAGAAATCAGTTAGAGATATTTAAAACATTTTTGTCCAAGCAGATGCTTAAACTTTCTACAACTGTTAACTGAGCCTAGACAGTGAGCTGAAATAGCAGTCATGAAAGCACCTATTTGAAACTTTGCCTCTGTAACATTTTATTTACAACTTGTGTTTCAAAATTGTCTGCAATATGTGCTTTCTGGCCAGCATTGGTGGCTGTATAGGTTCTGTATTTTATATATACATTTAATAAATATTTTAGAGCAGTAGTCCTCAACTTTCCTACCTGGTGGGCTAGATGAGTGGCACAGGGCAAGTCTATGAGCTGGATCCTGTGCATGGGGTTGGTCCCCATGCACCAGATTTGTCATGGTGGCCCATCCCCATGTGTTGGCCTATCCCTACAAATGTCCCAACCCTGCATGCCAGATTTGGCTCAGAGCCAGTGCACTAGCCCCACCATGTGCTCTTGCAGTCTAAAGCATGGCCATGTCATCTGGCTCGTAAGGCTCCCCATGGGTCTACAAATTTAGTAACGGGGGAGTGGCAATCAATACTGTTGCTGTTTCCCCACCACCAAATTTGCAGACCCATGGGGAAACCTGTGGCCAAATGATATTGGCTTGGGAGTTGGAACTAGCCTGTGGGCCAGGGGTTGAGCAACACTGTCCTAGATGGTTATATCCTGTAGAAATCCCATTTCTTCTTGAACCTGATATATAATTTAAATACGTATGTTACTTCCTTGCAGAGGGACTGTATAAAATGGGTCTAGTCCATCTCCATTTTAGTTGATGGCAAAACTTTAATTTTAACAGAAGTAGGAGTGGCTTTGCATCAGGGTTGATTTCTTTGCTCTCATTTTAAATATCCATAGTGAGCTAGATTTATATCATGTGGTATGTTGAAAATATTGATGACTCGCTGTTATTATGAGTATTGGTGATGAACGTTTGCTATCTCTCAGACATAGAACAGTCCAGACTTGCAAAACAACCGCTAGCCCTTGAAACAGTACACCTCATTCCAAGAATTTCCTGGTCCTTCAGAGACCCTACAAGCATCTATCTGACTTAAGTAATTTTTACTTTGGTTGTGAGTAAACTACCAGTAAGTTCTTCATCAGTTCCAAGCATTGCCACGCTAAGGTGATAGTCATGGTTGGATAAAGATGAAGTAGTCAATGGGTAACCTGCTTAAAATGTTTCTCTAGGTTATTCCTCCTCCAAAGAAGAAATATCACTGAACCACTATACAAGCCAATAAGACATCTGAGTGTACCAGGTATGCCCAGGGCTGTTATCCATTTGTTGAACATATCTCACGTAGTGTTCAGAAGAACCATAATTAACTGTATTAGCTTTTAATATATTGTAAATGGAAATTTCCTGGTCTCTGGTTATAGCTGCTTCATTTTTACTAGCTACAGTGTAAACAAGATTCTTCAGGTTGCTGTATGAAAAGGGGGCAAGGGAGAGGTTCAGAAACTTCATCATTATTATTTTGATTTAAAAATTGTGTTTAGCCAAAAAGTCTAAATCTTTTGAGTGTTCCATGTCATCGAGTTGATCAGGTTTAAATTATAAATCTTTTGTTAAGACTCAGTTAAAAGCACCCTTAAGGACAACAGACATCTTAGCCACTGAGGCTTTACTCACCAACTGAAATACCATGTATCAGAGGAGGAAAGAGAAGAAAACCCATCTGAAATTTAGCAGCTTAGAAAAACGAATGTTTATAATCAGCCTGAGAGCTCAGTGGATTTGTGAAATCGTTTGGGATTAACAGGCTATTGATTGCTAATAAAACAATATTTAGCTTTGTCTGGGGAACAGCAATGGAAAAGGTGTGGGCACCTTGTCAAACAGGACCCATTGAGGAAGAATGATGGGTTAAGTGTGGGGGTCTGAGTGGCAGCGTGGGTGCCCGTTCTTCAAGGAGAACTTGTCAGTTGTTAGTAAGGCTAGTGAAAGGAAGGACGCCAGCGTCTGATGGCTGGGGTAGTATTGATGCAAGTTAGCTGACTAATCAGATTGAAAAAGTCCCATGGTATTTATGTCACTTTAATTTTCATCAAACAATTGGAGACGACAGCACTCTATTAAGAAGAGGTTGATCCAGAACTAAAGCTAAATAAATTAGGGTCTCAGTTTAATCAAATTATCCCTCCACTGGCCTTGGATTAACTGAGAGAGACAGCGTCGGTCTAGGGACTTTTGATTGGCTGATTTTTTTTAAAGAAGCGGATACAAAGAATGGGAGATTTAACACACACAGCTACCAGTCATAATACCTCAAACGAACACCTTTTAAAAATGCTGGAATTAATATTTATCAGGAGAATTTGCAGTTTTGTCAAGGGAAACTTCCATTTTTAATTGTTTCTTGTTAGTGAAATGGACTAAAAATAAGGTGAAAAATCTGTACTTAGTCTGAAGTGCTAAACAAGACTACACCTTGGGTAGCACACACAAAAACTATCCTAATGCTGCTGGATAACTTTTTGAGGCCATTTTTTTTCTCTTTCCCACCTGGTGCCTTATTTATCTTTACATTTTCTGATTAAACAAAACATGACATTGAAGAACAGGGTGAATAATATTTATTAGCTACTTTCTGCTCCTTAAATGTTTCTTAAGCTCTGCAATCAGGATAGGTTTCTTAGGAGGCAGTCAGCACCTTTCAAGATAAGGCCCTTAATGAAAGAACCTGTTGTCTATGAAACCTGGTCTTAAGATTCTACTAAACTGCATCCATAAAACAACCAGCCTTTAAATTACTAACCTACCAAATTGCAAGTTCTCATAAACATTGCACTGGGGCCGAGCAAAAGAGCCATTTGCCTAAGTTTATCCCAGTTAATTGTGAACTGCCTAAGATTGAAGTGTGATCGAATTCTCCTTCAAATGTCTTTTGAAAAATGGAAGAGATTTTAAAATAAACTGAGAGTCACTGAATTTAGTCCCTGGCCTAATTTTGATCTTTCCCCTTTTCCCCTTGTATGGCTTTCTCTCATCTGTTTTTCTCATCTTATAGTGATCAGCCTTGTTCCTTGCTTCCAGAACTGAGACTGGCCACAAGATGATGGGATGGAGCAGTGAGCTGCTTATCTTTCTGTTATTACTACCAGACAGGAGAATCTGGTCAAGGACTTTCTGATGACGTGCAACACATACTAAAGCATAAGGTTCAAGGCCATTGATGTTGCTTGTAGTAAAGGGCAGTCCTTCCCCAATACACCTTTAGTTTTGCCCCTTTCTTGTGCTACAATCTATAGCCTCTTGCTCCCTTTCCCTATATAAGTCTTGGCTTTACTCGCAAAAAGTAACCTAATCAGAGTTTTTAACTGAAAACTTTTTTCTTTGATGCACCATCATCCAGTGATATGAGTCCTTCTGCTTTGAATCAAGACTACCCTTTCAAATGCATAAAATTGGGCATCTGTGGCCACATCTGCATGTGCACTTCACTGCAGAGTAGACTAATTAGCTGCAGAGTAAAGCATCACCATCTACACATGCAATGCTATTAGGCCATAATAAACTAATTAATGCTGCCACCAGGGACAGTACTATGTTATGGTGGAGTGATTAACTGTGATTAAACATATGTGTAGATACGGACCATGGGTGTAAATTGTGCCAGCCCAGCCAGCGGTAGGCCAGACTCCTGCCTACCACCTCCTGCTCTGCACTTTCAGCACCCTCATACCCCAGTCAACCCCTATGTCACCTGACTCTGTCACCTGGAGCCAGAAACAGAGTAGGGCACGAGTGGCCCTGGTGTAAACTGTCCCAGCCCTGCTTAAATTGCTGCTCTCCTGAATGCATGTGTAGATGCTGCACCTGGGAATAGTTTACTCTGGCTCAAACTGCTCCATAGTTTCTTATGTCAAATGAATTGCACATGTAGATGCATCCTGTAAGTGCTAATTCTAAATCAAAATAATTTTTTAATTGATGGAGGTTACACTTGTAAAAAACAGCAAAAATCAATGAATCTACATATTTTATTTTAATACCTGGTTTCAGAGTTAATAAGGATAGCACTTCATCTCTTTTAAAGCTTGGATTGGTCTAAGCCTTATAATTTAGCTTTGTAGTTCTCTCATAATATTAGTTTACAGAAATTTCTAAATTTGAAGGTCAAAATTAACCAGTGGATCATTGATGCAGTTGTCCTTAGAGGTATTAAGTAGAAGAAATGGGTTGAAACTTAGCAAAGAACATCTGAAATAAATTCTTAGAAAGTTCCAGTGGTTGAAAAATTCCACAAACCGAAAAAAGCACTAGGAAATGAACTCCAAGGGACAATGCTACACTGGCAGATGGATGAGATAGATAAAAGGCAGAATTAAAAAAAATATTTAGATATCAAAATTGTCATTAAGTGCTTTCAAAAGTCCTACAGGCATCTATCTGCAATAGTAGGTGCCTAAATACCTTTGAAAATATGGCTGAATGTCTCTCTTATCTCTGATGTCTGCATTCTTTATTATCCAGCTATAGTGTTGCTAACTACTGCTTCCAAGAAAGTAGGTCTGTTTTACATGAATAGTTCTCTTTACATGGATAAAAGTCCATTGCCTTCAATATAAGTTACAGGAGACAGAATTGGTTCCATGGGGCCCAAGTTTAGTGTGCTCGTGATCTACAACTAGGGTCAAATTTTTTAAACAGCCTTCACTGAGGCATGAAGATCATGTCCAAATTTTCCAAAGTGTTTAGCATCAACAGTTATGATGTTGTAGTTTTGAAAAATCTGATCTCAGCTGTAGGTGTTGAGGTCTTTTGAAAATAATTTTTATCTGCTGAATGTGACCTGTAACTCACATGAATACCACAAATTGCCCTGTCACTAAAATGTTACCATAAATTAGTTAGCTTGAGTTAGAAACACACCTTTTTCATAGTAAAAACAACGCCTAATATAAATTCAAATGGTATAAAAACCTGTTGTAATCGATGGAAAAACTCCTGCTGACTTCAGCATGGCCAAGTTCTCTGCAAAGCATTCTTCTTGCCTCCTGTTCTCCTTACAGTAGTTTGTCATAGAAGTTGAAAAATGCAAACACCTCACTGCCAATACAAGTTTATTCCCTAGCATGTTTACTACTATGTGGGTGTGTCTACATGTGAATTTAAGCGTACTTAAATTTAATGTTCGTTAAGCATTTTATCTACGTGTGCTGGAACTTGGGACTAACGTTAGTCCCAAATTGTTCCAGTCCTGCCATGTGCCCCTCTGGGCACTGGGGGAAACGCCAGCCACCGGGGGAAGCTCCAGCCTCCGGACACATGGCTGCCAGCACTTGGCAGCCATCCTGAAAGCACACCCTCTGCACTGTGACAGCTGGACTGACTCTTCCTGTGTCAGAGCAGCAGTGTGGCAGATCCACAGGCAGCATGTGCCTGCTCTGCTTCTGCTACAGCTGCACTTTCCAGCCCTGGCTGCCCCAGCTCCTGGTCCTAGGGTCAAGGGACAGAGCCCCTTGCTCCTCAGGCCTGCTACATCTGTTCTGCTCAACCATCACCGTTCTGACTGCTCAGGCACCTTGCACCACCTGACTTTCCCACCTGCTCTGGCTGCCTGCTGGATGACTGGTACATGGCCTTCTGGGGCCCCCACCACTGCACACCTGCTGCTGCCAACCACTGCAACTATGGACTCCAGGATGCCCCAAATGGGACCACCATCGCCCTCCTGACCCACCAACCCGCCGCCTTTGGGTCCATTGCTCCAGCCAGGACTGGTGGCAGTGTACTGTGCTGCAGGTATGGAATGATGACCGGTGGATCAACATGTTCCAGATGACCCAGGCCACCTTTGAAGACCTACTGCACCAGCTCCAGCCCCACATGGGGTGCCAGGACATGGAGTTGTGCCCTGTCATTCCCACTGACACCTGCCTGCCCTGCTGCCCACACACTCCCTACCCCCTGGCTACCCCCCAGCACCACTCCAGGACATGCAAATTTGCTATGGAAGCCTTTATTCCCCTCGCAACCTCCCCCTCAACCAACAGAACCCCTCCACTATCCTCCCCACCAGCAATAAAAAAACCTCCTCCCAAACTTAAAACTATGTAGAAGAGTCTCAGTCTTTCTCTGAGTCCTGGAGTGGGGGGGGTGTGTGGTGGAGGCATCCAGGGCAAAGAGCCCAGTGGACAGTTCTCCCATGGGTCTGAAGGGCATGGTCAACACCAGGGTCTCCTGCAGGTGGGAGATAGTGCCCTGCAAGATCCACAACTGCCTGGAGGGCTATCTGTGGCAGTGCTACACGTTCCTGCCCCCTGTTGCTGAGGAGGACATTGCCACCAGTATTGATGCCTTCCTCAGTGTGTGAGAGGCCTGTGCCCACCCATCTGTGGGGACATGGAACGCTCAATAAAGCTTTGAACTTTGTCCCACCTGTGCTGTTGGTGGTGGGGGGAGGTGCAACCTGGGCCAGGGGTGTGTGGGCAGGCTAAGTGGGGGCAGGAGTAGGGCCAGGGACTGGGAGTCCCTCTCCAAGTCCCAGAGCTGGACTTAACACATGTCTGGGGGTGGCGAGGCCAGCAACTTGGTGCAGAGCTCCCTGTCAATGATGGCATCTGGCTGCACCCAGTATCCATGGCCTGAAGGGTGCAGCAGGCCAACGCCTGGCCAGAGCCCCACCCCTAGGAAGGAGCTAGTGGCCAGTGGTGGTGTGGCCAGCTGCTCCTCATGGCAAGGTGTGGAGCAGGGCTAAAGGTGAGGCAGCTGCTGGGCAGGGCTCCCTGAGCTGCTAGTGGATGCAGCAACTGGGGAGGTGGGTGGGACAGGGTGCTGAAGGCCCAAGGTCCCCTCCTCCAGTGACACATCTGGGTGAAGGCAGACTGCCTCTGCTGGTGGCACTTACAGGTGTGCAACCAGTCCCCTGGGGTGCCAAAATGTGGGTCATCTCCTGCATGAAGGGCATGGTCTTTTGAGCATGACCAAACCAATGATTGAAGTCAGTTGTAGCCACCCACTGTGCCCACAAGACCTTAACCTTCATGCAGCACTGCCATGCTGACCAGAAGTGACCTTACACATGCATCCCACATGATATGGCCTCATAAATGTGGGTGTTTGAGCACCCACCCCACGTGAATGGCCTCTGGACATCAGCCCTTCCCCAGAGTGCCACAAGGTCACGGACCTCCTCCAGGTGTGGGCACATGGGTGGGGCCAGGACTCAATGTGGATGACATGCTGAATATTAGGCCTATGCAAAGCAGCTAGTATTTGCTTTGGATTTGTAGTCAGCCAATTCAGGGGACAGTGATTTGATTCTGTGATTCGAATCACTGTCTCAAATCAATTCAGCTGAATCCGATTCAGAGATTTGGCCACTGCCATGTTACCTGTCAGCTCTGTGTTCCTGAGGGAGCCCTGGCACCCAGCTTGCTGGACTTACAAAGGACTTTTTCTATTTCCCCGCCCCCAACACACACACACACACACACACACACACACACACCCCCCTCATCTAACCAGAACTAAGCAGAAGAAAAGTTTACTAGGCATCCCAGGCCATACATTCCCTGGTCCCACTATGAGAGACCTATTTAAACTTGATTGACTAAAACTTGGTTGCTGAGTTAGGGAATGCTGAGGCAAGAGACTGAGTCAGAGGGGTATGGGCAACATTTGAACAATGGTTAAGGGTTCATCACAGCATCCAGCCTTTTGGAGCCCTGACCACAAATGCTGTCATACTTTTCCCAGGATGACTGATGGAAGTCCTCCCCACAGAGTTTATGAACACTCCAATAATCCCCTTAAGTCTGTTAAAAGACAACAGTAAAATCTGGAAAAGTCATGCTAAGCTGAGGTTTATTCACAACAGGTAAAACTACAAAACCCTGATGCTGCAAGCACATCTAAGCCATCTGAGAAGAAACAATAAGATATCCCATCCAGTATATCTGCTATCCATAAGAATTTCAAGCTGGCTCCTAAGTGCCTGGTTACTCCTTAACCTTATGTTTTTTCTGGTTATTAATCCATTTCTTGAGCTATTACAAACCAGATAACCCCTTGTCAATAGAAAAGACAATTATTTACACAATTAAAAGAATGCTTTGAAGAAGCTAAACTGAGGGTATAAAAAAAGCTGTAAAAGCAGCAAACCGTGTTCTTCAAGAGAGAAATCTCTCTGACACCATCCAATGTTGTTCTTGAGAAGCTGGATGAAACAGATCGTCTCTCTTCAAGGATTGTGCTAAGAACTTTACCTGTCAGCATTGGAACCCAAGTGCCTTGGGCTGGTGAGACCCCAGCTCTCGCTCCCTCTCTTTCTCTTCTTTTCTCTAGGCATAGATTTCTGAACCTGAATTGTATTAGTTAAGCTTGAGCTAAGTTTCCCCAAATACTTAGTGAAACCAGGGTAGCATTTTAATTGTTTTGTTTGTTTTCCTTTGCATGTCTATTATTACTAGTACCATTATACATTTCATATATTCAGCAATAAATAACTTTTATAGTCAAACTGGTAGTAACTGGGTATATTTTTCCTTCTCTACTTCTCCTTCACCACTTGCTCTGCAGCAATGCTTCTTTTACCCAAGCCAAAGATCCCTGTGAAGCCCAGAAATACTGTGGGGTCTGCTCATCAAAAGGCTACCACTACTAGGACAGTTAGGGCAAAAGATTGGGATATGCTGAGTTTGAAACACATAAGGGGATCAGCTTGTACAGGCTGATTGACCCAGTTTGGCCCAGATGTGCCCTAATAAACTAAATGCTGGCCCACGAGGGTGTCAGCTAGACACCCAGCTGGATTCAGAGGTATTCTGTTTATCTGTGTGCTTGTGTCTGACTGCAGTTTATTGTTACCTTAATGAACTGATTCCTGGCATATGAGGGTCTCAGCCTATCCATGCTGATCAACCCAGCCAGGTCAGGTGTGTCACATTAATCTGTGTGTGTATGACTGATTTGGTGACTGGAGGAACCCAGCCCCATTGAAACTGAGTCCTGCAAGATAGCTCCATTGTGGGGTGAGGACTTGCAGAAGGGAGATACACAGCTCCATATAGAAACACAAGTAATACAAGCAGCACATTGATAGAATTACAAAGAACCTAGAAACGTATCCCTAATAAGTGAGCGCTCCCCAAAGTGAGGGGCAAATCTGGTAACAGCCAAATCGGCTGAATCTCTGAATCAGACAGGCTCCATCCCCTGCCCGCTCTCCCAGCTCTGTCAATAGCTGCCCCGCCCAGCCCTAGAGTCCTTGCCAGTTTTGGGTTTTTTTAAGCCCCACACTCACAGGCTGCTGCTAGGTGGGGCGGGGCATCCCTGCTGCCCCCCACTGCATGGTGGGCTCTGCCACAAACTCCCAGAATCCCTGATGGCTGCTGCAGCAGCCGGTGACTGCAGGGCTTTTTAAAAAAGAGCCAGGATGCTGGGCCTGGATGGGGCAGCCATTGATGGGGCTGGGAGAGTAGGCAGGGGTCAGGAGGCTCTCAGTGGGTCTGGGGGAGTAGGTAGGGAATGGGGCCTGGCTGGGTATCCCCCATAGTCCCCACCCTCCTCCTCTAGCCCCCCTCCCCCACCCCATCCCTTACTTACTGGCACAGATTCCAGGTCTGACTTCCTACAGTGGTGAGCAGGGGCTGCCTGAATCAGTGGATCTCTCCAAAGCTCTCTGAATCTTTTCTGAATTGATTCAGAGAGCTTCAAATTGCTTTGTACCTTTTTATTGGTCTCCCAATTCAATTCAGATTTGGAGATTCAGCTGCTGAATCAGACTGAATCTCCTCTGAATCAAATCAGCACTTAAAGTTTCATACAGCCCTACTGAATATGCTCCCCACGCCAGCTCTCTGGGCCCCCCGCATGGCTGTCCCTGCGATGCTGACCCTGGACAGCTGAGAGCACCACCCTGGACAAGGGCATGGGGCATGCAAGCTGTGCCACAGAGGTGCTTCACCATAGTGCCTGTAAAGAGACAGAGCTGGGGGTGAGGAGCAGGTGCTGGCCCAGCTGCCATAGAGAGCAGGGCCAGCAGCCCTTGAGGGGAATCTCAGGGCTGGACAAGGGATGCAGCAGGCTGCAGCCCTTTGCAACACTCACCTGTGGCCAATGAGCAGCTCTGGCTAAGGGACAGGACAGGACAGGCAAAGGCTTTCTGGGCCCTGTCCAGGTGGGCACATGGGGCATGGTGGGCTTCTGCAAACAGCACTGGCTCATTCAGGCTCCCTGAGCTGTGTGCCACAAAACACAAAATGGCTGGAGGTTTTTATAGCCTGCAGCTAGGGACTGCAAGAGAACAGCTCAGCTCTGGAGGAGGAGAGGCAGACAGCCAGGAGCCCTGGGGCTGGGCTCTGGCCATTCCCAGGTGGCTGGGCAGACCCAGCACTAAAGTCCCTGTGTTAATGCGAACTACATGTGTGTTAATGTGCTTTAACTAATCACACATAAATTTGATACTTGCTTTATGCATATCAAATTTAGGCATGATTAGCCTAAATTTGCCATTTTTAAGGGGCATTAAGTGTATGCACATGTAAATATTCACCTTTAATGTGCCTTACATTGGGCTAATGTGCATTAAATGAGCATGTGTAGACATGCCTTATTTTGCCTGAATCTGCTTGGGTAAATAGTAATCATTTTGGAACTGGTTCTTAAGAGGAGTTACATTTCAAAGTCTCTGAATATTTTTGTTTAATATTAGCTATAGCTTAGATGATAGCCTGGTTCTTAGCACACTTTCCCAGAAGTTGAGAGAAGTGGGTTTGAACTCTCTCAGGTAAGAGAAATGAACCAATGTCTCTTAATTGCTATACAAGTGATTTAACTACCAGATTGTTTTGCAGAAGGCAAGCACCTACATTACTTGCTTCTCCACACATGAAAGTAGTTGTGACTTCTTTGTCTTGTGGTGAGCTTGATTAAATCTGCAGATGACACAAAAGACTGGCAGAGTGGTAAATATGGGAAATGGCTGATATGGAGCTTGATAAACTGAGTACTAACAAAATGTAAATATTTCCATATAGCCAGATATGTAAACTCACACATGCAGGGTTAATGAATGTAGACTGTACTTACATTATAGTGGGTTCTATCTTGGGAAGCATTGACTTTAACAAAGATCTGAAGGTCATGTTATATAATCAGTCAAAAATGAGCTCTTAGCACAGCATCCTGGTCATAAGAACAGATGGAATCATTGGATGTATAAACAGGATAATGCTGAAGAAAGGCTATATTGCCTATTTGGCATAATAGATTTAACAATTGTCGAATGGTACCAAGTGATACCAAGCTGTGATGGTGCAGCTGTGTTATAGCTACATGACTGGTAATATGAGTATCCCAAAACTACTCCAACATCAACTTTGCTTCATTCCTTGACAAAGTTAGGGCAGTTTAGCTAACTTGTATCATTAGAGGATAATGCAGATGTGACAGATCAAGTGTTGGCAGCATACTGCCCATGGATTAGTATCAACTCTCTAAGTGATTTTGTCTGGCTATCAAAGCTAGGACCCTAGTGTCAAGTCTGTGTTGCAGGAATTAGTGGCAATTCAGCTGTGTGGAAAGGGGCAGCAGTGGGGTCAGGTTGGAGGAAGCAACCTACCTTTGGACAGAGTTTTGTTAATTTGGCCTGCCACTCCAAAAGGATTTCCAGTCCCTAAGTTAGTTTGCAAGAGCTGATATGCACTCCAGAGCAGCAGTTTCCATACCCCTTATAAAGGGGCCAAAGAGCAAGGTGATCCATGGCCTATGTCTATTTGGAGTGTCTACAATTCAAGAAAGTGTTTAAAAATTAAAAAGGGGTCAACATAGTGTCATAGGAATGGATTACAGTGAAAAACTCATGTCATTAATTATTTTCACCAATCTAAAATCCTCTGAATTCCTATTTCAGCGGTGTAAAACTTCATTAGTTCTAATTTGTATAGATCAACTTTTCTAAAATAGGTATATTTTAAAGATTTTGCACTGAGTTGTATCTATATTCACAGCTCCTATCATCATTCTATTGATGTATTGGTGCTAAATAAGTCAGTATTTGATTATACTAAAACAGTGAAGACATAATAAAGGACAGTCCCAGACCCCAAAAGTTTACAGTCTTGATTCAAGAGAAAACCTAGTTTAGATATACAGAGGTTGTTGGCTTGTATGATTTGTTGGCTTGTATGATTTTTATTTTTTAGAAATTGTTAAAGGAAGCAAATAAGGAGATCAGTAATGGTTAGGAATATGGACTAAAACCAAAGACTCAGATATATTTTGCTTTCAAAGTTGAAAATTCTTTTGTCAGGATTGCAAATGTGTAGCCTTAGTACTTAAAGAATGAAAGAATGCAAAGAGCTTATTTACAGACCTTATTTAAGATGTTTTGGTTTGGTTTGGGAAGGGAGGATTTTTTTTTGATAAAACAAGAGCAGTTAAATTCTTTTACAATTAAAAAATTTAACTGCTGCACTATAGTTAAACATGCAGTTGTGTATGTGTGTGTATGTGTACACACGTACATCCGTGCGCGCGCGCGCACACACACACGCACACACACACACACACCCCCCAGAGCTGCACTACGTTTAGGCCTTTGTGCTTGTTTAAGAGCAAATAGAAAGAGGTTACTAAACTCTTCTTCATCTAATTTTCTCCCTCTTTTTTCCTTTCTTTAAAAAAAAAAAAAAAGACTTACCAGTATTTTATTCATTAAGGGAAGTTACACTTATTAAATGGCTTGCTTGAAAATTTCTAGATTGCTTCTTACATTATTTCTACTAAAGCATTATTCTTTGCCTGTTTCAACCATACCAAGAGCTATGGTGAACAGTGCAGTAATTCCAAGTGACAAGAAGGTGGAGCTAGTAGAGAGCAGGAATATACGCATGCTTGGAAATCAAGATGAAACAAAGACTGTGCAATGAAACGATGCAATGCTTTTGATACCGTGTACTTTAGCTCCTTCCTAGCAGCCTCCATGATTTTATGTGCCTGGTTTTATAAAAAGATTTCAATGCAGTAAAAAATTGTTAAATATTTGAGGTTTCTTCTCCATGCTCCAGGATTATGAAATAGTAATCCATTACATTGTAAATCTTGCTGTACCATGCAAATCCATTTATAAGGATTATGAGATTGTAACAGAAGTGATTGTTTTTTGAGATGTACTGAATGTAAATTATATACTTTTGGGGCAGAATTTAATAGAATTGTCATCCAATTTATTACATGCACTCATCCAATTGAACAAGTGCTTTGCGTTTATTAAAAATTTTAATTTTTGCAGTAATAAAAAAGGAAATTCAGTTACAAGACAGTGTGGCACATTCAGTCTATTATTCTCAGAGAGAACAGAACAATAGCAAAGGGTGTGCAATGGAGCAAAGACTATGCAATCAATGACCCCTTGCCCCTTCATTGGAGAAGAGTATTTCAGTATAACACAAAGAAACTGCTGTTTCTAGTTCTGCTAGCATCACCAAGGAACTGTTTAGAGAATGGTTCTTTTTGAATTTGTTGCTGTGATTATATATTATTGAGTGTAGAGGAAAAGATAATATATTAGATACATTATGCCACTTTTGTGTCCTGCACTCCAAGACTGTTTGTTGAGTGAAGCAGAATGCTCAGGATTCATGTATAGATCAATTAATAAGAAAGATAAAGGTTTTCAAGGCATTCCCTCCGACAGTTAATCTCAGAAATTCATTATTACACAGTATATTGAAACAAACCTAGAAATAAACCGTTATCAGAAACAAGTGAAAACAGTGTTTGAAAGCTGAGCATGAATTTGACATTATTTGGAGATTGGCCCAAAGGCAATCTACTAACTTAAATTGCTATGGTTTTCAGCCATATATTTTGTTTTTAAATTTGAATTCTCAGAGAGAAACCTGTGGTTTTGTTGGTAAATTTAAGAGGGACTAATTTTCTAGCTCTAGTTCAGATACTGCCAGAATTTTGAGTGCATGTTATTTTATCCCTCAAAATAGCATACTTGAAGATATTCCTACTATTTTAGACTAGAAACTCATCTGGACTTAAATCCAGCTACTCATTAAATTTATCCATTTATAATATGCTCCTATTGCTGCTGTATTTGAGCACTTCTGTTGCTGGGAAAGGTAGGAGACAATAGGGAGAAAGCTAGGTTTTGGAGAAGAAATTAGAACTCCATGGCTAAGTATGGACAGTCAAAAAATCTGAGGCTGAATTGATTCAATCTTCACTGGTTAGTCTAAGCTGCATAGAATGAACTGATAAGCAAGTGAACAGATATTCACTTTTGATTCTGGAAATGCAGCCACATGCCTGCAGTGGCTCAGGTGGGGTGGGAGGTGGGAAGGGGAGGGCTCTAGAGCATGCTTTCCTGTTGGGCTGCAGCAGACGGTTTGGGCCAAGGCTAGCCCACCCACCCTGCAAGGGGGGATTTGTGGAGGAGGTGCAAAGCATCCTGGGATCCTGGGGGACTGTGAGTTAACTGTAATCTGGAGGGGATCTGGGACAGAAGTTCAATAAACCGATTTAAACTATATCAGTTAAGCCTTATACTAGATCCATCCACGTTTATCTTAAACCTGTTATGGGCATTTTGAAAGTAATCTATGTACACTGAACTTCTGGGTTATGGGCAGACATTAAAAAAGCTGGAGCCTGAATTGACTCAACCTTTGCAGGTTAGTCTAAGCTGCAGAGAGTGAACTGGTTTGTAACAAAACAAACATGCGGGCCCATGCCTGCAGTTGCTCAGGCTAGGAGCCGGGGGTGCTAGAGTGTACCCTTAGCTGCAGGTAAGCTATGTTGGGGTGGCGGGAGAGCATGGCTGATCAGGGCTGCACTGGCCAGGGAGGGGTTTAATTCCTCCCTCCCTTTCCCACAGGCAGATACCCAAGCTGGGTCTGCCAGTTGCTCCCCGCTCCTGCTGCAGCAGTGGGCACTATGGCCCCTGAGGCAGAGGGGCCAGGGAGGGGGGTTCATTTTCCCCTCTACCCTCACTAGCAGCCTGGTCTGCCCTTCCCTGATCGCTGCTGCGCTTGCTCCCTGTGGTGAAATAGGCCCCTACTGTTTCATCTGTGGGACGACAGAGGGAAGGGGAATAACTCTGTCCCTGCCCCCTCCCCGCAAGGGGCCCTACAGGCTGTCTGTGCCCCAACTGGGCCACTGCAGCAGGACGGGGCAGGACCCTTGGTGGAAGCAGCAGCCTGTCATAATGTCCAGCAGTGCAAGCCCCTTCCTGGTGGGGAGGCCCCATTGCAGGCCAGGCAGAGCTGCAGCAGGCTGCATGTGGCAGCACCAGGGCCTGGAGGGCCCTGCCACAGCCAGCGTTGCCACTGTGGCCGCTTTCCTAACCCAACAGCGCACCCCCTCCCTCACCAGGAAGGGGCTCCTGCCCCATCACTGTTGCTTCTCCCTCACTGCTCCAGCAGCTGGCCACTGCGGGCACAGCCAGACGAGGTGGGCTGGGCAGATCTGGCCTATGGAGGGGCTTTGTCTAGCCCCCAGCGGGTCCCTCAGTGCTGCTGGGCTGAGGCACCACTCCCTGGGCACGCAGAGAAGCTGGGGCTGCTCCGCATCAGGACTGCCTTTCTCAGCAGCGCAGCTGCAGCAGCTTCTGTGCTGCTGCCATTGGCCCCAGCCACACGGTACAGGCAGGGACCAGCATGCACAGTCCTGACCTTGCATGCCCAGCACCAGCTCCAGGCTCCCCCATCCAGGCTGAGCAGCAGCGGCAGCGGAGAAATGGCTGCTCAGCACAAAGGGAAAAGCCCCTCCCCATCCCACTGCCAGTGCTTCCAGGTGCAGCTGCCCGGAGCCAGCACTGAGCTGTTCCGTGTCTCTACCATATCACTGCTGCCTCTGGGCTGTTCCATGGGGCAGCCCAGTGACAGCTCCAGGCAGATGCTGGCAGCAGGAGGGGCTGCTTTCCCCGTTTTGAGCAGCCGTTTCTTTCCCCGTTGTCACTGCTCATCCCGGATGTAGGAGCCTGGAACCAGTGCAGGGCATGCGGGGTCAGGGCTGCACACACTGTTCCCTGCCTGTATCGTGGGGCTGGGGCTGGTGCCAGTGACAGCAGCAAGGGAGCTGCTGCAGCCAGCCTGATGAGAAAGGCATTCTCACCTTGGAGCAGCCCCAGCCCTGTTGCATGCCCAGGAAACGGCACCTTGACCCGGCAGCACTGAGGGACTTGCTGGGGGGTAGACAAAGCTCCTTCGCAGGCCAGATCCACCTAGCCCATGGCATCTGGCTGTGCACACGGCCGGCCATTGGAGTGTTTAGGGTGAAACTACCACGATGGGACAGGAACCCCTTTCCGGTGGGGGTGGGCATGCTGCAGGGTGAGGGAAGTGGCCACAGTGGCAGTGCTGGGCAATGCCCTGGCCCTTGCTAGGCCCTGCTGCTGCTGCATGCAGCTCGCCTCAGCTCTGCCCACCCCGCAGCAGGGCCTCCTCGCCAGGAAGGGACTCACACTGCTGGGCATTATGACAGGGCTGCTGCTCCCACCAAGGGCCCTGACTCCTCCTGCTGCAGTGGCCAGGTGGGGGCACAGCCAGCCCATAGGGCCCCTTGTATTCCCCTTCCCTCCATCATCTTGCAGATGGGACAGCAGGGGCCTATTCCATCTCAGGTAGTGGGGAATTAAACCCCTCCCTGGCCAGACCCCCACCAGAGGGAGGGCAGACTTGGCTGCCTGTGGGGGTAGAGGGAAGACTAACCCCCGTCCCTGCTCCCTCTGCCTTAGGGGCCATGGCAATTGCTGCTGTAACAGGAAGGGGGAGCAACTGACCTGACCTGGCTCAGGTCTCTGACAATGGGACAGGAATTAAATCCCTCCCTGGCCAGACCCCCACCCCTGCCTATCCCTGCTCTGGCTGGGGAGTATAGGGGTAGGGCCATCCCAGCTGGGCTGGAGCAGAGAGCCCAGTCAAGAGAGCATGCCGGGATGCTGGGGATGTCTGATTTAACTTAAACCAGAAAGGGGCCTGGGACAGACAATGCATAAACCGGTTTGAGCCAAATCAGTTAAGTCTGATACTACATTCACCAGTTTATGTGCACTTACTAGCACTGTTATATTACAGGTTTTGAACTGGTTTCTGATCACTTATACTATTTTGTGTGTTATTTCTGGGACTAGCCTGTGGGCCAGATTTTTAATCTTAGTTACAAAAGTATAAATTTAGAATGACTCAACTGATTCCAACATCATTTAAACCTGAATCTGTATCAGGTAGGTTTAATTTAACTTTAAAAACCTAGCTTTTTCTCTAATCCCTTCTACTCCCAGAATGTAGACTAAACTACTCTGTAAATCTGAAATAACTCCCCTAGAATCAGTGGGATTATTCTGAATTCACACTCTTGTAGCTGAAATTGGAACCTGGCTTGGGGTCTCCTTACTCTAACAATTAGGCTATGGATAGGCATTCATTTCTACTAGTAAGAATTTCTCACTGCTAGAAAGATAGTCCAGGAGTAGGAGTGCACGTGTGCTAGCCCCCGGGCTCTGGAACTCCATAGGCAAGCTCTCCAGCCAGGGGACACTAGATGGCTGTTCTCCGAGCCAACCCCATCTGCAGGGGAGCCCGTTACTTGACAGCCTGTGCTCTTCCCTGCCTGGGCAGGCTGTCCATTGGCAACCTCCCAGGTTTTCAATTGCACTGCATGCAATTCAGATAGACTGCACGCAGGGTGATTTAAAACCAGAGGCTCAGGAAGAGGGGTCTGAGACAGCCTCCCTGGCCCTGGATCCTTGCTCCCTGGTTTCAGGCCATGACCTCAATCCTGGGACCTTGGCTTGACCAGCACAGCTGCTCAACCCAGCCTGCCATCATAAAATGTTTTATTAAAAAAAAAAAAAAAAAAAGTATTAGAAAACCATACTATAACAAAAGACCCAAAACGACCCCAAACAGAGGCCTCACAAAAGGGTAATACAACATTTCAAATAACAATACAAAGCATCAGAATTGATATCATATTGCACGTCATCTCATTTGTACACAATATATACAACATCCCTGAGTATTAGCTATCTAGCTATCTAACACATATTACACATATCATATTAGACATCCTGTACATCCCCCCCCCAAAAAAAAGGAAAGCAAGAACACTGAGTGCAATATAGGTCTCTTGTTGTCTCTATCCCATGTGCAACCCTAGCCAGCCTTTTCTACTCACAATGCTGACTCTTAGTTTAGCCCAGCTGGTCACCCAGGCTGGTCAAGGCTGTTCTGAATCCTCCAATGGGGGAGGATTCCAACTCAATGGCACTGGAGTGGCCAACCAGGGTTAGCTGACCCTCCACTTCCTCCATATAAACCTCTGCACAAGAACAGGAAGTGCCTGAGCAACAGAGTTCAACCTAGTTCTAGATTATCTCACCATTTCCCCCTGCTTGTGCTTTGACTCCACTCTCTGCTTGATTTTTCTGGCTTCTCAATTCAGTTTGCTCTCTGTCTCTGCCCTCTGTCTGATCCCCTGGCTTTCTGACATGGCTTGTTCCTAGACCATATTCTCAGATTGACTTCTTGGCTTCCTGACCTGGCTGGTTCCTGAAATCTGTTTATTCCTCCTGGCCCCGGTCAGCACTTTGATCTGTAAGTGGCCCCAGACCTGGTCACCCACAACCTGGCATGACAGCTGGCTTTTAAATCATTGCATGTGCTGTCCACCTGACTGGCACACAGTGTATTTAAAACCCATGGGGCCATGAACTAGAGCAGGGGTAGCCTTCATGGCCCGATTCATGGTGTGATGTACTTTGAGATCCTCACCTGTGCCATTCAGCTGGACAGCAGGTGCTGGTGGGATTGGGAACTGGATTTGGGAACAGCCTCTACAAGACTGAGTCCTGGCTTCTGGGAATTTGAAGTCCCCACCCCTTCTAGGGGTTCAAGGGAATGCCTGTGGGTACCAGCTTCAAACATGCCATGTTGGGGGCACTTTAAGAGCTGGCACCTGCAGTGCATGAGAGCATAGGAAACAACAGGGCACCTCCCTGCCTCTTTCCCAAATTGGGGACTGTTTGGTTTAGGGAAAAGTCACAGAGCAGCAGCTGCTGCTCCCCTCCCAGACCAGACCAGACCAGACCAGACCAGACTAGGAGGGGAGCATCTAAATGTTCATTCTTGTGAGAGAAGCTGTCATGTAAGAGAGATCTGCTGGTCTGGCACCTGGTAGATCTTCCAGAAGGACATGTTTCCCCTGGAGAAATTGAATAAATGCTTGTACAGTTTTCCTACCAGGAGAATAGTGATTCTCCTAATAAAAATGTAAAGCCTGTACGTGGCCTTAGAAATTGGGCCAGTAGTCCTACATTAGAATCACAAAAACTAATGCTGGTGTCTGTCTGCAGGTTATGCAACAGCAACTAACAAGCACTGACTAGCAATTTGCCTCCATAATAATGTTATTAGCAAAAGTGTCTGGGGTTATTGCAATTAATCGGTGAAACAAACATGATGCATTCTAGCTTCATGTGAAAGGTGAAGTGGCAGCTGTATAGGGAAGAAACCATATTCATCCACATAATAGGAAGAAAGGACAGAATTAGCAGAAAGTAATTAGATATGGTCTTCTTCAACACCAGAGTTGCATAAGAATTAAAGGTTAAAAAAAAAAATCACTATTTTTCTACATGAAAACTTAGGCCGCACATTTGCATTACTTCATGCTGGGCTTGGAACCTTTTTATATGTCCCACCAAAAAAACTGTATCCCTGTAGAGCTGTGCTAGTTTACTAACCAGGTACAGTGTTTAGCTGACTGATTTTTACCAGTGCCAGAGGGGTGCTCAGCACATACTTATTTTTGCAGTTAGGAAGAGGTCAGAGAATTAAGTAGTATAGCTGGATTTAAAGAGAAGCTAAGTATTTCCATGACCCATATGATTGGTTGTGGTTATGCAAACTTAAATGGAACAATCAAATTGAATGCTTGAGGGTACAAACTGATCACTTCAGAGAGCAGGAAAGTTTCCAACTACTCTACTCCTCCATGTGCTACATTGCATAACTGGAGCTTGATCCAATTCCCTTTCAGGTCAATGGAAAGACTCCAGATGGCTTCAAGGGAGGATGAATATACTTTCATTTAGGCACAGAGTCAAGCAGAACCACAGACATGATAAACCCATGGTCCAATATGCTATGACAAATCTTGTCGTCTTCAGATGATGCCCCTCAAACTTCATGATATTTGTTAGTATTTAAATAATTGTGAAAACTTATTTTCTGAATGAAAAGGAACTTCTCAGTCACAGTATACTTTGAAATAAAGTTAACAAAACACCTATTTCATATATTTTTTAGTGAACGAGTTACAGTGGCCCTTCATAAGAAAGGGACTAGGACTTTGCTTAAATTTCTTTTCAGAAATCATTTACAAATAAATTTGATAGCCATATGCTAAATATGCAATTCCTTATTTTTTCTTTATGAATTCTTATCATTATAATTCTTTCTTACCAGTTTTATTATCACATTTTATTAACATATATAAACTAGTTTGATTTGGATCCCTGGCCTATTTCAATTTGCATAGCTCCATAAACTTCAACAGTGATACCATGGTTTACACTAGTAGAGCATCTCTGGACCTTTATCTGCCTCTATTCCTCTGTCATAGTCACAGAGATAGTGTGGCAGAGATATCAAAGCTCTGTATCAAAACATTTGATTTTCTGTTGATTAGATGCATGTTAAAATGTAATTGAATATTACTAAAATGATAACACATTTTAATGGTATATTACTATACATTGTTGTTTTTCTGCCATTTTAACTGAATTTGTCTCTAAAATAAGGTTTGCATTATTTTTTTTCTCTCAGAGATTCTTCTGTATCAGAGCTTTGGCTTTTCTGGACTTGCTGTTTCTCTCATTCCCCACAAGATGGAATCATCAGCTTTTCTGGCCCTGATTAAACTACAGAGGAATATATTTGGTAAATGCAGAAGAGCTGTATGTTCTGTTGTCAACCCCAACTGTTCAAGCATTATGAGTCGGCGTCCCCCCCCCCCCCCCCCGAAAAAAAAAAAAAAGGGTTTGTCCCCATACTCACCGGTTGCTTTTTAAAGAGGTGGTTCTAATCTGATATTTTGGTCTGTTGGCCATTGTGTTTGAGAAAGTTCCTAATTTTTCCAAATGCATACAGCTAAGTGACTTTGGCTCCTGCTGCTTGATCCAAGCAGCTCTTCCTGTTGAATCCAAATAAGAGCAAATGAGAAAGATTGAAATGAAATGCTGCTGATGGTATGGAGGTTCCTACTTCTTCTCAAACCACAACTTTCTGACGTGTTAATTGTGTGACTCCTAAGCCTTACATCTACCATTCCCTAGCCTATTAATTAATAATTCATCAGTACCCATACCTACTCTGTCCTCCAAGACCCCAATCTGGCCCTTGCCCCTAAACAGATCTCTGCCCTTCCTGCAGCTTCAGGAAATCTTCATCTACTTCAGTGGTTCTCAACTTTTTTAGACTCCAGGCACCCCTTTTTGGACTCAAGGCACCACTCATAAAATGCCAGTTCTTAGCTTTACCTTATTTTTGACTAAAGAAAAATAATAGAGCAATTCTTTTGTTGCACAGACCTCAACAGTCACAACAGTTCAGAAATGTTTTTGACATCATGGATTCCTATTTGAAACCTCTGGGTTTATCTTGCAAGTCATGTGTAGGTTTAGCAAAGTTGGCTTAAACTGCAAGACCCCTTCTCCCTCTCCTCTGTTCCCTAACACCTTACAGCTTCTGAGGAGGGGATGAGGAAGAGAATACAACCTGCTTCCCTTGGCAGCCCTGATTCTGATAGTTCGTTCCCAGGAGTAGGGCAAAATGGGAAGGTCAGTAATTTGAAGGGATCTCAGTTAAAGGGCAGAAATGTGTGTGATGGCTGGAGCTTCCCATGTCACTATGAGATTAACACAAGTAGAAGCCAAAATTACATGGTGCTGAAATCATGAGGCTTGGCAATACTGAGTAAACTATGCTAGTGAAAGGTGTCAGGTGTAACAGCTGTGAAAACTGCAATCCTCCAATTACCCACACAGCTGAGGCCAGCAATACCCCATTTTATACATTAGCCTGTTTTTTGTGAAGTGCTGTCTTCCTATTTTTGAGAGCAATTTGAAAGTGTGTGTCTTAGCAAACTTTTTGCTAAGACATTGCTTCTTATGCATATAATGATGCCTCCTAGTTAGATCGTTTACTGGATTGAATCCAGGTCCTCTGGGTCTAACCTGAACTACACTAGAAGATCAGGAAGCTCAGCAACTCTCTCAAGCTTAGCAACTAATCAAGTTTTGGGATGTTTGACAACTGGCAAGCATTTAGAGATGATGGACTCCACCTGAATACTGGAGATGCTAGCCTTCTGTAACTAAGGTTTGCCAACTGAAAAAAGAAGGGCTTTAGACTAAGAAATCAAAGGAAAAAATTGAGAGAGATTAGTATAATTCCCCCCATGTGGTTACAATATACAGGAAGAAGAAAATCAGGTCAGAAAACAGCAATAGATAAAGGCACTCCAGAGAGTAGGAGGAGGATAGACCACGAGAAAAAGTAGTAACACTGATGAGAGTAGTAGCCACATTGAGACTATAATGAGCAAAATAACAGTTGCTAATTTGTCTAGGAATTTGGGTGCAGTCAGAAATAAACAATAGGTATATCAGTTCACTAATGCAAGGAACCTGGGCAACAAAATAGAGGAACTTGAAATAATCATGCAGGATATGGCATTTGAAATTAACTGGATAACAAAAAATATGATGGAATAATAACCCTATCTGAAAAGTATAATTATTAGAGGCTATATGCTGCTCAGGAAAGACTGAAATACAAGTGGTGGATTATTGTACACGAATTATCTCGTAGACTGGAAAAAACATATCTTTTTAAGTAGAAATCATTTTGGGGAAGGAACATAAAAAAGAACCTACTGAAACAGTGCTGGGGTTCTGCTAAAGATATCTGGATCTGATTCAAGAGTGGTAATTAGCTGTGTTAGTGTGAACTCAGCACAGACTGACTGGGTCAGAGATATGTAATTTGGATCTGATTTGGGCATGGATTGACAGTTCTTTAATATTTTTGAGAGAGAAAATGTACCATACATTGTGTGAGAAGACAAGACTAGTTTCCCTGAAATAAATTTCAGGACAAGTGCTACTAATAATGGTCTTGGTTATTCCCTGAACTAATTCCTTTACCATGAAGTCACTGAATAAATAAGGGATGATGATATTTTAAATTTGGTTTTAGTAACTAGCAAAGACCTTCTAGAACAACTAGTAATATTAGAAAGTAACATTGAATCAAATGATTTAAAAAATGGTTCCATTTAAATCGAATGGAAGAATGAAGTAAGCAAGATTTTCAATTGTAAAAAGGAAATGATAGCCTGAGAGAACTAGTTAGCTGAAGAGAAAAGCTGAAAGACTAAAAAGTGAAATTTCTTTAGTTCGAAAATTCTTCAGATAGTCCCTTATATGCTAGGAATCCCTCCCTGAAGCGTTTTCCCTTACAAGAACTAAAACCAAACCAAACTAAAAACAAAAGACTCTTTTTCATTAGTTAAAATAGAGATTAGTACACGAATTGTCATATAAGTAAGGAACAGGCTAAATAGGAGAGTATAATAAATTCTGTTCTATAAGGCACTAATGAAAACTTATCTGGAATATTATGTACAATGGTGGCCATCTATGTGCATGAAAGGTGTATTCTAACTGGCACCGGTGCAAAGAATAGCTATGAGGATGATTTGGGGAATGGAAAACCTGTGTGTCAAGATCCCGTAAGATCCTCTTGGCTTGTTGCTGTTTGGCTAGTTAGGCTAGCAAAACAAAGACTGAGATACAATTGCTCTCTATAAATAGATTGGAGAAGGAGAACTTCTCAAGCTAAATCAGGGGCATCAAACTCATCTAGCTCCATGGGTCTCTGGGCCAGTCTGTGGTCCAGATCAGACTGTGCAAAAGCCAGCACACAGGACCAGTCCAGAGGGGTGCCATGTATAGTGCACTTCCCATGCTGCCCCCCTCTGCCACAGGTAGCCCACATTGGTACCAGTTCAGGGCTTGTGTTGCATGTGGTGGGCAGGATGGACTTGGTGCTGCAGGCACGACCTATAGTCCAGGGAGCCAGCACAGGCAGGGCGAGCTGCATCTGCATCCCACCAGACCAGCTTTCCTTGCTGGCTGTCATGGCCTGATCCTAATTAACCCCGGAGCCAGCCCATAGGTTCATCCAGGAGGAGTGCCGCATGCAGTGAGTGCCCCAGACTGATTCCCTGTGTGCCAGTGGCATCAGGTTCAGTTTGCATGCCAGATGTGTCTGCACACTGCATGCGGTGTGCAGGGTTGGTCTGAAGCTCACGAGCTAGACTGTACATCTCTATGACCTGGATCCAGCCCACTGACCATATGTTTGATACCACTGAGCTAAAGGATAATGTTAGTACATGAACATATGGGTATAAATAGGATATGAATATATTTATGCTGGGCATTCCTAACAAGTGTGTGGTTCTGGGCACTGCATTATAAGAAGGAAGTAGAAAAACTGGAGAGGATCCAGAGGCAAGCAACAACAATGAAAAAGAGGTTGGAATGTAAGCCACGTGAGGCTGAGAGAACTAGATGTGTTTGGTGGGGGCTGGGGGAACAGAGGAAGACTAGGCAGGAGTGGTGGAAAGATTTTTGCCATCCTAGGCAAATGAAATTTGCCACCATTCTCTTAACATACCTGGGACCTGGTGATGGTGGGAATCAGACAGAGCCCCAGAGCAGTGGCTCAGCAGTGCCAGAGCTGCCCTGCTCACTTCTCCACATGCACAGATTTCCGAGGCAGCCTGTAATGAGCCCATGTGAGGTTTATGCACCCTGTTTTTGCCACCCCTTTCAATTTGCTGCCCTAGTCCTGTGCTACCTGGCCTGGCCCTGGGGATGGGACACAAAAGCAGTGAATTAGCTGCCTAGCAGTGAAATTTGAGCAGTGAGCAGAGTTCATCCAAAATAGGCCGAATCAGCATTGGATGAGTAGGGTTGCCAACTCTGTTTGAATGTATTCTGGGAGATTTCTGGATTGCCAATGCACCTGTGACACACAATGCCAACATGCCTGAGTGCTTGCTTGGACCTAGAGCGTTGGACTAGATGACCTCTGCAGCCCCTCTGATTCTGAAACTTGGGAGCCCGGAGGTTCTGGCATGGGAGCTGAGGCAGCAAAGACCCTAATATAACCTCTGTCACTGCATTGCGAGAAGTTAAGCAGAGAGGGATGGAGAGCCCAGGAAAACCAGACCCAGATTGCTGGGTTGAATTACAGCTTCCAGACTGCTTTGAGGGTTAGCAGGAGGGGAAGTTGCGGAGAGGAGCTGCAAAGTGGCAGCTGCTTTTCCCAGAGCAGTGTGGGAGGAGCAGGGGAGAGGCCTGGTAGGCTCCACATACCATTGAAATGGGCCCCAGGGACATTGTGGAAGAGGCAGGTCTGAGTGCCACTCGGAGAAGGATCAACTTCCCCTGAGGAGACCCCGGCAGCGAGAGGACCTGACTGTTGTGACACACGAGTGAGGTGCACAGAGAAAGCAGCAGAAGTTCATGCAGTCAGTGTGACTGTGAAGCAATGGAAGTGCTTGTGCCACCTGAGACAGCACAAGGTGAAGCGTCTCAGCCTAAAGGGTCCTTGTGAGACTGCTGTGGTTGGCATTTTAAGCTGGTGAGAGGGGTCATTTTGTTATCAGGTTTCCAGGCTGGGCGTCTTGGGGTATATTACAGATTGCGGTTCTAATGCCAGCGGGTATAAATAAATCCAACGTGTTTGTTCTCTCTTGCTAAAACGAGGGGCTCTTGGAAGAAACTGAGTCACCATGGCCACGCACCCGCAGCCCCTCACCGGAGGAGTTACGCTAAGGTGAAAAGCAGACAATCGCTTTAACATGGCAGTGACGGGTAGGAGATGACTAGCATCAAAACAGCTGTCGACACACAAGGCTTCAATGGCTGGGGCGGTGCTAGCCTCTTCTAGGTGGAAGGAGGGGGCTGAAGTGGGCTACACAGAAAATTGGAAGGGTGCAGGGGTTGTGCTATACATCTTCTGGCCAAACATACTTATTTGGTTTTTTAACAGCACCCACTTAAGGCACCACGCCTCTGCAGGCTGCAGGCAGGCTCAGCAGCAGGCCTGGGGGGAAGCAGGGGGCTTGGATATAGGTGGAGCTAGGAAGTAGCTAGGAAGGGGGACTAAGGTGAATTTTGGGGTGGCTACAGCCCCCCTCAACCCCTGGTCAATGGCAACGCGCTCCAGTTAGCTGTGCTTCTGCGGCGGCCACACATTCAGTCAGGTCCTTTGCAGGTACCAAATGGGGGACAGCCAATGGGGTTGGCTGGGAGACAAGGGGCCTCTTGTATCGGGATCAAGGTAGGAGGGGATGGATAGAGGCGGGGGGAAACAGTGGTTTTTGCAAGAACTGAGAACTCTGGCATCAAGAGGGGAGGAAAAAACTGGGCAAGGGGAAAACCGTGCAGCTCTGTGCCCCTTTACACCAGCTGCGGGGAAACCGGGAGCACACAGTCCCACGTGCTGCCTGAGGCCGCGCAGGCGCAGAGCGCCTCAGGCCGCCCGGTCGGCAGGGGGCGCAGGGCCTGGGCGCAGGCCAGCTGTCCCGGCGGTCCCTCTAGGAATGCCGGCTCGCCCCGCGCATGCGTCCGGCGTTCTGGCCGTGAACCCGGAAGTGGGGCGGGCGGCGCGCTGGGCGCACGTGGGCGGCGGCGGGCTCGTTGGGGCCATGTGCGCGCGGGCGGGCGCGGGGCTGAGCGGTCTGCCCGCCCTGTGGGACAGCGGCGATGAGGATATGTGGGAGGACGAGGAGGAGGAGACGGCCCAGGAGCCGCGGAGCCGCTGCCTCTTCTGCGAGAGGTCCGTGGCGGGGCGGGAGGGTCACCCTTTCGGGGCTCCCACGGGTAGCGGCCAGTGCCTGAGGCGCTGGGGCCGGGTTGTGCTGTCACGGAAGGTCCCGTGCGCCCAGCCTGTGACCTTAGCTTGCTGCACGTCACATACTGCGCACTTACATATTAATGGGCGTGTCTACACGTGCCCGGGTAAATATCCGCGGGCCAGGTGTACTGTGCAAGTAAATATCAATGGGCATGTGTACACATTTCCCCCACGGTGCAGTTGTTACTGTGCTGTCCTTTAGTACTTGTTTTTGGAAGTGCTACATGGTGACAGAGTAACAGCTGTCTTAGCGCTGTTACTTTTGGCAGGTATGTGGTGGTAGTAACGCACAGTAGCAGTGGTCTTCATCCTTTTTAAGTAGGAGATCACCTGTAGTATTTAAAAGCACCCCAAGATCTACTGCATGCCGCTGCCACCCCCAGCTGTAGGAATGTGCTATGGCGACATAGTGTCTCATGTAGATGTGCCCAATGTAGACCATCTGCATGCGCCAAGCTATTACACCATTAACATGACTGTCAGCTTTAATAAGGGCCATCCAGCTATAAAGTCGGTGCTTGAAAATGTGTACCAACTGCACAGTGGGTTTCTAGTGGCTTTAAGTGGACCGTGTGGTAATGCCCTGCAACAGCACAGTGCACAGTAGAATCTCGCTGTTTTCTTCAGTGTAGGCTTTGTGTTTTGGCTGTAAAAGCATGACATAGCTAATGAAGAAGGGGTCCCAGCTGGAATTTTCCTTTAAAAAAAATATCTGAAATCTCTTCATGTATCATCTTCATTACAAAGTATTTTGCAAATTCTAATTTGGACTCACGATGTGGGTGAGCAGGTGTTATTTCGTCTTCCATTCCTCATACTACCAAAACAAATGAGCAGCACTACTGAACTGTAGTTTTGAGGAGATTTGATAAAGCACAGAAAAACCCACGTAATCTGAATTTAAACATTAACCTTGCCCCATGTTCTTCACTTTCTGTTTGGTTTCTTCTTAATTGCAGGCTGTTCAGTTCTGCTGAAGATACATTTTCCCATTGTAAATCAGAGCATCAGTTTAGTATTGACAACATGATTCAAAAGCATGGTAGGTGTCTTTTTGTGACTCTTAAGAATATGCCATGAAGCAGTGTCCTAATTAGAAAAATAAACAGGTGTTGTGGATCATCAGAGAAAGTTCACCATGCGCGCACACATTCATCTGTCCAGAAACAAAGACTATTGAAGTCTGGCCCACATACTTTATCTGTTTTCCTGAGGAAGATCTCTATACCCTCTTTTTTTTTTATGATGGACTCTTCTTGTATTTTATACCTATTTTCTTTGCTTATGTTCACATTTTCTAGGCCTAGCACACTGAATGGCAGAGGCTCTATTATGGCTATTTATTATCATTCTCAGATCTGAGCAGATGTATGACAGTATAACTTGTTTTTTTTTTGCTTTTGTTTTTGTTTTGTTGTTATATGTTGCAGTACACTTATCCCACTTCTCTTTCATCTAATCTAAGTGTAATTCTACACTTGTAATTCATCTGTTTTTTTTAGGGAACCCAGCTAAAAGACTGGCATTTTTAGAATTTTTAGAATTTTATTTTGGGTGCTGGTGACCTGAATTAGAACTCATCAGTGCCACAAAATAGTGATATTCAACCCCTGCTGCATGCAAGCTAGTAGTAGGCGAAATATTTGTGAATGTTGATCAAGAACATGGATTAAATATGAAGAGGATGGGGGGGAGGGAAGATAACAAAGTAGCAAGTGGTAGTGGGAGGATGGTAAAACCAAGCAAACTAAGAGAGGTTATTTAGACATGTGCCAATTCCATTACTAAAGCTCTTATGATAACGTGTTAAAAGCAGCAAGGAAGAAGAGGATCCAGTCACCTTTTGTGTTGACAATTTTTCAGGGACTTGATCCTTGGAATAGGATTACACTTAGGCACCTAATAAAGTAGGAGCTGGCCCATGCATTAGTTATTTTTTATAGAATCAATCATAGGCAGATATTACAAGTTCATTATAAAAAGGTAGAAATTTGAAAGCGCTAAATATGTTAAGAAATTGCCTGAGCAGACCAGAATTTTTCTGTGAAATGACTGCTAAGCTTGACTACAGTACAGCAAATATAACTAACTAGCCTGGCAAATAGGGCACAAAAATTCTTCACTAAAATATGAACACATTATCTAGAAGTCTGGTTTTTTTTAAGTGCTCTATTCAAATGTGATTTAGACATTTGGGACTTCCAGGTAGGATGTGCACACACTACATGCTTAAATGGATGTAAACATGAACTGGATGTACAACATGCAGCCTTGTAGTCACGTAATCATTTCATTCCAGGGTAAAGATACCACAGTACAGTTACTCCAGATTAAGCAAGTGGTAAAGGTTTTAGTAGTGTAAAAGGCACGTACCTGAAACTAGTCAGTTTAATCCAGGTGCAACTCTGTGTTCAGTGAAAGCAAGCGATTACTAATTCCCCTTCCACCTAGTGGTTAGGTTGCAAAATAGCACTTATTGCAGCAGTTCCCAAACTGTGGGTCGTGACCCCAAATAGGGTCACAACATCAGTGAATGCAGTCACCAGGGTGGGGTGCTGTGGGTTGGGAGTGAGGGGCCATGCTGAGGAAATGGGGTCATGAATGGTAGGGGTGCCCTGACAGATTTTTGGGGCCGATACCGATAGCCGGTTTTTAAGGAGGCATATTGGCCGATACCAATTAGATTTCCAGTAGCTGCATGCAGCTGGTAAGTCTGTTTTGGTGGAAGGGAAGGGGTGTGGGGGAGCAGATCAAGACCACTGCAGCGAGGGAAGGAGGGAGTGGGGCTGGGGCAGGGGCAGACGCTGCCCAGCCAAGGTGTAACAGGGTGCAGGTTGGAGCTGTGGCTCATCGAAGGGAGGAGGGGGATAACTCCTGCCTCTGTGTGCACCCCAGGAGGGCGCAGGGGTGGGGGTGCCCTGCCCGGCCCCATCCCCTGCCCGGCTCCAGCCTCCTAGCACTTAAAAAAAAAAAGAAAAAAAGAAAGCGTCCCACACTCGCCGGCTTTGGCAGCAGCGATCAGGGCCTCTGAGGGCTTGTGGCAGAGGCCCGCCCCCCAAACTCAGCTTTGCCAATCCAAATCTCTCTGAATCAGCCTCGAATCAGTCCAGAGGCTTTGGATTTGATTCAGATCTTTTAATGGGTCTCCTGATTCAGTTCAGATTTGGAGATTCGGCTCCTGAATTGGGCCAGATATCCTACAAATCAAATTGGTGACTGAAGCTCCATGCTGCCCGACTTACCAGATACACACAGCTCTCCTCACTGCTTACATGCTGCGCTGCAGCTCCACACCTGCACAGGCCATTTATTGGCCACATCAGGCCAGTTTCCATTATAGACAGTTTTCTCCGTATTGCTGCCAATATGATATCAGACCGATGTATTGGTGCACCTCTAATAAATGGGGTCACGCTGAGGAAAAGTTTGGGAAGCACTGGCTTATTGCCAACAGTTACCTTCAGAGAGCTGGTTTGGTTATCAACATAGGTTACATTATTGTACCAACTGATGCAAATTATACCAATGTAAGTATGTTATGTCCTAGCCTAATGTCTCACTGAAAGTCCCAAATATCTATGTAGCTTTAGACTTGACATCGTGACTTATGAGACTAAATTGCTTGGTTACTTTTAAAAACAGTAGCAGAGAGCTAATATGGGTGTAGTGTAAAGGACAGCAATTTGTGAGTAAGCTTGTGTTAAGATGGAGGAAAGTTATTTATGAGGAAACTAGAGAAATCGTAGTTTGAATATACAGGAGTTGTTCTTGAAGAAAGATACTTTTTAATTAAGGAGAGTAGAGGAGCCTAGGAAGGAATTTTATTTCTGTTTTAGCATTCAAAACATTTTGAAAATAATTTGGGAGTCTGGAAATAAGAAAAAAAGCTAGGAGGAATTAGGTTTCAGAAACCTTGGTATTGTCTGTCTAGGTCAGGGGTGGTCAGCCTCTTGGGTCAAATCCAGCCTGTAGAGCCATGGCATTGGGCCTGCAGGCCTCTCCATGGGTTGGAAAATTTGGCAGTGGGGCAGCAGTGGCAAGGCTGGGCCCACATTCCTTGCCTCCCTCTGCACGGCTGGACCAGACCTCACCCACATGGCCTGCAGTTCAGGATGCCATAGCTTTGGAAGATACGCTGGGAGGAGACAGACAACTCTTTGAAGGATTTTGAGAACCATGTACAAGCTATAAGGACCAGTGGAGACTATAATTTAGCTTTAGGTAATGGCTGTTCAATGCAACTGCTGTCCTTGCATGCATGTAGACGGCTTTTGTTGTGTTAAATAGCCATTTTAAAGGAATGTTTGTCATAATATTACTGTTGGCCACGATTAACTTATTTTCAATAGGCCAAAAGCAAAAATGTGGATAAGTATTCTGTTCTGTGTAGTTCTTAGACAAAGGGTGTTTACAGTTAAGGAACCTTTGTAAAAATAATAGCTGTTTGGCAAGAGAGGAAAATCCCTGATGATAAGCTGTGTTTGCATATGTTCGACATGCTAAAAACTAAACATAAATTCGAACTGAATTAAAGAATCGGTCATTTTTATCCTGAAGAAAAATTTCAGAATAATGTAAATGGCAAATTAAGATGCAAACACTGTGCTAGATAATGATGTAAACCCCAAGAGGAAATCGGCCAATTGAACAACCAATTAACATTCATGTTATTGTAAATTATGTAGATTTCCTTTTACATTAGTTTTATTCTTTTTTTCAGGACTTGAATTTTATGGATATGTTAAGCTAATAAACTTCGTTAGAATAAAGGTAAGTAGGCAACTTATTACTTCAGTTTGTTACTTTTATACATGTGAGGCAGAAACGTAGGTAGTAGCCATAAAATTTCCATGTGTCATCTTTTTTGTGTAATTCTGCACAAAGTCTTAAGAGATGAAGCTTGGGAAAACTGGCTGAAAATATTTATCAGTTGGCTTCTGCAGATATGTGAGTATTTTAGAAGTGGCAGCTTAACTTGTATTTCCTTGATAGGTTTGAGTTGAGGCACCTGACTTATTCTTTTCCTTTCCAATATTTCCAGTCTTGCATAAAATTCAAATTATTGGGTTTCCTGTACGGTTGCTCCATCCTGGATTTTGGTGGAATGAGTGAAGTAATAGTTGACGTGGCTGTTGATTTAAATAGTCTTTCTTATCCTCTGGTTCCCTGTTCTTGGTGAAATTCTATCTGTAATGGCCAAGTCTAGATAGATGCTACAGAAAGAGAGAATCATGGAGTAATAGCAGAAAGAGAGTGGAACTTTAGCTTTAATTTGAAATTTTAGTTTGTCTTTTTTCTGGTTATATCTAAGTCAGGTTTAACAACAGACCTAATAATGTATCTGAATAACTGTAACTTTTAACCAGATTGGCATCCTGTCACTTGATTCAGTTTTGTTTTAGTCTAGATGGGCTTCAGATAACTTGATACTTTTTGAAACACAGTAACGCCTGATTCATTGTTACAGGGGTGTAGGTTGTAGCCGTGTTGGTCTAAGGATGTAGGCAGACAAGGTTCCTTGGGTGAATTTGATATCTTTTATTAGACCAACCCAAATAGTTGGAGAATAGTTATTAAGCAAGCTTTCGGGTTCAAAAACCCTTCGTCAGGCTAAGTAAGTTTCAGCAGTTGGTGTGTGCTCTTCCTGGATGGAATGAAAAGTAAAGAAGCCAGGGGCTGTGCTGGGGAGTCAGATGTCAGGCAGATTATGTTGTGTCAAAAATCCAATGTCTATGTTTAGTCCATGATCTCTAGTATCCAGGAGGTTGATGAAATGGAGTTCATAGGCTTGTCTCTGAGAAGTGTTGTGCAAGTTTCCTTTGAGAATCAGGACTGAGAGATTGGAGAGAGAGTGGCCCTCCTGTGAGAAATGTGCCCCCATCAGTAACTGGGTATTTCTGTCTTTGATAGATTTCCGGTGTGCGTTCATTCTGGTGCACAGTTGTTGTTTGGTCTCTCCTATGTATTTTCCATCAGGGCATTTGGTGCATTGGATGAGGTATATTACATTTCTGGAGGTGCAGCTTTAAGATCCTGGGATGCTGATGGCTCTGTTGTGGGGTGTAGTAATGGTGGGGGTGGTGGAGATGTGTTGGCAGGTTTTGCATTTCTTGTCCTGGCACGGTCTGGATCCTTTTGGTGTGTTCTGGGCTTGAGGAAGTTTGCTTCTGGTGATGAGGTTGGCGAGGTTCGGTGCTTGTTTGAAGGCTAGGATGGGTGGCTCTGGGAAGATCTTTTTAAAAATAGGGTCTCTTTCTAGTATGGGTTGCAGTTGTTTGAGGATTTTTCGTACAGGTTCAAGGGATGGGTGATATGTCATAACCAGCGGTGTGCGATTTGTGGGTGTTTTTCTTCTGTACTGCAGCAGTTCTTCACGTGGTATCTGGGTGGCTCTTTCAAACATGCAATCTACCTCTCTGGAGGAGTGTCCTTGCTAAGATTGGTGAGATGGCAATCCCGGGTGTTCTCTTCAGTACAGATGCGGTGGTATCTGAAGGCTTGGCTGTATATCACAGCTTTTTTGGTGTGTTTCGGGTGATTGCTGGTTCTGTGCAGATATGTATGTTGGTCTGTGAGTTTCTTGTATAACATGGTCTGTATTTTATCATTTTGGATACTGATCATCGTGTCTAAAAAGGAGATGCTGGTGCTGGAGTATTTTAGAGAGAGATGGATGGAGGGATGGTGATTGTTGAATTTCTGATGGAACTCAATCAGAGATTGTAGGTTTTCAGTCCAAATGATGAAGATGTCATCAATATATCTTAAGTATAGCAAGGGTTTGATGGTGCAGTTCTTGAGGAAGTCTTCTTCCAGGTGGCTCATAAAAAGATTGGCATACTGTGGGGCCATTTTAGTGCCCATAGCTGTTCCCATCATCTGGAGGAAGTGTTGATTATTAAAAGTGAAATTGTTGTGTGTGAGGATGAAGTGTATAAGGTCAGTAATATCTTTGGGTCTGTAATCTGTGTTGTAATCTTGTTCCTGTAGATACGTAAGGTAGGCTTGGATGCCATCCTGGTGTGGGATGTTGGTATATAGGCTGGTAACATCCATGGTGGCTAGGAGTGTGTTGCTGGGAAGGTGGTCTGTGTTTTTAAGTTTCTGTAGAAAGTCTGTAGTGTCTTGTACAAAACTTGCTTGGTGGGTGACGAGCGGTTTTAGGTGCTTTTACAGTAGCCATTTCCAAATGGAGAAACGAGGTCTAGACTGAGTTCTTCTGGTCCCCAAGAAATATGGAACATGCAGATCTTTCTTAAGAACTGGGATACTGAGCTGGAAGGCACAGGTTCTCAAAGGTATGCAAGTCTTCCTAAGATCCTTGGAGGAGTTTTTGTTATTAACTATTTCTAAGTCCCTTAGATATATCAGTGTAGCAGTGACTTCAGTATAGCTTAGACATACATGAGTTAGCTTTTAATTTGCCATCTCAGGTGCTGCTGGCAATTTAACTACAGAAACATAGAGCTCAGAATAGGAAGGTTTGCTGTGTTGCTGAGGTCCCATGGTTCAGATTCCAGTGGTACTTGAAGAGGCTGGTGTCTGCCTGTATTATATTGTTATGACGACAGTGATGATAGATTGTATTGTTCAGATTATGTCTGCTTTTCTTTCTCCAATAGAAACATAAAAATTACATGTAGCTTATACGTGGTGTTGATCTATAACTCTCCTTCCTTTGGTTTTGACTTGTATGTTCATGCCATAAAAATACCATGCCCAATGTTTTCAGTATTATTTTAGTATTTGAGTGCATTTAAACCTTTGGGTTCTTTCCTTGTTTAAATTGCCTTTAATGGAAGTAGCTTTTTACCTGGGTATGTCTAGAGATGTACCGATATGACGGTCCCATATCGGATAGCCATTGATATAAGGAAATTTAAAAGTATCAGCAATTGGCTTTTTTTGGCTGATGTGGCTGATAAATGTCATGTGCATGTGCTCAGCTGCAGCACAGTACACAGGTGGCAAGGAGCACAGTCGGGCAGCATGGAGAGCAGCCGGGTCTGACTGGTAAGTCTGTTGTGGGGGAAGGGGTGATGGGAGGGAAGGGGTGTGGGGGCAGATTGAGACCCCCTCAGTGAGGGAGGGAGTGGGGCAGGGGCAGGCACCGCACATCCAGAGTAGGGCACAGGACGGAGTCATGAGTGGCTCATCTGGGGGATGCGGGGAGAGGGGCAGCTCCTGCTTCTGCATGCACCCTGGGAGGGCATGGGGGGCATGTGCCCCCAGATCTGCATGCAGGGCAAGGACAGGCTGCCACTGCTGGCTGGGGCTGGGGCAGTGCCAGGCTCTTCCTGGCAGGGGACTGAGCCAGGCTGCACTCAGGGTGGGTGGTGGTGGCACTGGGAGTGGGGGCTGCGGCTCCCCCCGTAGCCCCAATTCCAGTGCCACTGCTGTCCACCTCAAGCACAGGCTGACCCAACCCCATGCTGAGAAGAGTCTGGCATTGCCCAGGCCCCAGCCCACCCTTGCTCCATGCACAGATCCAGGGGCACATGCCCCCTATGCTTTCCTGGGGTATGTGTAACAACAGGAGCCGCCCTGTGCGCGCCCCCCCGCCCCCAGAACGAGACGCTCAGGGCTCCGTCCCATGCCCCACCCTGGCTGTGCAACGCCTACCCCAGCCCCACTCCCTAACCGCAGGGGCTTGATCTTGCCCCCCTACTCCTTCCCTCACAACAGACTTACCAACTGGTCGCCACTCTCCATGCTGCAGGGCTGCATATCCGCCATCAAATCAGTATTGGCTGACATGGCTTGTTAAAAATCGGCCATCTGTATCAGCCCAAAAAATCTCTAGCGGTGCACCCCTAGGTATGTCAATAGCTGCTATTTGTCTGAAATTATTGGGTCAACTTGCACATAGGGTTGGCTTACTGAAACAGTGCAATACTTGGAGAAAAACGTGTAGTCAGAGCCAGGAAGAGAATTCAGAGGTTCCTTTCCCTACTGTTTTGTTAGGCTGTCAGGTAATGTTTTGTTCTTAGCTTTTGCTCTAAGGATGTGTAGTGTGTTTTTGGTAATGTTTCCCATGACTTCAGTGATGGGAGAAAAGTGAAACCTCTGTCAGTAGCATAGTCTGTGCATGTGAAATAAAGCTTCTGTAGTTTTAAGAAACTTGTGTCTCATGCTTCTTTAACTTTCTCTGTCCAGAAACCAACTGCAGAATATTTGAATTCTCTGAGCAGCCCACTGCCTTGGGAAGAGGAGGAATACTTGAAACCAGTGCTTGAAGATGATCTCTTACTTCAGTTTGGTAAGATTTATTTATTTATAGTTGGTAGGTAGGGTCGGAAGGGACCTGAGCAGATCATCAAGTCTGACCCCCTGCCATGGCAGGAAAGACTACTGGGGTCAAATGACCCCAGCCAGGTGTTCATCCAGCCTCCTTTTAAAGACCCCCAGAGTAGGAGGCAGCATCACTTCTCTTGGTAGTTGGTTCCAGATCCTAGCCGCCCTGACAGTGAAGTAGTGCCTCCTGATATCTAGCCTGAATCTACTCTCTGCCAGCTTGTGACTGTTATTTCTTGTCACTCCTGGGAGTGCTCGGGAGAACAGGGACTCCCCCAATGCCTGCTGGTCCCCCCTGACTAGTTCGTAAACGGCCTTCTCTTGTGGAGGCTGAACAGGTTCAGGTCCTGTAGCCTCTCCTCATAGGGCCTGCCCTGCTGCCCCCTGGTCATGTGGGTGGCCCTTCTGGACCCTCTCGATGCTGTCCACATCCCTCCTGAAGTGCGGTGCCCAGAACTGGACGCAGTACTCCAACTGCGGCCTAACCAGTGTCGCATAGAGGGGGAGGATCACCTCCTTGGACCCGCTCATGATGCATCTGTGGATGCATGAAAAGGTACAGTTCGCCTTCCTGACCGCATCCCTACACTGTCGACCCACGTTCATATTGGCCTCAATAATGACTCCATGATCCTTCTCTGCCTCTGCATTGTTGAGAAGGGAGTTCCCCAGCCTGTACGTCTGCTGCTGGTTCTTCCTCCCCAGGTGCAGCACCTTGCACTTGTCAGTGTTGAAACCCATCCTGTTCTCATCTACCCACCCCTGTAGCCCATCCAGATCCAATTGCAGCCTTTTCCTTCCTGTGTGTGGTATTTTTAGTAAAACACCATTTATCCTGTAATTTAACTGTTCATCTCACGTGAAGTCTCTCTCATGTAAAGTATTATATTTGCTCCTAAACTGATTAGATGTACATCTCCCCGGACAATGTGCTATCCAAAATGCTAATATTAAGTGACTTTTTAAGAGATTTCTGCTACTTTAGTAGGATGTGGTAACTTTACATGTGCTAAGTTTTGACAATATTGTTGTTCTGTATTGTAAAAGAGATACACGCTTCATAGAACAGTATGGTATAAACCAGGGGTGACAAACTTACTGACTGGGTCTTCTCATGGGTTGGATCAGTGTTGCTCACCCTCACCAGTGGCATTCATTCCCCATGAGATTCTGTAGCTGGGAATTCGCTATCGGTCCCTGCCTCTGCTCTCCCCACCTTTGAATTCCTGACCTTTCTAAGAGCTCTGTGGGCTCTATCTTTGACACTCATGGTATAAATTGCCAGCTTGAGTGATTTAATTGCATATATTTTGTTACATCGTAAGAATGGAAATATTCTTGACCTCTCTGAACATTAATGTTGGGTTTCTTAAATCAGAAAGTACCTGAAATAAATACATGAAAAAGGCAGCAAATAATCTGTGGCATAGGGGAAAAAAACTTTGCGTATTATAAATTGACTTTGTCTAATTTGTCCATGTCTGTCTTGAAGTACAGTGCCCAGAACTGGATACAGTGCTACAGATGGGGCCTCACCAGTGCTGAATTTGTCTGTTGACTTGAATTTGGTATGCCTGTTAATGCAACCCAGTAGGCAGTTGGCCTTTTGTAGCCAAAGCATATTGTTGGTCTGCTGTTACCCCTGGGTCCTTGACAGTACTGCAGCATGCTCAGTCATTCCCCAGTCTGTATTTGTGCATGTGAATTGTTCTGGCACAAGTTCAGGCTTGACTTCTGAGCAAGTTGTTGAGAGCTAGCTTTTCAGGAGGGATGAGTACTTTTTGATTCATCTGAAGTCAGGACCAGTTGTGGAAGCTCAGCACGTCAGAAAAATTGTGTTCTAAATACTTGTGCCTTGTTGTCCATTGAGTAAAATGAAAAGCTCTGCCTTACAAGAAACTTCACTGTAATGATTTCTCATTACACCTTCCAAGTATGGTAGGGCCTGATCTTGTGCCATTGTCCAACAGTGAGAGTTAAGCTACTGATTTTAAGGGCTGCAAGATTTGACCTATGATTTCTGAGGGCAAGACACTATTTTAATCATTAATTCATCTTACTTAGGTAAGGATCTAGAAGCATATTTTTGGAGGATCACAATAGCTGTAGAGAGAGGTTTGAAGGGGCTAGGAATTAGGCTTGTGCGAAGCAGCAAGTATTCAATTTGGTTTTGGCTGATTCGGAGAGACAGTGATTCAGTTCAGAGATACTAGCAGCTATACCCTCTGGCTGCTTGGGAGCAAGCCATGCCTGCACTGCCCCCTGCCCCGGCTGGGCAAGCGGTAGCCCCTGCCCCACCCTGGCTGGGCAGCTTGTCCCAGCCCTAATCCCTCCCTCACTGCGGGGGCGTTCATCTGCACCCCCCCACACTCCTTCCCTCCCCTCTCCACCCACCACCACAGACTTACCAGCTGGAGGCAAATGTGTCCAGCATCTTTGAGGACTGCTGCCTGTTTAGACTATGACCAAATCTTTTCCAAATCGATTTGGAGGCTTTCGATTTGATTAGGACCTTTTTATTGGTCTCCTGATTTGATTCGGATATAGAGATTCGGCCGCCGAATATTCTAGTTGGAATATCTTAAATTTATAAATAGTTTTCCCCCCCAAAGTTAACAGGCCTTCTATCTCTGGGATAAAGTAATTAGTGAAACAATGTAAAACTCCTTTGTTAGCTCTAGTTAAAGCTAACTTGTACTTGTCTGAATACTAGACTCTAGCTACAACTTTTAACTACAGATTTATTTGTGTTGCTAAGCATGGGACCATACATTGCCTTTAGCAAGTAGTCCTATCAAATTCAATTAGAATACCTATGGAATAACATGTGTAATGACTGTCAATCTGATGCTTACCTAGTTTTCAAATTTTTCTTTTACTATTAGGTAACACTGTTAACTTGCAATTTTGTTTATGAAGGTGTTTTTTGTTCCATTTCATCAGATATCGAGGACATTTCTGATCCAGCAAATGTTTCATACTCTAGTGAGTTAAGTGACGCCAAATCTCTCCTTGAACGCTTACAACATGCTGAACAGAGAGCAAAGCTTGCAGAAATTGGTTTGGCCACAGCACAAGAAGATCTTCAAAAAATGAAGTGAGTATTGATTGAAGAGTTTTCTTTAACACGGTTTCCAAATAGTAATATTAAAGGCAAATAGAAATTTAATGAAACAACAGAATTCTAATGTACAGTAAAATCAAAAAGTGGACTATTTACAATTTATCTGTAGGTTTTTGAAGGCTGTAAATTAAATTGCAACAAAACTGACAGAATAGCACATGTCCTGTTGCATCCCCTTCTTGTCCCCTTGAGTGAAATCAAATTCTGGTGTAGTGGAGTTTTCACTGGCAGTCCCATCTCTTCAGCTGCTCTCTCCCCTACAACTATCTCAGGGACTCCTGCTTAGAATATTAAGCTAATTTTAAATTTGTTGCTGTACATGTTAATTTGAAATCTTAAGCTGTTTTTGACATTGGTCTAGGTTTCAGGGAATGTGTTTACATGTGCTGCTATGGTGCTGTTGTTACTGTGCTGTCATTTAGTACTTCCTTTTGGAAGTACTAAAAGGCAATGCAGTAACAGCTGGTATTGCACTGTGCACGCCACGCACAGTTATTTTAAAGCAATATGTCAATGTAGCAACGCGCTATAATGGGGGAGCACATTGCTATAGTGACATAGCTGTGGCATCACAGGTTTTGCCAGCAGATGCTACGTCACCATAGCACATTGCTATGGCGACATAGCAGCTGTGTAGATGTCCCCAGAGTCTCGCAATACTTAAGAAATCCTGCCAAACTGCTCTTTTAAGGTTACAACCTGAGCCACTAGTCAGGGCATTCAGAGAAGCTAAAACCGTATTTAATGTACGTTGATTTAAGAGGGCTGTCTGCTGGCAAGTGTAGTTGTATTAATTATTGTGTGGCTAGTTTCAGCTTTTTAAGTCTGCTGTACGGTTTGAAGTGACGTAGGCTACCTCTACACGTTATACGTGTTATGCAGTAAACTAGTTCAGGGGTTGTCCACTGGGGGTACGTGTACCCCTGGGGGTACTTTGGAAGGCCCCAGGGGATATGTGGCAGCAGCGTGGAGAAGCTGCATGTGCAAACAAGCTGCCACACCATAAAAAGATCCCTGTAGTTATAAAGTTAGAGCTGGAAAATGTGTAATAACTTTATAGCTGTTTTCTATCCCCCTTTAATTTGCATGTGTACCAAGGTATGATCCTGCTTCTGGGAGCCCGGTCAACTGACAGGGCTCCCAGCCATGGGGGTGCACCATGTGCTGCTACAGCTGGGACAGGACTTTTTTGGCAGTGGCAGCTACAGGGGACTGCTGGAGCTGCAAGTCCTGTCACAGCCGTGGGAGCTTGCTGGTGAAGGGGGAGCCTGCAATGGTGATAGGCTTCCCCTGCACTGGTAGGCGTGACTGCATCTTATGCTGGATCCCACAGTGATGCCTTGTGCCATGCGTGTGTAGCGTGGCAGGAAGTGCAATTGTGTGGATTGCGAGTTGGATCCTAGGTTCTTTACCTGACCCTCTAGAGAGCCCCTTAAACGTTGTTTTAGGTACCATAGTAAAAAGCTAGGACTTCCATGGGCTATCAGCATGATCTTTACACACAGAAGTATCCTCTTGCATCCTGCTTCATTTTTCTAAAGCCCAGGCTTGTAACAGGCAATGTTCTTAATAGTACCATCTTAAATCTAGGTAACACGGGTTTTTTTTGTTTGTTTTTTCTAGTAACTCATGCACCCTAACTTTTAACTAAAGTAAGAGGCGTTTGCATTTACATTTTCTTGAATTGGTACTTTTTTTTCACCTTGTTGCCTCCTAATTTTTGCCAAACTTTCTTCCCAAAATAGATTCTTTGCTTATGTGAGGTTTAAAGTCCCTTCCCTCTATGCTCCACTTAAAGGCATACTGGATACGTGCTTAATTTTCTTAAATACCTAACACATTACCTGTCCCAATTTGATGGCTACCACTTACAATATTGTTACCTGCGTACCTGATAAATGTGTAAACTGCTAAAGTACATAGCGTTTTCAGCCCTATTGTCTAATTTTGTAACTTTATTATAATAAGGCTATTTGCATAGTAACACACTGTATCTGTTGTCTTTGTAACGGACTGTACTCTGAACTGCACAGTAAAGAGTGAGGAGGGCTGCTATCACGGGGGCAGGCAAAATACAGCCTGCCAGGCCTTTCTACCCAGCCTGCAGGCCCCCTAAAAAAATTTAGAAAATTAATATTTATCTGCCCATGGCTACCTGTCAAAGATGACAGGAACCAGTGGCAGTAGGACCCAGGGGAAGCTGGTGGCAGGACTAATCAGCCACAGCAGCAAGGCTGGGCTGGCCCTGCCCCACCTTCAGCACCGTTACACAATTTCTTCCATGTACCTTCCCTCCCCCGGGATGTCTTGTGTACCCCCAGGGGTATGCATACCATAGTTTGGGAACTTCTGCTTTAAAGCCTACCTTTCAGACTGACCTGCTTTAATGTTTAGTTTGAGTTGACAGGGTCACAGTGCAAGTCTGTTTGAAGCATAGTGGCTTTCTTTTTGCTTAATTGATGGCAACAGTTTTATGAATCTTATTACAGCTTATGACTGAGCTTTATTTGACAGTTTGAAAATGTGGGGGTTTATTGTCAGAGTACCATTAAATGACGGTACTTGTTCTCTGTTTCTATTTCTTTTCATCTCTCCTAACAATCTTAACTAGAAATCTTTCAGAATTAATTCTTAAACATAGTTTCTTCATCATTCAGTAGCTTGCTAAATCTAGCATGGGGCTAGACTTTAAATCATGATTCTGTGTGTGCATTTCTTTATCTTAAATTACAGGCAAACCCTGTTTAGCTCCCTTAATTAGTTAAAAAACTGAGTGTTAAGTGGAACTGCACTAAGCAAAACCCATTTTCCTATAGAAATTAATGTAAATAAATCTAATTAGTTCTGCCACTTCTCACTACCCCTCCCTGACTGCCCACCAGCTGCTTCAGCACCACCTGGTGGGCCAGACCTCGCACTCCTGCCGCCGCCTCCCCCTGGCTCTGTGCTCCTGCTGCCCCATTGGCCCAGGCCCTGTGGTCATGTCTCCCGCCTGCCCCTTACCACCGCTGCTGCCACTCCTTTCTGCCTGCCAGCCTCTCCAGCACTATGTGCCAGAACAGACCCCATGATCCTCCCGCCCCACCCTGGGCTCCTGGTAGCCCTGGCTCTGGGTGCCGCCCTGGGCTTCCACCAGCCCACCTGTCCCTTCTCTCCACTGCTCCTCCCTGGCCAGCCGCTTTAGCACCAAGTGTCAGAATGGACCCCGTGCTCTTGCCACCCTACTGGCCCGGGCTCAGAGCTCACTCACCCTGCTCACCCTCCCACCCAACCCTTTAAACCGCCACTGCTGCTCCTCCCCACCCATTCCAGCACCACCTGCTGGAGCAGACCCTGCATTCCTACCATTCCATCCTGGGCCCCGCCAGCTGCTACTCACCACTTCACTGTCGCTGCTTCTCCCCACCCCCACGCTCAACTTTATAATGAAATGCACTGAGCACTAAGTGGAACCAGGTAGGTATTTTAAATGTGTATAGTGAAACCGTGGTAAGCAAAACCATGTTAAGCAGGGGTTGCCTGTAGTTTTAAGATTGGTAAAACTCATTTGAAATATGTTCTGGGACAATTTTAGTTTAGCTCATTATATATTTTCCTCTACAAATGTATCTTAATTAGGATGGATAAAAATCAACAATTAAAAAAAAATTAAATTGGGGTTTTTTTTATTTAAATCAGATTTTTTTATTTAATTGGATTTTTTTTTACTTTTTTAAGATGCTTTTAAAAAAATAATAAATCTATAAAAGGATAGTATTAGAAGTTGTAATCCCATGTATTCCGTGATATCTGAGCTTTAATGTTAAATTAAAACTATTTGAGACGGTATGTTCATATAATCTTTTTAGAAAAGTTTTATAAATAGGTCACAACAGGCCATGGACTATATTAGGGACCCAATTTTATGGGGTTCCCAGAGGCTCCTCTCTAGATTAGTAAAGGTTAAAGAAAACCATACTACTCAATGGGACTCAGTGTTCAGCCTAGACGATCCCATTAATTATCTCTGTGATACTGTGTTTCAGTTCTCAAACTGTGGATTTGTGTCTCCAAAGATAATATCTTTGTTAACAGCACTATATGGAGATGAGAGATAACAGACCTGATTACCTACCCATCGGCCCTATTGTCTCCCTGGAAGTTTGTGTACACCAGGGGCAGGCAATTATTTTGGGCAGAAGGCTGCTTACTGAATTTTGGCAAGCTGTCGAGGGCGGCATGTGTAGCCCTGCCCCCTGGTTGACATCTTGGGGCCAATAGTCCTACCCCATAACCTCTCACCTTTGCCACCAGAAGTCCTTCCCCTTGCCACTGGAAGTACTCCTTTGGGGAAGAGGGTTTGCTATCTTAGGGGGGAAAAAACCAAATTGTATACTAAAACCCAAACACGTATAATAATATATTTTAATTGAATTGAAAATATATATTTTTGTCTGATTTATATGTTTGTGCTGTATATTTAGAAATGATTGCATAATAGCTCAAAATGCATCTTACTTTTGTATATTGTTTGGGGTGTACAGGGATGTTGGGGGGCATGAGTGGGTGGGTGTGGGGTTTGTGGGGAGCTGTGGGTGGGTATGGTATTTTGGGTATGGATGTGGCTATGGGAGCAATGAGCTGTAGAGTGGCCGGCTGTTGGGTGGGCAGGAAAGTGGGAAAAGTGGTTACAGGGGGCAGTGGAAGCGAGCAGTATGCGGGAGCATGGGGCCTGCACCAGTGTCCCAGGGCCAGTGCTGGCAGGGACCAGAGCAGGGTGGTAGGAGTGCCAGGCATGGGCTGGCAGGGGTCTATGGAGTTGGGCCAGGCCAGCAGGGAGAGCGGGGAGCTGGCCTGGCTCCATAGAGCCTTAGCCAGCTGGGACCCCACTCTCCTGCCGCCCTGCTCTGGGCCCCACTGGCGCTGGCCCCAGGATACAGACGCAGGCCCCGCACTCCTGCCTGGCTACTGCTGGTTCCTGAATGCTTGCTCACTCCCAGCCCCACGGTACAGGCAGGGAAAAGCACACAGCTCCAACCCTGCACGCCCTGTGCTTGCTCATCTGGGCTGAGCAGCAGCTGTAGGAAACAAACTGCTGCTCAGTGCAGGAGGGGAAGGGGCTGTTTTTTGCCTGCACTGAGCAGCAGTTTGTTCCCTGCCACCGCTACTCAGCCTGGGCCCCACGCTGGCTCCAGGCTCACCCATTGGGGCTGAGTGGCAGCAGCAGCTGGGCAGAAACTGCTGCTTGGTGTGGAGGAAAATGCCCCTTTCCCCCCCCCATGGGCTGCCATCAGCAGTGTTTGCTGCAGCTGCCTGCCCGGAACCCATGACACACTAGGCAGCAGTGCAGCTGCTTCACGCCATCTCTGTGCTGCCCAGCACAGCAGCAGTGGCCATGTGGAGCAGCCCTAGTGCAGCTCAGAAGCAGCGGTGAAGCAGCTGCACCGCTGCCTAGCACGATGCAGGCTTTGGGTAGGCAGTTGCAGCAAACACTGCCCTTGGCAGGGCATGCTTTCCTTTCCATCAAGCAGCAGTTTCTGCGTTGCTGCTGCTGCTCAGCCCCGATGGGCAAGCCTGGAGCTGGCTCAGTCCAGGCTGAGCAGCAGCAAAAGGAACGAATTGATGCTCAGCGCGGGCAAAAAGCAGCCCCTCCCTCTGCCAGCAGTTCCCTGCTACAGCCACTTGGAGCCCACGCAGGACTGCCTGTGCCAGCTCTCCATTGCCACCGCTGTCCCACGGGGTGGCAGTGACATGGCGGAAAGGCAGGACAGCCCCACATGGGCTGCGAGCAGCTGTAGCAGGAGGCATCGGCCATGGGGTGGGGGTGTGCTTTTCTTCTGCGCTGAGCAGCAGTTTGTTCCTTGCCGCTGCTGCTCAGCTGAGACATGCAATCGCAGTGCGCATGGGGTCAGGGCTGCACGCTCATCCCTACCTCTACCATACAGCAGGACCCAGAGCAGGGTGGCAGGAGCATGGAGTCCCAGCCAGCTGAGGCTCTATGGAGCCGGGGCAGCTCCCTGCTCTTCCTGCTAGTGCAACCCAGCCCAGCTCCATAGACCCCTGCCCTCCTGCATCCCATGCTCCTGCCACCCTGCTCTGGGCCCTGCCAGCGCCATCCCCAGGACACCGACACAGGCGCTGCACTTCTGCACACCTGCTTGTTTCCATTCACCTCCACCACCACTGCTGGTTTCCCCAGTTTCCTGCCCACTCACCGGCCAGCTGCTCTGGACTACCTGGTTCCCAGCTGCATGGCTGAACCATGAGGCTCTGCAGGAGCCCACCAGGCCCCAAGGACTGGGGCAATCCCAGTCTCCCTGGTCAATGGTCCTCCCCTGCCTTCCCCTGCCTCCCTGCCCCCCCCCCCCCTTAACTGAATTTCCTGCTCCAGCTCATGGAGGCATAAATAGCCCAACAGTCCCAGACCAGAAGCCCCTGCTAGGCAGGGGCTTCCAGCTGGGGGGGAGGCAGGAGCCTGCCGCAGCTTCCCCTGGGTCCTACTGTCCCTGGCTCCTGTCATCGTTGACAGGAGCCAAGGACAGATAAATATGAATTTTCTCAATTTTCTAGGGGCCCCACAGGCCAGATAGAATGGCCTAGTGGGCCGAATCCAGCCTGTGGGCCGTATTTTGCCCACCCCGGTGTACACAGTCAAGCCCTTACCTCAGCTGAAAAGTGCAAAGTATCAAGTAGTTAAATGAATAGAGGATTGTTGGGGGTGGAGTAGATCTGGGCAAGGAGGAGGTCTCTGGACATGCATGCAAGGAGAAAAGGCAGTAGAAACAAAAGAGAAACATTTTGAGCAGAATATTCTAGAAGTTGAGGGATAAGTTTCTGACTATAGCCTCTCCATTGATTTGAGATCTAGTGGGGGGATGGTATGGTAGAAGGGAAAACCTATCATGGCAGCAGGCTTGCCAAGCTGTAAAAGTAAGAAGAAATAAAAGATGAGGAGAAATCTAGAAGAAACTGAAGAAAGCCCCAAGCTAATAACATATGGCTACAGTGCTCATTTAATGTCCTCCTAATACAGCATGACAAAAATATCCCCCAAATATCATGATTAATATAGTGAGCTAGAAATAGTTCACTTCCCAGTGACTTCACAAGTATCTGCTTCAGTCACCTTTGGTAAATAAGATAGCTGAGTCATAATTCAGTTTTCTGATGTAGCTACCAAATTAATCTGAAAAATAGCAAAAAAACCCCCACTGCTTTAAATTGCATAGTGTGTACCTTCTAAAAATGAAACCTACATCTATCTCTGAGTTGTGAATAATATGCTTTAAGGTTATATTAAACAACAAAAACACACTTTTTGTAGAAAACAGTTATTAAATCTAGGCTTCCTGGCCCATGATTTAAATCAAATCCAACCTGGTGCAACTTCTGGTAGCTCTTTTGAATTTTACAGAAATGCCATCGGTACATGTTTTATGTTAAAAAATGTATAGAATGTTAAAAATGAAGGCCGTGATCCTGCATACACATTCAAGATATATATTTGTTTAAGCATGAATAGTCCAACCTAGGGTCTTGTTTAAGTATGAAGTTAATTATCAGATCATACAACAGTAAGGCTGGAAGAGGACCATGGTAAGTCATTTAGTTCAGCGTGCTGCTGTGGACAGGGTGATCCCTGATTGAACCACCTCAGCTGCATATCTTTCTAACCTGCTCTTGAGAACTTCCAGGGGATAGAGATCCCAGTTCTCTGGGTAGCCTGTTCTAATGCTTGATCAACCTCACAGTGAGAAATTTCTTTTTAATCTCCAACCTACTTGCTTCTGGCCACAAAGAAAAGTCTCTCTCTTTGTAATCCCTCTTTGTAATCACCTTACAGTCATTTTATAAGGTATTTATTTGTATTTGAAATATCAGGGTTAAAAATGAACCTGTGTTCAAAAACAGTTCCAGTTTTGACAGTGAAAATGTATGTATACTGCCAGCATGTTAAATGCAAGCCAAAATTTTTAAATAAAGTCAAGCTATGAGGTGCTTTTGAAAACCCCCACACTTAATTTGCTTAGGAGCACTGTCATCGTGCCTCCAATTAGAAATCATAATGAAAAGGTGGCCTGATCAAAGCATTTCTGCTTGGACTTGTAAAGGTTCCTATTATTTGAAGATGTCAATTATAGATATAGCTCTGGTATTTGTTTGTATTGTATTTAAATTTGTGGTATTCTCAAAATGATTTCTTTTTCTAAAACAAAGGTGAACCAAGAAAATCAAGCGCTGCTTTTTTTTTTTTAAGAACCAAGGCAAAAAAAAATTAAAATCCATATTAGCAATTTGAAACTCTAAAATAGGACACATATTGCATTCCATCTCTAGAGTTTATGAATGCTGTCATGTTCTATGTTTTGACCTTTGACATACTATTTTTCCCTTAAACACCTGACAAAAAGGGAACTTTTTTTGTTAAAATATGAATGCAATTTGATTTGGATGAGTAGTAGCTAGAATGTTAATGTCTAAAGATAGATGGAAGGAGGCACAGTAAGAGTAAAGCACTAATGGCTCCACACAGCTGAAATTTAGTGTCTAAAATGCGGTAGAACTACTGATGTTAAAATGCAGAGAGAATAGCAAACGATCATGCAGTAGCTTGCTCTAGAAACCAGCAGGGGGAGTTTCAGCACGCTTAAACTCTAATGTTGCTTTCATTGTTGTAAAAGCCCATATGCGTTCACATTCCTTATCTCTCCAACCCCCTCCCTTTCTTTTTCATGGTCCCATAAACATGTCTCAAGGGTATGTTTCAAATTGATTACAGACAATTTGCACAGGATTTTGTGATGAACGCAGATGTCAGAAGCAGCTCATCATCTAACGCCATTGCGGACCTCCAGGAGGATGAGGATGGTGTTTACTTCAGCTCCTATGGGCATTATGGGATACATGAAGAGATGCTAAAGGTTAGAAAGTGAGCACAAATGCGTCTTGCTTGTACTAAAGAGGAAAGAAGGACTGAAACACGCTGTGCCCATAAATATGCTGCAGAGCAGCTGCATTTTTAACCCTTTCAGTGCTTGATGGTATTTTATCTGTGAATCTCAGGTAAAAGAATCACAGGAAAAATAGCTGCTTTTTTCAGCTCTTAATATACCTAGATCTTTGTATAAATTCTTCCTGTTTGTTGCAGAAGCACTGGGAATGTAAAACTGCAGATATAGTTGAATGTTAGAAATCAGTCAAGACGTGTTCTATTTGCACTTCATGCCGTGTGTGTTGTAGAAGTAAATTTCAGCTGAATTCTGTAATATTCCCAATACAGTGCATAACACAATATAGCACAAATAATGAAGGTCTCCATCATTTTTAATATTCCCATAAGACTGAAATTGATGAGGCAAAAATGTACTTTAACCCTTAAGTGCTGTCTTCTTCAGTTGACTTAGCTAATCATCTCAGTTTAGCATACTGAAAGCAATACACTGAACAATTAGGAAGATTGTTAGCATAATACAAGAGGTCAAACACGTGTAAACAAATTTCTATACAAACTTTAAGTATTAAGGTACCTTTGCTGTGATGTGGCAAAATTGTGTTATGATGTTTTCATTCCGCAACAGAAAATTCTTGTCTCCTTCATGATACTTTTCTCGGCTATTAGAGACTAGTAGATTTTTTTTTTAAACTGATTATGAAGTTAAACAAAATAGATGAAGACATGAAGTGTGCTCACTCTTGTGTAACATTGGTAACAGATTTAGCTTCCTGGTATCTAAAAAAAAAAATATAAAAGTTTCTCACCTTTAGACCTAAATCTGCTTTAAGGCAACCTTGAACAGCATTGTGAGTATATAGCGCTAGTGCATCGATCCTGCAGAATTGTCTTAATAGAAAAAAAAATCTGGGAATAGAAAATAATATACTTTCTAAAATAAAAATAAATGGTCAAGAGAAGTTCCCAGGACTTGGAAACTGATTAATACTGGTACAAATTTGCTCCAGTGTAGAATGTCTGGATGACTAATACTTTTATTTATAGAATAGAGGAATTAATTTGTTAACTAGGGTGAAAGGGAGGAAAGCCCACATAGTCAATATACATAAAGTTTACAGAGGTTGATTTAGAGCTACAGTTAATGCCTGAACATCTGAAGAACTTGTAGTTCTGTAGTTTATAGAACTATTTATAGTTTATAATATAAAATTGTTCCAAAGCTGAAAAAAAACTTTTGTGATCCCAAAATCTCTCCAGTAGTTTAGAGCCTTTTAGAAGTGGAAGTGTGAAAGGTCAGGTGTTCATGGTGTCTGCTTTACAACATTTCCATGGAGAAGAATGTTGTGGTTTTGAACTGATAGAACAGTTAGTGGGTCATTCCTTAGATATGGCTGTACTCTTTATTTAAACATTGCTTGAGGATTGTCCGAGATAAACTTACTTATTTTTCAGTTTTCATTCTAATAAAAGGCTGGAAGGGAATTGGTGAATAGAGAGACTTGAAATGAATGGCTATAGCTCACTAGAGCAGCAGTGCATATAGTCAGGACAGCAGTTGGAATTCTATTGATTAAGTTGGGGCAGTGCTGAGTAATGCGAGTGGTGAGGTTGTAAAGCTGAAAGCTTTCCAGCTCACTGCTTTCCCAATTGATACTGAACCTTTTGATTTTTTTTTCTTGGCTGCAAATCCAGTTACAGTGCTGCAAAGAGAGTACTAAATATACGAGTTCTTTAAAATCCGTCCTCTCAAATAGAAGGCTTTATAATTTACAGTTTTATCAAAAAAATATTAATTTGTTAGTGCTTAAGATTTGTATACCTTTTGCTTTTGTTTTTTTAAAATATATTTTGTGAAGAACTAATTTCCCCTATCCATAAAGACACTTATCATATTAGAATGTAAAGATAAATCTTGCAGGATTATATGCTTTATTCTTAATCAGTCGTTAACTAATTGCTTTTCTAATAAGATGAACTTCTTGGCAATTGTTCAAGAAAAGCTATCCCTATATAGTTTCCTACATTGAATAGGAATTCCTGTTCCTTAACTTCTCAGTAGTGCTGTGCTAACTTTGAATTCAGGCAGTGGCATCCAAGTCTTTTCTTAATCTAAAGTAACACTGTGGTCATTTTAATCGGAGTCATAGATAAATAAAATGGCTTTTTAATTTCCTTTTCCTTCATTCTGATGCTTGAACCTCTGGCAGTTGCGACTGGGACTCTAAAACTTACGGCTTGCTGTCAGCTTGAGTGCCTGCCTATGCATATTACGTGGATCAATATGTTAGCTCACTGGTAAGTTGAGCTAATATGCCAGCTTACATACGCTGATGTACTACGGATATTCAGATGCGTGCTTGAAAGCCTGCCAGCTTCTTGGGTCATGTTGCGTTAGTGCTTGGTCATTTTCTTTTTTTTTTTTTAATTTAGCATTCTACTTTGTGAGCTGTACAGCCTGAATGACTTATGCTCTTGCAGATGCTAAGACAAGTATGTCAGCATTGGCTGGCTAGTAAGAATGATTACACGCAGAGCTGGCCTTCGGAGTGGGCAACCACCCAGGGTGCCATAGTCAGGGGGTGCCACACAGACGCATGTAAGCAGCCCATGCTCACAGCAGTGCTGTCCCCTTCATTTGGCCCTGCCCTGGCCAATCTGTGCCTGAGGCAGGAGGAGCAGCGCCCAGCCCAGCCTGCCCCTCACCTCCAGCAGCTGCTCAGGAGGAGCTGAGCTGGGCATGTGCCAGAAGGGCAGAGTGGTGCCTGCTCCAGTCTGCCGGCCTTGCTCTTGCTCTTGCCCAGCAGCAGTGGTGCCTGCCTGGTGTGCCATGCCGCTCTGTCTCCCCTTCCAGACTGTGCCCCACGCTCCTACCTGCCTGTCTCTGCCTCTGCCTTTGTTTGCAGCAGCGCCGCTGACTTAGTGGGGGCACCAAAAGACAAATTATCTCCAAGCACTATTTTCCGTAAGGCTGGCTCTGATTCCATAAGTAACGCAGGGTAACCTGGTATCAAATCTGATCAATCACTCTTGTTTATAACAAAGCAAGAAGTTTGGGTCACATACCTTGTTTTTTCCATTTTGATCTGTAATATATTTAAGTTGGTTCATGTCTCAAGTCTTCATATAAGATAGTTGTTTTACATTGAGCTTCCATACCTTTCAGTTAGTGTTGTTGGGGTATAAGTTGATTTTTAATAACTTTCAAAAATGCTGTTGTTCAGGAGCTAAGTACCCCAGACTTTGATACTGTAAATTACATTTTGTATATACCTGGATGCCTTTATTACAGCCTGACTACTTGTTTTATAAAAAGTAGATAGGATTTGCTTCTAAATAAAGTTTTTCATTTGGGAAAGACTTTGTTATATGATGGGTCCTAAAATTGTCTAGAAGCATCTCCTCTTTCAGCCTGTTTTCTGTGCATAACCGGATGATGTAAATGCTGTTTCTATTTTTAATTTATAGGACAAAGTGCGTACAGAAAGCTATCGTGACTTCATATACCAAAACCCCCACACCTTCAAGGATAAGGTAAAGGAAGCAGCTCAGAAGATGAAATATTTCTTCAGTGCTTGATTTTCTTCTGGTAGATATCCCTTGGGTTTTGGATACCTCCTGGTTCTGGGAATAGAGTATCATTCAAAGGATTTGATTTAATGTACTCCAGCTTTATTGCGTGATAGTGTTATTCAACTGCTGGAGGGTGCAGAGAGCTGATAACAGAAATGCTGATCATTGTTGTCATTGTTCTGTATGCTGTCTCGGAGTGTTCATTAATTATGATGACATGGTTAAGTTAAACCTTTCTTGTCCAGTATTTTAAACTGAATCTATTTTGGACAGGCTCTATTTATGGCAATCCCAGTACATTTTTAACCCATATCTAACAGGATAAAAGCATTATAGGGGCCCTAATGAAATTAGTGTTGGGACCAGATTCAAATATAATTATTTTATATTGTGAATCAGGGGCTTTTTGCCAGATTATCAAGTGATTGAAATGGAGCCAAAACTCCTGCTTCATAGCTTTTGGTGTCTATTATTTCTGTTGAGATGTTCTTATTCCCAGTTGCTAATGCAACTATGGTTTGCTTTGTTCTATTGCTGGTAAACTTTTTTTTCCCCACCAGTTATTTTGGCTATTTTAAAAATGCAATTTGAGGTCATTTCTGATAGATCCTCATCCTTTTAATTGACTTCTCTAGATACCTAATGTTTGTCTGTCTTAAGGAAAAACTCCCACTGGGCAAGAAGTACCTAATTTTCCCTTTCTTAAATTTGACTTCTTACCCATTTTCTGGATGAAGTTTTTAATTATAGTGGTACCACAGGGCATGGAATAATGATATTCCTTTAATGGTTTTTCAGGTGGACATCAACTAAGGTTTTGAAGTTGGATCTTGTTTTATTTCATGTTGGGATCTTGCAACTTCCCTGTGAAAAGGAATTGCACTACAAGTATATTACAAATGGGGTTGAGTTGCAAACACTCTGGAGCAGGGGTGGGCAAAATATGTATTGTGGGCCAAATTTGGCCCACCAGATCATTCAGTCTGGCCCATGGGACCCCTAAAAAAAAATTAGAAACTTATCTGCCCATGGCTACCTGTCTAAAGTGGCAGCAGGACCCAGCAGCCACAGCAGCAAGGCCTGCCTAGCCCTGCCTCACCCCCCAACTGGAAGCTTCTGCTTAGCAGAGGCTTCTGGCTTAGCAACCCTGGAGCTGTTTCCCTGCCCTCCCTCCATCCAGGAGTACAAACTTGGGTAAGAACGGTGGGGAGGGGAGGACCGCCGGTGGTTGCCCCAGTCCTTAGGGCTGGACCAGGCCAGGCTGGCTCCTGCTGTGTCAAGCAGTCCCAACCATGCAACCAGGAATGGCATGGTACAAGAGGGGCGGGTGGGCTACAGGCAGGAAGGTGGCGAATTAGCAGGAAAAGGGCAGTGGTCGCAGTTGAGGGGGTGGGAGGGGAAGTGGCGGTGGGTGGGCAGGTGGGAATGCAGGGCCAGGATCAGTACCCTGTGGCCAGGGGCAGCATGCTCATATAGCCCAGCTGGCAGGGGCTCTTCCTGCCACGGGCCATGTGCGCACTGAGGCCTTGCTGTTTGCTGCTGCCACTGGTGGCAGTAGCTGTAGGCAAGGAGGGACGAGGTGTAGAGGGGGGTGTATTTGTAGTGGGGTCCCACATGTACACCTCACCATACACATGCACCTACACCCCCCTCCCCTTGCACCAGCATACACATGCACTCACACCTAAGCCATTCTCCCCATCCACATATGCCACAGCCTTCCCAGCCGCCCTCCCCTGGCACAGTCACAGCTCCCAACAAACCCCATACCCACCCACACCCCACATATCTACATACACACGCCCCCCCCACATACACACTTACCCACACACACACACACCCCTCCCTACCTCCCCACAATATACAAAAATAAGACTTCGTTTTAAGCTATTATCCAATCACCTCCATGTACACTACACAAATACATGCAAATAAGGACAAAAATATTTTTTGAAACCAAGTTAATGAATATTGTAATAGATGTTTAACTTTTAGAATATAGTTTTTGGGTTTTTTTCTGGTTCTGAGATGGCAACCCCTCTTGCTGAAAGAAGTACTTCTGGGGGCAGGGGGAGGGACTTCTGATGGCAAAGTTCAGGGGTTAGGAGGCAAGACTTCTGGTCCCCAGATGGCAACCAGGGGACATGGTACCTGTCAAGAGACAGGGCTGCCTATGTGGCCCTCGACAGCTTGCCAAAACTCATTAAGTGGCCCTCCAGCCAAAATAATTGCCCACTCCTGCTCTGGAGGGTAGGCCACATGTGTAGTACTGTGTTCAGTGTTGGTCCCCCCCCACTACAGATAAGATGTGGAAAAATTGGAGAGAGTCCAGCAGAGGGTGACAAAAATGGTTAGCGGGGTGGAGACATGACTTAGTTATAAGGAAAGACTGAGGAAACTAGGCTTATTTAATCTAGAGAAGTGGAGACTGAGAGGGGAGTTAACAGCAGCCTTCAACTACCTGAAAGAAGGTTCAAAAGAGGATGGAGCTAGACTGTTCTGAGTTGTGGGAGATGACAGAACAAAGAGCAGTGGTCTCAAATTGCAAGGGAAGTTTAGGTTAGATATTAGGAAGAACTTTTTCACTAGGAGGGTAGTAAAGCACTGGAACAGGTTACCCAGAGAGGTGGTAGAAGCTCCATCCTTGGAGGTTTTCAAAATGCAGTTAGACAAAGCTTTGGCTGGGATGATCTAGTTGGGGATGCTTTGAGCAGGGGATTAGACTAGGTGATCTCCTGAGGTCCCTTCCAACCCTGATTTTCTATGATTAGGCTTTAAAATGACCTTTGTATGCACAAAGTGGGGAATTACTAGCTAGGCTCAGTACTGCGGAAAAGAAGCTGAGGGTTACTGTTGAATAGGAAGCTGAATTGGAGCAAAAGGTATGCTCTTTTGGGGGGGGAGGTGGGCGGGAATACAACAGCACTTTGAAATGTGTTAATAGGAGGGTTACTTCCAAATTGAGAAAATGATCCTTTACTTCTGTTTGGCACTGATGAGGCTTCACTTGCAGTACTGTGTCCAGTTTTGGTCCTCATACTTCGAGAAAGCTATGAACAAATTGGTTGTCCATCAAAAAAAAGAAACATTAGAGATTTGGGAAATGTGTTTTATATAAGAAAAGCCTAAATGAACTGGGACTATTTGGTAGTCCCTCTGACCAGTATGTGAGCTTCACCCTGAGGTTCTTTCTTGAATGTCAGTCAGCATCCTGGAGATTGAAGGCTGAGGCCCAACCCTCTCAAGTCGGGTGGGTGGGCAAGGCTGGTTGTGTGCCCTCTGTCTGTGGTGGCCTTAGGTTCCCCTCTCAGGGACCCTTTTGCTGCTCTGAAATCCCTCCTTTTGTATTTTTTCCCCTCTGATGACTCTTCATCTCTGGTCATCATTGATTGATCTGTCTGTGGTCATTATACTGTTCACATTCTGTCCTGTCACCATATTCCTTTGTTTCCCACAAATCCATCATGTGCATGAATCTCAATTTGGTTATTTATTGGGCCTCCTAATTTGGTCTGTCTACCAAAACTGTAACTCCCAAGGGCCCCACAGTTGAGCACTGACCTGGTGCCAGTGCTGCAGACTCCTCTATCTCTGTTTGGGTACACTATTCATGTTATGGAACAGTGTGGTACATGTCTTCATTTTCCCAGTCTGTGTGTCTCCTGGCTTCAGACACACTGGACCTTGAAGGAAACTGTCACAAACAAGCTTTTAGAAGTTAAGTAATCTTTGTCATTGCCCTGGACCATTGTTTTAATTCACTATCTACCTTACCTACAAGCAAATTCTCAAAAACAATCTTCTAAACATTAGGGGTGCACTGATAGAGTTTTTTTGGGCTGATACCAATGGACAATTTTTAAGGAGTCATATTGGCCAATACGGATCCAATCCTGATATGCAGCCAGGCAACTTGGAGACCAGCATTGGGCTGGTAGGTCCATTGTGGGGGAAGGGGGTGGGGGCAGAGCAGATTGAGGCCTCAAGGTGAGGGAAGGAGTGGAGCTGAGACAGGCACTGCTCAGCCAAGGCAAGACAGGATGCAGGACGGAGCCACAGCTCGTGCAGGGAGGGTGGTTTCTGCCACTGCACACGCCCCAGGAGGACATGGGGAGCATGTGCCCCCGGATCTGCACAGAACAGGGCAAGATGCCGCTGGGGGCTGGGGTCAGGGCTGCACTGGGCTCTTCCCATGCGAGGGGGAGTGGGGGGCTGAGCCAGGCCGCACTTGGGGTGGGCGGGGACAGTGTTGGGAGAGGGAGCTATGGGGGGGAGCACTGCAGCCACCCCAAAATTAGCCGTAGCCCCCTGCAACACCCCCTCCCAGCTCCCGCTGTGAAGAGCCTGGCCCTCGTGGCAGCCCACCCCACCACACATGCAGTTCCAGGGGGCACATGCCCACCATGTCCTCCTGGGGTGCATGCAGTGGCAGGAGCAGCTTCCCACCCCCCATGCCCCTCAGACAAGCCATGGCTCCATCCTGCACCCCACCCTACCTCGACTGAGCAACACCTGCCCCAGCCTGACTCCCTCCCTCACCCCGGGGGCCTAGATCTCCCCCCCCCTCCCCCCCCCCCCAAGTCTTCCCTCCCATCACCCCTTCCCCCATACCAGACTTACCAGCCAGATGTTGGTCTCTAAGCTGGTAGGCTGCACTCTTAGACCTGTGTGTGCTGCAGCTGTGCACATGCACGGGGCATTTGTCAGGCACGTGATTGGCTGCAACAGTAAAAACAAACAAACAAACAATTTCCGATACTTTTAATTTTCCCTCTATCGGTGCCGATATGATACGGGACCGGTGTATTGGTGCACCTCTACTAAATAACATTTTCTAGTCATCACCATAAGGGTGGTTAAGCATTGAAATAGGTTAGCTAGGGAAGATGTGGAATCTCTATCCTTAGAAGTATTTATGGGAAGATTAGACAAACATTTGTCTGGAATGGTTTAGGCAGGGCTGATCCTGCCTTGAGCAGGAGGTTGGACTAGTTGACCTTCTAAGGACTTCTTTTCTATTATTCTGTTTCCAAAGCACTCTGCCACCTAACTTGTTTCCTTGGGGAGCCAAATCAAACCAACTAACCAATATTCAGTTGCTTACCTGCCCCTTCTTCCTTTTCTTCTTACCTGCTATGTGCTTCTCTTGGTGTGCTATTCAGCCACATAATCCATTTCCCCCCTTTTTCAGCACCTTCCAGCTTAAATTCATACGTGTTGTTTCCTTTCCTGTTGTTTAGTGGTATCAGCCATCTTTAGTAGGTGCAGTTAGGCTTGATTTCAACTGTGTTAACAGAATCTAGGCTTAGCTCTTGATAAGCTCATTCTTAATATCTGTTGTCTCCATACGTTTTCATGAAGTGGCGTCTGATTTCATCATGGCATTAAATTAGCATGTATTCTAATAGGCTGGTACACTTATTTCTCAAAACCAAGAAGTAGCATTGAAAAACTGATGCGTCGCATTTCCTTTCCACTGCACAACAGTGGAGGATGATAGACTTGCTTTTATCCAAGGTAAACAAGGAAGTAAAGGCGAGCTACTCCAGAATCAGGTCCATCAGGCCAAGCTGTGATGTCTTTGCTTTAAAATGACCAGAAAATTTATTTTCCTTTTCTCTTGCTTTACACTATTAAGTTGAAAAGAGTGCTAAAATACCTCTTTTAGTTTCACTCACATTAGTGACTGCATATGAAATTTCTCCCTCCCTCTCTATGCTGATGCTTAAGCCTCATACAAATGGGTTGGGGCTTCCAATGTCTCGTACACTTAGCGTCCAGGAGAAGGTTTCCATGTCTGCTTATACCCTGGTCCAAGTACACGTCCAAATGCTCATTCTGTGATACGGTACTGATCAGGTGAAAGCTATAAGGGTGAATACCTGAGAGATTTTTTCAAGAGGTCCTATGTCTGGCTACCCTGTTAAAATAAACTCCTAGATAAAGTTTCTTAGCATGATCACCTCAAATGTTCTTTATTTATATTTTTTCCCCTTCCTCTATCTATAACATGATTCCTGAAGGCAGCAGGTCTTACCAAACTCTTGGGGTTGTGAAGGTTCACATCGAGAACTTAATTACACCTCCCTTTGATCTTCTGTTTGTCAGTCTCTTGGCTATCTTATTCATAAGTAGTATGAGTAGTCAATTTTAGTTTTGTGTGTGCTATCACAATAGATGTGGTCCATAAGACTGAACCACCTTTTGTCTGATAGGTTGGCCATAAAGGATCTCAAGAAACTACTTCATTTAATCAAAGACTAGAATAAGCGTTCAAAAAGAGAAGTAATGGTATAACTTTGTAAGTAAGGAGGGGGGCAGTCTGAATTATTTGAGATACTTAGCATTTTGGAAATGAGCAGGTTGTTCTGCCATGCCTAGTGTCAAAAGAAACAGTGGTTTTGTCACAAAGTGGGTTAAATTATTGTCCGTTGCCTCTCAACATAGATTTATCATCCACATTTGAAAGGAAGAATGGGAGACTTCAATTTAGTTAGTATGTCCCACTCAGAAAAGAAAGTGATCCATTTATATAACTAAGGCTTTACCTTTGAAGTCAAAATCTTGTGTACCAGAGAGATTGCTTTGTGTAGGATATGTCATGGTCTGTGACATATCAGTGACATTTTATGAGACATCTGTTCTCCTTTTTTGTACTCAAAGTTTGTTCTTACTAAATATTAAACAGGCCCATTGAGAAAATAGATTTATTTGGGTAGAAAGCTGACTTTTCTGAAGCCAAGCTAATTAATTCCTGTTCGTGGGGAAATTTGTATTTATTTGAAATTGACTGTAGAGCATGTACAGAATTTGGTGTCTACAATGCTGTAATATGTTGCAGTGTTGCCAAACTGCCAGCCCAGCTGCTCTGGATCTCTGGTGAGTGGCCATATGTGATCGCTGCAAGAATACTTTAACTGTAGACCTCTGTCCTCAGGCTAAGTGGTGATTATTCTTCATGTGTTTCAGTTTCTGAAATGAGCTGCAGCTTGACTACTCTTTCCCAACCCCTGTGGCTATTCCATTTGTTTTTTAACTGACCAGGGCAACTGTCCAAAATGTTGTCTGTTTTGATTTTTCCCATTTATGGTGATTGCTCTCTTCTGTGCGACTCTACAGCATGGTCATTGGTTTGCAAAGGTTTATGTTTGGTACCCATTTCCAGCTCTCATGGTTCAGCAGTTTTGCTAACTACCACAGGTAAAATGTTTCAGTGGGATGATTCTGGAAAACAGGAGATTTCAGCAATTGTAAGAACATCTCCTTTATTGTCCTTTTCTGTATCCAAAAGACTTCTTCAGAAGACTTTAGCCTGAGGCTGTTGTAGCTTTTAGTTGTTAGAACTTCAGTGGCAAAAGATAGTAGCATACAATTTGGCTACAGAACTGACTACTGGAATAGCTGGAAGAGTGACAAGAGTGGGTAGCTGTCACATTCTGTCTTTCACACTAATGTTTCCCAAAGGAGGTCTTCTCTACGACGTTCCAGAAATAGAATGTGATTCTTAAGACTCTCTTTTTTTTTCAGTTCACTTTATTTCAGGTCATTTTTATAATGATAGTTTCCTTAATTTGCTACGTGCTATCACAGTACAATTTGGAGGTGCATTGATATATTGGTTACATATCAGATCAGCACTGATAAAAGGAAAATTAACATTATTGGCTATTGGCTTTTTTTTGGCTACTGTAGCCAGTAATGTCATCTGGGGCCTTCAGATGCCACGTGCATCCCACATGCATGCATGTGGCCAGGAATGCAGCTGGACAGCATGGAGAGCAATGCCCTGCAGGTAAGTCTGTGGAGGGGAAAGGGTGTTGGAGGGTGCAGATTGAGATCCCCATGGTGAGGGAGGGAGTGGGGCAGGTGCTGGGGGTGCTGCCCAGCCAGGGCAGTGAATGAGATCCAGGGCCAGGGCCGGGAGCAGGACAGAACAGGGTGCAGGTTGTCCAGAGGGGTGGGGGTGGTGGCTCCCCTCTGCTTTGTGCACCCCCCCCAGAGGAGGCATGGAGGGGCCTGCGCCCCTCCAGACTTGTGCACAGAGCTGGATGCAGGCTGCTTGCTGTGGGCTTGGGGCTCTCCGCTCTGCTGCCTTTCCCTCATGAGCCCCATGCTGGCTATGTGTCCCCCTGCCCACCTGGCAGCGGTGGGGACAGTGAGTTGTGCCTCCCAGTGTTGGGTGGGCAGGGGGCGCATGGCTAGCGTGGGATTCCCGAGGGAAAGGCCACAGAGCAGAGAGCACCACACCCACAGCAGGCAGCCCACATCTACCCTTGCCCCACTCAGCTCCGCTCTGGTTAAAAGCGTCCTGGCGCTTAATGTCGTCAGTGGCACTTGAAGTGAAGCTCATTTGATAAACTTCAGTTCAAGTTCAAGTGCCACTGCCACCATTTTTTAAGCGCCAGAATGCTGATTTTTTTTTTTAAGCGCCTGCAGTTCTGCCTGCTCCCCACGCTGTCCCCAGGTCCAATTCACCATCCTGACTGGGCAGCACTCCCAGCCCCTGCCCCACTCCTTCCCTCATCATAGGGACCTCCATCTGTCCCCCACAACACCCCCTTCCCCTCCACAGACTTCCTTGCAGGGAGCCACACTGCTTGGCTGCATTCCTGTAAATCGACTAGTGGTACCGGCCAAGAAAATCTTTATCAGTGCACCCCAATACAGTTGTCTCTGTTCTTTATTGGGCAACTTTTGGAGAGTTATCTGAGACATACTCTTATTTCTGTTGCACACAGTTCTGAACGTACTAATTCACGAATACCACCAATGAATTTGAATAAATGAGTGTTTCCTGTTTGGAATGCACATAGGCTCCTGGAGCATTGAACAGTCAAATAGTTTTGAGGTATTAATATATTTTAAAATTTTCCTCATCTTTAAATGTTGTGAGCAGAAATTCTAACAGCAAGATGTTAAATACATCAAATAATAAAGGGTTAGCTAGAAATAGTTGTCACAACTGTGGGCAAGTTTGTAGCCAGTGATGTTGAGGGCTGTTGGCAAATCAGAAAAAGAATGAAGACCTGTCCTCTATCCTTTCAAAAGATAATATGCCCAAAATGATGTAAACCAGGGATTGGCAATGTTTTTGGGCAGAGTGCCAAAAACACCCATAACCTCGACTTTTAAAATGTTGGCATGCTGGGGCAGGCAGTGAGGGAGCCACAAGGGGGCCTGATCCTTGTTGTGGCAGCACAGCCCTAGCCCCTTCCCTGTTGTCTGCCCCAAGGCTGGGGCTCTGTAGACCCCATTGCAGCCATTTTCAGCCTCCCAGCTGCTTGGGATCCACAGCCTGGGCTCTGGGCCGGCCCCTGCTGCCTGCCATGGAGTCCAGGCTTTTTGAAGCAGGTGTTGGGGAGGCTACAAGCAGCTGCAGTGGTGCGCACAGAGCCCTGGCCTGACTCATTACTAGCAGTAGTTGCACACACACCTCAAGGGGATAGCAGGGAAGGGGCCGGATCTGTACTGCCACAACAGGGATTGGGTCCTCACAGCTCCCTCGCCATTCACCTCATGGCACACGTAAGCAAAATACTTTCATGTGTCATGCTCTGGCATGTGTGCCAGGGGGGTTGCCTATCCCTGATGTAAACTGTGGCTGTATGATGAATGCTATGCCAAAAGAGATGAAAGGAAGCAATATGGCTTGTACAAAGCAGAATGGGATAGAAGCAAAGTGGCCAGCGTTACAAAAAAATAACAACTGACAGCTGAGACGTCAAAAATATCTTTTGAGTGAGGATCTCCTTGCCATAACTATTCTTTATTAAACATGCAGCTCCTTTCTTCCTTTAGTGAAGCCATAATACTCTGCTCTGAGATGATCTTTCTGCTGAAGCTCAAAGGTGGGGAAGTTGTCACAATTTTGTTAATTTGTTGGTCTCTACTCCCCTCCCCTACTTTAGCACAGAGAAGTTTAGGTAGAATGGGTTTCTTTCTTCCATCCTCAATAATGAAGGAACTCCCTTTCTTCTGTAGTCTTGCAGTATAGAAGTATCTGCTGGAAACATTTCCCATAGTAGGGAAGATGCACCATGAATTCATGGAGAAGGAGTTAAAATGGTATTTTCATAACTTGAGGAATAGTTTCATAAACTGATAAACTGGGGAAGACGGTGCTATTTCTGTAGATTCACATAGGACCAATAAAAGCAGGAGTCAACAGCCGTTGATAGCCTGCTGCAGCTTGTGATCCTTTGCTGCTGCCTCAGCTTTCTCTTCTCTGTGCAGAGGGCGGATCTCTCACCTCTCTCCCTCTAAGACAGCCTCCACCGAAAAGCATGGCAGGCAACAATCTGGAACAGATAAATCAGTGGCAGCAGTGAATTGAGGCTGCAGCTGGGGAACGAGAGAGCAGTCCTTTGCACGGAGCAGGGAAAGATAGGGGGAAAACTAGGTCCCACCATTAGTAAAATGCAGAACGTGGGTCAGATAAGATAGCTGGGTGGCAGCAGGAGATAGGCCTGCCATTACTAAAACATGGTCTACATCAAGTCTCTTCGCAAGCCAGATATGGCCTGCAAGCCATTGTTTGCTAACACCTGAATAAAAGATCAGCCAACATTGGCAATCCCACCCTCCTCCCACCGCAACAAACCCATCAATAAATTCAAAAAGGTACTTGCAAGGAAGTCCTTGTCACAACTGCATTTCCAACTATGAACAATCACTGTGGCAAGTAGATAATTATAAGTAATCATGTTTTAAATGCTGTTTAAATGTCATTCAAATGTTTAAGCTGCATTGTTTATAAACTAAAATTTTAACATTTTTATTTGCCCTTTGAACTTTACATACTTAAATAACATTTTCTCCTCTCTCCAGGTGAAGTATATAGAATAGAACCATTAATTTTGGTAAATAAATGATAGTAAAGAATTCTTATTTGAGCTTTTTTCTGTGTCAAGCTTGTGCTAGAGAGTGGTAGCATTTTTACCTTTTCTCTATGAATTTGCGGGATGTTTTCCCCGCTGTGGAAATTGAACAACTCTTTTTGCAGGAAAGAAAATAAGCTAATGTTACTTTATTTGTTTTAGGTGGTTTTGGATGTTGGGTGTGGCACTGGGATACTCTCCATGTTTGCTGCTAAAGCAGGTGCGAAGAAAGTGATTGGAGTTGACCAGTCAGAAATTGTTTATCAGGCCATGGACATCATTAGGTAAGAAAGTTAAATACTAGAACTGAAATGACTTAAAACAGCTATTGTAAGTTCAGCATCCGTTCTTCTCACACCTGGAGAATCTTCTCTTTTGGTTGGTATTGAGTACTAGTCTTTATTGATGAAGGAAAGGTGGCACAATCCAAGGCAGTATATCATCCTCATCCTTGACAAATTGATTTTTTGCACAATCTTGTCACCTGCAATTTTGGTTGGGTCCAAAGCAAGACTGTGTTTAGGTTAATATTTCCATAAAATTTCTCACTGGTGCTAGCTGTGGCATAAGCACTTATGCAGGCTGGGGCTTCCTATGGATACCAACATTTTAGGCATCATTATGTAGCATTGCTTGGCCAGATGCTAGGCAGGGTCAGTATAGTCTTTATGTCACAACGTCCAACTCTGTTACAGGTGGAGCTGTAGAATAGTGGGAGGTGTTTAGGAAACAAATCCTATTGTGTAGATGGGATCCGACAAGGTAAGTACAATTCTGTAGGGCTGCACTATACTGAATTATTATAGTTTCATAGTTTCTAAGGTTGGAAGGGACCTGAACAGATCATCAAGTCTGACCCCCTGCCCTGGGCAGGAACGAGTGCTGGGATCATAATACCCCAGCCAGATATCTATCCAACTTTCTTGAAGACCTCCAAGATATGGGAGAGCACCACCTCCCTTGGGAGCCCATTCTAGAGCCTAGCAGCCCTAACTGTAAAGTGATGCCTCCTGATATTGAGCCTGAACCTTCTCTCAATCAATTTATGGCCATTATTCCTTGTTATCCCAGGTGGTTCCTGGGGGGAACAAAGCCTCACCTATTTTCTGCTGGTCCCCCCTGGTGAGTTTATAGATGGCCACCAGATCCCCTCTGTCTTCTCTTGTGGAGGCTGAATAGATTCAGGCCCTTTAGTCTATCTTCATAGGGCCTGGCCTGCTGCCCCCTGGCCATGCTAGTGGCCCTCCTCTGGACCCTCTCAAGGTTAGCCACATCCCTCTTGAAGTGCGGTGCCCAGAACTGGACACAGTACTCCAACTGCAGCCTGACCAGTGCTGTGTAGAGGGGAAGCATCACCTCCCTGGACCTGCTTGTGATGCGTCTGTAGATGCGCGACAAGGTGTTGGTAGCCTTACTGACAGCTTCCTCACATTGGTAGCTCATGTCCATCCTGGAGTCAACAATGACTCCAAGATCCCTTTCAGCCAGTGTGTTGATGAGGAGGACGTTCCCCAGCCTATAGGTATGTTGCCAGTTCCTTCTCCCTATTGGTACTATTCAGATTCTGTAACTCAACAAATATTCATTTTTTATTTTCCATGGGGTTTTTTATTGCCTTCAGTGGTTAAAATCTCTTTATGCCTTTTGAAATGAAGATTTGTCATATCCCAGCTAATTTTTGTTATTTTTTTTAATGAAGTCTTAAAGAGGGTCATTTATATGCCCTGTATATCAGTAAATTGAATACACTCTAAATATGAAGTTAAGAAAGTATCTTAGCTTTACAAGTGTGCTGCTAGAGAACCATCGTCTGTCAGAGTACATGACAGTAGTGTACTTTAATGGAGTCTCCTGTTATGGAGTATGCTGCATTATATCTGTTTTCAACCCTCTTTGTTTTATCTATTAAAGATGCCGTGGAAGACTAATTGACCTCTATTTTCTTGCTTGCTGGAAGAGAACGTTGTTGCTTTGCTAACATTACTATTCTATGGTGTCAGCAAAGCTTTTATTTAATAAAAAAGAAAAACTACTGCAAAGTCACTGGGAACACTGTTCACTACAATGTGTTGATGAAATGGTGGCTGTCTCTACAGTTGAAAAGGAAAAATTCAAGCTATAAAGAACGAAAGAAGGCTGTGTCTGAAAGACCGAGAGCTATTGGAACATAGAACTGGCGTGTTGGGATGTATTGACAGAAGGATGAGGTTAGATCCCAGAGGTTATTTAGGGTGCACACTGGGGAATTTTAAATTATGGCCAACTTAAAATGGAGGTTGAAAGGACAGTTGGTGAATGCTGAGTGGCTCCTCAAAATAGTCTTTCCTAGTGACACTGCAGGAGATACTTTGATAATCTAACATGTTTCTTTTATAAGCAAATGCCTTTACACTGTAGCTGCAGTGTTCCAATCTTTGATCACCTATTACTCAGCACTCTGACTGGGATGTTTTTGATGTCATAACCAATGCTTTTCCAAAGAGAATTTTTTCTCAGTCTTTGACTCCTTTCAGACTGTCATCTGTGTGAAATAGTTCATCTTGCTGCTGCTTTAAATGACTCATTTGGGGTTGTTCACTGCTTTCATTCCTTATTAAAGTACAGAATGTACTCATATTTTCAGTTTAGCAAATGATGGAAATACCCATCTGCATTTCATTTCAAGTTTGCTGATTTGCACACTTTACTGGGGCCAGAAGAGGATTAAAAGGAGAGCTGTTCTTACGACAGTGATGAATGATCCCTTGCAGCACGCAATGAACCATCACTAAAGCTACATATTTGGAGGTTACCTTTACTGTAAAACTGTTTTGTTTGTCTCCTGTTCACATTCAGATAATTTATAACAGACTTGTTACACCTTCCCATAAAGAGGCATAACTGAGAAACTCATAATATGACAAATCTATATATTGGAATAACAAATGAATAATAGAGAGGAAAGCAAGTGATTTTTTTTTTCCCCCTTCCTACTAAGAACTAAATGCAACTCTTACGTGCCTTGAACTGTCAGGAAGTGCAGGCAGTTCCATATTTAGCCAGTGAAACTGGGAAATGGCAGGGGCATGACTGACTGAGTGCGAAGATGAAAAATAAGGTAAGAGTCCCATGACTCCTGATAGTCACATAGAAGATTTCTTAATTAACCAATACCTACCCATTTTCCTAGCGCTCAGTAACTGCCCAGTTAGTTTCTCATGTGATTCACAGAATAGAGGGTTAAAGTGTACCTCAATGAGGTTCTAACTTGGATTTTTTTCTGTACAGTGGTAAAGCAAAATGACTCTATTCTTTTGTTCTATATCAGTTATGCAGCCTGTATAATGAATTCTATTTTTGGTCCTTCAGGTATCTAAGTAATTAGTACCTAATATTAACTAGATTAGACCTAAGAACAAACTTTTAATTTTGATTCTTAGTATCAGAAATAATTCTGTTTATTACAAATCACACCCTTGGTGATGTATAATCTCTTCAATAAAAGATTCACACGTTTAGAGAATATTTAATTGATCCCTTATTTAAATATGTACCAGTTCAAATGTTAACGTAGCTCTTTGACCTTTACTTTCCCTCCATCCTATTGTATCCATTGTTGTCTTCTAGATTAAATTTGTAAAGAGATTACTGAGTTGTGTTGAAAGTCAGGCAGAGAGAGATTGTGGGAGTAAGATATCAGAAAGGGGCAGAGATAAGAATTTCAGTAGCGAAATAAATTTCAGTGATGTGAATAATTATTCTGTCCTCTCTAACATTAGCTGTCATGATAATGGCATATGCAAGCAAGATTGATATGGTGCACTACAGAGAACAGAAATATTAAAATTCAAGAACTCAAGTTGTTTAGCCATTAAATTGCCATGTAGCGTTATTCCAGAAACTGCAGTGACATGGCAGAATGTACCTCTTGCAGACTACATGTTTCTAGTATAACTTATATAGAAGGTAATACTGGAATGCTGCAGTATTAAACATTGCAGATAACATTGCCTAGAAGTGGAATGAGGAAATGCTTTTTATTGTAGAATAGCTGTGTTACTGATCTTTTGGGAGCCTTTGTTCTCCGTGACTTTGCAGCTTACTTTGTTTAACAAAACAAATTGTGTGCAAAGCAGCTTTGCAAAAGAGTTAGTTTTCATCACTTTTATTGGAATACGCATGCTACACTATGACTATAGGTTTATTCACAGGGGTCCGAGAAGGAGAGTTGCAAACAAGCGACTCCAAGAGAGGGGGAGAAGCTAAAGACTTTGCATGCACAGTGCTGGCGGAAGTGGGAGGGGCAGGGCAGGGAGAAGGGATGCTTTGTTAGTCTTCTACTGACCAGCATATTCACCTGTCACTTGTCTTGATACTTGTGGAATTTGTTGTATGCTGTCTGTTAGACTATAACCTAAGAGGAAGACTATTCATTTTCCATCATTAACTGTAATACGAGTTTTCTGAAAATATTTTACTTAGAGATAGTCTTTTTACTGTATAGTAGAAAACAATGACTTAATATTTAGAAAGGAAACAGCAAAATGCAAACATTTAGCATAATTTTCTTTTCCTCAGTCAAATTTGTTGTTTTTTTAACAGACATTTACTTGTAAGCAAAAGGTATGGAATTATATAACTTGTTAAATTGTAACTTCAACTTGTAAATTTAAATTGTAGGTTGAATAAACTTGAAGATACTGTTACCCTAATCAAAGGAAGAATTGAAGAAGTAGACCTACCAATTGAAAAAGTGGACATTATTATATCTGAATGGATGGTAAGATACACAAGCATCCTTTACAGTGCAGTTAGTTTCACCAGAAATGCATCATTTTTAGTCATAAAAAGAATCTCAGTTTTTAATTTAATATGAAAACTTTCTTCATTGAATTTTTTCATCAAAATCTGTCTCATCTGCAGGAAAACTCTTCCCATGATAGGAAGTAGGGAAAATAGTTCTGATTACATGCCTCCTGAAAACACAAGTTGCATCAGTCAAGATTTTAAAATTGTGTTGCATATTGTGTGGCATGCTGTCCCAAAAAAACTTACGGATAGGTTCTTGTCGTGAGTTTAATGTAGTAAGTGTCTGAAAAGTGTTGAACAATGCCATACATCTTGAAAAAATTATCTTAGTTGCTTTTACAGAGATGTGCATATAGCTAGTTGAAACGCATTTTTTCCTTCTCCAAAATGACTTAAATGTTAATTGATTATTACACCAAAAGAGAATATGTTGATGGACAGGGCCAAGGGAGAAACATCAGGAAGACATCTGCATGCCTGGAAGACGAAGATTGTTTTTAAATTGGGAAGCTTTTTCCATTGTTTGCATTTATATAGTGTTAATGTGATTTAAATAGCTGTACAATCCTTGATACTTCTTAAATTGCAACAGTATTTAATATAATTGCTGTTCAAATGTCAGATGTGAATAATTGCCTAATTCAGATTAGGTAATATGAAATGTTCATAAAACAGTATCATACATGCATAAATACCAGTAGTAAAGAGGAGCTTCAGTTCCAAAAATTTGACTTGACTTCATTTACTTGGTTTTATAACTAAGATACTAAGAGTTTGAGCTAGCCTTTGACTGCTCAAGCATAGAAGTTGAGTAACAATGTTTGATAACATTTCTATTTACTCTTTTTGCACCATTCATTACTGCCTCAGTAATTCTTATATACCCTTTCTCTTATTTTCATGCCATCTTCGATGCTGTTTCCTCCTCCTTAAAACCTGTTCCACCTCTCAGTACTCTTCCTTATATAAATCCCTTCTTTTTATAAGGGTGATGCAACAACATTTATCTTTTTTTCTGAAGTTCACCTGTCCAGATCCTCTTCAGTAAAGAAATTAATTCACCATTCATATTTAAGAACGAAACCTAAACCTGCATTCTAAGTAACTGCTGTTATCTGGATCTCCCTGTTATCTCTCAGTGGTGGCAGATGACAGCACAAGGAGCAATGATCCGAAGTTGCAGCAAGGGAAGTTTAGGTTGGATATTAGAAAAAACGTTTTCATTAGGAGAGTAGTAAAGCATTGGAACAAGCTGCCTAGAGAGATTGTGGAATCTCCATCCTTAGAGGTTTTTAAAGCCTGGCTAGACAAAGCCTTGGATGGCATGATATATTTGGGGATGGTCCTACTTTTGAGCAGGGGGCTTGAACTATATCAGTGGTTCTCAACTTTTTTTGTACCAGGACTTGTTTGTAAACATCAGTGGCCAGTTCTGACCCACAGGCCCCTGACCCTGCCAATGGCCCTCATTCCTCCTGACCCACAGCCCCCTGACCCTGCTGATGCCCCTGCCCTTCCCCCAAGAATGCTGGTGCCCCTCCCAACTCACAGCCCCCTGCCCTACCAGCTACCCCTGTCCTGCTTGGGTCAAAGTGGAGTGGCTGCAGTGGCTCTGGCTCATGCAGCAGAGCAAGTCTGGCCCTAGTACAGGCTATACAGGAGGAGGGGAGGACTGTGGCACCCCCCTTGGCCTGGGCTGGTACTGTCACGTTCCACCCCTCCTGCCCTGATGCAGCCTTGGCGCCTGGCCACTTTCCCTCAGTGCCAGCAGACACTTGCCCGCACGCATGCTCGCTCGCTCGCTCGCTCTCGCTCCTTCCTGGGCAGTCCCAAGCCCTAGACCTCCAACCCCCACTCCTCATAGACTTATCTGCATTCAGCTGCTGGGGCTGCTGTTAAGTAATAAAATAGGATTCTGGACTAGTATTAAGGGATTAACATGACACCTCATTTGAAAAGTGACAGAAAGGCTTTATTTTTACTCAAAGTATTCAGGGTTAAATGACCCCAAACCAAAGTCTAGTATTTAGCTATCAGTTGATAATTGTTCACCAAACAGGCAACAGAGAGGCGGTCTGTTTTCTTGGCAGCTTCTCCAGATGTGGATCCTCTCACTAAGAAGGCGGCTGGATGCAGCAGCAGTTCTTGTCAGAAGGATCTTTCATTTTTGAAGTGTGCCCTGTTAGCTGTTTTGTTCCTCTTCTTATACCCTTTAGCTCAGCATCTTCAAAGCATTGTTTTAGTTGTGTAAATCAAGAGAGGGTTCCAAGCAGTAGTCGGCAGGAAAATCCTGTTAATCAAACTGTTCATTATTGGTTATCAGAAAGTTCCAATTTGAATGAATTATTAAGTTTGGGATGCATCAAGAAACTGATTAGCAACCAGGACAAACGAAAGTTTTTGAGGAGTCATCCCTGAGAGATCAAGGGAACCACTAAAGCAAAACAAAAGTAAATCAGGAGGAGAGACCTATCACTAGGGATCTGGGTTTTCTGTTTCCCATAGAAAAATGGAGAAAAACATGGATTTTATCCTTTACTGGAGGAAAATGCAGATTTCTCATTTTATCAGAAAAACCTGCAGATTTTGAAGTTTTGCAAAGAGCTCTCTGCAGGCTGGCAGAGCTCCAGCCTGTAAGGGGCTGGGAGGGAGCTGGAAGAGGGCAGCGAGGCAAGGGGCACCATGTGCTCATATATGCACATGGATGCCAGGCAGCCTGGAGAGCAGCTCCTGCAGATAAGTTGCAGGGGAGAGGGATTCAGGCCCCCATAGGGAGGGCGGGAGTTTGGGCAAGGCTGGGGCTTGGGCTGCTGCTCAGCCAGCAGTGCATGGGGTTTAGGGCTGCAATGCATGGCTGCAAGGCAGTTGGGAGTGGGATGGGGCTGCAGGGGGGGGGGGGGGGGGCAAGGTGCACCAGCAGATATGGGGGGACTGTTAGGGGGGTGGGGGACACCAGCAGGGCCAGGGGGCTGTGGGGGTGGATTGAGGGGTACCAGCAGGGGCAGGGGACTGAGCATGTGGGGTGACAGGCACCAGCAGGACTGTGGGTGGGAAGTGAGGGGCACTAGCAGGGCCAGGGGGCTGTTATTGGGGAGTGATGAGCACCAGCAGGGTGTTAGGGGGCTGTGGGTGAGGGGTGCCAGGGGGGGCTGTAGGGGGAAGTGAGGAACCTTTCATTGTAATCATGGATTTTGGGGTTTTATCAGAGTATTTGGGATCTTCTTTTATCAGGGAAAACCAGGATCCCTGGTCATCAAATGCTCTTGCAACCCTGCCTGGATGCATGCCAGCAATGTGCATGGGTGCATGCAGACACACATGTGCCCACTGCCTTCAGTTGCCCCAGGGATCTCCCTACAGGCTGGAGTGCTGCCAGCCTGCAAGGGGAAATCCATGCTTTTCTGCATTTTTCTGGGACTTGCTCACAACTCTTTCATATATTCTTGCAACCCACTTTTGGGTTGTGACCCATGAGCTGAGAAACAGTGGACTAGATGACCTCCTGAGAGCCCTTCCAACCCTAATTTTTTATGATTCTGTGCATGCGTCTTGTTTAATTTTGGCTTTATTTTGCACTCTGTGATCTTTAGGGTAAAGTTTGTGTGTTTTCCTACCCTGTCAGCATTTCATGATTGAAATTATCTTGTTTTTTTCCTTCGTTTGGAAATCTAACTGCACTGACCTTTTTAAATTATGTGGAGATTTAGTAATCTGCAAATATTCTGGATTCATGGAGCTGTTGTCTTGCCCAAGTTAGATATTTCATATAGTTCCATATTAATGTAAAGCACTTGTTTAATCACCTATTAAAGTAGCAGATCTCAAGTCAGCTTCCAATTGCTGGTATTGTAACTATTTTTTGAAGTATTATTTTCATTATTTTGGATAGTGCTAAGATGTTGTTACGTTGATTACAATCCAATCCTTTTAAATGAAACTTCACAACTGTCTATTGTTGAATGCCAACGACATCACTCTGAAAAGCACCAGTTACTTTGAGTGACTTCACTTTTCAAAAATAGTTTGGGCATTTGAGCCCAGGTTTCACTGAAGTTCATCAGGGCTGGTGAATTCTATTTGCAAATGCTGCTTATACTCTTAAAATGATCTATCTGGTTCTCATTTCCAGTTGAAATAAATTCACAGCAGTTTGAAATTGCATTATATCTAAACTATCCCCATGCTTGGAAGAACTGAATCAAGTGAATTGGGCTGAAATTGTAGAGGTTTAATTTAGAAAAATAAGTGTAAAATGAATTGGCTGGTCCAGAGAGATGCTGTGAGTAGAAAAAATCAGTGCCAGGTTCCAGATCTGAATGTCATCCAAAGCATGATGCAAGCCACCAGAGGCAATCCTCATTTAAAATGAGTAAAACGTGTGTAAGGTTGAGATGATCAGCAGTTTAGCATATTTTGCTCTTGTTAAGGATTAAAGTTTTTGAGGAAATAAAGTAAATGTAACTGTTAGTATCTAGGTTTAAAGATGTGAGGGGCAAGAATTTCTTAGGTTGATACCTTTTATTGGACCAACTATGTAGCTGGGATAAAGTTAGACATACTTTCAAATACAAGACATTTTTCCTCAGGTCTGATCATAAGGAGCCAGGCACAATGCAATAAAAAGCTGCAGCAGGTTTAAAGGTTAAATTAAACAAGAGGTTTGTAGTATAAAATGAGAGAAATCATTTGTGTTCTCCCATTTCTGAGCTAATCTACCTTTTGGTGTCATGTAACATACACCCTGCAGTTAATTACAGTATCTTTATTCTAAATATTTAAGGGTATCAGTATTTCTGTAGGATGCTGCAATACAGAGATAAAGCACAATATGCTGTGGAGGTAAGATTAATAGCTGGATAATGAACAAAATGTTCTAGCACTGCACAAAAGAGAGGAACAGTGTGCTGGGTAGATGCAAATGAAGATTCCCTATTGTCAAATTTCCTCATGTTCAGTTTCTCACCTAATGCATTTGGCTTTTTTCCTTTTTGTGGTGTACCCTTACTGTCTGTTAATGATATTGAATGGTTTCTGCACTTATTTCTTTTGTTCTTTCCTCCATTTGAAACTGACCACTGTGAAACCTTTGCTTGTGTGATAGTGTAGTAAGTGCCTGAAAATGCTGACTGCCTCCTGAGTTGATAAAATAATTTTCCCAGTGCCTATTATGAAGGCAAAAGAGAGTTGAACTTTGCCCACTTGCCAGTTCTCTAATGAAGCCCTACAAAGTATAAACATTTTTAAAATATAACTAGTCTAATAATAGCCTTACTGTTTCAAAAAACTTAAAACAGATTTTTTGTGATACCTTCTTCTTTACCAAAATATGAAAAAAAAATCTCATCTTGTAGTAGTTTTTATAATTTATTTATACTGCAAGAGCCTTCAAGGCCTTTGTTTGGGTCATGGCACTGGTCTATTATGTGCTGTAGAGCAAGGTACAAGCTTCTCGCAGCAAAATATAATTTATTTCAGGAAAAACAAGAAGTGAATGTGAAACAGTAGGAGGAACCTCTCCTGCTGCTCTGGGCAGGCACACCCTGGACTTGTGGGGCCAGGTCTCTTGCTCCCTGGGAATTCCTGCACAGGATTGGACCCTCAAGTCCAGGGAGTGCCAGACTGGCTGTCCTTGTTTCCAGAGATGGGCCTCTGGCAATGGGTCTTTGGAAGTCCAGACACTCCAGTGCGGTGCTGGGGCTAGGGGCATCCAATCTGCTGATTGGTGGTCTTAGCCCTGGTATCATACCAGAGAGTTCCAGCTGTCTCTGTTTCCAGAGACATGGCCCAGCAGTCCCTAGAGTTTCCAGAAATTGTTGCAGGTGCATCTGCAAGCAGAAAACTTGTTGTCCTTGTCCCACCCATTGATCTTGCAGGACAACAGGTGACATGTGTTTCACCCAGAGAAGTGGATCAGCTTTGCCGGGGCACATCCCAACATGGCTGATCTGTTTCATTTGGTAATGTCTGTTTCTAGCTTAAGGTCAACTCTGCAGCCGGAGAAGGCCCTCATAAACTACTAAAGGCCAAGTTCTTGTGGGATGTGAAAATCTTTTGTTACTATATGATTCCTCTTTTTCCTTTATAGGCAATGAGCATGACTCTTTCACAAAGGAGCAACTTACTAGGGGTGTGCAAAGCAGTCCCTATTTGATTCAGGTTCGGCCTGAATCAGGGACAGTGATTTGATTAGTTGATTCAGATCACTGTCCCTGATTCGATTCAGCTGAATCCGAATCTGAAGATTCGATGCTGATTTGGTGAATCAGTGATTTGGATGTTGACGCAGCTTTAAATGTTTTTTTTCCTACGTACCTCAAGGTACCAGGCACGGCTTGTGATTGCTACAATGCTGGGGTGCATGGAGTGTCCCACAGAAGCGTAGGTAGGCGGAGCCCTCCATGTGCTCGGCGGCAAACACAGAAGTGGACCAGAAGTACTTCAGGTCAACTTCCGGGTCCGCCAGGGAGGACACGAACCCCTTCGGCTCAGCGATTAACCATGGGGGGGGATCCTGGGTGCCCCTCCCCCTCTCTCCCCCCCCCCCCCCCCCCCCCCCATATCCAGAAGGCACCAGTCAGTGAGTCAGGGGCTGAGGTGGGGTCCCCAGCACACTCCCTAGCAGACCCAGAAGTGGACCAGAAGTGCTTCTGGTCGACTTCTGGGTTCACCAGGGAGCGTGCTGGGGAACCCTCTGTGTTTCTGTGGGACACTCCATGTGCCCCAGCATCACAGCATTCTCAAGCTGCCTGCTACCTAGAGGTGTGTAGACATAGCTTTACATGTTTTTTCTGTCTGGATCTCCGAATCTCTCCCAGTTGGTTTGGAGGGTTCCAATTCGATTTGGAGAGATGAAAGGGTCCTCTAATTTTATTTGGATTCGGAGATTCAGCTGCCGAATTGAGCCGAATCTCCGCTGAATCGAATCGGGGACTGAAGCTTTGCACAAGCCTACAAGTTACCTTTTGAGGCCCATCCTTTGCTATATATTTTCTGAAGAGATAGGCCACACTGGCAGCCTAGAAACAGTGATTTTTATGACAGAACTGTGCAGAGGAGTTGAACCAAAGAGCCACTGGAGTCTGGGTCAAAGGAGGGATGTAGTTTATCACTTGGTTGTTGTCTCCTATGCAGACAAACTGGCGCGGTACTTTTATATAAGGGAAGGATATTTGTTTCTTCTGTCACAGACTAAGAGCTTTAATAATCCTGCGTAGAATGATAGCATGAATACTTTTCCTTTGAAGATCTACTCTGTTCAGTAGGTGCATAGTTGGTGTATGTTGAATTCTAGGGTTTATCATTAGCACTTAATTCTCAGTCTTGTATTCCAACAGTCATAGTAGATAGAGCTAAACACGTAAAATGTTTTTTGAAGGGTTGTCTTCCTCTGATATCATGCTGCTTCACTGCCTTGTGCTCTGAAGCATAAAACTCAAAATTTAATTTACAGAATTACTACTGTTGTTAATGGCTGGAGTTACTTAAATATTTGACATCTGCATTTGACTCTGGGAAAGCTACAGGCCAATTAAACACCTTTTTAAATTCAAAGTGTGGATCTTGGAATGAATTATAGCCACTTATTGTTGTATTATAAGTCAAAATACAGACAAGTATTCTTTTATTTGTACTGCCAGTCTGATGCAAATGCCTACCAGCTACCAAGGCTTTTTTGTGCAAGTATGCATTTATGTTTGATTCTAAAAGAGGATGACTTGAGTATCATTTGATTTATTTATTATACCAGGTTTCCTAAATTGAAGTTTGATTAGCTCTTTTTCTCTGAATGTTTCATTGTTGCCAAAGTGTAGTGACAGGCAAGAGGGAGATGTACATAGAGGAGCAGGTATTGTGTACAAAACAGACTTGTTCATGGGTAGGATCACATTTGTCCTCTTCCCTGGAGGTAAGGAATTTTAAGAGGTAATGATGTTTTACAGTAATTAGAGTAATTCTACATACAGTACTTAACTGTGAAATGAGAGTTGCTGTGCAAAGTGCTGATGCTAGTTTACAGCTAAATTGAATGTTTGAGAAGGTAGGAACATTTACTATGTAGGCATTTTATTGCAAATATGTAGCAAAACAAAAGAAAATAGTATGTTGTATTAAAAAAATGTTCTGCCACTAAATTTTGTGATGTCCTAAATGTGGATGCAGCAGTTTACTGTTCCATGGGGGTTTTTTTTTTTATTTTGCAGCTATTTCTTTCCTCATCTAGTGTTTAGATTTCATTTTTGGACTTGAAAGGGAGCCTAAAATTTCAGCAGCACTTAAAAATTGCATATCTGTATTTTTGAGAACCTTTTTCGTCATGAAAGAGTTTTCATGACACAATGGTCTTTAGTAGTAGTAGACTGGACTTTGGTCCATGAGTTCCTCTTCTAGTCTTCTGTTCCTTTTAATGTAATGTTTAATACTTCTGTAAAATGGCCATATTTCCACTTCCCACGTTGGTAAATGGATATATGGAAAAGTTCTAACCTAAGTTAAACACCAAACTAGGTAAGGAACCTGACATTCCTATCTCTTAACCCTTCTGCTGCTGGAGTAGCTGATGTTTCCAAAATACCTGGTCCAAATGTTTTCCATAAAGTAAGGTATTGTAGCCAGTCTTGAATTCAGTGTTCTATTGCAGTAGGAATATATACAATTAGATGCTGTTTTGCTTTCTTTATCCATTACTGGGGGGAGAGCTAGAGAATGAGCACAGTTACAGTTTCTGTAAACACTGTTTGCTAAAAATAGTCCTTATTATAGTCTTCATGAAATTTACCCCAGCCATGAACAAAATTATTAGAAAAACTTATCGTTAAAGGCTAGTTATATTTCTAATAATAATATACACCTAAGTGTCTGTTCTTTTTATACAGTATTGTACACTGTATAGCTTGTAGAGACTTGAATGTGTTAATTTAATCACATCATGCATACTGAGGCTTCATAGAAATATTTGAGTTTTGCCTGCATTCAGTAGTGCATAACATTTCTGTCATTTAAATCTTCCCTTTGGCTTTCTATACAATATTACACTTGTTTAAGGACACAGCAGGATGTTGAATACCAGTATCAGGTGTTGTGGGTTGGTCTCTTTTTCCTGTATGGCTTTGATATGAGATTAATAAATTGTTTCCCTGGTATGTTTTTGAATTAACGTACACATGATAGCCATTAATTTTCAAGCAGTGTGAAGGCCAACAATAACGTATGAGAGAAAAACAGTACATGGAGCAGACCATGCAGAAAAGGTTCATATATAGATATATTCTATTTTAAATGTGTTGCAGTTTCTTTTTTTATTTGTGCTTTTATGTTTTTTAAAGTACAGAAAGTAATGTCATAAAAATAACCTTAGAAAGTCTATTTCTGTGTTATCAAATTGAGAAATTTTGTCTTGCTTGTCTGCCTGCAAAATGCAAAATTTTTTTCCAGGTTTTCAGGTAGTATCCTGTGTCCAGTGTATCTTTTTGTCTTCCTTACTTTTTTTTTTTACTCTGCAGCCTAGCTGACCTCATAGATGGGAATTTATCCTGATAATTAGCAAGCTCAGTGCTTAAGGAAATAAACCAACTTCTAAATTAATAAGGGTTAAGAAAACACTCTCTGGAGACATTATTTCATAGTTGCTGCCTTTAGATTTTTTGTTACCTTGGAAGCGTCCTGTACATAGAAATCTATTGGATGTAGGTTAATATAAGGACTAGTGGTCTTGCACATACACACACATGGCAGCTGTTCTGCTCTCCCTTGTTATTAATACCGATGTCTATAACTATAATAAAATGCAATCAAGTAGACAGTAATGCGGGCCCCTTTTAGTTCTGATTCCTTCCATATTGGCTCCAAATCTGTATTTTAAAATGATTAAATAATAGTTAAACTGACTTAAGTATTTGCTATATGTTAACTTGTTGGAAGGGGTAGAGAACTAGGGCTCTTGTGTTTGTAAGGCTTTTACTTGGAGTAGAAAAGCCAAAACAAGTTTACATTAGATATTAAAACTGCTTATACAAATATATTAGGGAAAAGTCCCCACGGGATCAGTTTTAACATAAAATCATAGAAATATACGTGGCAAAACTATTAAATCCTTTGCCCATTAGGTCTTTATAAATAAATAACAGGCTTGCTTTTTTAATGAAAATTCCAAATTTCTTGTTGCATGCAAGATTAACCCAGACACTATTTTTCTTAAATGTGTCAAGTATGGGGTTTGACCTTTTACATTAAATTCTAAAGGCTTTTAATAAAATCAGTGATTATAGTGGAGTCTATAACTTCAACTTCAAACTAATATTTAGATGCTATTAAACTGGCAAGATGTTTATTTCACTAATCTGATCAAAATATAAAATATAGAAATATGATAAAAGGAAATAGTTCTTTTTGATGTTGCTCTCAATCTGGATTATCTTCTGTAACACGCTATCTTTTCATGGAACTGACCTTATGTAACTTCTGTTTTAAATAAGTCTCTAATTTATAAGACACATGTTTTGTTCCTCACTTAGGGCAGACGACCTTCCATTAATTTCATACTCTAGAACTATATTTATTGCCTTTTGGCAGCTAGAGAACTGTCATATCATTTAGAAAGAGGAAGTGAAGGATACTGAGTTATTTATTTTAACTATTGATTGTGAGGGTAAGCTTAGTAAGAGGAGAAATGCTTCATTCCACAGCATAGCATTTAAAGTCTTCCATGTATTCAGTTTCTCTCTTACAGGGAACATGTAATCTTCCTAGTCACTGAACTAAGACACACAAAAGACTAAATCATTAATATTCTGTTCACAGATTTGTTCAGTACTGATCCTTTTGCCGTAATTAATTTGAAAGTGCTAATGTAAGATTTTTTTTTAATTTAACATTATCAGTGTGCAAGCAAGAATGCCCCACTGCATCATGGGAGAAAATGTCAGGTATAATTCTCTTTCCAGATGGCACCCCTACAGGTGAGGCAGTAGCCTGTGAAATTACATTCTAAATTACACTGCAGATGAGCACGGCGCACAGAGCTAAGCATTTGGATATTAGTAATAAATGACTTGAATCAGTACCACAGACAGTTCCCAGTAACTTATGGGAGTGTTGTATTGTACTGGGGAGGGCACAGGGCTGATCAGTAGTTTGCAGTGCCGAAGTGGAAAGGTCAGGGAAAGGGCAGTGTGTTTACCAAAGTCCAGTCAGATCTAGAGATGGGAATGTTTATCTTCTAATTTAACTATTTAGACCAAATAGGCAGTAGATTGTCAGCATTTTAAAAGACAATTCATAGAGAATTCCTTAAGCTGTGGGGCTAGCTGCTAACATCTGTTTTTTTAAATATTCTATAACTATGAGTATTGTCGATGCATGTCAGTACAACCTCCCCAACCATGGTGCATATTACATGTTGGGACATTAATCTTCAATATTCTGAAAATTAAATTAGAAATGAGAATGATGATCATTCATTAAAAAGATGAGTTAGACGCAACATATGTTCTAAAAGATAGGTTTAAATGTTAATTAGGGAATGATCCATGTTCCTCCATCAAAAGGAAACAGGAAAGTCTCTTAGTAAGCTAATAATAATTTATCTATATCTGTAAATGCAGAGGTAAAGAAATCAAAGTACAGTTCCCTGCTTGCTTCTGAGGTGGAGAGTTTCTCCCTATCCTTTGGCTCAGTGCAAGTGTAACACCTGGCTGACTAGTTCTGTGGAAACTCCTTTTCCTATTTCAGTCTGTGTAAAGATCAGGAAGTGAATGGTCAGTATATCAAATGTAAGAGTTGTATTGAATTATTTTGTTAGCAAGGCAAGAGTGATGTCAGCCAAGTTTTGGCTGGCCCCAACTATGGGAAATGCATTCCTAGTGGCATACTTTTCAGGATTTTGTTCACTTCTGCAGATTCCCTGTGGGAGAACCAACAAAGTTAGGAGAGGAAACAGCAAGAATTTCCTTTTCTAGTCCTATTTGATGATTTCACATTGCACAAATAAAAGTTAAGTTTCTGTTCTCTATAATAATGAGTGACATGAAATGTTTTGTAAAAAGGCAGCATTTTCAAAGGGTAGCATTTACAAGTACCTACAGGGTAGGGACAGACATTACACATAAACTGGTTTAAGTGATCAGAAACTGGTTTAAACCTGTAACAGAACAGACATTCAGTGAACATAAATCGGTTTGCGATCAACCTGGTTGAATGTAGTATCAGACCTAGCTGTTTTGGATCAAACCGATTTTATGCAATGTCTGTCCCAGACCTTTCCTGGTTTAACTTTAACCAGAGTCCCCCAGCATCCCAGCATGCTCTCTGGATTGGGCTCCCTGCTCCAGCCCAGTAGGGCTGGCTCCGCCTCTCTGCTTCCCAGCTGGAGCAGGGACAGGCAGGGGCAGGAGTCTGGTCAGAAGGGGTTTAATTCCCCCTTCCTGTCCCACTGTCAGGGACCCGAGCCAGATTTGCTGAGCGCTGCCCCGCTCTACTGCAGCAGTGGGCCCGCATGGCCCCTAAGGCAGAGGGGGCAGAGAGGGGGGTTATTCACCCTTTACCCCCAGGGGACCACATCCGGGTCTGCCTACCCCAACTGCTGCTGCCACCATGCTTGCTCCCTGTTTGGGGCAAGCGGTGGAGTAAGCCCTCTCTGCTGGACCCTGAAGGGAGGGGAAATAACCCTTGTCCCTGCCATGCCCCAAGGGGCCCAACTGGCTGGCATCTAACTGTTCCCCTGCCCAGGTGCTGCAGCAGCAGCCCCTGTCATAGTGTCAGAGAGTGTGAGCCCTTTCCCGGCGAGGGCCTGCTGCAGGGACAGCAAAGTTGTGGAGGACTGCATGTGGCAGCACCTGGGCTTAGAGGGGGCCAGAGCCTTCCAAGCCCCGCCCCCCCAGCGCTGCGGTCTGTAGCAGCTTTCCCTGCCCCACAGCATGCCTCTCTCTCCTGCCAGGAAGGGGCTTGCACTCCTGGAAAACATGACGAGGCTGCTGCTCTCCCCTCACTGCTACAGTGGCTGGATGGGGGCAGGGCCAGATGCTGGCTGGCAGGGCCCCTTGGGGGGGCCAGGGAGTGGAGTTATTCCCTCCTCTGCCCCTGGGGCACCACAGCAGGTTTTACCTGCCCTGGCTGCTGTTGCTCGCTCTGTGCCCATGGCAAGCAGTGGAATAAGCCCCCTCCTTCTCTCCTTCCTTTGGCGTCCGACAGAAGGAGATTATTCCATTGCTTACACCGGGCACAGAGCAAGTGGCAGCAGCGGCTGGGGTGGGTAGACCCTGTTGTGGTGTGCCAGGGACAGAGGGGGGAGTAACCCCATTCCCTGCTCCCCCAAAGGGCCCTACCGGTGGCATCTGGCTTCTCCCCTGCCCAGCTGCTGGAGCAGTGAGGGGGAAGCAACCGTGATGGGGCAGGAGCCCCTGTCACAGTTTCCCAGAGCACAAGCCCCTGCCTTGTGGTGGGAGCCATGCTGTGGGCATGGAAAGCTGCTATGGACCATGGCACTGGGATGGGGGCTTGGAGGGCTCTGGCCCCTTCCGTACCCTGGTGCTGCTGTATGCAGTCTGCTCCAGCCTTGCCTACCCTGCAGTAGGGTCCCCTACTGGGAAGGGACTCACATTCTCTGACACTATGACAGGGGCTATGACAGAGGCTATGACAGGAAGTAAATCCCTCTCTGGCCAGTTCAACCGGGGCTGGCCATTCTCCCTCCCCCCTCACCCCCCCCCCCAGCACAGCTTCCCTCCAGTCAAGGGTGGGCTCTAGCACCCCCCAGCTCCTAGCCTGAGCAACTACAGGCATGTGCCTGCATTGCCTCAGTCCAGAGGGAATGTCTGTACTGTTACAAACTGGTTCGACCTAGGCAAGTTAGACTAACCTGCAAAGGTTGAATCAACTCAGGCTCCAGCTTTTTGAATGTCTGCCCCTAGCCATAAAGTGCTGTGCTTTTTAACAGCCTGAGAGAAACTAAATGTTCAGAGGTTGTATAAGCTGAAAGTAAATTAGGTATCCTTAACGCAGTTTCTGGGGAATGCCATCCATCTACAGTGGCAAAGTATAATGAAAAATCTTCTCTGTGGTTTTGAGAGAATGGAAACATACGGTATGTGAAGTACGAAATGTACCTAGGAAAATGAGGCATGCTAAAATTAAGAAATATAGCATAGGTAGGAAACTGAGAATGATTATGATTTTTTCACCACTGAGTTTCAACTTTGGTTGGAGTAGCAAAAATAATTTCAACCCGGTCTTTAACCTCCAAAGAATCTCTTCACCTTCATATAATTTTGATTTCTTAATCTGTAAAAGGTTGCAGTGGGTAAACTCAGCATTGTGATTTGGAACATTGGAGAAGGCGGTACCTATTTTTGGGGGGGGGGTTGATTAGTCAGCATCAGTCAAATGGGTGATTTTTCTCCCTCTTTGCACTCCTTATTTTTGTAATTCATGCAGAACTCCTTAATCTTGGCATCATTATTGGAAATTCTACGGATTACTCCTGAATTAAGGAGCTTTCTTCTATAATATTCTGGGGTTTTCAATTCTGTCTTCTGTTTTCAGACTGCAAAACATTTTCACCTTGTCCGAATGTCTTTTAGTAGTCTGGAAGATTCTGATCTTAACATCCAGTTAAGTGGGAATTTAATAGAGAGAGCTTTTATTATCCAGGAGCATATCTTTTAAATTTCTCTGCTTTTGGAGCGTGAGAGAGATTCACAATCTAGTCATCCTTGATTGTGTTCAAGTAATTAACTTCCAGGCCCACCACTTCAGCTGTTTGAAGACCAGATCATGTTGGCCCCGTAGTTAAAGCAATGACACAATATTGGCTGCTGTTCCACTTCGTTGTACCTTAACAGCAGTCTGCCCATGGTTGCCATCTCGAGTACTTAGGTTGTATCTGGAGTGCCAGTTAACATAGAATGAAAGTATCCAGCCCATCTGCAATGCAGGCTAGTGTAAAAAATGCCTCTAGTCCCTACCCAAGGGTTTTTGGTTTAGTTGAAAGTTTAGGGCCCTGAAAGTTCTGAAACCTGGTTCTCTGAGTGATTGGTCTTGCCCTGTCTGTCACAATCGGTGATACCTTTATAACCTGTACTGATAAAGTCTGCTTTTGAACACTTCTCTGCCTCCTGGGCTTGTAGTCGGTGGCTCTGTTTTGAATTGGCTACTGTTACAAGCTGGCCAGAATTGAACTGTTTGTATTATTATTATAATTTTTTTTTTGTTAATCTCTGCACTGCCACAAAGATGACTGTGAAAAATTAAGAAGCCAAAAAAACCCAAAACCCCTTGCCTATAGGTTGTTTGAAATATGTATTTGCTAGGCATTGGTTCCACTTACACAAAATACTTCAAGTTTGAAGGTGGTGGTTGTTTTTTTTTAAGAGATGCTGAATTGCTGTAACCCTTGTATTGGTAGCTCCAGTACCCCATAGGCTGAGTTTAAGAAGGGGCTTATTACAAGCGTATCTATGGGAGATCACCTAGAGCCCTGAGTTTCTCCCCACTGCTGCCACTTGCCTCAAGGAAAAGACCGAAGTTGCTGTGGGCTAGCTCTCTATCCCAGTAAGCCTCAGTTCCGCTGCTTTTGTAGCTGCAGTGGAGGAATCTCTGCCAGCCCCAGGGTTATGAAAGAAACTATAGCAGGGGTTGGCAAAATATGGCCTGTGGGTAGCCCAGGCACTGACTGGCCTGTGGCATGTTCTGCCGTCCCCTGGGCACGCAGCAGGGTTGGGGCGGCTCCACAGCTGGATTGCCTTTCTAGGCGTCCCAGGCAGCAGAAGCTCCTTCTGGCTGCCGCCACCACAGGCCCCAACCCCACAGTACTGATGGGGACTTGTGTGCACAGCCCTGATCCCCACCCACCCCGTGCCTGTTCTGGACTCAGGGCGACAGAGTGGGCCAGCTTCAAACCAGCTGGAACCTGTGCACACAGCTGCAGCCTGGCCCACCCTGTGCCTGCTCTGGACTCACCTGCCCATGCTGAGCAGTGGGCAGCTGGGCAGAAGCTGCTGCTCAGCACAAGGGAAAAGAAGGCCCTTGCTGCGTTTACCTGGAGCCTGCGTCTGAGCTGCCCTGCAGCTTCTCTGTGTTGCCACCGCTGCCCTGTTGGGTGGGCCAGAGGCAGTGGCAATGGCAGCAGAGAGGAGCAGCAGGGCAGGCCAGGCACAGGCTCCAGGCAGCTGCAGCAAGAAGGGCCTGGCACTGGTGGGGGGAGGGGAAAGGTTGGCACTTTTCCCCCGGGCCCAGCAGCAGCTTCTGCCTGGCTGCTGCCACTGTTAAGCATGGGTGGGTGAGTCCAGAGCAGGTGTGGGGTGGGTCGGGTTGGGGTTGTGCACACGGATTCTAGCCGGTCCATAGCTGGTCTGCCCTGCCAGGCCGAGTCCAGAGTGGGCTTGGGGTTGGTATGCGGCCCTACCAGTACCATGAGACTGCGGCAACAGTTGCAGCAGCTGGAAGGAGCCACCAGCACTGGCGGAGGGAAGGGGTATGCTGACCAGCCCACAGCAGCTCCCCACAGCTGCCCATGTGGTCTGTGGGCCCAAATGATTGTCCGTCCTTGAACTATAGGGTCCCCCTCTCCATGGAGAGGGTCAGCCTAGAGTATCACCTGCCCAGAAATAACCGCTTCCATGTGCAGTCAGTAAGAAGACAAACAACAAAATTATTTTTTATAGAAGTGGAACAAGCATAAGAAATCAGTAGCCATAGGTTGAGATACAAACAGAGATATGAGAGTAGACAAAAGGAAGTAACCATAACACTGGCATGTTCTTACTCTGCATCTTAAATCCACAAATTCAGTCTATAGCCACCTTCCCAAGATAGAGAGCAGTTTCTGTCTCTGACTACATGCCAAAGCCTTCTGCATCTACTTGTCAGTCACTTTCCCAGCCTGCTTGGCTGGGGGACTTCATCCCCCTTTTTACTCAGGAAGACTGAAAACCAAGCCATGCTTTTGAGGCAGGCTTTAACTACCTTTGTCAATCTGGCTGTTAACATATGTCACCCTTTCATTTCTAGGGGGCTCATATACAATGTCAGTAACTTCCTAGCCCCTGAAGGTGCATATTTACCAGACTACAAACTTGAATGCTCTTAGTCATGTGGATTTGCTAATCCAATATCCAGCTCTCCCCCAGAAGAGTGTGACCAGCCAGGTGACGAGTTCCTGGCTCTTCTTTTTGACTGTATATTTGTCATCGGCCAAGTCCAGAGTTCCTGCACCTCTTAGCCTGTCTACACGGAGGACCAGTAAACAGCCTAAGTCAAATGCAAATTCTTAGTCATTAACTCTTCTAAGGGCTTTGTCAGAGGTTACCTGTATAATGCCAGAAATCTGTGCAATATAGGGATGTCATGAAGACAGGGCAGTATTAGAGCAGTCATAGGTGGAGGCTTCAGGTCAGTTCAGACCTGCATGACTGACCTGTGACTAGAGGGCCTGGTGAGCCAGGTAGAAAGATGAGAGGAAGGCTTGTAGCTCAGAAGCAGCTTCCCCAGGGCTCTGAGATGCAAGCTCCATGCTGAGGGTGGGGCCACTGGGTCTTAAGCCCTAGGGACCCCATTCTTAGCACAGAGCAGCTGCAGCTCAGTGAGACCAGAAGCTGCTTGGTCTCTTGTTTTACTAAGCCGCGGCTGCTCCCCACTCTCAGGGTGGAGTGACCCTGACGGTTTCAGTGAGGAGCAGCTTCCCTGGGGCTCTGTTTTCTTGCTGAGCAGCAGTGGCTCTGTGTTGAAATTGAGCCTCCATGTCAGTTTCAGTGAGAGGATTGCCTTGGGGAAGCTGGAGCTCTCTGGATTCCCTGAAACTGAGTTGGTGGATCTGCTCTCAGCACAGCGCTGCCGCAACTCTGAGAGCAGAGTGCCCATGGGAAACTCATTCCCTGGGGTGCTCTCAGCTCCATGCTGAGCAGCTTAAGCCCTAACAGCCCAGCTCTCAGTATGGATCAGCCATAGCTCAGTGAAACCAGAGCCCTTGGGAAGTTGTTTTCCCCGGGTTCTGTACGTTTGCTGAAATTGACAGGGCGGCAGTCCTGGTCTCAGTACGAAGCTGCAACTTGGTTAGACCAGACAGTCAAATGTTAGCACGGTCTCTCTGGTCTCACCAAATTTGAGCCTCCCAGCAGTAAGACCATGCGGTTGGGGGAAGCAGGTCACTCTGCAATTAAGCCTCTCGGAGCAGTTGCCCTCAGCAGAAAGGTGGAGTCTGGGGTACCACTAGAGTTTTGGAAGGTGGGAATGGGAAGAGTGGCTGGGAGCTGGAGAGAAATGAAAGTAAAGCATTTTATCTTCCCTGACCATTCAAACAATATAGGATGGGTAAAACATTTCCAAGATGAGAACCTCCTTTTGAGTGGCTTACCTTTAAAATGTTTAGAGGGTACTTACGACAGTTTAACGGGTTAATACTCTGGTTTTAAGTGCCTTTATGTATGCCAGTTTTAAGGTACCCTGTGACAAAGCCCTAAGTGTGAAAAGCTGAGGGCTGCTCAAGTTATCATGGCTTTTCTGACAACCTTGGCTGAAATAAAGATACAGCAACTTTATATTTGTATCAAATACTAACATGTATTATTATGAGAACAATAAAGCTGAACACCGCTTTACACTAGCTACAATTGAGCTAAGTACCTACAGACAGCCAAAAAGCCCAAGGCTGAATTGATTCAATCTTTGCAGGTTAGTCTAAGCTATGGAGATTGAACCAATAAGCAAGTGAACAGACATCCTCTTGATTCTGGAAATGTAGCTATATGCCTGCAGTGGCTCAGGTCAGAATCCAGGGGGTGCTACAGCATGGCTCTGTGTTTGGCTGGAGCAGACAGCTTGGGCCATAGCTAGCCTGCCCACCCTGTGAGGAGGGTTTTGCAGAGGAGTTGCAAAGCATCTGGGGATGCTAGGGAACTGTGACTTAACTTAAATCTGGAGGGCATCTAGGACAGAAGTTCAGTAAACAGATTTAACCTAAATCAGTTGTCTGACATTGCATCTGTCTAGGTTTATCTTAAACAGGTTTTGGCCATTTTGAAAGTAGTTTATGTGCTCTGAACTTCTGTTGTGTTACAGATTTGAATCGGTTTCCAATCACTTGTTCTGGTTTATGTGCAACTTCTGTCCCTAGCCCTGGTGACAAAACACCACAAGAGTAAATCTGTTTTTGGAGAATACCTATGCATGCCACACAGTGAAACTCCAAAGGGTAACTTGGCTTTGGGGTGAATCCATGACAGGATCCTTGCCTTTAAGGGTGTGAAGAGCATAGTTGGTCCACTAAAATATATCATACTAATAAATCCTTGCCTCTGCCATAATTTCTGGATCATCATGGCTACAATATCACTCTTACGGTACCATAACATTTAAGAGTGTATATAGATGAAAAAACTATACAGAATTAAAAGGGAATTAAGGACTTCACTACATTTCCCACTAATCTGTGGTAACTTTTCACGTGTCTCTTTCTGTCCCTTGGTAAGAGGAACCTGTGGTAATCTAAGCTATTATTTTGTTCAGCATCAAACTGCCTCTCTTCAGTTTCCACTTAGTGTGGAATAGAGCAGATACAAGAAATAGTTACTACATAATAGTTGATCCAGGAAATTGACTCCTAGTAAATTTCATCCAAGGCTTTTTAACATTAAATTGTTTGTCTGGTGCGCCCTAACTTTGAGTTTTCTGTCATTATATTACTTGTGTGCAAACATGTAAGGATGTGAATTCTGTTGCTGTTGATATCTCAGTAATAATGCAATAAGAATACAGGTAGAATAGTCCAGATAAATAGCAGCTGTAAACACAGTTATTTTGGCTTGTATGTAGCGTGTTGTATGCTGTTGGCTAATAGAATCTCAGTTGCTGGTAAAAACTAGAGCAGCATCAGAAGTAGGGGCACATCTTTTTAGGGGTATCTTCTTTTGATAGCAGTGTAACACCCTTATGCATATTCATTCAGAGGCATGAGCTTTCATAGGCAACATATCTAACTAAGTTTATAGCCTACAAAAGCCTATGCCTCTGAACGAGTTGCTGTCTGAGATACCACCCTGCCCTAACTTCTGCCTAACTTGAGACCAAAATAACTAACTATTTCTCCCATTTATTTTAGAATTATACCCGTTTTTTAGAAAATACATACCAAAAGAGCCTGGTGGTATTTCCTTTCTTTATTCAGAAAATGAAAAAACTTTTTGTCTGACAGGCAGAATAATCATAGAGGTCACCTAGTCCAGCCCCTTGTATGAGGCAGGAAGCATCTGTCCTAGGATTGATCCTGCAACCTTGGCATTAGCACTACATACTAACCAACTGAGCTAACATATTTTCTTGTGTTTGGAACTAGAAATGAAAAAGAAAAATGTTTTTATAGGCTTTCTGTTTTTTTCTGTATTGATGGATGGAATGGCTATAATAGCAGACAAAAATCCTTCTGCTTTAAAAAGCTATCATTGGAATTATGGTTAGGTGGAGGCATGTTTCCAGCATTGATGAGTTTATAATTTAGATTATATTTCTGTTCTGTTACAAAAGTAGAATTTTTTTACCTTTCAAAAATAATTGAGGTTGTGCCATTTTCATGCAGAATATCTTCATGCCTGTTCTTGTCTTGGTTGCTGCTGACCTGTCTTGTGTTCTTAAAGTTGATTTTTCTATACTTAAATGGAAAGTACTGGCATAAATGAGATCATACTTACTGCTTGTAAAATAAAGGAATGTAGACAGCGAATGAAAATGCAAAATAAGTGGTAGCGCTCTTTAATCTCATTTGCTTTAGTGGTATAAAAATATTTATACGGGTAAAGTGTATAGTTGTAATCTGGGAAGCCTAAGTTATTTACCTGTGTTATACAGCCTATGGGTTGACAAGTACTATGAAGAGTACTATGAAATGCACCGTGATTATTTAAAAGCTGTTCTATTCTTTGGCTCCTCTGGTACAAACCATGTTGGAACTGTAATGTATGTTCAAAAGTAGTTGACTTGATTTGAAGAAGTGTATATATTTCTTTACACAATTGTAGTTTAGCAATTTGTTTTTATAAAAAAACCAAACGGTGACATTTACCAAAAAAGAGAGAATATAATACTGATCTACCTCTTGAATAGTCTAACTAATTTGTCCTTACAAAGCACTTATAATGATTTCAGTACCGGTAGTTTGGGATACTTAAGGTGCAATTACATGGAGCTAGAACCTTGCGGTATATACTATAGTTAATGTTGAGAAATTCGCTAAATGCTTGCAAGAATCTCTCATCTGTGGTTATAGAGCCATATAAGAAACCCCTATAGCGCTCTTATTCCAAAATTTTCTCTTTAGTTGCTTATAATGTTCAAACTATCCCCAAGCCTGAGAAAAATCTCAAAAATACACCCGTAGCATAATATGAGGTATGAAAACTAATTTCTGAGTTGTCTTATGGATAAAGAAGACATTTCTTTTTTAACTACTTCTTTTTTTTCCTTTTCTTTCACAGGGCTATTTCCTTCTTTTTGAATCTATGCTGGATTCTGTCATTTATGCCAAGGACAAGTACTTGGCAGAAGGTGGCTCAGGTTGGTTCAGAATTCTTTTAATAAATTCAGCTCTTGGAAACCAAATGAACCCAGAGACTTGGAATAAGCTATGCATGAATGAGGAAGTTCCCACTCGAGATGAAAAATGTTTCCATTAGTGGAAGCTTCAAGGCATTCATTTACCATATGGGTAATAGAAAAATACTAGATGGGGTATTCAGGCTTCATAGTTAATGGTGTTTTCTAAAAACATCTTAGACTTAAAAGAAAAAAAAGTCTAAAGAATAAACCTTGGATGTTCTTTCACTTTTAGTAGTAGGGTGAGATTATAATCAGAAATGATTCAAAGGTTAAAAAAAAAAAAAAAGTGAAATGGTAAATCTCTAATTTTGTATGTGCCCTTCCTATAGCCTGTTTTAAGTTTAAAGAACATATTGACTTTGCTAAGAGCATAGGTGCTACTTACCTGGAATGGTTTTAATGAAATTTAGGCACATTAGAGTATGCTAAGCCAAACCAGTTTATATCCATAAATCAAAGTAATATCCAAAAATATATATTGTTCTCTCATTGCATTTCCGAATTGCCTTGAAGTGCTTGATTCATGTGGGGAAAAAAAAATACAGGTTTGACAGTTTTGGGCTGGATCTAACTTAAAAAAAAAAATCAGAAAAGAAAAATAAGTTGGGGCCAAATTATTTGCAAGCACACATGAATTTGATCTCTTGCATCACAGAGCTGGGCTAGGATCATTTATACCACAAAAGCTGTGTTATCCGGCACTTTATCAACCAGAAAGCTCCGCTAACCAGTATCCGAGGGATGCGGCAAAAGTGAAACCGAAGTCCTACTTCTGGTTTCACCGCCACAAGCCAAGTTCTTCTCCTTCACTTCTTTGGCCCACGGCCCAGAGCAAAGCAGCCTGTGTGGGTCAAAGCAACCTGCACAGGGCCCCCCTCTCTGTCCCCCGGCACACTGATGCCAGGGAGTGCACCAGATAGCACACATTTGATTAACCGGCGTATTTGATTAACCAGCATTCCCCATTCCCAGGGGATGCTGGATAACAGAGTTTTTGCTGTATAGCTTTTAAGATAAGTATGCATGGCACAAAGCAGTGCTCTATAGAGGTAAAGATAAAGCTGGCAGGCCTCCTTGGGCAGACACTGCCCTGGGATGCCACCAAAGAACAGTACTTTAACGTGCCCTTTGGCAGTGACCGAGGAGGGGACAGACATTCTCTTTTTTTTTTCTTCCAGTTTTTTTTTTAAGGGTTCCTTGGAATTTCTGTTGGCTGTTGGAGCAAAGAGGAAGAATTAGGTGTGGTTTTTGCAGGGAGGGGGAAAAGGGAGCAGTAATTGCAGCTCCTCTATAAGATGGGGAGTATGGGCTTGGAAGAGAGGGTTAAGTTGCAGTGGTAGGATTATGTGGGTGTGTAGCAGCAGGGGGAAAGTTTGTTGTAACTATGTGAGTGGTGATTGGGCTCAGTAGAAAGTTTGGGGTTTTTTTGTGTAGCAGTTTGGGCAGCGAGGCAGTGGTTGGGGGAAGGGAGGAAGTTGGGTTTCTCAGGTTTTGGGGTGGTGTTTGGGGAATCCTGTCTGCAAATGGTTTGTTTATTGTAAGGTGCTCAGAGCTTTTTGAATGGAGTGGGATATATAAATTAAATAAATGAATATATTAGCTTCAAGGCCAAAAGTTGTATACCTCTGTTAGCATGGCACTTATACCTATGCCTAGTTAACTCTGCTGAATAGTAGGGTTTATTAACTTAGTTTATAATTCTTTGCTCATGCTCTGTGCAGGGGTGTAAATATTTTTTAAATATTAGGTATTTCAAGTCTTCTAATTATATCGGTTAACCATTTAACTGGTTGGACCAGGGCTGGAGTTGTGGGGCAGTGACTGCGTGGGGCCAGGGCCTGGGGCAGAGCTGTGATCCGCTCCCTGCATGTCCCTGCCCATGGAACTGGCACCCGTTGCAGAGATGTGTGGAGAGTGGATCATGGATCTTCCCTGGGCCCCAGCCCTGCGCTGTCACTGCCCCAAGATCCCGGCCCTGCCCGCACCCCTGGATACCATTCCCTGCCCACCTATGGCCCCATCCCATTCACCAAACCAAACACATCCGACTCATGGAGGTCCCAGGCCAGTCTCGATGGAGGTTCCACCTGCCCGTCCGCTCCATCTGGTGGCCTTGGTAGTGGGTGTGAGGTGGATGGCCCCAGGGCCAGATAGGATCAGTTGCCACTTCCCACCCCAGCCCCCCAACAGCTCACTGAAACTCTATATGTGGCCCTCCAGCCCAAATACTTGCCTACCCCTCATGTAGTGACTATCAAGGTGAAAGAAGTGTATTATAAATATTCGGAGAGATTCTTGCAGTGATCTGGCTGGACAATGCAAAACTGTTGTCTATAAAATAGTAGCTTGTCCAGTGCCATATTAGTACATTTTCAGTAGAGTAAGGGTTGATACACTGTTCATTTTGATTATAGATATGATATACAGCAGCCTTATTTAATCAGAATACTTTTATATCTTACTATTTGGTTATACTTTCATGTAAATTCTTAAATTAAAGCATTGATTTAGTGATGCCAAGCAGTTAACACATTTTATGGTATTTTTACTAGCTACGCCCATTTGGAAAGAACTTCAACTTTTGTGCAACATTTCTCACTTTAACATTTGTATGATACTGTTGGTGCATGGTGTATTTGGTCTTTGGATAAGGCGAGACAAGATGCTGTAGAATTTCAGAAGAGAAGTAACTTGGAATTTTTTAAATGCAAGAGTCAGTACTTGGGTGGTACCCTGGGTGGTGACTTGTCAGACTGATGTAGGAAGGGATTTCATTTCCAAAGTTTGGCCTGTAGCAGGCGGTGGGAAAAGAGAAGGAATTTCCTATATAGGTGGACAGAGTGGTTAGTGGCAAAAGTTAGGACATGAGAGACTTGGTCTGAAGATAAAAGCAAGGGCATTGTATTAACTCTCAAATGCGAAAGAGTTTAAATCTAATATAGAAGCGCTATGCTACCTCCTGGCCCCCTGCACAGCTTTGGGAGACTCGAAGCACTAGGAGGAAGCCAGAGGCAGGTTGGAGACAAGCTGTCTGCCATGGGGATGGAGGAAAGTGGAGGAGCAGTTCCCTATCAGCCCTGGCTGGAAAACTTATAACTGAGTTAACTTTGTTGTTCTCCAGCCAGAGGGCTGGGATATTTGTACACTCCCTATCTCGCCAGGTTTTCTAGTACTGCATATTTCTCTGAAATAGAACTGTCCATACCCAGTTTCCTATTATAGTTTGTGTACATTTAACTCTTTTTTTTTTACTTTGACGGTGTGGTGTTTTTGTTTTGTTTTTTTGTTTTGTTTTGGCCTCTTTGCAGTAGCCCAGTTTGATTTTTTCCATGTTGTGTTAACTGTGTCCATTTTCAGTTTCACTACACTGACTTAATGATTGCATTAATGACTGTGTAACGTAGTGCTCACTGCAGTGCGCTAGTTTAATTGAAGTCTGTGTCTGTGCTCGGGTTGCAGCAGGGAAAAGGCAGTATGTTATAAAGCTTAGTGTTACACGAACCAGAGATTCTCATGTGTTAAAAGAGAAATATTTACATAGTGTAGCTCACATCATTTTATTCTATTTTATTTCATTGCTTATATTGTTTATTTTAATTTATTTTGTTTTTTATTTTAAATTAATATTATTTTATTTTATATTGTTGTAGTACTAAACCAGTCATATTTAGAGCCTGACTGTTTTGGACTCTGAACATGTTTCATAGTAGAGTACCTTGATTTGCATGGACTAATGTAGTTTATTAAAGATTTGGAACATACAGTAGAATAATAATGTTTAGCAATACACCTTTTTCCCCTATAACTGATTCCTCCAAACCCTTCTCAAGATACCCAGACATTTTTTCCTTCCTCTTGAATCTTGATATTTAAAAAGGGCTTTATATTGTTCTTTTAGGACCTAGACAGTGCTGGAAGGGTTTGTAGTAACTTAATCCTTCTCTACTTCCTAAGTGGGTTTTTTTCTGTAGAATGCCTCACCTTTTGTTGGCCTAGGGGATTATCTCCCCCTCTTTCTTTTTCCACAAAATAATACCATTTTACACAATCACTGTCTGTCCCAGATAATTTAGCTTAGATTTTAAATAGAACACTTTTTCCTTAAGGCATTTATAATCCCTGTACTCCTGCCGGCTGGTATGGAGGGCAAGTGACTGTCTCTAGGACACTTATCAGTGTCACTATAAATCAGCCAGAGGGTGGAGTTCAGGCACCAAGACAATTGTGATTTCCATGGCTCCAGGAGGTCACTTCTTCAGTATATGTGAGGATCAATAGAACCAATGACAATTCCAAAACCTGAGCAGCTAAAAATAAGAACCCATTCTGGCATGAAACTGTCAGACCAGCCTTAGGACAAAGTTACTTCTTAAACTCTTGAATTTTAGAACAAGTGTCATTCTAGTATATCAAGCAGCTTTCCAAGGTGCAAAAGTCTTTATGGCTTTTTGAAAATTTAATGAAAGAGCCTATCACTTGTCCAGATCTTTGAATAGGTCAGTGACTGAACCAGAAATAGAACCCAGTTTTCCAGACCTCTGCTTAACTGGCTGAGTCACGCCTGTCGAAACTTAGCTTATCAGCATCCTGCAGCATTTGAAGTGAGAATATCTAGGGCAGTGATTCTTAACCAGGGTGCCACAGAATGCTCAGTTGCCTTGAGATCCTTTTGGGGTGCCTCACAGTGCCATGCAGTGTTAGCACTGTTAGCTGTACAGACATGATTCACAAGATAAACCCAGAGGGCATGTCCAGACAAGCATGCACGTGTGTTTCCCTGGGATCGAATAACAGCAGCACACAGTTGTACTGCTGCTGTTTGTCCCTGGGGAATGCCTCTGTGCATGTGCTCTGGTGTGCAGCAGATTGCCCCAGGTCGGGTAGGGGAGGCTGGGGCCAGCACCTGGGGTGGCCCCAGCAGCCTTACTTGGACATTCTGCAGCTGCAGCAGTGACAATTTGGGCGTACAGAGCCTGGCCATCAGCCAGAGTGTGTCTCTGGCCTGCCAGGCTCCAGTTTTGGGTAGCACATGCTGCAGGCATGTGTGCCACCTTGTTGGGTTTTTTTCTTTTAAGACTTTTTTTTTTAGATACTGGAACTTCTCAGTATCTAATTTTGGCTCTGCACTGCAAATATACAATGTAGAGAACCTTTTCACATGCACCACATGTGTTTTGCTGCAAAATGCACTTGCGTGCTCATCTGGGTGTGCCCAGAGATTTCAAATAGGAGTCCATGGTGTTAAAAGCATTCTAACTTGTTGTGGTCTTTGAGTTCTTTGCAACAGGACATTGCTTTTGTATTTTTCTGAAGTCAAAAATCAAATGAAAACTAAGAGCTGACAATTTCCAAGTGCTGACTTGAGTCTAAGAAATTTGAGAACCACTGATCTAGGGTGATGTGTACAGCACACACTGTGTGCAAAGAGTTCTTTTTACTGCACACTCATCTATTCGTTATGTATAACTATTCCCTTGATCTAGTATGCATTTCCCCATGTACTTGAGTGAAATGCACAGTGATTAGGAGTAAGATAGGGAAACAAGGCCTTAATTTAGAATTTAAAATCTTTAGATTCTTTGTCTTTAAAAAAAACAAAAAAAAATAGTATCTTTGTCTTAAAAGAATTTTGATTATTCACGTCCAGATGATGTTGGTGTTCACTCAATTATTTTAATGTATTGTAGGATTATAGTCTTACCCTTATAATAGTCTGAACTGTCTTAACCCTGTTACCCTGAAGCTTGTGAGACATTACTAACGGATAAAGGATTTCCCATCTTACTCTATTCACCATGTAAGCTGTTACCATTGACAGATGATTTCTGGGCACTGAGTCGAGAAGGACACAGATGTCAAAGCCATGGATTTGTGAGCTGGCTGCTGAATGTGTGCTGCTGTCCAATCAGCATTTTGTTAATTTCACCAATGAGAAGGAATAATTATTTGATTATAGCTTTAATCAGAAGAAAATTAAATGATAAACCTGTTAGGATTAGACAAGGAAAGATTATGAGTGGTTCAGGGAGAGTTACAGGGAAGGGAGCTTAATTTTTGAGCAACAGGAATGGTGAGTGAAACGTCATTATCTTTAGAATAGTTTTAATCAAGAATATTTACAAGACACTATTCCTTAAAGCATGTGAAAAATGGGGTGAAAGTAGAAACCTGAGCTCATGGGAGCTTTTGGCATGTCAACTTTATAGCTTGATCATTGTTTATACTTCTAGTGACATGTCATAATTTTATATAGAACTTGAATAATTTGGTGATGAACATGGTACATATCCCTAGGTGATACTGATTCTGTTATCATTACAGATAATTTAGAAGTTAAACATCTAGAGCAAATTAAATTCTTACATTTAGAAAGTATAGCAATTCTATGAAATAAAGTTAAATCTCTCGCCAAATACAAGTAAGGGCAATTTAATGGTAACCAAACAGTTCCCTGCTTTTTGAGTGTGGGGGAAAGGTAGGAGAGAGGGAATCCTTGATTTTCTTTTTCCTTGCAACATTATTTTAAAAATTACTTAATTGAAGGGATTCTGCAGAACTTTTAAGGTTTTCAGGAATATTACAGGAAGGTTAAAAGAAGTCCATTAGAATTAAGGCAGTGTATGTGTATAGTCCTTTGTCCATGTCCCCTGGTTGTGGAATTCATTGTTTCTTGCCTAAGTCTCTGTATAGCGATTTTTTTCATTCATTTTTGCTTTAGACTAAATGGACAAATTTAATTTTTATCTTTAGAGCATTTTTACACATGCTTTGAGATATGATTCCAGGCACTTTAATTAGCGAGCTGCACTAATTAAAGGTGCCTGCGCATCACATATATCAGCGTCTTCACACTAAAAAAAAAATGGCAGCGGAGTGCTTTGAACTAAAGTTCATTGAATGCGCTTTATATCAAAGCGCCCTGCCACCATTTTTTCAGCACGGAGACACATGGGGACACTGATACACATGACGCGGAAGGCTGCCTGAGCCAGTCAATTTCTGTGCTTCAGCAGACTCGAGTTAATCGGATATGCTCTGATGTGCTCGATTTCCAGCACTTGGGAGCAGGCTCCATGCATGTGTGTAGGAGTCCTTAGTGTTGACCTTCCAGTTGCTCTTTAGAGCTCATTCTCATTGATTTATAATAATTTTTGCAACTGACTTAGGAGTTTGGCACTCGGAGGAAGTGATTTACTAGCAGGTGGTTATCCAAACCATACATAACAAACCATGTACTTTTTGCCACAGCAGCCCAGAACTATGGGCCCATCCAAGCTAGGGATGTTACAAAGTAGTAAACTGTTTTTACATTGATTTTTCTGTTTGTTTATTTTTTCCCTCTTGCAGCCTCAGTGCCACTTGTTTGCTCTCATGTCTTTTTTCTAGTGTTGAAGTATAGAATCTGTTTCTTCTATCCTCTTTTCCCTGCATTTACCCAATATAGCTGCATATATGCATATCATCATCCCAACTTTCCCTTCCTCTGCTGGCCCTAATAAAAAATTCCTAAAGCTGCTTTGGAACTCTTTCTACAGGCTATGTTACGCACTCCATGGAGAATTCAGGATGTACTTGCCTTTGTCATTTATTTCGTAGTCTGCATCCAGATTAGGGTGCCCCCTATGCTGCAGGAAAACGTGTAGAATTCCTTCGTGGCAGAATCTAATGAAATGTAGGTGCTAAACTTAGCTGACCCAGAGCAGCAATTAGGAAATTTTGAGACGTGAACGTCCCTTGTTACTAGTCGCAGAAATTTCTCAGACTGTCATAACACTAGATGCTGATTTTGTGTGACACTTTTCAAGCGTACCAAAATTAAATAATGTGCTTCAAACAATCCATGTTGAGCTGCTGTCCTTTTAGCATGCTCTCTTTTTTTTCTTTTCTTTTGATTTTTTGTTTGTTTGTTTTTTGTTAATCAAAATCTGCTCTGGGAAATTTTTTCTTGCTTTGCCTTGTGTTCCTCATTTGGGATGAGATTTATTCACTAAGGTGTTGGAATACATAATACATAGCTTTTTATAAGTCTTGTTAAAATAAGACCATTTAAAACATTGTCCAGAAAGCTACTGTGTCTGTTACAACATGTTTGGTTGTCTGTATAGATTTATCTTCCCAAATTCAAGATTTTTTTTTTTTAAACTGTCTTGAAAGGGAGTAGTTTCTTTACAAGAAGCATCTGTTGCCAGTTCATACGAGTGTCATTTCCTGTTCTTTACTTTAGATATATCTAACACTTTACTATTTTCTCTTTTCAGAGTATTGAAAGGAAAAATGCAGTGTATTGTCAATCAGTGTGCCAATGATTCTGTGATGTTCATTTTTATGAAGTGGCACTTTTAACAAAAATTTGGAGGCAGAATCAGTTTTACAGATTATCAGCTCTTAGCGAAGAAAAGAGAAATAACTCTCTAGATTTTCATCACCTTCAGTCTTTTATAAATAGGGGCCTATCAAAATCGAGGAGGCAGGCGGCTGATTTCACAGACCTATCACAGGGCCGGCCACCATTTTTGCAGAGTTATTGCTGCAGGGGGCCCCCCATGCCTCTGGCCAAGGGGGTCTGGTGGCCTGGCTCCCTTGCCACTGGTTAGCCAAGAAGGCTGTCCATCATGTGGCCCTGCCCTTTGCTGCTGATTGGCAGAGAGCTGGGGCTACACAACAGGCAGCCCTCTCAGCCAGTCAGAGGCGAGGGATGGGGGGGTGGCTGGTCTGCATAGCCAAGCTGTAGTGGCCATGAGGACCGCTGGCTCCCACTGGGGAGCCAGCATTTTATTTTACTAAGCTTTTTTGCAGATTTCAAAGACAATATTTGATTTTGCAATTTCCACAAAATCGTGAATTGAGTAGGTGCCTATCTAGATATTGCAGTGCTCTATAAAGTGCAGTATACTTGTTACTTAAAATCTGCATTAAAGTATCTGCATTTTTTTGCTCATTTGAATCCTCCTGTGAAACCTCAAAACCTAAAAAACGAGGTAAGGAACTTCTCCGTGGAGAGAGTTATAAACATCTCTTCCGGTAAACGTGTAAGTTTTTGGAATACTGCTTCTTGAACTATGTGAGAACTTAAACTGATGTACAGTCCTCCTTTAGCTTGCACACAGCCAGCTCCAGTATTATTGTTTTTCCCTACTTTTCTAATAGCTGAATGAAATTTGACAAGAGACTAGAGAGGCCTAGGCAGCTGTTAAACAGGCTAATGCAGTGAGAGCCAACCTGTTTGTCAGGCATGTTGAAAATTGGCCCCAGACTCTCCCTAAGTGCCACTCAGATCCCCCTTCCCCTGCCTCATTTGCTGTGCTGTTTGTGCCCTGTGCCTGCTGTCTGATCTCCTGCCCTGCTTTCTGCTTCCTGTCCAGTCTGGTTCTCTGCTCTGTGTCCTATCTGCTGCTGTGATGCCTGTCCTCTCCCTGATTTGCTGTGTGCCACGCACAGAGGCTGCCTGTGTCATTTAAGGCACACATACCACAAGCTGGCCACTCCCACACTGATGCTTCCCATTTTTGTCTGGGAAAGTTGTAAGCAGAGACATGTCCACAAGCTGTTACTGGAAAAGGAGGGAACCACTAATGGAAGCTGGCGGGTTCTAGAGCTGTGCCCAACAGCAGACTATTGAACGAGAAGTAATGAAGTATGTGTAAGGCGGAGGCCCAGCAAACAATGGCACTCTTGAGGGATGAAAGGGAGATCCTTCTTTTCTCCAGTAGCTAAAAGGATTTTAAAAAAATATATCATTAGGCATCTACCAGGCAGAAACTAAAGGCAGAAGATAAATACGGGACCCATAATAAGAATCTTGGCATTCTGACTTCTGTGGGAAGGTCTTTTTGCAAGTATTTTGTACTTTGATTTTGCTGAAAAGTGTTCTTGATGCTTGTGCACATTTGAGGGTTTAGTTTTTTCTAGTTGTTGGGTTTTTTTGACAGGCCTCTGGCTAATAGCATTCAAGTGAATTTTCAGGCTTTGATATACTCGCTTGTGGGCATTTCTAGTATAGAACCAAACTAAATGTAATGGCCCAAGTAATTTTCTACAGATCATAAGTTTCTATACCATATTCTGAACATTGGATTCAAAACTAGTAGTGTCTTTCCCTAAAAGGGATTGAGGCACATCATTCATGTAGCATGGGAAAAAAAGCTTTGCTACCACAACGTCGTATCTTTGTGAATAAATATGGCTACAGTATGCAAGGCCAGGGGGACCTTGTGTAAGTACTAAATTACGTTTCTTTTATTTTTTTATTCTTAAAATGACTAACAGTTTAACATATCTTCAAATGCTTTGGTTTTATTTTATGTCCAAAACAAAACTTTACTAATCTCTTTCTGTTGCAGTCTACCCGGACGTCTGCACAATTAGTCTAGTGGCTCTGAGTGATATGAAGAAGCATACAGATAAACTAACTTTTTGGGATAATGTATACGGCTTCAACATGTCCTGCATGAAGAAGGCTGTCCTTCCAGAAGCTGTCGTGGAGATCTTAGATCCAGACACGCTTATATCTGAGGCCAGTGTCATTAAGGTACTTTACCAAACACTTCATTTAAAATTGTTGTTTATTGTTATTGTTATTCAGAGATGTATCACTAAAATCTTATTTTCTTTCATAGTCTCCACTGTAACTGGATTTAATGTGGAAAAACGGTTTAACTTACAGAAATGTTGTAGCAGAAAAGAAACTCAATAAAGGTCCACAGCATTGACTTCAGAATGTGCGCCTTGCATTTGCTACTTTGTTTAGTAACTTTTTAGATCCAGTTATTTAAATAAGATTTTGCTGTCAATTTGTTTCCTCAAGCAAGCCCATCTTCCTACTCCGTTTTATTTTCTGCCCTCAGACATGGATTCTGTGCAAAAATAAATAACTTTATAGCTATGACTTGATAAATTGGACTAGTCTGCTTACATCTTTTTTTTTTCCACATGAGTCAGACTGTTATCTTCTCATAGTAACTGTTGACATGAGTGAGTTCAAAGTAAATGGCTTTCCATGTAAATGGGTAATCATTCTTATGTCATACTGATCCATCCAAACAACACATGTTAGTAGCTTAGGTTAAATTCTAAAGCATGAACTTGTGTGAATTTTGAAGTGTGATGATTTGCCTAAATTATTTCCCAAAACCTCCCCTAACTTTTGTTTGTGTGCCTTGTCAAATACAAGAACAGCTAGCCTATAAAATCTTTCCTGGAGATTGAAATGAAATACAGCTGAGAAACTTTTGGCATGATTATTAGTGTTGGGCTTACTGAGTTGCAATCTGCTCATGAGTTAGGAACAACTTCAAGATTTGCTGGAAACTGAGGAGCTTTAAGTATCCACAGATGCCAAAAATACCTTGTACAAGCCTGTTTTGTGCATGTTTGTACCCCAACAATGTGCTGATTTTTTTTTTTCAGTATACTGTTATTTATTAACTCTCTCTAACCCTTACATTAAACAGTTGCAAGATCTGAGCATTCAGAGGCAGGAAATGATGAAATTAAGGTTGCTCAGGCAACTCTAATTTGGCCTCCTTGTTACAGGTGTGTGATTAGCCACATCTGTTGATGACATCTGCAACCTGAGAATAGAGCATGCTCAGTCCTGAAAAAAAATACTGCCTGTGCAGTTCATTCAGCACTCTAAATTGTGAGGGCATGCAGTACCATTGTGCTTCTGCAGCTTGGCATCTAGATTCTCCAGCTAGCCTCTACTAGTGTGTATAAAGCGGAATTATTCAAAAGGTCATTACTTGGTCAAATTTGGTTGTGTGTGTATGGGGTTAGTAAGAGAAACATTCCATTCTGGTACCAAACTTCAAACCCTGCTCCACACGGTAGAAGCCCTTGAGGTTTTCAGTGCAATTGTTGTAAGAACTGAAGGTGCGTTTCTTAACAATATTCTCAGAAATGACAGAGCCATTTCAGCTTAAATTTAGGGTTTATTTTTAAAGGACATCTGATTTGGAAACTTTCAGCCTGAGAAGTTTGTTCGGTAGAGTTTTGAACAATTGAAAACCAGGCCTTTTAATAGGAAGTGTCAAGTAGTGTTACATGAAGGTGTATACATCTTTGTCACTTAAACAAAAGCTGACATTTTGCCACAAAAATACTTCATTGATTGTATCAACTAATGCAGTTAGTAATGCCCCTTCTAAATATTTATAAGGGTAATCTTTGTCTAAGCTATATTTTGAGAAAAATATTAAAAATATCCCTGTCATTAAGCAACACTTCTGTGACTTTTGTATCATCTATAAACTAGAACGTTTTAATAGAAGCGTGTTTTTAAGATAACTTAGTTTTGAGTTTTTTACTAATATCCCTGCACAAGCTGTTGTAGAATTAATGAGTTGAACAAGGATGATGTTACAGGTACACAGTTTTAATCAATACCTGTTCCAAATAACAAATGACTTCAGAATATTTGGAAAGAATAAAACTGTTCCTATTCATCATACACTGAGTTCAGGAGATGGTTTGGTACACTATCTTAAATTACCTGTTCATTAATTTGAGGAAATACATTAGAATTGTTAAGGAAAAGTCTCTAAAGAAGGTGGTGCAACGCCAGTACTTATATATGACTGTTAAATAATGCTAAATTGGAGAAGAGGAAGATTTAGAAGTATAGTCTTTAACAAAAAAGTAAATAAAAATCTTCTCAGTCAGATGTCCTTTTGTCCCTAGTTATTGTTTTAATACTTCATACCTCACCAAATGACGAATTTATGCAGTAAGCATACAGGGCTAAACTGCATAAATTTTTATTCTGTGTCTTGGAAGTGCTTCCTGAGAAACTGTGACAGGACAAAATAGTTGAGTTGTCTTACCACTATCAACCCCTTTAGTTTACAAAGATATACCAATATGCAAGAGAGCTGTAATTCATTCTCCCATTTGGCTTTAACAGTACAGGCAACCCCTGCTTAATGCTGTTTCGCTTAGCTCTGTTTCACTATAACACTCATTTTAAATTGATACCTCATTTCCCTTAGCACTCAGCGAGTTTCTGTATAACACTCGCGGTCACTATCTTGGGTCCTTAAAAACGCTTGCAGTCACCATCTTGGATCATCAGATGGTTTCGGTTTCACTTAACATTCAGTTTTTCAGGAACCAATTAAGAGCGCGAAGTGGGGGTTGCCTGTATTCCTCAACAGTCACCCAGAAGGCCTTTATTTTTAAGGCTTGAAGAGTGATTGTCTCTGTGCCTAACCATTCCTTTCCATTGAAGATGCCAGTTAATGCCTCTTAAGATTTGCGGCGCATACAGCCAGCAGTCCTCTAGGAACTGGCTGAAGCTTTGGCTCCTAATTTTACTTACCGGTGTTAGAGGCACCCAATTTTTAGTTTGCTACCAGTATGAAGTATAAAAGGTGCCCAGTGTCTTTTATTTGTGGTGTGTTCATATTTGGGGTAAGTGGTTATAGACTTCTTTGATTCATAACAAATAACATAATAAAACAGTTTTTAGCCTTTCCTAAATTCAAATATGTAGGATTGTTTTCTCTTCTGTTTTAAGGACCTGAATTAATACCATACTGCATTACTTCTAGTTTTTAGAAAAACAAAACGAGTAATATTAAGTTCCCCAAAGCATGTTTCTCTATTACAGTGAAGCTCTATGTTGCCAGAATTGATGTTTATCCTTTTTTTTGTTAGCATATAGATTGTCACACAGCATCCATTCAAGATCTGGAATTTTCATCAGATTTTACCCTGATAATTACAAGGGATACTCTGTGTACGGTAAGACAATTTATCCTTTCTGCATTCAGGTAACATTTGCCTTTGATTGGCAGGCCATACATTAATTAAAGGACTGATGATAAATGAAGGTAACTATTGCCTTGGCCAGTTCATGTTTGCATTTACTGAGTTGTAAAATGGGCCCTTTTTAAATGACTTATCTGATAGCCTAATAAGAGTCTGGTTCAGCAAAGAGAAAAAAATACCAGATACGGTCATTTCTGTTTTTTCTGTCACATCAACCCCTGATTCGCATTTCAACCTTGAGAGAATTTTCAGTACCTGCCCACCAAAATAGGTGAGTGAAGGGGAAAGGTAGAATGGAATAACAGGAAGTGTTTTGGCATAGCTGAGCTATATATTGTAGCTTTTATGTTTGATAAAACAGCATTACCCTTTATAGTAACAGTCTCAGGTACATGTAGCAGTTACTTCCCAGTTTTAGACACTAATGATGCTTTATAGATGCCACTGTGCATGCCATATAGTCCAGAAGCACATTATAGAAGTGACCCGACACAGCTGATTTATCCCTGCTATCTGAGACTGGCACCAAATCTAGACTTTTATACTATTAGATAGGCAACCAGTTTTCAGGACAGTATCTCTAATAAGTCTGGAAGCATGCACAGCTTTTGAAGTTAATCTTACATGAAACATTCCCTTATTCAACTAATATTACTGATAATAGTCGAAACTTAAAAGTATAGCAATTTTTGGTAGTTCTGGATTGAAAGCAGTACAGAAGTATATATTTAGTTTGGAGGAAGTATCAGGGATCTGTCTAGGTCCAGTATTATCCAACACCATTAACTTTTTGGATGATGGGATTGATTACACGCTTAGCAACTTTGTGGAGGTATCAAGTTGGGTGGAGTTTCAGACACTCCGAAGATAGGGTTAGGATCCATAATGTCTGGAAAAATGGTCTGCAATCAAACAGATGAGATTCAAGTGCAAAGTCATGCACTTGTGATGGAGTAATTGCATGCACAAATACAGACTGGGGAATGATTACAAATTAGGCTGCCATATTGCAGAGAAGGACCTGGGGGTGACAGTAGATCATAAATTGAATGAGGCAACAGCATGCTGTTGTTCCAGAATAAGGATAGACTGGGTTGTATCTACAGGAGTGCCGTTAGCAAATCAGGGGAACTGATGGTTCTCCTCTGTTCAACACTGGTGAGGCCCCACCTGGAGTATTGTGCCCAGTTTTGGGCCCCACACCAAGAAGGATGTGGACAGGACTGGATTCTTTCCAGTCTATCGGGGAACAACAGAAATGTTGCTTCCCGATGGCTTGAGAAGCGAGACTTATGAGGAAAGGCCGAAAGAACTAGGTTTGTTTAGTCTGAAGAAGAAAATATTGAGGGAGGGGGTGGGTTGATAAAACTGTTCAAATACCTGAAGGGCAATTTCTAGAAAGGGTGGATATGGACTTTTCTTTATGGCCATAGAGGACTAGAATAGGAGCTGTGGTCTGAAGGTGCAGCAGAGGAAATTTAGGTTAGAGATGAGGACTTCTTTCATCCTTAGAAGTTTTCAAGAGCAGGTTGGATAGATACTTGAACAGGGGACTGGGCTAGATGACCTTGTGAGGTCTCTTCCATCCTTACTTTCCTGTGGTTATTTAATTTGCCTATGGAACAGATTTCTTTTCATATGGAAAGTTTGTTAAAACTGATATGGAAGAGATTAAATTAATTTCATTAACACTGGTATAAATAATTATTAAACTTTACCTATACTTTTGCATGCATTAGGCAATTTCACCCCATACTTTGTGTGTAGATGATAAATTCGTAAACCATGGTATGTGATATTTGAGAAGCTTTTGATATTTATTGAATTTAAAAAGCTTTTTGTAATTAAAGCTGAAGTAAGGACACTATACCCAAAGGGTTTTTTCCCTGTACCTCGCTATCTGTTGTTCATGATTTGAAGATTAAGAGAGAATTTGATTCTAAATCAGCAGAAAGTATCCTTTTCATTCCCTAATCCCAACATTCAAAATTCTATAACTTCCCTGTTCAGATGATAATTTTTATTGCCTTCTGGATTTTAAATCAAAGAACTTGTATAGATCTGTTGTTTGTTTGGTTTAACAAACCTCAGAAACCAAGACAATCAGTTTTAGTCCGAAATGTACCTGAAACTTGTGGGGTCTTGTTTTTTCAAACTAATAATAATACCAGGTTTACCCAAATACAACACACAGTCCCTTAGTCTTACATTCACATACAAAGAAACCTCATTAAGTACGTTATCTACCATAAAACTGCTGCCAAAAGCAGTATGTGCTCAGTAAGAGAAACAAACTATGAAGTTGATCAAATGCAGCCAACACTAAGCATGACTATAAAACACATGGTCCACATTGGGCAAACCTACTACAAGGATACGTAAGTGCAACCTATCTGAATAACATATATGGTAATGCCCATTGCACTCAGTCACCTTCTGCGCCAGCTCTTTTTCAAGTCCTTGTGACCCACTGTATTGCACAAATTTAGACTTCCGCTTCACTTCGCAGGTAAACTGTACCTTTCATTCCATTTCCAGTAATTCTTGTTTCTTCACCAGCCTTAAATGTCTGGCAGACATCACTAAATGGGGCCCAAAACAGTTCTCCCAGAATCTCTCTGTCTCTGCCTCTCCCAGCCTGTCACATATGCCTAGTGTGACCCCATGCTTAGTGTGGCCCCACCCTCCATGAAGTGAAGCCAGACCACATTGCCTTACACCTCATCTGCATATAAATTTTTGCAGGATCCCAGGACTCGTGACAGGAACACCTGTTTCCAGTCATGAGTGGGCAGCTAATTAGTATGTGGATCCTTTGGCGGGGATGCACATCTGGGGTACACATGTAATAAGCAATGCTGAGCTGTGGGGTCACCATGGCTTGAAATGCTGTTAACTGTGCTGGGACCCAGCCCAGTGAGCTATGTGGTAAATCGTGAGCTTTTTGGCTTTGGACTAATACCATGCATAGTTTGTATGGTATATAATTAGGTACCAAAGCATTGCTTAAAAGTGTGTTTATGGAGTACCTGTGCTAAAACTTGCAGTAGTTTCAAAAGTAAAATGCATCAGTTCTGGGTGAACTAAGTTTATGGGTACTATATGCAAATTAATACAGCTGTGTTTATTTCAAGATCAGTGTATTCAAATTTGCTTCTCACTCCATGTGCTCAGGAGAGCAGGGTCTGACAATAAGGGGGGGAAGGATTGCAGAGGAAAAAGGGTGGGGGGAGGCAAAAGGTAAGGGGGCTACCTAACGGCCAGATTTATTTTCCCTGCTGTAGCTGTGGGAGGGAGACAAATTCAAGGCAAACCTCGAATAATTAGATTCTGTACCTGAAAAATTATAACAGCTTTATCAGTTTTCCATATAGAGAGTCTAATTCTTGGTAGGTTGTCTTATTTTTTATTAAGTATGGTAATAATTTTATGCTCCCAGTGGTAACTGTGGTGAGCCTGAAGTCAAGTTGACCGGAGCATCTCAGTGCTGATCATGAACGACTGATGCCTCCCGAGCCTGGGGGTCACCATTTGTAGGCGGCAGCGTTGGTGATGAGTGGGGATTGCCCGCAAACACCAGTAGGAGGTGGGGAGTGGCGAACAGCGACCGCCCGCAGAAGCCAGCAGCCATGAGTGGCCACAATCTCAGGGAGGGCATGTGCCACCCCCCCCCCCCCCCCGACTCTCCCCCACGAGTTGCCTGTGGTAATGATATGCCAGTTTCTTCTTTTTTTTTCTCTTTCTTCCTTACTCCAGAAGGAATGAACCATTATGGAGTTTTGTTGCATTTTTATTGCTCTTAATTTTTTCAAGGAATCTTATTAGAATGCAATTATAAAAAGATGGGGAAGTCCTTTAAGTATCTATTTAATAATGAGACTGATAAAGGCAAATAAACCAGCCATTTTTTCAGGCGGTTAAGCCACTTAAGAAACAACCATATTTTGAATAGATTGAAAAGGTGTCTGAGCAATGAGAAATGAATGGCAAAAGACCAGATATGAATGGTGTTCCATCTGATGATTTATGAATTGGAGGAGATAGGTTGAGTCAGATATGGCAAGCTGACTTTGCTTAAAATTTAAAAAAAAATAAGGGAGGGGGTAATCCTGAGAAAAGGATGCAAACCAATATATCCAGAAAAGTGGGTCCATTGTGGATCAGATGCTTTCAGTTCAATTCATCAGGTATTCAAGGAAAGGAAAGTGTTTGTTTGATTAAAATATAGTGGTTACACTTCTTTAAAGATCTAATCAGAGAGATTCTCTGGGCTGCAGTGAAAACATTTAGTGTTCTTGATGAATTTAAATTTATTTGCATGGTACAACTGTGTTTGCAATTTAGGAAACAGAGCATGACTAGAAAGAAAAATCTTTGTTGTGACATCAGCATGGAATAAATGTGGGGAGATTACATTATTCCCATTTTTCTTTAATTTGGCTGTAGAAAAATTGGTACTGAGCAACCACACTAATTGGGACCAAGTGCAAAGATAGGATGTCTAATGGGAATGAGGGAATGGAAATTAATGACATCTAAGAAAGCAGGAGAATGCTAAGCCTAATGCCCTGGAGTTCAGGGACTGAATAATCTCTGTCCTAGATATCTGAAAGTTGACACATGCAATCAAAGGTCTGATGACATATTCATTAAACAATCCTTGTTAAATTGGGGCTTGGTATCATGTAAATAGAGAATAGCAAATACAGTGAACCCCTTTTTTTCTAAGGAGGGGCAAGGGAGGGAGTGATCAGAGCAAGTAGAGGCTCATTAGTCTGACCTTAATAGCATGCAAGGCTTTTTAACATCTTTTTTTTTTTTTTTTTTTTAAGGAAACAACAATTACAGAGACATAAATAGAAAATGGTTTAGTAGGCGACATTGGTTCATTAAAGGTAGATGTAATCAGACTAATTATATCTTTAAGTAAATTTCTAGACAAATGCAAACGCAGTAGATCAACAGTCCTGGGTCCTTTGTGATACAGTGCCACAAGGGATTCATAAAAGTAGAAGGGGGCCTACTTACCTCAAGACCTGGTAGTTAAGGTGCTAGTTTCCTCTGAAATGTTTAGTGCTTCCTGTATGTTATCTTTTGTTTTGTTCAGATTCAGGTTTAACGGTATGCTGGTCTCACTCAGATACTGGAATGGTTAGAAAATATAATCATGCAGTGCAACCCTTAGGATGTGGTGATTTGCACTATTTTGGTTTCCAATCCATTTACCATATTAACTCTAATCCAAAACAAGGTTTTTCCCCCCCCCCCATCCAGTTTGTTTGGTGGCAACCTCATCTTGGATTTGAGTACCAGCCCAGGGCAGGTAGCTGTTGTAGTCCCAGTTCTAGGCCTGGAACTGGAGCTACCACCTACCCCAGTCTGAGGTAGCTTGTGTGATGGGTAAGGGGGCACGTTGTGGGTGGGAGCAGTTGTGGGCAGACAGTGTGGGCAAAAATGGCAGGATGGTAGGGACGCAGTGGCAGGGCAGCTGCTCAGACTCTAGCTCTTGCCCTGGCTCAGTCTAGAGCTATTTTTTTCTGCTGCTTCCTGGCTACGTGCTGTAAAACTCCTTCTTGTATCATTTAATGGACATAGGTACCAAATTTAACTGAATTTGAAACGGGGAAGCAATTTTTGCTACCCAGTTGCTGGAATCCTAGTTTTTCAATCTGCTCTGCATCTTTAATTTCAACTTCTTGTGTTAGGAACTTAGCATCTTAAAGCAAGTGTTGAGAACATCACATAATGCAGTCTGGAGTGGCAAAATGACCACGAGTATAAACAGTAATATGAAGTGATGAAAGCTTGTTAAAATTCTATTGCTTTGTCTGTATAAGGTAAAAGAATTATGTGATTTTTTTTTTTTTTTTTCTGGCAGGCAGCATAAAAAAAGTCCCTATATATATATATATATATAGGTGTGTATATATAGGTATAGCTATATCTATATAGCTTATAAAATTCAAACTTTTAAAAAAAAATCAGTGGTATATTCAGCTTGTGTACCTAATTTCTCAGGTTTAAAATCTAGCCACTTTAGGAGGTTTCTTTATATATCCTTTCTTATTGCTGATGGCCATATGCTTCGAGTGTTTAAAAAAAAACGCGCTTTGTTTTCAGCGAATGTTGTTGCATGTTCTTTCTGTAAAGTGGAATGTTATAGTTAACTTTTTTGTTTTCTCCTGTGCTTCAGGTGTGCACATAAAAATAAAACATGCAAATCTTGGCAATTCCTCCATATACATAATCATTTCATAATAGTTTTTAAATATCGTGTAGTTAAGAAATATAATTAAGAAACTTGAAGTACAATAATTTCTGTAGCACTATAAAAATGTGAGTCTTCCTATAGCATTGGAGTGACTCATGCTGGGTAGCAACAGTATGGTTAGTTTATTTGCCTTCCTCTGGATAATTGAGGTCAGTTAATGAAAATCTCAGTCTTTCATTCATTATTTCTTTATAGAGAAAAGCAGGATATTAGTTCAAATATTATTTCTCTCAACATAGGACCATGACAAAACCCACTTACAGTAATAGTTAAAATCAGCATTTAGCTTGTATGTCTGCTTGTGAGCTTTTAACGTTGTTTATGAAACTTTCCCATGATCACAGGTTTTAAAATATAAGTAGAACTCTGTCAAGTATTTTGTACTTTATCATGTAGGATTGCTGACATTTTATGACTAAAATGTCTACTCCTTTTATGATGGAGTATAGAGGTTTAGTTAGACGTTGACAGTCAATCCATCATATCAGGCTGCCTAACCTTGCAGTAAATGAACAATAAAAGTCCATTATTTGTATTGAGAATTTTTGAGGTGGTGCTTGAAGAGCGCAGCCGTGTGCTTGGAAAATAGCATTTGAAGTTCTTCTTTGAATGTTTCTCACTGTAGTTTAGATGCTATTTTATATTTTACACTAAAAGCTATTTTTTGTATATGCCAAAGTTTTAACACTGAAAAAGGAAAGGAAGATATCTGCTTGTACCTATTTTTGGCTCCTTTAACAAAAAAATTACGAAGCACTTTATCTGATAAAAAATAACAGAGTACAAAACTGGTAGCCGGAAGCTCAGTGCTGGGCTGTATGTCCACATCAAACTTGCTTGATTTGAAAGTAAAAAAAGTAATTTTAAAAACTAGCCCCCTTTCAGCCTTGTGTGCTGTGCTTTAGAATGGCAAAAGTTGTGTGCACTGCCTAGTGTACCAGCACCAAAAATAAACTCAAGCCAAAGCTGCAACCAGAACTTAGGCTAGGAGTGGGCAAAATACTGCCTGTGGGCCAGATCCAGCCCACGGAAGGGCTTTGTCCGGCTCACAGTGGGTCCCTTGGTCCCATCTGGCCCTGGGGCCACCTGGCCCTAGTGCATCCTGCCGCCCCCTGGGCATGCAGTGGGGCTGGGGTGCCTCCACAGCTGGAGCTGGGTGTCTGGGTGCAGCCCTAGCCCCACCTGCACCGCCCTGCCCTGCACAGATCTGGGAGCCCCCCCCTCTCCCCCTCCCCCACATTCCCTCCCAGACAAGCAGCAGGAGCAGTGGCGGGAGCCGCTAGTTGAGCAGCTCATGTACCAGTGGTGCACAGCGGCAGAAGCCACCCCCCCCAGCACCCTCCAAATGAGCTGCGGCTCTGTCCTGTACCCATCCCGCCCCAGCTAGGCAGCTGTTGCCCCAGCCCCACTCCTCCCTCACCACGGGGGCATTGATTTGCCTCCCTCATGCCCCTTCCTCTCCCCCTTCCACCACACCAGACTTACCAGCTGGATGCAGCTATACTGAGCATTGTAAAGTCGAAACAGGGTGTCACTTTATAAACGTCGTAAGTGCCGTTCATCATAACTCGAAGTCGTAAGTCGAGGACTGCCTGTACTCCCGTGGCAGAGACTTCCAGTGGCAAAGGTCAGGGGTTAGGGGGTGGGACTTCCGGTTCCAATGGTGACCAGGGCGGCAGGGTGCCTGTCAAGGGGCAGGCCACCCTAGCAGCCCTCAACAGCTCACCAAAACTTGTTACCTACCCCTGACTTAAGCTGTCTGCACTAGGGAAGTCTTTTGTTCAAAACTGTATATCATCTACCTTTGTCAGCTGCACCGGCATAGTTAACATTAGCATTGTTATGAGTTGTACTGTGGGTCAGCCAACGTGTCAGTCGTTTTCTTTTTTTTTCCCCAGCATAGACAGACAGGCACATTGTTGAAAAATGCTGTCTGCAGATGGTCTGTACACACTGTGTTCTGGTGGTTAAATCTGTTTTTTTCTGGATTAGTATGCTGGTGTGAAAAAGTCAGAAAATATTCATAATGTGGGCTTCAAGCTGAAAAGGAGTATGGTATTAAGCATTGCTGAATGAAACCTTTAGTTTGTGACATAAGTGAAGTTTGCCTGACAATTAATTATTTGGCTTGTAAACATACAACCCCCCCCCCAACAGAATTGTTTAAATGATGATAAATATTTCATATTGTTATATAATGTTTGTAATACACATCCTTAATGTTACTCATGTGCACCTGAGGTGGGCGTGAATACTACACCATCACTCCATTCTTCAATGTTTTATTCCTTAATCTTCATCCATTTAAAAGCTGTATGATGGTTTAAAAGGATGCGGTTTGTTCCAGGTTTCCTAATAATTAAGTTCAGTTGCAGAGAGGGTTTGGGGGGGGTGTTTTCCTGCTTAATCCAAGAAATATGCAGAGGTTAAGTGACTTTTATTTTTTTGAGGGAAAAAAAAAAAAGACTGTAAACTGTGTTTGTTGTATATGATGCTGCATTCTCAAAACTTCGAAAATGTAAATTTTGAAATCAGCGGTCACATAGTTCCTGTATTCTTTCTGTCATCTCCTGTTATTTCCTGCTAGTGCTAGTACATTCTAGGATTAAACTCGCTCTTCTGTTAGCCTCGCTAACTTTCAAAAAGTCTGAATTCAGAGCACAAAGCTGTCACAAGACAGTGATATTGTGAGGAAGTACGCGGTATGGTTTGACCTAAGTTCAACCTTGCTAAGCTAATTATTTTTGTTTGTTGGTTGTTTTTAAAAAAGGGCTTTAAAACTGCATCTTTCCTGCTAGAGAACTAAGATTTTTGTCATTGCAGACTTTAATGAGACATCTGGCTAATATCAGTTGATAGGTGCTATTAAGAAAAAAAAGTCATTAATTGCATCCTAAGTTTATCACTATTGGCTATTAGTTGTGTGTAGATTATAAAATATAATGGTGCTCTGCCCACACTAGAAATCAATTGACAAACTTTCTTTGTTTATGTGAGCTTTCCCCATGATTTGGTTAAAGATCTGGGTTCTTTCCCGAATAATATTTCTTGGGCAGAAAATAGCAGTATCTGTTCATTGCTCCCAGGAGACATTGTCAAAGAGCAAGGGATATATTAAAAAAAAAGAAAAAAAAAAAGGCAAGTAACTGGATGAAGAAAGGAGATAAACTAGAGGACATGATTTATGCTATAATCTTCAGGATGAGAGAACAAATTCACTTAAATTATGGAGGAAGTGGCTTTTGTTGAAGGGATAGCTTAGGGTTTGGGGGTTTTTTTTGAACAACGTTAGACTTTTGGACACTTTCAGGCAGAAGTTGTGAGCCTCGTGGTTGGAAATTCAGTTGTCAGTTGCAGTAAAAGCCTAGTGCAGGTACTATAATGCATATCTTAATTTGAACCTCAGCATGTGAAAATGAATGCGTTTAGACACAAATTGGAAACCTAGGTCTTGGTGTTGCATGTACCAGCCTTAAATACATTGTAGAATACACTGCTGCTTTGTTTTAAACTGGAAGATTTTTTTGATTGAATTGCTATAGCATACTATTGTGTGCATTCATTTTTTGTTTTTAAACAGTGGCCCTAAACTATTAACTGCAGAGAATGCTGGCCAATAAAAATTCTCAAGGTTCAGTATTTTTTAAAAATAGTTTTTAGCGTAGCGGCTGTATTTCTGTGACAAGAACCTAGTAACTCCGCTGCATGGATTGATTACAAGCATTCTATCTCCATGCTTGGGTAAACTCCATCAAAAGCACATTATACTCCCACTTCTGTGGCCAGCTGCCTAATTGTATCTGCTATAGCCACACGCTGTTGGAACATGATACCAGCAGAGAGCAAAAAATGATAAATTACTCACTGCAGGTGATAGTGATGATGATAATTTTTAATTTCCTTTTTCCTAAGTGAATTTGTAAGGTTGTCTTTACCAGTTCTGATAGGGTCTGAAGCAGTTGTGTGTGTGAGAATCAGTTGAGATTAATTTTCTTTAAAGGAAAAGGCACATTGTATAAAATGCTTAAAACAAAATATTTTTATTTTGTTTCCTTTCATTTCAGTTACTTAAGATTGATGGATAAATGAAAGAATTATATATTAGGCATTTAACTGCTGCATGTCATGTGTTAGCTTTTTAGTATTTTAATGTATGTAAAAATGTACATTGAATGAAAATTACTACTCTCCCTGTAGCAATCAAGTAAAATAGCTTCTGCTTATGATAAACATTTGCTCTTGTAATATTTGCTTGAAACATACAGAGAGATCTTTTTCTGAAGCTGCGTTCTTTGGAGGTCAACATTATTCTATAGATTCAGGTTATTTACACATTGTATAGATTCAGTAAGTAGAGATTGAGCAAACTATCCTAGTTACAATTTGCATAGGCTTCGCTATTTCACTTGCAGATTAATGGCCTACCTTTCACTTTTCCTCTCCTATAGGCATACTGAAATTTTGCTGATAGCTGTGGAATACTGCTTTTGCAGTCTAAGCAATAGAAGCTCATTCTAATTGTTACCTTACTTGATTAACCTTTAGCTTTAGCTTCAAGGTGCCTTAAATTTATTTGAGTTCTTTACAGTAATATTTTTTTCCTGACAACATATCTATTGAGAACAAAAGGCAGAATAATTCCCTTGCTGTAGTATTTCCTAACATATAACATCCTTTCAAAGCATGTCAGGCTACAGCTTTAGTTATTTATTACCATTCTAGAAGTCATCATTTTCATTTTCCTTGTGCATGTCGTTCAGAGACCAGCACATGAATGACTTGCAGGGAGATGCTAAAGTTCATCGTGATTAGTCCTCTGTGGAACTATGGATAAGCTGTCAAAGCTGAAGTAAGGAGATGGTGAAACTAACCCAGAAAAAGAGAGAGAGAGAGAGAGGACCATACGTTGTTTTAAATAACAAATTCTGTTGGGTTATTTTTTCGGTGTGTGGGGGGTTGTTTTTTTTTTTGGCTTGTTTGTTTTTCCCCCATCTATTTAGTATTTTCTTTTTGGAAGAAATCTGAAATGTTTAGTGGGAAGTGCTTCCCTAGGTTGGTATTTCATTTTACTATATTAGATTCAAGTTTATATTACCAATGTCTTCGCTTTTATAAACTATTGAGGTTTCTCTTGCACTGTTTTTTCTGTTTAATTATATACTTTACATGTTGCCAAAGGTGAGGGGAAATCTTAATTTCTAACCTGAAGAGTATACAAATGGTGAAAGTTTAAACATTCTTCTGAACAAGGTATTTCATAATATAGCTGTTACTGTTGTTTTCATAATAGTAACAGCTATATTATCAAGCACCTTCTTCAGAAGGATGTTTAAGCTTTCACGGTTTGTGAAGTCCTATTCCCATAATTTGTGGTGGATTTTGCATAGAATTGAGTCAATATTAAATGAAAGCAAAATAATTTAATGTTCAGCCTTTCTGAGCTATTTCTTTTTAAAAATTGCAGGAATGTTGTATTGGAGTACAGGCACAAGATATAAAATTAGGTCATTAAAAAGGTGTTAATTAGAGACCATGTTGCCAATTCTTGATTCTATGTTGAGTCTAGTGACAAGTTGTTTAAGCCCTCAATTTTTGATTTACGTGATATGAAACACTTGGCTTGCATTTATTTTTAAAGTCTCTCGTATTAATGATTTTGTTTTGAAAATATGAAAAACTGAGCAGAGTTCACGCTCAAGTTTAAAAAATAAATAAATAAACCAAGAGCAAGTAATCTAATATTATATTTTTATGAAGGCTCCACTTTTGGTTGGCCACAATTCCTGTGGGATGTGGCTCATGTTGTTTTTTTACATTTAAATTCAACAATGGTACTTATTTTCCACAACTCTTATAAAACCTTGCTTTTCTTCCATGTTAAATCTAAAAAAAATCCTTTAACTTGTTTTAAAACTTTACAAAATCAGGTGAGAATTAGCAGTCGAAGTCTGTACAGGGGCCCATTTCAGCTTCAAATTCAGTTTTGAATTTTCTTGCTGTGTTACATAAAAACAGACGTATTAATATGTATGTGCCTACTAGGTCTGTAAGTGAAGCAGCAGCTATAAGATGCATCTCAGCTGGTATGAACAAACGTAGTTATTGCATAACTTCAGAATGCTGTATTATCAGACAATACATGAGTGTTGGCTTTTACAAAATAGACCCTTTATAAGCATGGATCAGTGCTTTAAATGAGAGAATGAAAAGTTTAAACTTAAGAAATACTCTAGTAGCCTCGATTTTAAATAATTTGTAGTAAAAAAAAAACAAAAAAACTTAGGGTAAAATTATGCAACTGTTATAGTACATGCCAGATGAGACCTGTTTAAAAACTGTATTATTTTGGTCAGTTTCCTACCCATATAGTAAGTTGTTTTGAAATAACTGATCATACAAGTTCAGCCTAGTTTGGAAGTAGGAAGTCACACTAAGACTAAAACAGCATAGTATTCAGGCATGCCAGCTATCCCAGTGAAATTCTTAGCATGGCTGATTTTAATAAAGCATATGCTTAATTTTTGGTAGAATCTAAATTCACAGTAGTACTAAAACATAGTTTCTTTTAACAAGAAGAATTGACAAAATTCCCTGTAAACATTTCCTTACCTTGACCTTCCCCTGATTTAAAGAGATGGGAGCCGTTTAAGAAGTCGTCATATTAGCAATAATTGTAAAATTAGTTAAATTTATTCATTTTATCTTAAAAAATGTTAAGGTGAAGGAAAGAGGACCTACCTACTTAATTGGCTAAGGTAACTTGAAAGGATGCAAGTGTCATTGCCGTTTTTGGAATAGAATTTGTGCAGAACTGTCATACTACCATATTTACAGGGTGTAGGTCGTAACTGTGTTGGTCTAAGAACATAGTCCAAACAACCTTGTCTGCTATATTACCGTATTGGAACTTCAGATATAATTTCAGAAGTTAATTACTATATTTGCATTTTACACACTTCTTTTTGTTTTGTGGATAGTTTCAGCTGTGACTTGTTTATACGATAGGTAAAAATAAGCACAAACCAAAATTGACTGCGGGATATTCAATACCACTGTGTTTTGAAATCAAGACCAAAGTGTAGTTTTTACTATTGGGTTTAAAATACAAACCATATGCGTGAGAACCGAATGAGGGAAGAACACACTTCCAAAACTGAAGACCACTTGATGTTACATATCAATATTAAAGTTATATAGAAGTATTGTTAAAAGTATAGAGAACTATTACTGTCTGTTTCTTTTGGCTCCCCCTCCCATAGTTCAGGAGTAGTTTTGATCACTGGTCACTTAAGATGAGTAGAAAATGGATAGTGAAGAATGATTGTTGGTTTTGTACAAATTCTGCTTCTCAGAAGCACTTGGGGCAGCAACTTTGTGGAAATGATAAAAATACACTAATCCTAGGCTGACCATAAGGAAATCTGGGACATTCATCCAGGACTGCCTCCCCCTGCATTCTCAGGCAGTGTGCCAGGTACATAGTAGTGCCTGCCTAAAAGGCACTCGGCGCAACTCTGACTCCCAGCCAAACTATGTCCCAAACCCCTGAGTTTCTGGGATGCCCATTATATTTCTCAACTGCCAGCTGGGACTGGCCTCTGAAATCATGTCATGGCTAAACCAGGACATATGATCACCTTAACACATCCCTGTATAACAATCTGAATGGTGGGTCATTGTTGTCATCTTGTATCCTGTCACTATATTCAAATTTGAGTCCAGAAACAAGTACATACAATTGCTCAATCTATAGCCTTAGCAAGTCTCTCGTTGGTGGGCAGACCAGTAGGTGTTTTGTAATTTGTAAGTCTCTTCCACATTGGCATGTGGTGTTTGCATCATTAGAGTATCCCCGCAGTTACATATTAATTTTGTTCAGAGGCAATTCAAGCTTCTCTGTGTTGGCCTACCTGCACTTATAGGAAGATGTTCAGTAGTTTTGATATTGATCTTAACTCCCTACTCGGTCATGATTGCCCCATTTTTATTCATGTGGCTGTCGGTGTTTCATCTAGTGGCTGCATAGGAAAGGGGAAACTTTCCTGTGATTTTAGTTTACTGGGAGCTGCAATGTGGCCATGTAGTGGGTGCATTTATCTTCAGTCTGCCAGGTGTGATTTATGTTGCTCACCACTACTCTCTTGATGTCTGGTGGTGCAGTTCTGGCAAGCATATAGAGACTATTGACATTCATTGGTCTAAGCCGTCTAATCTAAATGGTGGGTGGGAATGAAAAAGAGATTCCATCCTTCCAGCAATGTTCACCTCTGTATGATGCAACAAGTTTTTTCCCTAGGGCTTGTCTTCTGGGGGAAAAATAGCATGGGGTATCTTCCCATTATACTAAAGCTCTTCACAGATGCTCTCAGTCCAACAGTCAGTGACACTGCTGAATTTGCACAAAGATGTTTCCATTGCTCTTCTCTTTTATCATCTGGCCATTGTTCAGTTGCTTGTGCTTTTCAGTGAACAGAGACTTGGGCAAAGGTAGTTTTTACATGAAATCTGTTCAGTGTCAAGTGAAGTAATGCCCTAAAACTCAACCTGGGATCAGAAAAACCAAGATTTTTTTCAAGCGTGAAATTAGAGCTTAACAGTATTCTTTTGAGAAATGCCCGTGCCAGTCTATACTAAGGCTGTATTCAGATCTCATGCAGGATGGATGCTTTTTTTATTAATCAACATTTTATTAATGACAATAAAGAAATTGGGGGTAGTGCAAGCATATTGCATGAGCAATGAAGGGAGGAAAACATGATTATGAATGTTCCTATGTGTTTGTGGCTCACTGGTAAACAAGAGCATGAAGCAGGAAATCTTCAGTGGGGACATAGCTAAATATGTGGCATATGGAGTACCTAACCACTTGCCATTGACCTCAGTTTATGGGGTCTGTTAAGCAACTTTGATATCCCTCATTTCTGCTTGCCAAAATAGGTGACTGCTGTTGAGCATGAAGATTTAGTTATGCTGTAAGTCATAAGCTGAGTCTTGTTTCATGGCAGTTACATGTGCTTCCTAGATCAATGGCTTTGTAGCCTCAACAGAAATATGGTATGAAAACGAGCTTCATGATTCATGTACTTTCTCTTGGAATATTTAAATAGTTAGCCTATTTCAGACTGTTATGCTTTATTAAAATGTGTTACAATTCTGTTAGTTCATAACGATAAGATGAATCTCACTTTGTGATAAAATTGATATTCTTAAAGTGTTTCATGCAGTCACTGGTCGAGACTTTCAAAGGTGACAATAGTATGGGTCCTTCAAAGGTGACAATAGTATGGGTCCTTCATACTGAGCAGGAATGGGTGTTTAACGCTCTAACTCAAGACCTGCCAAAAGGGTCTCAGGGTCTCAGACTACACATCCATAATCACTAGGCACTTTTCAAAATGCAAGCCATTGTGTTATGCTGATGCATTTTTATTTGGTTGCATATTTGTAATTTAAATTGTTCCTTTCGCTCAAACTCTTAGTCTGTTACTGTCTTAAGCATTTATTTTTTTAAAAATTGACAAAACATGATATATTGCGTAAATACTAGACTTGTACAGCTTGGATCCCTTCATTAATCTTATAGTTGCTATATGCAACTTTGATATTTAATACAGTATTAAAAGTGTGTGTAGCATGAAAGAGGAATTTGAGTGCTTTGCTTCTTTAGGGAAAAATAGTTTTTAGCAGAGTGCAAGAGTATTCAAAACTATTGGCTGTGTGTACTATTATTAGGAACTGATGCAATTACTATTATTCAGCATAAAGATTTGCTGTACTAAAAACCTAACTGTACTGACAATTGACATAAATCATCCAAGCTGAAACAAAATTAAAAGAATAAACAGCTTATATGACAAGCACATTGGATTTTTCAAATTTAATGTTTTAAACTTCATCCCAGAGAAGAGCATAAAGACTTTTCTGCAAGTTCTTAGGCATGTGCTTAACTTTATGCATGCTGATTATTTACATGTATAGGAATGAGACCTTAGGAAAGGCTCATGTTGGCCCTTGAGAAGGGAGCATAGGAGACTGCCTAACAGTTCATGTTTTTTTACTCTCTGATTGGCTTGGAAATCGCATTCCCAGGAGAGAGTCTTTTATAAGGGTGGGTAAGTACCATTATTACTGTTTCCGTTAATTTTGACTTGAGTAACTAGTCAAATTTGGAGTGTTAAGTTTTCCTTTAAAAGAAATTGGCTATGGATAGATGATTTATATGTAGTCTTTTCTGCTTACAAGAGATTAAAAAATCCTAGAAACAGCAAGAAGGAAACAGTTTCTTTACTCATTGCCTGGAACCCATTTTAGCCACTGTTTCCAACCTGCTTTAAAATTGTAAATATATCAGTAAAATATTGTGTTCAACATACCTAGAGAGAGAGAGAGAAAGAAAGAGAGTGGTACTTGATTTTAATAGTGGAAAAATGTGGATTTGGGGGGTTTTAATCAGAAAATTTGGAATTTTTATCAGAGAAAACTAGGATCCCTAGTAATGAGGGACTCCCTTCTTGTATTGCAAGGTATGGGGATTCCCCAGCTGTCAAGTAGCAGTCTTTTAACAGGGTGTGCAGACTAGTGATCAATATGGCATGTTTCTGAGGCTGAATTTTGCATTAGAAAAATCATAGCCTGTCTTGAGACCACATTTCTCAAGCATTTTTATGTCGCATCTTTAATAGAAAACAATAGGAAACAAATACATATATGAGGAGATGACTTTGGAGAGATGAAATTGCGTTGTTCAGTTCTATTTTTAGCAGTCTCCACTTCACTGCAGTGTGCATTTTTATTACTTGTCCTTTGGATGTCCTGACGCATATCAGACTCTGTTCACTTTGAAAAAGTTATGTTTAAAAGGAGACATTTGACTAATGCGTTAAACTGACTTGAAGTCAATTTCTATTTTCTCTTGAGTTTGGGAATTAATGTATGTGGTGAGACTAGGCTGTTATGTTTGATGGGGTTTGAGAAGGGCACTTGGAAATATTAGGTGGCAGGGAGCAGCCGTGGTTCCCTTGCTTACATACTGCTGATTTCTGAAGTTACTAGTGGGGAGTCTTGAGACTCCCTTTCCTTAGCCTAAGGGTGGAGAAATGTGTATCCCCTGACTGTGACTTACCATTGATATACAGGGAGCTTCTTGAGTAGAGGTTTGGCACCAGGCAAACTTTGAATGTGCTGCCTCTCATTTTCTGTGAGCGTGAGCACTAAAGGTGCCAATCATGATAGCTACCAAAGAGGGCTGGCTGGATTAACCCATCAGTGAGGATGAAGAAGTTGCTGTTTTAAAGTTGCATTGGTTTTTCCTTTTTAAGCGAAGTCATGGCTAAAAGCTGCAGTATAGAATAATGATTCTTAACCACACAATCTCCACCCCAGAGTACTGAGGCAACTAGCAGAAGTTATTGCAGGACCTCTGGCATGGCTTTATGAGCACTCATGGTGCTCTGGCAATGCGCCAGAGGACTGAAAAAGGGCCATTGTGGTTCCCATTTTCAAAAAAATGGAGGAAGGAGGACCCAGGAAACTATAGGCCCATTAGTCTTACCTCAGTCCTGAGGAAGCTTTTTGAGAAAATTATCCTCGCGCATGTCCACGAGGGGCCAGCAGGGGAGACTGTGCTTGGGAGCAACCAACATGGGTTCATTAGAGGCAGGTCCTGTCAGACCAACCTGGTGGCCTTCTATGACCAGGTCACCAAATCCCTGGATGCAGGTATCGTGGTGGATACAGTCTTTCTGGACTTTAGGAAGGCCTTCAACACTATCTCTCACTCCATTCTTAATAGAAAACTAGGAGACTGTGGTGTCAATGCCTACACAGTCAGATGGGTCACTGACTGGCTGGAGGGCTGCACCCAGAGAGTGGTGGTGGACGGGTCTTATTTGACCTGGAGGGATGTGGGCAGTGGGCTTCCCCAGGGCTCAATCCTCGGGCCCGCACTGTTCAACATCTTCATCAGCGACTTGGCCAACGGAGTAAAATGCACCCTGTTCAAATTTGCAGATGACACTAAGATGTGGGGAGAAGTGGGAAGGAAGGAATAGGCTGCAATCGGATCTGGACAGGCTATATGGGCGGGCGGATGAGAACAGGATGGGTTTCAACACTGACAAGTGCAGGGTACTGCACCTGGGGAGGAAGAACCAGCAGCATACCTACAGGCTGAGGGAACTCCCTTCTTGTCAGTGCAGAGGCAGAGAAGGATCTTGGAGTCATTATTGAGGCCAAAATGAACATGGGCTGACAGTGTGGGGATGCGGTCTGGAAGGCCAACCATACCTTGTCATGCATCCACAGATGCATCTCAGGCAGGTCCAAGCAGGTTATCCTCCCCCTCTATGCGACACTGGTCAGGCCGCAGTTGGAGTACTGCGTCCAGTTCTGGGCGCCGCACTTCAGGAGGGATGTGGACAGCATGGAGAAGGTCCAGAGAAGGGCCACCCACATGATCAGGGGTCAGCAGGGCAGGCCCTGTGAGGAGAGGCTAAGGGACCTGAACCTGTTCAGCCTCCACAAGAGGAGGCTGAGGGGGGATCTAGTGACCATTTACAAACTAGTCAGGGGGGACCAGCAGGCATTGGGAGAGTCCCTGTTCCCCCGAGCACTCGCAGGAGTGACTAGAAATAACGGTCACAAGCTGGCAGAGGGTAGATTCAGGCTAGATATCAGGAGGCGCTACTTCACAGTAAGGGCGGCTAGGACCTGGAACCAACTTCCAAGAGAAGTGATGCTGGCTCCTACCCTGGGGGTCTTTAAAAGGAGGCTGGATAAACACCTGGCCGGGGTCATTTGACCCCAGTACTCTTTCCTGCCTGTGGCAGGGGGTCAGACTTGATGATCTGCTCAGGTCCCTTCCAACCCTACCAACTATGAAACTAGGGTATCATCAGATGCTTTGAAGGGTGCTGTGAGGTATGAGAAGATGACCAGATAAATTGCTGTATTGACTTAAATATTTAAGACCAGGGGAGGGGGGGGGGGAGCAGCAAGCCCCTTGTCTTATAATTGTGTATAAGGAAATTTCATTAAATGCATTGCTTATCATTGAACTGCTGCCAAAAACAGCACATACTCAGCAATGGAAACCAAATATGAAGTTCATTAAATGAAGCCAACGCTGAGCATGACTATATAAAACACATGGCCCACGTTGAGCTGATGGCAGCCGACCCCAAAGATAGGTTAGTGCAGCCCATCTGAATAAAATATGTAGTAGTGCCCATTGTATACAGTCCCCCTCAGCGCCAACTTGTTTTCAAGTCATGGTGACCCACAGCATGGTGTAATTTCCTCTTCGCTCCCACATCCGAGTGGTACTTTTCTTTCCCATTTCCAGTGACTCCTGTTTCTTCACCAGCCTTAAATGTCTGGCGAACATCACCAAACAGGACCCCAAACAGTTCACCAAGAATCCCTTGGTTGCCCCCTCTCTCACCTTGTTATATATGATTAGTGTGGCCCTGCCCTTCATGAGGTGGTGCCAGACCAGGATGCCCTGTGCCTCATCCACATACATGTTTCTGGAGGATCCCAGGACTCATGACAAAAACACCCAGTTCCAATCATGAGTTGGGGTGCTAATTAGCACATGGATCCTTTGTGGTAGGTATTTGAAGTACACACACGTGCTGAGCTATGGAGTTAGCATGGCTTGAAATGTTGTCGACTCTGCTGGGGCCCAGTCCAGTGGTAAAACATGAGCCTTTTTGCTTTGGACTAATATCATGCATAGTTTGTACTTTTATATAAGTGGATACAAAAATGTTGCTCAAAAGTGTGTGTTAAACTTGCAAGAGTTTCGAAAAAGGTAGCATGCATCAATTCTGGATAAACTAAGCGCGTGGGTACTAGATGCAAATTGCTACACCCATGTTTCATTTCAAGGTCACTGTTTTCAAATTTGCTCCTCACTTCCACGTCCTCAGTGAGAGTGGGATCTGACAGTAAGAAGTAGAAAGAACTGCAAGGGGAAGAAGTTAGGGGGAGGCAGAAGATAAGGGGGGGCTACCTGACCCTTGCAAGACTTATTTTTCCTGCTGTAGCAGTGGGTCGGGGACACGTTCAAGGCAAACCTCCAATAATTAGATTCTATATGTTGAAAATTATACCAGTTTATAAATTTTCTATGTATAAAATCTAATTAAGGGGGATCATCTTGTAGTCAGGGTCATCTTCTATTTGAGTAAATACAGTAATCAGATGAGCCCAGGTTCACTCTTGTCTCTGCCCAGACAGTTCCACACCTTTACTGCTCAGTATCTCTGCAAGGTGGTAACTGCTGTCATGTATAAATTAGTTTTTAAATTGAGTGCAACTCAGTTCACAAAAGTTATGGAGGGGGGTTGGGGTGCCTTGAATCCAAAAAGATTGAGAACCACTGGTGTAGAAGAATGAAAAGTTTTGCTTTTAAATGGGGTCCTACAAAAAAGAGCGTGTCATTAGTACTATTAAGTGGTTATATGTATTTTTTAAAGCATCACTTAATGGATAAACCAAAATTAATTAAATACAGCTCTAAGGAAGCAGTAGAAATATAAATCTAGAAATGAATCCAAGAATTGTCTCAACCCCATGCTTTTTATTCCTCCTCTGATATTTACTTGTCAGAATTTCATCTATTAGTTTTAATACTTCTCTAGAGAAATGAAAAAGGAAAAATTACTCTTATGTTTAAAAAAAAAAAAAAGACTAAAAGGTCTATCATTTTATGATAGACTATGTCTAGAATGATTGTCACTGTTATTGTACTTGTTCTTTGTTCATGGTTTGTATTTTCCTTTTATTATAGGCAGTTGCTGGTTACTTCGATATATTTTTTGAGAAGAACTGTCACAACAGGGTAAGTACTTGAGGTTGTACATTCAAAATTAATTATATAAGATGTATATTTTTCATTTTGTTGCCCCAAGGTGTTTGAAAGCTGGCCTATTTTGCTGTTGCAAGAATTTAAAGTGTGTGTTTTATGTAATAGATTAATGTAGCGTGATATTAAAAATGTTGTACTTCATCAGAGGATTTTGAACTCTGTCAATGCAGGTCTTGTTTTCGACTGGTCCCAGGAGTACCAAAACACACTGGAAACAAACTGTTTTTCTTCTTGAGAATCCAATTTCTGTAAAAATAGGTATGTACTATTTGAAACAAGATTTTTTTTTTTTAATACAGCATTAACAGTGTATTTTGCTTTGTTACTGTTGAATTTATATCAAAATAACTATTAAAAGTTTAAAGTGGCTCTAGAATGAATTCTTGACGCTATACTTCACAGAATTTCCATTTTAATGCATGTAGGAACCAGAAAATGTGTGTTTGCATTTTTATACTATAACCATGATGTGTTTTTATTAGAAAAATGTTTATATTTCTACAGGTATGGATTTTTCTTTTTTTCTGTGGAAATATAATGTTATAGTAGCTGACACTGGAGTAGTCTTCTTTTGGTTAAATATTGCAATCTTGCACATGTTCTTGCACATTACAATAGTATGTATATTTAAATTATTCTTAGTTTATTATATGACTTTCTGGAATGTACCTCCAAAGTATGCTTACATTGATCTTGATCCAGCCCATGACTAAATTTTGTTGTTGTTACTGAAGCAGTACCACTGTGTTAATTTAATAGAAAACAATTCCAAAGAACTTACAATCAACACTTTCTATTGGATGCTCTTCACTTGTGCCTTGTCTGAATACACTAAACTGTAGCAATTCCATCATAAAATGAGATTCATCTTGAATTTCAAAATGAGCAAATTTACTATCAGTAAAGATGAACCAAAACTCAGGTGAACTATTATAGTAGAGATAGTTGAAAGTTTAAATAGTGCTAATGAAAACACTACTAAATTCTACTATACATCTTTGAAGCATTGTTCAAATAAAATCATTCTTCAGAATGCATCCGTGAATTGGTGGTTAAAAACTGTCCAACTCTACAGATGGAGAAATAGAGACAATAAACTGAAATGCCATGGGGCACAGTGAGTTTGTGCTAGCACTTGGCTTATGATTAAGAAAGTCTTGATATTTATTGCCATGCTTGGTCTGCTGTGGGTAACTTCTTTTCTTTTTCCTTTTTAAGTGTCATTTAATATCAAAATAGAGAAAAATAATTAAATTTTATATAATGAGAAAAAAATCTTATCTCCTTTATACTTTTACATAAACAGATAGCTAAATGTTTCCTCTTTTGCTTGTTTTGTTACTGCTAGAATTTGTTCTTAACTAATTTGTGAATGAAGACTACTTACTTTTCTGCTCCCTTTACGCCCCTCACCCCAGCCCATCTGGTTACCTTGAAACCATTTTTTGAAACCTTTTTCTAGTTGTACAAGCTCGTAATCAGAGTTGACCCTCGCTCAGAAGAACTTATAATTAAGAGAACATATGAACACAGTTGGGGGAGGAGGTACGATGAATAAGTAAGGTAAATATTGCAGTGGTTGCAAATGTTGGTTTCACATTTTTCCCTTGTAGGTATGGTTTTAGTTAGGGGGAGAGTAGGTAAAACAGAGTAATGGGGCTAAGGATAGGGTAAAAGCTGCTCCTCGCATTTAAAAAAAAATAGTGGGGGAAGGAGGGAGGGTTGTGAGAGTAGTTATAAAAAGAAGCTGAGGAGAAGAGATGGGGAAGTCCTATGAGGAGTGTGTTAGAGCAGATGGACAAAACCGAGGCTGTGAATGCCCAGTCAAAAGTATAGAAAATATCACCACATTTTAAGGTCCTGGTTAAAACTGGTCCCTGTTAAAACTGCTTCTGTTTCTGTTCCTACCAGCTGTAGTCTCTGGCTGGCTACTTCCTGTAGGTTTTTTGCAAAGGTTCAGATTTCCTGAAATTATTGCTTTATTTGTAATCTGAATTTAAAAAAAAAAAAGAGAAAAATCACAGGATGTCACGCCAAAGTACATCTTGTGATGGCCTGCTGATGTGGATTATCATGTTCCATTTCTGTGCAGCCCCTCCTTGCCAGTGCACATCTACAGATATCCCAAGACTCTTTGAAAGAAAGCTTTGGGCTGGTTTTGAAGCCACTTAGCCTTGTAATTAAGTCATTGTAATTAAAAAAAAAAAAAAAAAAAAAAAGTCTTCCTCCTTCCTTTAGAGGACCAAAGAAGTAAAAGTTACTTGGAGCAAAGCTAGAATTATTAGGAGAATGGAGAAGAACCTAATGTGTGGTTTTCAGTTGTTTCTCTATGTGTGAGGGTATGGTTGTATATGGTAATACTCCTTTTTTCAGCTTTCTGAAGCACTTGTTTTGAATGTCAGGCTTCAGGTTCTTGCTGAGCAAGTTGTAATAATCTATTCACAGCAGACAACTTGCTTTAGAAGTCAGTTGCAAGGATGTCATTAATGACCCACAGAACCATCAGACTGATTTCATTGCCACACTCACCCTCTGCAGGATTTTTAAGGCAGTTGAGACGTACAGCTGTTGTTTTTATAGCTGTGTAGGGACACATGAGATCTTCAGAGGTGCAGTACTTTTGTGTGGTTTGTTAGTTATTTCCTCCATTACAATCGAGATGTCCTGGGTTTTTGACTGTCACTTATCCTTATGGTGTCTTTGCATATGTTTATATTTGCTTTAACACAACTGATTTGATTTGTTTCCTGAGGTAGTCCCAGCTGAGATCTGCTAAAATACATACAGCTGAGCAGCATTGAACATGCAGGGAAATTGTTTTGTAAAGTCCAGTGACATTTGTCAAAATATGCCCATTGTTTAATGTTACATAGATCAGTTCACACTTACTAACCTCCTGAAATTACTAAAAGATTTGCTTAACCCACTTCATTTGATAGGTGCAGTGACTTTCTAAAATCAGTTTGCAGAACTTGGCATATTCTGACACAGTGGTCACAAGACTAATCTTATATCAGTTCTTTCCTAGCTTTTCATTTTCTTCTCATTTCACTCTCTTCCTCATCTTCCCTTCTACTTCTATTTTCTGTGTTGGCTTCCTTCCCTTTCTTTATATTGCTCCCTTTAGCCCTCTTTCCTTGGTCTGTTTCATACCTTTTTAGGTTCCTCCTTAATGTTCAGCTCTGAGTAATCCCACCTCCTTTTCCTCCAGGTAATACTTCACCTTTCTTTCCTCCAGTTCAGGGTCATGGTGTTTAATTTGGGCTATAAATTTATTGGACTAGTTCATAGTACAGTTAAATCTTTACCTTCTTTCTGAGGTTATTGTCAAAGTCTGTTGGTTCTTTCCTCAGAGTTCCAAAAATCTGTTCCCCTCTATACCTAATCACTTGAAGGTGAGGTTTCTTAGTCTGTCTGCTAATTTATCAAAACTTCCTTTTCATATCTGTTACTCAGTTCACATACAGACATTCCATTTCAACTAAGAGTCACGGTTCTCCCTGTAGAAGCCACAAGTGTACAGATGCTTAGGATTCTTCTTTCAGAGCAAAAATAGCTACTCCTTGAGAAAAATAACCTGGGACCAACCAGGGTTAAATCATTCCTGGGAGAGTAAATTTCTGTACACTTTTCCTTCTAAATGAAGCTGCAGCACAGTCATCAAGCATGGCAGTATGGCTTCTCCCTTCACCTACCCCACTAGCCACTACCCTACTTCCCTCTGGGAGATGGTCTGTCATCTGGGCTGGACTCTGCTGCTATAGCTGAGTAGGGAGCAGAACATGCCCTCTTCACAATCATCAGATTATGCTGTAGGAAAATGAAGGTTGGCCCTGAGCAGTCTGAGTCAGCCAATCAGGACTGCCCTGTGAATTGCTGCCATCTCTCTCCAGGCTGACTGAGGGAGCCTACAGAACACTCTGAGATCTGTGCACAGAGGCCCCCTTGCAAGTTCTCTTCCCTTTTGGGGCTCAGCATCCAAATGTCTGCTCAGGTGTCTCTGGGTAAGCTTTTTCTACTGAGAAAACTAACCTGGGAAATTCTCCAAAATCACATAAACATGTGTACACGGCCTCAACCTCTAAAAGATATTCACTCGTATCTTTTTTTCATGCTATTTTGACACTTGGAGATTACGCGAAGTGGACTCTTGTCTGTGAAAGTTTATGCCTCTCTGAATGAGTTTGTCTCTAAGGTAGCATCTTGCCCTGCCTTCTGCCACTCTTCCTTTGCCAGCTCAGTTTCCCATGCCCATCTTCCAGTACCTGCAAAGCTTTATTCTGGTCTTTCCCAGATCTTGTTTCTTTGCTTTCCTTCCCAGTGCTTTTATTCACTGTAGTTGACCAATTCTAGCACCAATAGTGCCATTTTCATGGTATGAAGAAGTGAGCCCCACTCTCTCTGTGCTCAGGGCCCATAGGCTGCAAGGTATTGGTCCACAGGCTCCCACCCAGCTGCCACCCCCTAGCAATTGCTTTGATTTCAGAGGCAGCCAGGGTCTCTGGACCCCCTCTCCCTCCAGATTCCTCTTTCCTGCCCCAGAGACTGGTGCTGTGCAGTGCAACACAGCCTGAGGTGCCTGAGAAACATGACATAGCCTGTGGTTGGGGAGCTTAAGGTGAGGTAGGGTATCCAGGTGCACAGCAGCTGAAGGGGAGCTCAGTACAGCAGGGAGATGCACACATGGTGCAGCTGGAAGGGGGGGTGCAGGGCAACAGGGAGACATGCAGTATGTGGACCCTGAGGCCAATGGTCACGTTGGCCCCAGCCACTTAAAAGTTGGACAGCCCTGGTTTAAATGATGTGCAAAGTTCCCTTGGTGACATTTTGCCTTCTAGGTTTTATAAGGATCTAGAAGAGTGAGTTTGTGACAAAGGTCAAGTAAATCAATTCCCTGTTCTATACTGGGACTTTTGAAAACAATCAGTTTACAAGCTTGGCAGAACTCCATGGTCCTTGTAAACCTTTTGTTTCTAAATAAAATTATCATAAAATGAGATCCCAATCCTCTATCAGAAATATGTAGCAGCTCTTTTTTTAAGTTGTCTGGCATCAGTATAAGGCTCTGGTTGCATTATTATGTATACTGGCTAAAATATATTGGTTGCTATGAGATATTTAAGTATGTTGAGCATTTAACAGGAAATTATCTGCATTATGCCATTGCAAGATCATTACATTGCTCTCCAGTGTAGAGTAGTTTAATCTTTCCCTGGGTTCTCATGCCAGTTTTTATAGTCTCAAATTAGACATGTGTTTTTTGGTCCTAAAGGAATGTTGGTTCTTGACCAGTAATACTAACCGTGACTAAACTGCTTTAGCAGGTAGAAGTAGTGAAAAACCCACCCCTTTCTGGATATGGAAGACTGGAAAATGTTGTCTTTAGGAAAATGGGACACACGTAAGTTTCATTCTGGCTTGAAAGATCTTGAGGCCAGGAAATGCAGCAGTAGTAAGGCAGGCTCTTTAAATTACTTTAATCTGATAGGCAGGCACTGTAACTTTTCTTACTAGGCATGATTCAAGATATGAATCTCATGTGTAATGAAGCTAAGCAAAGCTTCATCAGTCTGCTGGTTTTGTTTTTAATACTAAAAAAAAATGTAGCAAAATGGAAGAAACCACAGGAAGAGGTCAACTGACTTTTTATTGAGAAGAAAAATATTTAATCCAATATTAAGGATGCCATATGTTGGATCCCCTGCAAATGCCAGGCTGGCTTCCCATAACCACCCCCTAAAAAGCATGCAAATTCCTATTTATTTATGGAAACATGAGAGAGAAATGTGTATTTCCCCTCATTAATGATCCAACCAAAAAAAGTAAAATATCCATCTGCTATTCTGTATCTCCACAAACAATACTTTGGATATAAAATATCCCGGCTTCCCTCGTTTGGTTCAAGCATGGACGTTTGCTAAATGAATCTAACTATTCTAAAAATAATCTTAAAGGCTCTACATTTGTGTTCTTCCCCTCTGCCCCCCCACCCCAATAACTGCATTAAGGTAGACCAAACAGGGGCGAGGGGGAACTTTACCACCAAATTCTATTAGCAGTAAAACAGCACATTGTCGTCATTTTATGTTCTTGATATTGCCTTGCAAAGGAAATAAAACCTTAATGTTATTGTTTTCCACAAATGCCAAAAAAGGCTGAGCAAAGCAAATCTGAAGTAGAACTCTTAGGACTAAACCCAACTAAAATGTCTGATTACCATTTCGACTCCATAGCATGTATCGTTAGTATGTAGCTGTTTGCAAAATAACACACTTTAACGTGTTGATTTATTTACTCAGTTTTTTAAATAATGAATAGAAAAGTGACATTGGCCCAATCAATCTTCCTGGATGCTTTGATTTTTAAACTGAAATATTTCTGCATTCCATTTATAATCCCTGGAGCATTTAAGTTCCTAAATGAGATTTTGATTTTTATTCTTCCTGCCTTCAGTTGTAACTAAATATTCTCTTACCATAGGACTTGTCTGCTGACAAGTGAAATACTGTAATTTAACCTTTTTAAAGTTAATATTCCTTAAAATTTAGACATTAAGGTAACCACATCCATGAGGTTACTGATACCTGGACCTTTTATTTATATTGCGTCTTCCCATTCATTAAAAATTAAGCAGTAGAATGCTAGAATCATTTGCAGAGCAGGTATCTGGTATGAAAGAACTCCATCCCAGCCCCCTCTTTTGGGTTGTCTGTCTTCCTCTTCTCCTTCTCTCTGCCCATGTGTCTATCAACCCGGTTGCTGGGAACCACCTGGTTGCCTAGGGGATCACCTAGTAAGAGGGACAGACCTGGCCCTCTCCCTATGGCCAGGTCTGTTGTTAAAATTCCTGCCTTTGACCTGGGAGGACGGTCCTAAGACAGCAGTCCCTCCTTGGAGTGGGGGTTGATGGGATGACATTTTTTAAACTCACTGCTGAGCATCAGTGAGGCTCAAAAATTACTTGATGTTGGTTAGGTCCAGGTGGTGAAGTCAGAAAGGTTATAAAGAGGGTCCCTTCATTTTGGGAGGGGGAGACATGTTTTAGAACACAGCCAGCAAGCCATGCAGCCTCCAGAGCAAGCTCAGTCAGTATCCGAATGAACTTGTGAGTAACTTGCCTGAATTTTAGCTAGTATCTTAGGATGAAGTGATCTAGAAGCATGTCAAAAGGCTACCAAGCCACTTCAGTTTGCTCAGGGTTTTTCTTTTGGTACTTCTCTGACCTGTACCCCTCCCCATGCGTACCCTCTCCAATCAGTAAAGCTATCTGTTATACTAAGCATTGCTGTACCTGCTTGAGAGGGATTAGGGAATCCTTTTTAGCTTTCTTTTGCCCAGCTGACTAAGGGAAGCTGTTGCTAATCATCCAGGCTATAAGAAGCACCCCAGAATCCCACGGTGGGTTAAGCACCCACAAGGTCTATGAGGTAGGTCTATGAGGTCTGTGTACCCCAGGGGGTCAGAGTCCTGACAAAGACCAGACCCTGAGTGGTGGCAGCAGTTACCCCAGGCTTGCAGATGTGCTCCAGGAAGGGGGTCAGCCAGACGTACGCAGCCCCAGAGAGGCACTCGAAGTTTGGTTTTTGGTCGGGTGCAGTGAGGTAGGTGTCTCAGTGTAGGAATGCCCGCTACTGTGTTGCCACATCTCATATTTTATAGCACTTGTTTCAGGACCTGGCATTCAAACTTTTATTTAGGCTTTTTGGAAACCTTGAGCCCACAAGTTTAAGCATTAGGGAAGAGCTCTTCTCGTAGCTAGTTCATGCTGCTACAACATGAAAGGAGCCTTCGATTCAAACAGAAGGAGTTCACTGTTGCCCAGGCTCTCTTCATGACCAAGTCATGCTCCTCTGTGTGGCCTATTTTGTAGGATCCAGGTGGGAGGTAAAGCTGTAGCATATAGCACAGCAGGGATTCCAGGCAGCAATGCTGACTTTGGCAGCTAGGGAGAGGGTAGTGTAACTAATGGGCTGTTTATACTACACAATGTCAGGATACCCAAGCCACCTCTAAAGAACTGGCAGGGGTTCCAGGAGCATTCTTGCTTTGAGAAGCAAGGTAAAATTAGTTATCAAGAAGCTTCCCATCATTATAACTGTTCTTCTTCTGGTTAACTGAGCTAACTTGAAAGTTTCAAGGAAATAGCCATCTAGACCCTTGCTCTTAGGTTCACTTAAATTGCATTTTAGATGGTCATAAAGGTTCATATAGACTTTTAACAAATATTTTCATTTATTTAATACCTAATTTGATTTTACATTTTCCGGCAGATTTTCTAAGCACCTGTCCATAGATTTTGTATGGTCTGCTGTTGTTTTGTATACTAGTTATTGGAATGTGCATTTCTGTTTCTGTTGTTTTTTAGCTTTAAATACACATACAAGAAAGAATTGATTAGATCAAATTATCACATTTTTTTAGTATCCATCATATGGGTAAAAAGTCAATGCTCCATATATGCAAGGAGGAATCATTTAGTTATGACACAACTTTAGTGGGTTCACTGTAATGATACCCCCAATAAAATAGCGACCAGGACGTTGTAAACAGCTCAGTGAAGACCTCTGCTCAGTGTACAGCCATTGACAAAAAGTTAGGCAAGGTTAGTGTGTGCAAAGAATGAGGGAGAATATAAAGTCAGGCCAGAAATAATGTTAGCTTTTGGTCATCCCAGTCCTAAAAGACAGGCTGGTAAGGAGTCAGAAATGGTGACAAAAATGAATTGCAGAAACATTTTGATATGAAGAAAGTCTGTCAAAGACCGTTTGCAGTTTAAATGAGAGAGCCTAATAAAGTATACAGTAATGTCCTTTTGTCATAATATACAGACAGAATATTTCAAATTCAGGGTTGGGAAGACTTTGTAAGCTGTATGACTAGCTTGTGGAGCTCAGGGCCACAAGACATTGTTAGGTCCCACGTAGTTTTTATATAGAAACATCTCACATTGTAGGTCCCACTCAGTCCCTGTTATCACAGGTTTCCCATTATGCAGTCCCTTTTTTAATATGACTGCCATCTGTCTTAAAAGTAGCTAGGTTTTTTGCCTCGATTTGACTAGGTGGAAGACTGCTTCAAAACCTCACGGCTCCGATTGTTAAAACCTAATTTCCAGCCTCTAGTTTATTCATAACCAGTTAATATGCATTGGTTTCCATATCAGCATTGTCCTTTACCTTAAACACCTGTTCCTGTTGAGTGTTACTGCCTGAGGCACAGAGAGCAGTCATATTTCATCCCGTGCTTCATTCTGTTGGGTAAATAAGCTAAGTTACTTTTGGCCTTTTTCGTTTAAGATGGGCTCTATTTTGCTGCATCTGTTTCATTTTGAATTCCTCTTTTTTTACTGTAGCTGATCAGAATTGTATGCAGTCTTCTACATGAATTTGCAACAATATTTGGTACCACACCATAACTACTCAATTATCCTTGGATGCTATTTGCCCTTAAAACCCCATCACACTGGTTCATAGTCATCCCATGCTGAATTACTGCATCTGGATTTTGCCTCTTTAATCGCTTCTAACTAAAGAGCTACCGGCTTATAATGGAATTTATTGTTAGTTCCCAGCCACATAACTTCGCATTTTTGTGCTGTTGAATTTAATCCCATTCATTCATTCAGTCTTCAAAATCATTTCCAGTTCTTATATATTGACAGTGCCTTCTTGTACTTTCAGTTTTCCAAGTGAATGTCTATTCTCCTAATCCTAAATTGCAGTAACATTTACTTAAAAAAGTACTCTTTCTTCTTTTGCATGAGGGAATAAACTTCTGATTGATGGTAGTTAGTAAAAAGTTTCCTTTTTGCATAGATTTTCCCTTAACTTCATATTGCAGCTTTTCCTCTACCTTCCCCTGAATCAGCTGATCCTAGGACCCCATAGAGATGTGTTTTGGGAAGGGTGGATCAGTGCTTTGATCCAAAAGGACATTTCCTATATTGGTGAAAGCTTCTTTAGTTTTATGGGGAAAAATGCAACTTCATTTTCCCTGCTTGCTTTTGCATTTTGCATTGATTTTTTTTTCATTAGTAGCTTGCATTACATACAAATATAACTTGCCAGTTTGTATGGGAGGAGTTGATTTCTTGCTTCAAATAGGGAGATAAAAGATGCCAGTGAGTCACATAGGTATACAATTAAGAATGGGAAGAGCAATCAACATATGGATTTATTTGGGGGGACAGTGGAAGACCAATAATCAGACTCGATTTTTTTTTTTTAATGATTTATGGCCAGGGAAAGCAGAACATGTGATGACTGTATGATAGCAATCGAAGACAAAAAACTGTGTGTGAAGACTGATAGGAGTCCCCTGCTATATGACACAGTGGGGATTGAATCTTAAATGCTCTGGAGAAGAGAGGAAGTAGATCTGTGTCAGTCAGATCAGTGAGATGGGTTATACCAAGCAAAAGTGTTGAGGCTGAGTGCCCAGCACCAAAAGGGGTGTGGTCAGAGGCAAATTTGTCCTGTGTATTCATGACAGCATTGTACAGATATAAAGGGAAATCATGGTTCTTTACATGAGTAGCTTGCTTTGCATATAAATTAGATCAAGACCAGGAGTGTTACCATTGACTATATGCAGCTGCATATATGTCATTTTATCTGTTGAGGTATGTCATTATAGAAGTGGGGACACTTATCTGCTGTGGTAACAAGTTCTTGCTGTGTGACTTTTCTGCAGTATATATTTTTGTTGTAATTGGAAAGAAAAAATCAGGGCTCTCCAAGAGATGAATAAACATGATGGAACAGGATTATAATTAATTCAATTTTGTCCTCCTCATACTGCGGTGTTACTATATGGTTTACTTGCATCCAGTTTAAGCATGATAAGAGCAAGGTGATTCAGCTCAATCCTGGAAAGCCCTTCCTATGATGCTTTCAGAACAACAGAACTATTTAAGCAAAATCAGTCATTTTACATCTACATGACATTGATTAATTGTTGCATGGTACCTTACTGTTACATAGTCCTTGCCTACAGAAAAGACTCCATAATGGCAGATTTAATGTGGGACTCCAGAGCAGGGGGTATAGCAGTGTGCCTCTTGACTGTGAATTAATACATTGATTGTCTGGGTCCCTTAATGCAATTAGCTGCCTTCATAAATAACCAAGGGCTCCTATGAAATCATCAGGAAGTCATGAGGGAAACATTCTTTCCCGGTAGACTTTGTTTTAGGGTTTTAATTGTTAGTTCTCTTATTTAAAAATAATGCTGGTATGATGCCTTTTAAAGGATTTTTGTATTAAAAGATCTTAAATTTAAAGGTTTTTTCAATGGATACTAGTACATAATTAGTATCTATTGAAAAACACTCTGAACTTTAAGGCTTTTTCAAACCAGTTGAAATTGCCTAGCAGTTGATATAAACCTCCTAATTTTGCATTATAGAATGTTAGATGTCCTTGTAAAGATGGAAAGTTGTTTAAAAATCCTGTTACTTTTGACATCTGCCTTATTTAGACCCGAGTTCACATGTTCATTCAGGTTAATCTGGACCTTGTTCTTGGAAACCAACTTTCACTGATCATTTTAAGAAAGGATTTACATTAATATATTTTTCCTGTGTTTTGCTTCACAAGATTTCTTCAGTTCATGTAACCTGTGATTCCATTTAGGTTTGTGTACTTTTACAAAAAATCTGGTTGAACAAAGTTGGACAGTTAATAAGTTTTCCTGGAAATTAAGGGCAGTTGTTAATTAGCAGGATTTGTTACTGTATTCTTAACAGTAGGCCTGTATTGTGTTTTAAAATGTTGTTGGAAAGCTTTCTTGAACATAACTTTATACGGTCTCAAGTAACATGTTTTCCTGCAGGCCATTACTTTAAATACAAATCTAGTGTCTGATTTATATTTATGGAATATAAGAGAACTGTAGGGAGTGCATATGGCTTTTTAAAACCACCTACGTTTTGAAGTGGCTTCCAGCTTAGTTTTAAAGATGCCGTTATGCTGCCTGGTTGGCTTGTAGTTTCTACTTATCCAAGGAGATCATTGAACTATTTCAGCATTTTTTCAACAAAATGGAAAAAAAAAATGAAGGAAAATTATTGCAGATGTTAGCAATCCATTTTAGAAATCACATGAAGTAACAGCTGTTTCAGATGCTTAGTTAAACCAAAAAAAGATGGAGAAAGATAAGGTGTGGTCAACAAGACAGAGAAGAGATGAGAATTTAGTAATAGATTTGTCTGCAGAGGTATGAAGATCAGGAAAGAAGCAAGGCCTGCTAGAGGAGCAGCAGAGTACATCATGTTCCTGCCCAGATGTTTCTATTTTTTTTATACACCCAATAGATCCTCATATGTTTAAGCAGATTCCTTTTTGCTTTGAAGATTGGTTATCATGGTGTCGACTTGGAAATCTTATATCTTTTAAAAATGTTTTGGAAAGTTTGTAATCCAGCTCTTCTAGAGTTGAACAGTTTATAACTTTCTCTGAAGTTACATTTAAACAATGTTGGTTTTATACATTTGGTTTTTATATGCAGTCTTGTAAAGTGAAGGAAGTCAAATCATTTGTGATCCCTTTGCTAGGTAAGCTTCCTATTAAGAGATCAGATTTCTTCACACTCTGTAGAGAGTGTGCAGCATACATGCACGTTTCTACTTCAGACCTGGTAGGGTATTATGCACAACAAAACTCCTGCTCCCTAAAACCAAGAATATCAAGGGTGGAGGTGGTGCTGTTATATTGTACATGTACCAAACCAGATTGTAATCGATGGACTTAAAAGCTTCATTAAGAAAAAGTTAGAATTTAAAAATCTTTACATGGCATGGTAGAGCATCAAAGAAAAGGGATTCATGATGGCCACATGAGTACATGGTTGTGGGATGATAAAACAGTCTTAATCACTTAGTTAACCATGCAGTCGCCATTTGTCTGGGGTAAAGTACATCATTTGTAATACCAGTCATAGAGTCCCATTGGAGTGCTTGCCCAAAACCTCTGGCCCTGCCTTATTTCTATGAGTTCCCTGCCCAGCCAGGCATATCTCTTAGAGTTGTCAGGGGTGGAGGGAGAACCCCAGCTGCTTCTGACTCAGAGACCCTACATTCTTCATCCCCAGTCTCTCGGGATCTACCTATATTGCGTCAAAAGTGCAGTGACTCCTTAAACGCTGTTCTTTTTGTTTGTTTTTTTTGCTTGGTTTTTTTTTTTTGCTATGCCTTCCCTGCTGTCCCTCCCTGCCACTGATTGGCAGAGGGGCCCTGGTGGCCCCACTGTTGTTCCTAATCGGCTGGGAGGCAAAAACTGGGGGTTTAAATATGTCACGGGTTTTGCCTGCCAGGTGATACGCAACAGCACTGCTGGGGCCCCTTCGCCTATCAACACAGTGAAAAGAACAAGATAAAAGGATCCACTGTGCAGTATACATTCAGCACCATTTAGGTAGTAGATCCCTACATGATCTCCCTTGGCTTTCTGTGGTCCTGTCTCACAGAGCTAGGGGTCATATGAGCCCTGTATTCATTCCTGCTCAGGGCAGGGGGTCGGACTAGATGATCTGCTCAGGTCCCCTCCGACCCTACTTCTGTGAATCTATGAAGAGCTACCTTCCAGTTCAGTTCCTGGTGAAGGGAGTTAACCTTCTTATAAGGAGAAGTGTACCCCAAGATCCAAGGAGCAAAACAGACAGCTCCTCTTCGCTGAAGACATTTACCGAGCCAAAGCCCACCCAGCCAGAGGTGATCTGCCCTGTCCAAAAATTGAATCCCTCTGTCCTTAATCCAGCCTGCACAGCCTTTAGCATCCCAAAGTAGGCTCAACTGTTCTCTCAGAGGTCTACAGAGTTTAAGCTTAAACCCTGAAGTTGCTTAGCAGTTCCTGCTCTTCAGACTCTCCCCCCTCACCTGGCTGGCATGTTGTTGACCTTATCTGGCTGTTCTGTCCATTTTGATGCCTGTCTCAATCTGCTTCCTTTTGGAATCTCCTCCAGAAGATAAGTACCAAGCCCACCTGAAGCATCTGCAAGGCTGTTCGATTCCCTATTGAGGCTGGAGCTTCATCTAGTCTTTTCCTCCATGTAGATGCTCTGGAACCGAGCAAGGGCTGCCTTTTCCGATGTACAAGCTAGTGAGGGAACAGCAGTGGCACACAACATTATTACAACGTGAGCACAGTTAAACCAAAAATATTGTGATAAAACCATAATCTGCCACCTTATTGTTTTTAACACCTTGATAAAGCCTATTTAAATATTAGTTTCTCTTTGAGTGCATCAGGCATCTGAATACAAATAGCTCCTCCCTGTATCTCCAGTGAATTTCAGTGGCAATACAGGTTTCTTGCTTTAAAGATTAGGTGGTGGTTTTAATTTGAAAAAAACAGGGCTTGTGGCATCATCATCTATTTTTAATATATTCTGGCATAAAGTTGTTCATATTAAAAGCTTTAACCATGTTCATGCTTTTATTACCATGAGCAATTCGGGGCTTATTCTGACAAGCAGTATAAAGGCAGGCCAAAGAATATTGTGCCCACCTTCTAGTTACAATATTGGTTTTATTTTTCATTCAGATGCATTGCATCAGTTTCTAGCCATTGCATCATCCCACCATTGTGAAAATATGGAATATCTATTTCTTTGTGACAGGGGTGTAGGTTGTAGCCGTGTTGGTCTAAGGACATAGGCAGACAAATTCACCCAAAGAACATTGTCTGCCTATTTCTTTGTGAGGCAGACAAGGTTCCTTGGGTGAATTTGATATCTTTTATTAGACCAACCCAAATGGTTGGAGAATAGTTATTAAGCAAGCTTTCGGGTTCAAAAACCCTTCAGATGAGTTTGAAACAGGCTCCAAAGTAATCGACCAAGAAATGCAGTATGTTGCTTGTGCTGCATCCATCCATGTATTCAAACAGTAATAATAAAAAGCCAAGCAAACTTAGTAGCATGGATTGTTAAATGAATGATAAGAGAGCCCTGGTCACGTACTTCCTTTGACAGGTAATCTCTTTGTATAGCAGCATGTACTCTTTACTAAGTCTCTAAATGTGCTGGTTTTGTTGCACCTTTTTTTTTTTCCTCAATCAGTAGTTGTTGGCAGGATGAACAGCTAATCAGGTGAAATGCCTACTATGTAGTTGGCAGGAAAAGCTTCAACATTGTGTCTTGGGCTTCTAGGCTTTCAAAATACAGATGTTTTGCATGCACTGCTTGCTTATTTTCAAATGTACATGTAGAATTTGCATGTGCAGGCCTATCCTCATACATGTATAGAACATGCATGGGATCCACAAATTTTGTGATTTTTCTGTAGTGTCACTTCCTACTAATTACAGGGTCAGCAGGCTGTCCTGGTCTGTATGGACTACCTGTGAGCCAGTTTATCTTGCTCTGCTCCCATTTCCCCATCCCTAAAGTAGAGATTTTTAAAATATACCTTTATTTGTTAAAGCATTTAAGATTTATGGCTGAAAAGAGCTTATTTGAATAGTATTATTGACAATGTTTATGTTTTGCTGTCAGTACCAGTTAGCCATGCTAATTAACAACACTCAATATGGGCACTGCTTGCTTATGCTGAATTTTTAAAAATGTGGCCTCTCAAAAGTATTTGCTGATTATTGAAATAAAATTGTAGGCTTTTTTTTCCTCGTGTCTTGGTTAGTAATAAGTGTTACACGAGTCATTTTCCCAATTATGGGTCTTTGAGGATTGCAGACTTTTATTGCTGTGTACCTATTTCGCTTTTCTATTGACACTTCCAAGTAATTGAAAAAAATTGGCAAAATAATCTGTGAGTTGGAAACGTTCAAGTATTTCACAAGTTTGTTTTTTCTCTTTTCTGCATAATATGAATATACTGTATTTATCTGAATCCAAGACTACTTCAGAGTTGACCCATCCCCCAATACTTAGATTCTGCACCTGGAAAATTATGCAAGTATTATAGTTTTCCATGTACAGAAGCTAATCATTGAAGGGTTATCTTGTATTTGTCTCCCCCCACAGCTGTGGCAGGGAGAACAGGGGCCAAAATGCCAGACCCCTTGCTCATCTGTGTTGGTTCCCTTGCACTTGCCTCCCACTCCCTGCTGCCTGACCTCTTGCCCCACCATACCTATGTCTGCCTCCTTGCTGCATGTCCCCTCCACCCCTGCTGCTCACCCTTGAAGGCTCTGGCTCCAGGGGAAACAGCAGTAGTGACCCTGCCTCAGGCCAGTACTCAAATCCAAGATGAGGCGTTTCCTCCCTCCCTGCCATGGTTTTTTTTTTTGGGGGGGGGGGGGGGGGGAATTCTTGTCTTGGATTTCAGTGTATATGGCAGGGGTGGGCAAAACGGCAGATCCAGCCAGCAACCAGACTTCATTTTCCAGCAGCCCTGCCCACGTCACGGCTGGTTTCCATGGAGCAGTATAGCTGTGACAATGCATAGCCAGGGTTTCCTTGGAGACTGGCCCAAGCAGTGTTGGCTGGGCGGGGGGCTGCTCTGTGGCTGGGGCCAGGGTTTTGCAGCTGTAAGTGTGGTCCAGGGCTGAGGCAGAGCTTCCATTCGTTGCCTGAACGCTCCACCAGGGCAAAGCCACAATCTGCTGCCTGTACCCCCTTGCTTGGGGTGTGTGGGCAGCAGATCTGAGCTCTACCGTGGCTCCAGCCCGTGCTGTCACTGCCACAAGATCCCAGCCCCAGAGCAGCTCCCTGTCCAGACGCGTGACTTGCCAGCGCTGCTTGGGCTGGTCTCCATGGAAACCCTGGCCCCATGCTGCCATGGTGCCGCTGCTGCCAAAGTCTCCAATGGAAACCGGCCACAGCAACACAGGCAGGCGCTGCTGGGAAATGGAATCTGCTGTGGGCCCTCACCTGCCCCAGGTATACGGTAAACTTTATAGATCCTGCCTTTTCTCAAATCTATGTGGTGTGGGTTGTTTTTGTGTTGTCATTTAATGTTCATAACTAAACTAAATGTGCTGTCCGTTTGGTCTCAATATCTTGTGAGGAGAGAAACTAGATTGTTTTTAGACCCACTTGAATTCATGCTGTAGGGAAATGGCTATTATCCATTAATAAGTCTGTTACTAACTTTAAAAATAGCAAATTATCCTTCACAAGTAAGACTTGAAATGCATATCCAAGGGGGTATGTTTATATAGCTTGAAAATTAAAGTCTGGATCTTGCTTACGGGTAGAGAGCTCCACAGATCTTTTGTACATGCCGTAGCAGCAGTTTAGATCAATATAATAGCTATTTAAAAATGCTCAGCAATGCATATGCAGTTACAAAACTGTTCAATACACCTTTGTAATGGTGTCTTCCATTGAAGGACCTGAAAATGTTTTTATAAACAAACTTTTAAGATAAAGAATATATAGGAAAGATTTTACCTACTACTGAAGCTCATTTAGTAACCACATGCGGGGGTGGGCCACAGCAGCTGCTTAGTAGCAAATTAAATATACCACCATAGGTTAGGGCATGCACGATATTTAATTGAAACATCAAGAGGAGGAATTTAACTAAGTAGGATAAGGTGTTTTGTATTCAAATGACAGAATATCCACTTCTGACCCTCTCCCCTCCCTCCATACACACCTCCATGATTACCTTTGCTTCCTCTGTGAGCCAAAACAGCTATTGCTAAATGACGCTGTGAAGTAAAAAGGCAGTTTAAGTTTTGTTAAACTTAAGATACATTTTATGAGTATATTTTCAGTGTCATGAACGTACTTATGCAGATACTCCCCTGCGAGCTGTACCCAAAAACAAAACTATCTGCAATCAAAGCCCAAGCTAAGTGCAGTGCCAAGTAGTAAACACAATATATGCAGTGATGAGTAACCAGATTTAAACAGTTCGCTCAGTTTTATTCATCTACGGTGATTATAGTAATAGGTTTGAATACAGAACATAATGAAGGAATAACACAAAAAACACTGTGGGGACTACGACTTTTCCTTTATGCTTTTAACATACTCTTGCCACAATGTTTACTTCATGAAGAAATAATTTCATTTGTAGTTAAAGTTTTTTACATAATAGGATTTTTAGTTTTCATGTTGTTTATACTTGAAAGAAAGGTAAAATATTTTTTTATAAAAGATGACCTCAACTATGTTACTGAAAAGTTGCGATGCTCCCAGAAGTTATTGGCAGTGGTTTGCCGATCAGTTGATGTGGAAATACTGTCAGCTCAAAAAGGTGGGGGTTATTGTTAGGGGGTTGGGGCAAGGGGAAGGTGCAGGGAGATCCATCCTAGCTGCAACGAATCCTTTTTTAAAAGTGGATAAAATAATCCTGTAAAAGTATATAAAATAAACTGTACAGAGATCTTTGCTGGCAGTAATAGTTCTTAGACTGTGTCAGATGAGAAATTAATGAGTATTATGCACTTAGATCAATTTTAAAGACAGTCTGTTTTGGCTCAATTTATTGTCAAGACATTGACACCAAATTTTTTTGTCTTCCCTTAAATGAAGCTTTTAGCATGCAACCTGCAGAGAAAAATGTAGCAGGTCTATTCTAGCCATTCATTGTGTGACTTGAGGATGTAAACTCAATCTTTCCTTTTTTTTATTTTTTTTTAACTCTTGCAGGTGAAGCCTTGGAAGGAAAAATAACAGTCCAGAAAAACAGGAAGGATCCACGGTCCCTCATTATAACTCTTTCGGTGAACAATATAAAGCAGACATACAGTCTGCAGTGAAAAGTGAGTTACACATGCATCTCATGTAACTGCTGTAATCTGTATTCTGGACACACAAAAATGATGCGTATTTGGTTCCAGATCAGAGTGAGTTTTAGTAGGAATTGATTGGCATACATTATAGAGTGAAACATGCAATACACCAGTTCTGAGCTCCTTCCATAGCTGGGAGGGGAGGGAAGGAAAGTATCTCTAATAAAGCAAATTGTTAGAAAATGTCAGATGCAAGTTTGACAATATTCTGACAAAGAATGACAAATAAACACTCAATTTTATTTAGAACATGGTTTATTCTTGCTGTGCCAGCTTACAACCCTTGCAACAAAAAAGAAGTCTTGTACAGTTTCTTAACATAGGTGAAACGAAAAGTCAAATCATGTCCAGATTCTGTATAGTTTTCATTTGGAAACCCTTGGTGGACAGAAGTACTTCAGGATTTGGCCACATTCCTGTGTTGGTAAAGACTTTGTTTTTACAGCATTTCTTTTACTCTGTGAAGTATTAGCAATATTACATTGTATTTGTCAAAAATAAACCATCAAAGTACTGTTGTCTTAATTTGTACTGTTCATTTATTAGATCATTCACAATTCTGATATCTTCAATGGTTCCCTCGTCATTACTGAGATTTTTTTCCCTGGGCTGCATTTGGGTAATACCAGTATTTTTCCTTGTCTCCTCCTTGTCCTCCATCGCACAAAATAGCAGACAGTTGTCATATCCTAGCCAACAGGATCTCATGCCGTTAGCATTAAAGTTCTACCTACCACAAAGCCCAGAGGCAAAAAGCTTGGAATTCCAGCCCTTACGATCGTGGGCTGAATCTGAATAGGTTCATCTCAAGGCAGCGCTGATAGGCTTCTTACAAACAAGCATTGATTACGGAGCCAAAATTGCTACTGGGGTCTTCCTGGCTGAACTTGTAATGAGGCCAGTGTTGTAGACATACATTGCCATTTCCCCCTTTGCTCTCCTTCTGTACGCTTATGTTTTTCAACAGCAAAGGGAAAATATTTATATATTGACATAATCATATATTCTATTTATTTATTTTATATGAGGTTTGTACACAAGATGAAAATGTTATCCTGTGTGAAAACTACTATAAGCATCATTTTCATTACTTATTGGCATACATTCTTATAAATGGGAAACTCCAAAGTTTCCAGGCCAATTTTTTCAAAAGAGTTGACTCATTTGAACTGGAGGCAAGAATTTCTCTCTCGTGTATTTCCTGGACAATCACGGTTACAACATCATCCATCACTATTATTAATTCATTTAGGTAGCTAAGAGCAGTTAATGCTGAACATTTCTTGAAGTCCAGCTACAAGTTAAGAAGATGGTTTATAACTGAAGTAATGCAGTGGAATGTATTGTAAACGAGACAAACAAGCAAATCTGATCCTAAAATTCAGAAAAGACTAAAGATTTAACCCCTGCAAGACTCTTCTCTAGATAGGAAATTTGTTCACTTTTTCCTGTATTGTGCTGATTTTATTTTTCATTAGAAACTGCTATTCCCCTGTAGTTGACAAAAACTGGCACCCCAAATCTGAGGGTAGTTGCTGGTATCAATCAGACCAGTTTATAGGCAGTCACAACACAGTTATCAGGCGGGCTAAATACAGACAGTTAAAAAGCACAAGGCTGAATCAGTTCAATCTTTGCAAGTTAGTCTAAGCTACGTAGATTGAACTGTGATAAGCAAGTGAACAGACATTTGCTTTTGATTCTGGAAATGGAGCCACATGCCTATAGTAGTCCAGGCCAGAAACCAGAGGGCACTGGAGCATCCATTCTTGCTCAGCTGGAGCAGACAGCTTGGGCCAAGCTAGCCCACCCATCCTGTGAGGGAGAGGGCTGTAGGGGAGGTGCAAAGCATCCTGGGATGCTGGGGGACTGAGTTAACTGAGTTTGATTAAATCAGTTTATTGAACTTCTGTCCCAGATTCCTTCCAGATTCAAATTAAGTCTGATATTACATCCATCCAGGTTTATCTTAAGCCAGTTTGGGGACCTTTTGAAAGTGGTTTATGTGCACTGAACTTCTATAACCCAGCTTGTAACTGGCCTCAGTGAAATTTGTTTGTGTTGGTCAGGTTTAATGAAAATGACCCTTTGCTATGGAAATGTACTTAGTTTTTCATCTGTGGTAATCTATAAGCAGAGAAAGTACAAAAGAGTCAAGACTTAGGTTCTTGATAATGCTTGACAAGTATGAAGTCTATGCCAGCATATGATTGGTGGAACTATCTTTACAGTCTGCTAGCATCTGAAACATGTACCAGATAAAAGGAAGGTAGGTAGATGCAATGATATGTTTACAGCTGATCCAACAAGTGAGATATAAGTACAGGCAACCCTCGCTTAACGCTGTTTCGCTTAGCGCTATTTTGCTATAACCCTCATTTTACATTGATACCTGATTCCACTTAGCCCTCAGTGAGTTTCATTATAACACCCATGAGCAGTCCTACATTGGTTTTGCTTAATGCTATTCAGCATAACGCTCGGTTTTTTGGGAACCAATTTAGAGCACTAAGCGGGGGTTTGCCTGTATGAGCAAATTTGAGTTTATTCAGAAGAGGCTGAAGTAGTAACTACTGCAAGATACTTCCAGATACTTTTACTAATGTATTAACCTTTCTTTATTGTGCTCATTTATCTTTTGAGTGAGCCAGGTTGTGTTGAATCCTGATTGTTAGCAATATGTGGGTTTGAGTTCATTCCTCCTGAATAAATGTTCTGATTTATGTTTGCAAATGCAATTTTAGAACATCTGTAAGCCTTGGGAATGAAATCCTCAGTTCCATTAGTTCATAGGCCCCCAGGAGGCTGGCTTGCCTACCTTAATAGGCCAAGCTGAATGAAAGTCAGTTTAAATTAAATGAAATGCAGTTTGTTTAACACACGCACAGCTTTATTTTAATTTTTTTTTAAATCTTTACTTCTAAAAAAGAATAGATTTTTAGATGATTACCTTCACAATATATATTGTAACTAAATGCAATTCTAATAGAAAGCTACTGTAAACTTTTATGAATATACCTCAATTCAGTATAAAGGCATTAAAAACTTAAATGCATGAGATTTCAAATTAACTTAAGTGTTGACTATTAAGTCCATAGTTTTTAGCAATAACAAGGATTCTCTCTCATATATAGCATGCCTGTGTATGTCTATAACATATGTATATCTAGAATTGTGTGTGTGTGTGTATGAAAGAGAAAAATGTGTACACAATATTTTGTGGCTTCTTTTAAATTTTTCTATTGAAGATTTCCAATAGAAAATGAAATTTGGGAGGTAGTAATGGACTTGGTTAACTTTCCCAACCAAAAACTATTAAATAAATACATAATCACATCTTCAGTTGGGGTGTGATAAATATTTTATTCAGTCCCTAACCGTAAGCCATTACTTGAAAAGTTAACTTTTTCATGAGAAAATTAAAACTAGGATCCCCAAGAATATTGTTTTCAGTTGTGGTTAATGATTAATTTATTTAATGATTCAAAGACAATGTAGGCTAACAGATTGGTCATGTGGTATAGTAACTACACATTTTGAGGTTAAAGTTGCCATATTTAATTATCTTTTTAGTGGCCTATAATTATGTTATGGCCTTCACAGCCCCCAGAGTAATAAATAGTTTGATAAAAATCATTTATTATCTGTTAACATTCTTTGCAATAAAGTACAATTTGCTCTGTTTGTAAATACTCAGTCCTGGAACCATGTAGAGCTGTTTGAGCACAGAACTGTTGAGGGATCTCTAACCCACTGGCTAAGTGTGCTGCCAATAAAAATTTAGTTATCTATAGCACTTACAAATTTGTGTGTGTTTGTGTGTCAGTAATGTGTAGCATGTGAGATCAAAGACCTCTATCACCATACTTTTGTTACACTCAGTGGTTAAATCAAGGAAAACAAACATCTCCCCATCCACCAGGACCTCAACCATGCCCCTTACCATCCTCTGAAGTCGTGCAAGCCCTTCTGGATCCACGCACTTAACCTTCAACAATGTGACTTTAACACTGATGAAGCTTAGAAAACTGAATGGTCCCAAATACACATCTCATGATAGAGTCAACGCAGAAGGTCCCTGGCTTTGATCTCCTGTGATGTTCATAGGCAACTCTAAATCGTATCCTCACAAACCATGGGAGATGTGGATACTTGATGCACAAATGAAAAATTAAAAACTCTCCAGTGCACAACTGTGGTCACCCAGTCATAAGATCAATCCTTGGATAAACACTAGAGCTTGCTTATGTTTAGTTTGACTAAGGTGTTCAAACTTCTGTGTCTAAGTCTGCGCACCTTTCAATATAAGTTGCCTGACTTACAGCAGTGCTGCGGCCTCGGTGCTCCTGCCTCTTGTTCAGGTGCTAAACTACAGCACCCCAATCTGAAAATGTTGACTTGTGTCTTAGCGGTAAAGTTCTTGATCTGTGGCTTCTGAGTGTTTGCCCAGCCAAGCTGCAAAACGAATTTCCTAGTTTCTCTTCAGAGAGAATGGAAGCAAGACATTAATGTGGATGCAGCTCCAGGTCCTTCATTAGCAAATGTCTCTTCAATGAGCGTCATGCTGGGGTCCCTAATAGGATTCTTTTTCATGTGCGCCTCAGTTTGCCCTTGCTCTCTACTCTGTTGTATGGTGCTTACTGTAATGAGATGCATCTCCTGTGATCAAGAAAAACAGACCTTTTTATCTTCAAATAGACAAAGCTCTGAGAGGAATTCGGAAAGGTGGTAAATCTGTTACCTGACTTGTTACAGGATATATTCCCTAACAGACATTCACATAAACTGCAAGTAAGATTGCAAGATACAGTTTATTTTGGTTTCAGGAGAGGTACATTTTAAAATGTATAACTTGTTTGGGAGTTGCCATTATCTTCTATAACATCTAGTTTAGTAATACATGAAGCTTTCTGCAGTAATGATTCTAAACATTTTATGTGCTTGGTTAAATTTTACTTGGAGGAAAAATATCTGCCACTGTATCCAGTGGGATTTGTGGTGTGCCACTGCAGCCTCACAAGCACCTGGTTATGACTTCATCTCTGGAGGAAATCTGATGAGCCTAAATTCCAAGGATTAAATTCAGAAGAGTAAAAAATGCAAAGGAAGGGTTACATCTGAAGGCTTGGGAAAGGCCTGATACTTAAGCCACTTCACTAATTGCCTGTTGGAAAACCATTTCTGTTCAAAAACATTTGATCTTGAAAAATATGACGGAGAAGTATCCAGTTAACAGCAGCTTGTCTACTATTGGTTATAGAATATAATAAGGTTTGCTGCATTTTAGATTTTCCCCAACACAAAAATAATCCAATATCTTTCTTTTGAGATGGTACCTGCCTTTTATGAGCATAAGCCAAAGTTCTGGGTAAAATAGATTTCCAGTAAATTTGAGAGAGAGTTTGTGCCTTTAAAAGTTAAATCTATATACCGGAGTAATATAAATGTAGACAAATTAAAGTGAAGAGAACTGTTCGAATAGTTCCTTCTCCAGTTACTGCTAAAGTCCCGATACCTATTGGAAGGTTGTTACCTTACATTCGCTTAAAACAGCGCAGTCAGTTGCTTACAATTGTGTGGAATCTCGTATTGTGATCTTGACACGTAGCTATCCCTGCATTTTGTTTTCTAAGAGTATCAAAACCTATGATTCTATCTTTATGCATACAGTCAAGTTCTCAGAGTGAAATCTACATATGAACAAATATGTGCCCAGGTGACAGATTTTCATTCCTGCACAAGCACATGGTAAATATGCATATGTGAATGACTCTGCACTGTGTACAGGTGTTAGTGCCTATTAAAATAAGTATGTATGAATAATTGTGTGTGTACAAATAAAGACTTTTGTTTAAAAAAAAAATTAAGGCAAGTGAACGTTTCTTCCATTATTTGCTTTGGGCTCTTAACATTATATAAACCGGGGCAGGCGGAGGGCCACTTACAGAGTTTCAGCAAGCTGTTGAAGGCCGCATTGGTAGCCCCTCCCCTTGACAGATGCCCCACCCCGGTCACCATCTTGTGATCAGAAGTCCCACCTCCTAACCCCTGACCTTTGCCACCAGAAGTCATTCTCCCCCCCCCCCACCCCTTGTCCCTAGAAGTACTTCTTTCAGCAAAAGTTTTTGCCATCTTGGAACCAGGAAAATATCAAGTTATACTCTAAAAAGTGAACATCTACAGCATTCATTAATTTGATTTTTAAAAATATTTTTGCCCTGATTTACATATATTTGTGTAGTGTACATAGAGGTGATTGCACAATAGCTTAAAATGAAGTCTTACTCTTGTATGTTGTGGGAGTGGATATAGGTTTGTTGGGGGCTGTGGGTATGTGGAGTAAGAGCATGCGGGTGGGTGGGTGGGTGTGGGGTTTGTGGGGGTCTGCGTGTATGGCCGTGCGAGGGAGTGTGGGTTCATGCATATGGTGGAGTGTGCATGTGGGACTCAGCCTATGAACACACACACGCACTCCCTGCCTGCACGCACATTCCCTGCCTCCATATGAACACGCACACTCCCTGCCTGTCTGCAGACACGCACACACGCAGATGCAGGCGGCAAGCACCCACAGGTGTCTGCAGCGCTTCTTTCAGGGGTTGCACCACTAATCTTGGGGTGTATGTCCACCCTCATGCACCCCCTATGCATTGCTAATGCCTGCTTGCCTGCTTGCATGTGCACACCCCCATATCCACACCTACACCCACCCACCTGTGCTCCTCCATCTGGCGATGCAGTCAGCAGCCATGTGGCGCTGGAGCAAGGCAGGGGGCAGGAAGGGAGTGAAATGGCTGGGGGCAGGGTGGGGTGGGGCTGGGCTGTTCAGTCCTGCTGAGGCTCCCCCTGGGTCCTACTGCCCCTGGCTCTTGTCTGCTTTGACAGGCTGCCAGGGCAGATAAATATTAATTTTCTAAATTTTTAAGGGGCCCTGTGGGCCAGATAGAATGGCCTGGTGGGCCATATTTTGCCTGCCCCTGTTACAAACACTATTTACCTTTCAGATAAATCTGGGTCATATTCTTAACAGATAAATAATGCAACATAGCTTCATCTACACCAGGAATGGCAATTATTTCAGCTGATGGGCTGCTTAACAACTTCTGGTGAGCTGTTGAAGCCAGCAAGCGTAGCCCCCCGATCCCCACCCCTCCAGACAGGTGCCCCTACTTGCTGAACATCATTTTGGTACTGGAAGTCCTGCTTCCTAACCCCTGACTTTTGCCACCAGTCCATCCTCTTGCCCTCCCCCTTTTGGGAGTGGGGTTTGCCATCTTGGAACAGGGGGAAAAAAATCATATACTAAAACTCAAACCTCTACTATAACATTTTATATAGAGAGAGGTGATTGCATAGTAAATCGAAATAAAGTCTTACTCTTGTGTATTGTCTGTGTGGGGGGGTGTAGTTTGTGAAGGGGTGGGGGGCTTGGGGGTTGGGTGGGCTTTGAGGGGGTGTGGGCACCCTGCCACATGCCCCCTCCATAGCACACAGCCCCTGCCATTGGTGGCAGCAGCAGCAAGTGGTGGGCCCTTAGGGTGCTCATGGCCTGCAGCAGGCAGAGCCCTACATTAAAGCTCATGTGGTAAGCTTTAATTAAAGCGCCCCTGCAGCCATTTTGAAATGCAGGGACACTGAATACATGGGATGTGGAGGCTGCTGGAGCATGCTAATTAGCTTGCTCTTAATCAGCATGCTCCAGCAGACTCGCAGCAAACTTTTAATAGAGTCTGCTCCAGCGCGTGCTAATTGGCACATGTCAGAGCAGAGCTCCAGCACATGTATAGGTGCCATTTGAGAACTCATGGAGATCAGGTGAGGTCCTAGATGATTGGAAAAAGGCAAATATAGTGCGCATTCTTAACTAAGGGAAGGCAGAGGATCTGGAAAACTACAGATTACTCAGCATGACCTCAATACCTGGAAACATCATAGAGCAGGTCCTCAAGGACTCTATTATGAAGCACCTACAGGAGAACAAGGTGATCAGGATCAACCACCATGGATTTGCCAAAAGCAAGTCTTGCCTGACCACCCCAATTTCTTTCTATGATAAAGTGATAGGCTCTGTGAATATTGGGAGAGCAGTGGATATGATAAACTTTGACTTGAGCAAGGCTTTTGACACTGTCTGTGTTTTGACACTGTCTCAGGACATTCTGCTTAACAAGCGAAGGGAGAACAGATTAATAGAAAGTACTGTAAAGTGGGTAAATCACTGGATTATCATTTTCAGCAAGTAGTCATCAGTGGCTTGATGTCCAGTTGAGAGGAAATACCAAGTGGGGTTCCCCAGGGGTCTGTCCTGGGTCTGGGACTGTTCAGTATGTTCATTAATGATTTGGACGATGGGATGGAGTGCACAATTAGCAAATCTGCAGACACTAAATTGAGTGGAGTTGCAGACACTCTGGAGGCTAGGGATACATTAAGAGTGACCCATATTGATTGTAGAAACAGTTCAGAATCAATTGGATTAGATTCAGCAAGGACAAGTGCAAAGTGCTGCACTTGGGACAGAATAATTGCATGCACAGATACAAATTGGGGAATGATACAGACTAGGGTGCAGTACTGCAGGACCGGGGGGTTATACCAAGACCCTAAACTGAATATGAAGGCACAGTCATGCTCCTGTTGCCAAAAAAAAATTCACAGAATACTAGTTGTATCTGCAGGAGTGTCATTTGCAAATTAGGGGAAGTGATTCTTTCATTCTATTAAGAACTGGCAAGGCCTCACCCGAAGTATTTGCTCAGTTTGGGGTCACACGCTTCACAAAGGATGTGGACATAATGGAAAAAGTTTGGAAGAGAGCTACAAAAATGATTAGGGTCCTGGGAAGCGAGACTTACGAGGAAAGGCTGAAAGAACTTGGATAACTGAGTCTGAAGAAGACAAAACTGAGGGGGGATTTGATAACAGTCTTCAAATATCTGAAAAAAATGGTTGTAGAAAGGATGAAGATGGATTTTCTTTGTGGCCATAGGGGACAGAACTAGGAGCAGTGACCTCAAGCTGCATCAGAGGAAATGTAGGTTGGAGTTGAGGAGAAAATTCCTGATTATGAGGGTGATCAAACACTGGACCTACACAAATTGTGGGCTCTTCATCCTTGAAAGTTTTTAGCACCAGTTTGGACAGACACTTGGCTGGGATGGTTTGGTCAGATACATAAATACATAGATGTTAGGGTCGGAAGGGACCTCAATAGATCATCTAGTCCAACCCCCTGCAAAAGCAGGAAAGAGTGCTGGGTCTAGATGACCCCAGCTAGATGCTCATCTAACCTCCTCTTGAAGACCCCCAGGGTAGGGGAGAGCACCACCTCCCTTGGGAGCCCGTTCCAGACCTTGGCCACTCGAACTGTGAAGAAGTTCTTCCTAATGTCCAATCTAAATCTGCTCTCTGCTAGCTTGTGGCCATTGTTTCTTGTAACCCCCGGGGGCGCCTTGGTGAATAAATACTCACCAATTCCCTTCTGTGTACCCGTGATGAACTTAAAGGCAGCCACAAGGTCGCCTCTCAACCTTCCCTTGCGGAGGCTGAAAAGGTCCAGTTTCTCTAGTCTCTCCTCATAGGGCTTGGTCTGCAGGCCCTTGACCATACGAGTGGCCCTTCTCTGGACCCTCTCCAGGTTATCCGCATCCTTCTTGAAGTGTGGCGCCCAGAATTGCACGCAGTACTCCAACTGCGGTCTGACCAGCGCCCGATAGAGGGGAAGTATCACCTCCTTGAACCTATTCGTCATGCATCTGCTGATGCACAATAAAGTGCCATTGGCTTTTTGGATGGCTTCGTCACACTGCCGGCTCATGTTCATCTTGGAGTCCACTAGGACTCCAAGATCCCTTTCCACCTCTGTGCCACCCAGCAGGTCATTCCCTAGGCTGTAGGTGTGCTGGACATTCTTCCTCCCTAGGTGCAGCACTTTGCATTTCTCTTTGTTGAACTGCATCCTGTTGTTTTCTGCCCACTTGTCCAACCTATCCAGGTCTGCCTGCAGCTGTTCCCTGCCCTCCGGCGTGTCCACTTCTCCCCATAGCTTTGTGTCATCTGCAAACTTGGACAGAGTACATTTCACTCCCTCGTCCAAGTCACTGATGAAGACATTAAAGAGTATCGGTCCAAGGACCGAGCCCTGCAGGACCCCACTGCCCACACCCTTCCAGGTCGAGACCGACCCATCCACCACGACTCTCTGGGTGCGGCCCTCTAGCCAATTCGCCACCCACCGGACTGTGTAGTCATCCACATCATAGCCTCTTAACTTGTTCACCAGTATGGGGTGGGATACTGTATCAAAGGCCTTCCTGAAGTCTAAGTATACGACATCCACCCCTCCTCCTGTGTCCAGGTGTTTCGTAACCTGGTCATAGAAAGAGACTAGATTGGTCAGGCACGATCTGCCCGCCACAAACCCGTGCTGGTTTCCCCTCAGCATAATTTGCCCTGCTGGGCTCTCACAAATGTGAGCCTTGATAATTTTTTCAAAGACTTTACCAAGGATGGAGGTGAGACTGACTGGCCTATAGTTGCCCGGGTCCTCCTTCCTCCCCTTTTTGAAAATGGGGACCATGTTAGCCCTTTTCCAGTCCTCCGGGACTTGGCCCATGCGCCACGAGCGTTCGAATATTCCCGCCAGTGGCTCTGCAATGATGTTGGCCAGTGCCTTCAGCACCCTCGGATGGAGCTCATCCGGGCCTACCAACTTAAAGGCATCCAGTTCTTCCAAGTGACTCTGCACCACCTCAGGATCTACGCATGGAAGTCTGGCACCTTGCTGCTGCCTCCCTACAACCCCAGTGAGAGACTTGTCGTGCCCCTCGCTTAGGAACACTGAGGCAAAGAACTCGTTGAGGAGTTCAGCCTTGTCCCCCCTGTCTGTCACCAATTGTTTCTGCCCATTTAGCAGGGGTCCTATTCCTCCCTGGGCCTTCCTTTTACTCCCTATATATCTAAAAAACAATTTCTTGTTGTCTTTTACTTGGGTTGCCATCCTCAGCTCCATGGTAGCTTTGGCCCGCCTAACTGCCTCCCTACAAGCACGAGCAGAGGAGGTATATTCATCTTTAGTGATCTCACCTTGTTTCCACTTTTTATGTGCTCCCCTTTTGGCCCTTAGGCTGCCCTGGATTTCTCTGGTCAGCCACGGAAGCCTCCTGGCCCCTTTCCCTCTTTTGCCTCGCTCGAGGATCGTCTTGTTTTGTGCCCGAAAGATCGTTTCCTTAAGGCACAGCCACCCTTCTTGGGCTCCCATCCCTTCAAAACTCCTACTCTGCAGTGCGTCCTTGACTAATCGCCTGAGTGCATTGAGATCAGCTTTCCTAAAGTCTAGCACTTTCACCCTACTAGTTACCTTACCCACTCGACGTCTTATGTTGAATTCTATTATTAGGTGATCACTGTCTCCCAAATGGCTACCGATCTGGAGGTCCCCTATCATGTCATCCCCTGTTGCCAATACCAGATCCAGTATGGCATTCCCTCTAGTGGGACCATGTACCTCCTGTGTCAGGTGGAGGTCCTGTACACAGGTTAGAAACCTGCGTGAGCAGTGGGACTTTGCTGTCTGCGTCTCCCAGCAGATGTCTGGGTAGTTTAGGTCCCCCATGACTACCACCTTTTTAGCTTTTATGGTCTCTGAGAGTTGCCTCAGGAGCCCCGCATCTATTTCTTCCCCTTGATGTGGGGGTCTGTAGCAGACCCCTACCACCAAATCCCTTTCTCCTTGCCCCCCATGTAGCCTAACCCACAATCCTTCTACTTCCTCAACCTCGGATTCTGTCTTGATGAGGGTTGATGTATAATGCTCACTGACATAGAGCGCAACCCCTCCCCCTTTCTTCCCCGACCTGTCCTTTCTATACAATCTATAGCCCTCAATATGTACCGCCCAGTCATGGGATGAGTCCCACCAGGTTTCTATTAGCCCCACTAAGTCATAGGTGTTTAGTGCAAGCAGGAGCGCTAGTTCGTCCTGCTTGTTCCCCATGCTCCTAGCATTAGTATATAGGCACTTGAGCCCTGCGACTGGTGCCTTTGCTGCTCCCCCACTCTGAGTCCCAAGGGGCCCATTGTTTCTTACCTTCTTGATTCTTACCTGTTCTGTAGTGCTGGTCTCCCCATGGCTTTCAGGTTTCCAATGCTCTCTTTCTTCAGGCTGGTCTGTCCTTGTGGGTGCCACATGGTTTGGTGGTCCACAGCTTCCCCTGCCCTCGTACTCCCCTCCCCCCGATGAGCCTAGTTTAAAGCCCGCCGGAGGAGATCCGCCAACCTAGAAGAAAACACACGCTTACCTTTGGGGGACAGGTGAAGCCCATCCCAGCTGAGCATGTCCCTCGTCGTGATGTGCGGGTCATTGTCCAGGAAGCCGAAGTCTGCCTCGAGACACCACTGCCAAAGCCGCCTTGGTTTCTCGGATGCAGTTCTCCTGCCGTCTTCCTCATCCGGTCACTGGTAGGATGGAAGAGAAAACCACCTGTGCACTGAACTCCTTCAGCACGCCGCCCAGAGCACTGTAGTCCGCCATCAGGTGATCGGGGGTTCTCCTGGCTGCATCATTAGTACCCACATGGACTAGGACCATGGGGTAGTAATCGGTGGGCTTGATCCTGGCCTGGATTACCTCCGTCACATCCCGAATCTTTGCTCCAGGGAGGCACCACACCTCTCGTGCTGAGGGGTCCTGGCGACAGATGGGTCTTTCCGTACCTCTCAGGATGGAGTCGCCTATGACGAGCACTCGTCGCCGCCTCCTCTGGATCCTCGTGGATCTCTCGACCTGTTCAGAGTGTGAAGAACATGGTGTTTCTTCTTGCCCAAGGGTTTCCTCCTCCCCTTCCATCACCTGCATGGTCGCCAGGGCCTTGTACCTGTTCACCAGTCGGACTGGAGAAGCTGGTACCGGTTCGCTGCGAGCTGCTCCGGTCCTGGCTGTGACCGTCTGCCACTCTGCTGTGGAGGGCATTCCCCGGGCTGCTTCTTCCTTCGGTGCCTGGGCCTGCAGGGAAAGGAAATAACTGTCAATTTCATCCTCCACCTCCCTGATCCCCCTCAGCCTGCTAACCTCCTCCCAGAACTCCCTCACCTGCGCCTCCAGAGCCCTAAGACGGGCACCTGCTGGACAGGTGTGGGGGCCCCCAATCTCTGCCCCCCCCCGGCCCTGCTGGGGATCCCCCGCAGGCCAGGAGGTAGGGGGACATCAGCTCCCCCATGGGCTCGGTCTGGGTGGAGGCCTCAGACCAGCCCCGGGTAGCCTTGTCCCCCTGGGCAGAGGCCCTAGCAGCACTCCTCGTAGACACCATTCCATAAGCTGCTGTTTGTAGACCTGTGTGGTGTCTACACCCTACCCGTACAGGAGTCTCACTCCTGGCCCTCCTGGCCCGCCCGCCGGCGCGAACGCCTGCGCAAACGCTGGTGTGCTCTTACAGAGCGCGCCTGTTTGCGCGCTCTGTTCGCGCCGCGTGGCTCGGGAGCGCGGCTCCCTACCGGCTCAGCTATATGGTACCTGGGGGGCTTCCCCTCCGGATCCGGCTCAGCTGCGCCAGGTCCCTCCGCCCCACTTACCTTCGGGGGATCAGCTGCTGCTGCCCCCGCTGCCGATTCCTCTGCTGCTGCTGCCGCCGCCGCCGCCTCCGGTCAGTCAGTTGGTAAAGGGGCACACGTGCGTGCGGGACACACGTGTGCTTGACTCCTCTCCTCTCCTTCCCACTGCTGGTTCCCGAGTGCTGGAACTACGTCACCCCGCGGCTTTAAAGCCCGCAGTTTGAATTACCCGCCCCGCTCCAACGGCCAATCAGGCACCCCGGTCTACCCGGAAGTGCCTGCCAGCAGTTCCGCCCCTACGCTCCCCCGCTGGGGGGATCCGCTGCCACAGGAGCCTGCTCCCCCAAGGGTTAGCCCCGGGGGTGCTCCCTGGCCTGGGGGGACAGTCCCTTCCCTAGCCCTCCCTGTTTGCACGCTCTGTTCAGGGACTAGACTAGGTGACCTTGTGAGGTCCCTTCAATCCCTACTTTTCTATGATCCTGTTCTGCTTTTAGAATATTTGTAGAATATTTTTTTCAGGGTACAAAAAATGTGTATCCTGAAAAATGCTGATAAGTTGGCAGTGTAAGAAAACCATGGTCACCTGAAGCCTATATTAACCGTGGAGGAATGGAGGAGGAGGAAGTTTACAAGTTCTTTTCTGGAGGGGAAAAAAAAGTTAACTTTTATTTCCAGTAAGGTTTATTTCATTTGTAATATGACAATGTGCTCTGTTGGAGAGTTAGACATTTCAATGTATAATACAAAAGTTAGGCAAGTTGCTTCTGAGTTGCCAGCAGGAACGTGTGCGAGTAAAATAACTCCAAAGCTGAGATACTTTTCTAGACTGTACATGTATACATTTGATTTATTTTTACAATTGAAAAATCTCTGCAACAGATTTTCTTAATGATTATTTGCTTGGCTCTGTTCTTAATTATTTTACTTGTTTTTATTCCTCCTAACTTTGCACAGGGGGTTGAGGTGTGTTTTCCATTTTCCTTCACAACTAGTTTCTGAATGCTATGGTTAGCATGCTTAATGGAATATTAACAATCCCACCATTAATAATGCCTAGAAGAGGAAAAATGGATATGTCCTTAATAGGGCTGTGCAAAATGTCATCAAGTGTTTCGTTTTGAAGCTGTCTCCATGCGTTTTGAGCTTGAAACAGCAAAATCAAAAAGAAATGAAAAACTTCCAAACAGCTTTGAAATGAAATGAGGGCACTCGAAATGTGTCAAGTTTTGAAGCAGCCCGGTGGCAGGAGGCTGGGGAGAGCCAGGGCTGTGCTCCGAGTGGCTCTGCCCATGGAGCTCAGCCCAGCGGTGGGAGGCGGAGAGCCAGGGCTGCGCTCCACTTCCCACTGCCAAGCTGAGCTTAATGGGGCTGCAGAGCCGCTCAGAGCACAGCTCTGCCTCTCCCCTGCCTCCCGCCACCAGGCTGGATGATAGGAGGTTGTCTCTGCTGCCTGGGGCCAGCGACAGCATTGGTCTTCCCTGGCGCTGGGCGCAGGCTGTGCCCAGCGCCGGTCCCAGGAGTCAGTGGCAGCCTCCTGTCATCTGGCACAGATCTGGGGACCCTCACCCCCAGGAGAAGTCTGGCATAGCCCCGCAGCCCTCCTGGTAGTGCAGGCCCCTGGATCTGCGCACTGGATGACAGGAAGCTGCTGCTACTGGCAAGTATCACAAGTTTGGGTTTTTGAAGTTTGACATGCTGTTTCTCAGAAACCTCTGCACCTGTCTCCTTGAAACTTGGCAGGCTTCATACCCTCAGAAAGGGCTACCATCCCTGCAATCGCCATCCAAATCAGGCAAGAAATGACAAAGTTTAAGGCATTTTCATGATTCCCCGTTATAGCCTACGGGCGAAACGTCAAAACAGCGAAACAGTTTTGATGAAACGAAACGGAACAGCACTTCAAAACGAAACAAAATGATGAAATGAAATGCTGTCCCTTCGAAACAGCGAAACAAACATCGAAACAAAATGATGGTGTTTTGCACAGCCCTAGTCCTTAATCCTCTGGATTTGGAGTACAAGAATTAGATTCTGAATTAGATTCAGAGCTCTCTGTATAACTTGTAGAAATAGGAATATGGAAATTGTATCAAGAGAGAATTATGTGAGTTCTTCAGGTGGAGTAATGGTATTTGCAAGATTGAAGCAAAACTTTGTATCTGTTTTGGTCTGCCTCAGGTCTCAATCTATAGAATGGAAACAATGCTTTCTTCTTCTCCTGGAGTATTGTAAATTCACTTAAGATTAGTTTGATAACTGAGTATGTGGGCCATGTGAGGATCTTTAAAGAGTAACTGAAGATGGTTTACACCATTCAAAATGGAGAACATTGAATAGGCATTAACTAATACCTCACTAGTGGTGGAAAAAATGACATCCAGTTAAACACATTGTGTATAATGTGTGATGTGGCAAGGATTAAGCACAGAGAGCAACTAAACTAGTGTCATGAGGACAGTAGAGAATTGTACAGAGAGGCTTGAGAGGTTAAATGAGTGTAGATAATTATCCAGTTGCGTTTCCTTTGTATAATGTGGAGTGCATAGTGGGCACCATGAGGAAACTATAGTATAAAGAAGCTCATGTACAATAGAACGTAACAGGTCAAAGCTATTTTGATTGTGTAGGAGACTGTATGTGAGAGAGTGTTTCATCTCAGCCACTGGTTGGATGCAAGTCCGAGTATCTTAAAATGGTTATGTTTAAATGAATATTTGAACTAACATAATATCAGTGGATAAAATATAGATCTTAGAGTTGGCAGTAATAGATACTATTGTTAGCAGTTAAGGAATAAAGGGACGAGAAGAACCATGTACCATCTTGCTGAGATTATTGGTCCCTCTAGATCTGCTGTAAGACATGCAACGAAGCTTGTGTGTACTGTCCACCTGCTATTCTGTGTATGACGGACTGCCCTCTCTAGTGTTGGCTATATTTTAATTGCTACTGAATTCTGAGCTAACAAGTCTCATTTTTGCTCTCTGAGTTAAAATGAGCCTTTTGAAAGGAAATCCAAGAACTTTTTGGGGAGTGAGGGTTTCTACTTTCCTTGACTTATTGCTAGTAATTCCAGTGGTCATATTTCCCTGAACAAACCATGGCAAACTAAATGGTGGACATTTGGCCTTAACCACAGGGAAAAAAGTGCCATGCAGCAATCAAGATGCATCTTGATAACATTTCCATTGCTGCTCCCACAATGATTAGCCAAAGCAAAACAAAAGCCTCTAAATGAAAGCAATAGCAAATTAAAGACTAATAAAACTTACTCAACAAGTTAATTCTATTTTCCACTTGGGTACTACTCAAAAGCTCCTATGGAAATTTGTGTCTGGAGTAAAAAGTAAGTATGCTTCTGTGAGGAGGCGGGGGGTGAAATTAACTCCCTCACAATAAAAGCAAAATTACTTTCCTCTGATTTGTTTGGCAGAGTTGCTATTTAAATGTCTTCCTCATACTTGAAGATTGAAGGGCCTTTGTGATTTGTGGGAGAAATTTGAGGGAGTCAGGTATCCATAGTACACTGCCTATGTTCTTATCTTGTTTCCTCTTTCTTGTGTTACATTATTCTCCTGTCAAAATAGATGTTGGAGGTTTCTAAAATCAAGTGATCACCTAATAATAGAATTCAACATAAGATGTTGAGTGGGTAAGGTAACTAGTAGGGTGAAAGTGCTAGACTTTAGGAAAGCTGATCTCAATGAACTCAGGCGATTAGTCAAGGACGCACTGCAGAGTAGGAGTTTTGAAGAGATGGGAGCCCAAGAAGGGTGGCTGTGCCTTAAGGAAACGATCCTTCGGGCACAAAGCAAGACGATCCTCGAGCGAGGCAAAAGAGGGAAAGGGGCCAGGAGGCTTCCGTGGCTGACCAGAGAAATCCAGGGCAGCCTAAGGGCCAAAAGGGGAGCACATAAAAAGTGGAAACAAGGTGAGATCACTAAAGATGAATATACCTCCTCTGCTCGTGCTTGTAGGGAGGCAGTTAGGCGGGCCAAAGCTACCATGGAGCTGAGGATGGCAACCCAAGTAAAAGACAACAAGAAATTGTTTTTTAGATATATAGGGAGTAAAAGGAAGGCCCAGGGAGGAATAGGACCCCTGCTAAATGGGCAGAAACAATTGGTGACAGACAGGGGGGACAAGGCTGAACTCCTCAACGAGTTCTTTGCCTCAGTGTTCCTAAGCGAGGGGCACGACAAGTCTCTCACTGGGGTTGTAGGGAGGCAGCAGCAAGGCGCCAGACTGCCATGCGTAGATCCTGAGGTGGTGCAGAGTCACTTGGAAGAACTGGATGCCTTTAAGTCGGCAGGCCCGGATGAGCTCCATCCGAGGGTGCTGAAGGCACTGGCCAACATCATTGCAGAGCCACTGGCGGGAATATTCGAATGCTCGTGGCACACAGGCCAAGTCCCGGAGGACTGGAAAAGGGCTAACATGGTCCCCATTTTCAAAAAGGGGAGGAAGGAGGACCCGGGCAACTATAGGCCAGTCAGTCTCACCTCCATCCTTGGTAAAGTCTTTGAAAAAATTATCAAGGCTCACATTTGTGAGAGCCCAGCAGGGCAAATTATGCTGAGGGGAAACCAGCACGGGTTTGTGGCGGGCAGATCGTGCCTGACCAACCTAGTCTCTTTCTATGACCAGGTTACGAAACACCTGGACACAGGAGGAGGGGTGGATGTCGTATACTTAGACTTCAGGAAGGCCTTTGATACGGTATCCCACCCCATACTGGTGAACAAGTTAAGAGGCTATGACGTGGATGACTACACAGTCCGGTGGGTGGCGAATTGGCTAGAGGGCCGCACCCAGAGAGTCGTGGTGGATGGGTCGGTCTCGACCTGGAAGGGTGTGGGCAGTGGGGTCCTGCAGGGCTCGGTCCTTGGACCGATACTCTTTAATGTCTTCATCAGTGACTTGGACGAGGGAGTGAAATGTACTCTGTCCAAGTTTGCAGATGACACAAAGCTATGGGGAGAAGTGGACACGCCGGAGGGCAGGGAACAGCTGCAGGCAGACCTGGATAGGTTGCACAAGTGGGCAGAAAACAACAGGATGCAGTTCAACAAAGAGAAATGCAAAGTGCTGCACCTAGGGAGGAAAAATGTCCAGCACACCTACAGCCTAGGGAATGACCTGCTGGGTGGCACAGAGGTGGAAAGGGATCTTGGAGTCCTAGTGGACTCCAAGATGAACATGAGCCGGCAGTGTGACGAAGCCATCCAAAAAGCCAATGGCACTTTATTGTGCATCAGCAGATGCATGACAAATAGGTTCAAGGAGGTGATACTTCCCCTCTATCGGGCGCTGGTCAGACCGCAGTTGGAGTACTGCGTGCAATTCTGGGCGCCACACTTCAAGAAGGATGCGGATAACCTGGAGAGGGTCCAGAGAAGGGCCACTCGTATGGTCAAGGGCCTGCAGACCAAGCCCTACGAGGAGAGACTAGAGAAACTGGACCTTTTCAGCCTCCGCAAGAGAAGGTTGAGAGGCAACCTTGTGGCTGCCTATAAGTTCATCACGGGGGCACAGAAGGGAATTGGTGAGTATTTATTCACCAAGGCGCCCCCGGGGGTTACAAGAAACAATGGCCACAAGCTAGCAGAGAGCAGATTCAGACTGGACATTAGGAAGAACTTCTTCACAGTTCGAGTGGCCAAGGTCTGGAATGGGCTCCCAAGGGAGGTGGTGCTCTCACCTACCCTGGGGGTCTTCAAGAGGAGGTTAGATGAGTATCTAGCTGGGGTCATCTAGACCCAGCACTCTTTCCTGCTTATGCAGGGGGTCGGACTCGATGATCTATTGAGGTCCCTTCCAACCCTAACATCTATGAATCTGTAAGTGTGTTGATTTGGAGGCGTGGTATGTAAAATGGATATGAAAATGGTTATGTAAGGTATATAATGGGGGACTGAAACACTAGTTTGTCTGCACTAGGGATTTCCAGCAGTGCTAATTTCCCTTATGTAGACAACCTGCAATTATTACTAGTGTAATCTATGATGACAGATGCTGTTCTTTATACTGGTTCAATATATCTGCACCAGAAATTTCCTTAATGCAGACTGGTATTTAATCTAACCAGAAGCAAAAGTTACTATTTCTTTAGAGCTATAAGATAAGGACTTTACATATACTTGGTGGTTTAGCCAAGGCAGGCATCTTTTTTTTTTTTTAGTTCATATACCTGGTTCTAAAGCTTTTGGCAATGTTTTTGAATTGGGTGTGCTTTTACCAACAAATATTATTTGAATGTTACACTAGAGTGACAGAGATATTTTCACTGGATATATACAAAGGATGATCCAGTGGTTAGTGTTGTCCTGGGACTCAGGAGTTCTAGCTCTATAAGTACCTTAGATAAAAATAAAGAATAAATGGGTAACTGCACAACTAAAAAATCCTCTAAGTTAGGACTGAATGTTGATTAAACCTTTTGATGAATTATGCAAAGAGAATGAGTACGGAGGGAGTCTTCTAATAACATTGACCTCTGCCACAACACAGGACATCCTAGAACCAAAATCCACTCAGCTGGAAAATTGAGTGAGTTGTGGGAGTGGAGCAGGACGATGCTGTGACTCAGATGCTGTCACTGTGCTATGCTTGCCTGCATGATTAGATTGACACAAAGCTTTAAGTAGAGAAAAGAAGGTGTCAGGAAGCTCCAATAGATTTCGTCTCACGCCAGTATGTGTATCACCTTTCCTCTGACAGATCCCTCCCCCACTCGGTCCTTCACAACGCAGGGCTTCCCTGAAGAGCTAAAGGCATGGATTTCTCTCATGTTGAAGTCGGGGTGGGGAGGATGGATTATATTGCTTTTTAAAAGAGTAAGAATGTTGGGTAGAAAAGGAAGGTTCCTTATTCAGGCACCAATTCCTTCAACACAAGGATCAACATTTTTCAAAAGCTCCGAGTGATTTTTTGCATACCATAATTTTGGCATGCAGAAGTTCAACTGCTTTTAAAAATGGGTCTGTGTAACCAGGTTCATACTCCAAGGGTGGCTGGAATGCATCCTGGCGGCCACGCAACCCTTACCCCGCTTTGCTCTGGGGCACCCTCCTTATCACTCACCCACCATGCCATTGAGTAATTATTCGATTGAAAGGAAAGATGCCTAGTAAGTCCTAGAGTGAGCCCTAGTTCTTCTAGATGCCAGCTAGTTTTCCCAAGGTACCAGTTAGCCTTAATGACTTTGGTGGACATTTGTCCCCAACCCAATACCAGGCCACCTCAGGCCTTTCTACCTTTGTTGGGGTCTCAGCCCCTTTTCTCTTGTTGGTTCCTTTAGCCCTAGGCCCACTGTACTAGGCAAGACTTTTGGGTCCCAGCTCAAATCTTGCCCTCTCAGATTGTGCCCTGCTTGGGCTATGGGCCACTAGCCCTGATCTTGCCCAACTAGCACTGTCTCCACCCTGCTTCAGCCACCGAGCTCAATCTGGGCCCCTAGCCTTGGTCTCACCCATCTAGGGCTATCTCTGCCCAGCCTCAGGCACTGCACCTGCTCTGGCTCAACTTGTGCTCCTGGCCCCAGGGTCCTTCATGCCGGGCCCCTGGCCCTGGCTCTGCCCTCCCTGGGCACTGAGCCCCCTGGCTCTTGTGCAGCTCCTGTCCAAACTAGGCTTTCTCTCTCTCACTCCAGGCTTAGAACTGACCCCGCAGGTCTGAGATCCAAATCAAGGCCACTAAACACTGGGGCCTCCTAGCACTCCACTGTGGGTTAAACCCCTAGGCATTCCTCAGGCACACTGCCATGGCCTCTGCTCACACCCCTTTCAGCCACTTGCAAACCACCAGTAGAAACTATAACCCAGCAGTAAGCCTTCTCGCAAACACAACTAAACCCCCTCTGGGTCCAAACAAAGAATAAACTCAACCACCTGGGTGACAGTGATCATCACCTGCTGGAATTTACTATCCAGGGCAGGGTGGTGAAAGCAAGCAGCAAGGTAGAGGTTCTCAACTTCAGGAGGGCTGACTTCTGTAAGCTAAGAAGGCTAGTAGGAGGCACATTGGGGTCTCAGAGCTTCGTTGAGATGGGAGTCCAAGACGGGTGGTTGTTCCTCAAGGAGACAATCCTCTGAGCTCAAAGGGAGTCAGTCCCAATGAGCACCAAGGGGGGCAGGAGTGCTAAGAAGCCCCCATGGCTCGGCAAAAGCATCCAGGGATGCCTGAAGGCAAAAAAGGAGGCATACAAACAGTGGAAACAAGGAGCTATCACCAAGGAGGATTACATCTCTATTGCTCGGGATTGCAGGGAGGCGGTTAGGAAGGCCAAGGCAGAGATGGAGCTAGGGCTAGCGATCAGAATTAAGGATAATAAGTCCTTTTTTCGAATACATAGGGAGTAAGAAGGAGGCACCGGCTAATGTAGGGCCCCTACAGGATAGGCGTGGCAATCTGATGATTGCACCAAATGAAAAAGCTGACCTCTTTAACGAATTCTTTGCCTCTATATTCCTGAACAGGGACCGAGCTATCTCCCCCACTAGAATTGTGGACGGACCCAGGGGAGGCACCGCCATGCCTAGGGTCAGGGATGACCTAGTTAGGGAACTTTTGGAGGGGCTGGATGTGTTTTATATCAGTAGGTCCAGATGTTCTTCACCCAAGGGTGCTGAGGGAATTGGCGGGGGCATAGTGGGGCCCCTGGCATGGCTCTGAGCACTTGTGGGGCACTAGCCATGTACCAGAGGATTGGAAAAGGGCCAGTGTGGTCCCCATTTACAAGAAGGGGAGAAAAGAGAACCCTGGCAATTATAGCCCAGTCAGTCTTACCTTAGTCCTTGGGAAGACCTTGAGAAAATTATCAAGGAGCACATTTGCAAGGGCCCAGCAGGAGAGATAATGCTTAAGGGCAACCAACACGGGTTCATTGAGGGCAGGTCCTACCTGACTAACCTGTTTTCTTTTTATGATCAGGTCACAAAGTCCCTGGACGAGGGTATCGGAGTGGATATCATCTTCCTGGACTTTAAGAAGGCCTTAAACAGTTTTCCACCACATTCCCTTAAAAAAAACTAAGTGACTGTGGCATTGATGCTTACACAGTCAGATGGGTGGCAAATTGGCTAGATGGTCGCACCTAGAGAGTGGTGGTGAATGGGTCATTTTTGAGCTGGAGGGAAGTGGGCAGTGAAGTCCCCCAGGGCTTGGTCCTGAGGCCTGTACTGTTCAACGTGTTTATCTGTGATTTGGATGTGGGTGTGGAAAGCACGCTGTCCAGATTTGCTGACAACACCAAGTTGTGGGGCAAGGTGGGCACACTGGAGGGGAGGGACAGAATCCAGCTAGATCTAGACAGGTTACACAGGTGGGCAGATGAGAATAGGATGGAGTTCAATGCAGACAAGTGCAGGGTGCTGCATCTCGGGAGAAGGAACCAGCAACACACCTATAGGCTGGGGAACACCCTTCTTGTCCACACGGTGGCAGAAAGGGATCTTGGAGTCATTGTTGACTCCAGGATGAACATGAGCCACTAATGTGAGGAAGTGGTCAGTAAGGCTAACTGCACCTTGTCGTGCATCTACAGATGCATCACAAGCAGGTCCAGGAAGGTGATCCTTCCCCTCAATGCAACACTGGTTAGGCCGCAGTTGGAGTACTGAGTCCAATTCTGGGCACTGTACCTCAAGAGGGATGTGGCTAGCATTGAGAGGGTCCAGAGGAGGGCCACTTGCATGGTCAAGGGGCAGCAGGGCAGGCCCTACGAAGAGAGGCTAAAGGGCCTGAACCTATTCAGCCTCCACAAGAGAAGGCTGAGAGGGGATCTGGTGGCCGTTTACAAACTCACCAGGGAGGACCAGCGGGAACTGGGGAGGCTCTGTTCCCCCGGGTACCACCCAGGGTTACTAGGAATAACGGCCACAAATTGTTAGAGAGAAGGTTCAGGCTAGACATCAGAAGACATTGCTTTACAGTTAGGGCTGCCAGGCTCTGGAATGGGCTCCCAAGTGAGGTGGTGCTCTTTCTTACCTTGGGGGTCTTCAAGAGGAGGCTGGACAGATATTTGGCTGGGGTGATATGATCCTGGCACCTGTTCCTGCCTGGGGACTGATGATCTGTTTAGGTCCCTTCCAACCCTAAGTACTATGATACTATGAATGGCTACTTGCCTGCATAACAAGGCTTCCCCTTACCCCAGGGTATGTTTCCCTGCAGAGTATCAGCACTCTGTTCACCTTCCTCCAGGTAACTGGTGCCAGCTAGAAGAGTTCCTACAGTCCCCTTGCTCTGGAGCGCTTGCCTCAGTTGCCTCCACAGCTAGACTGAGCCTCCTGGTTCAGGGCCAGTGTTTATATACTCCCCTACTGGTCACATGCCTCCCTGAGCTACCACAAGTGTTTTCTGATTCACCTTCTGGCTCAGCCTCAAGCTGGCTAACTGCTGCTGGACTCTACCATACTCCTATGTGAGACTGTAGTCCATGGTACTACTGCAACAGCTAGTTCTATGGCAAGTGCTTCCCTCAGATAACTCCCCCAGTACCTGTTTCCCTGGCAGCTCATATTAGGCAGCTTTCCCTGCTTGGGGCTTGCTTATGGTTGTCAACCCTTCAGGGTTGCCCTGGAGTCTCCAGGAATTAGATATAAAGCTCCAGGAGACTGCTGAGACTTCATTAAATGATAGGATGTTCATTAAAATAAACATTAAATGTTGAATCCGATTTATACAGTAGTCCAGTAGGGTTTTTATATGTAATAGTACTGTGCATTTGCCTTCCTGATGTAAAATCACTAATGTCATTGTCACGTAATGAAACCTCCCGGAATAGGTTCAAACGGAGCTGGCAACCCTAGAACTCTGCTGCTCCTTGACCTTTTAAGTAACAGGAGCCTTTGGCTCTCTGTTACAGCCTGATTTTCAGAAAGTGTTTAAAACTTAAGTTTCTCAAACTGTGAAATCCATTAGTTACTTTTGAGGATCTGGGAAATTCATCTTCTTTTCCTTTTAAGTTTTTCTGTTTCCACTCTTTAGTCCCCTTCCCCCACCCCAAGTCACCATCTTTGACAATCCAGCTGTTTCCTGTGGATTATGAAGCTGGAAACATACAGTTATGCTTCAGAAGGACTACGCAAAAATAACAGGTAAAAGTCTTTAGAAAGATGGATGACTTTTTCTTAAATAAGGAAAGTTCTGATTATATAAAACAGAAAAGTTTGTTGTTACCTTCCCCTCCAAACTTTCATAGGCAAGCGATCATGTTTTAATGTTTAGAATAATTTGTTCTTTTTCTCTGCCCCTTTCCTTCGTGGCTATTTTTCCCTCCACAGATACAGGTAATACAAGAAATCAGATCTGAATCTGGCTGTCTCCAAAGTACTTCAGCCTGTCTTGATATGAAGTTTTGTGTCTGCCTCAGACACAAAGTCTGGATTCAAATTACACTGTGGAGCACAGCTTTGATTAGGGATATCTTGTCCTACCCTAAGGCAGAAACATCCCTGTTTAAGCCATCCCAGAAAACGTTTGTCTAACCTGAACCTAACTCTCAGTGACAGATTCCACAGTCTGTCTAGGTAATCTGTCCCAGTGTCTAACCATTGTCATGGTTATAAAGTTACTTCTAATAGCTAACCTAAATTTTCCTTGTTACAGTTTAAGCCTATTATTTCTTTAAGATCAGTCACCCCAGAAAACCCACCCCAGAAAACCAGTTGGGCATCATCTTCTTGAAAACCCCTTTTTGTACTTGAAGGCTCTTATCAAATCCCCCTAACCTTTTCTTCTCCAAACTAAATAACCCTACATCTTCCAACTGTTGGTTGTACATCATGTTTGATAGAGCTCTAATAATTTTTGTTGCTTTCCTCTGAACTCTTTTTTACCATGTATTCCCATATTTCTTAAAGTGCAGTACCCAAAACGGGACATACAACTCCAGGTGTGGCTTCACCAGACCTGAATAAAGTAGCAGAATCTCATGACATTCTATGATTCACCCATGATAATATCATAAATACCATATAAATAATATCATAAATATCATTGCCTTGTTATGCAAGCCTGGGATGCTTTTAGGCTTTTGTAAAAATATCAAATGGTTGACTCGTTTAGCTTGCAATCTGCCATAGATTTCTGTTCTTTTTGTCACAGTTTTTTTCCTATTTGAAGTAATTCTGGTGTCACTGAAAACAGTTTTGCTCAAATCCCACATTAAGTTGAATTCTTGCATTTCTTTCCTTTAGGGCCTGTCATCTGAAACTGTCTGCTGTGCAGGTAGAATGCCAGTCAGTAGGGCCCATGCTCTTTAGGGCCAGGCTGTTAGATAGGGCTTTGCCAGTAAAAGTGTTGGGCCTGTTCCTCTGCATGCATCTGGATATACTCACCTCAAAAAAAGTTTGAATAATCAACAAGGACAGGAAAGGAAATACAGGAAAGTGCTGGGAGTTTAGTGGGGTTTGGATAAAATATTACGTTTTCAGAAGTCTGATGGAGCATTGGTGCTCTTCCTTGTATTCTGCTGCTGCTGCTCTGGGGATCATGCTATACTTGAATACATAAGACAACTTCATCAAATATTCTGTAAGTTCTTTTATAGTATAGTAAGTGAAATGGAAATGGTGCCCATTAGTCAATATGTCCAATTAATGTATTGCTGTTATTGTAGACCTTGTTTTTCAGTAGGCCATGAGTTACTTATTTGGTTTCACAGCAACTGCTGTAATTATCAGTCTTTTTTAAAGCATTAGAAAATGCACGTTTTTTGCAAGAAGAGATGCCCACTTCCTTGCTCTTCTCAACTGTCATTTATGTGGGAAACAGAACTATATGTTATTTCAGTACAGCTTCAGTTTTGATTTTCAGTGACATTCTTTCAAGTTCTGACTGAATTTGGGGTATCCCTCTCTCAATCAGTTGACATGAGTTTTCTGCAGGCAAGAATTATTGAAACAGTGTGTTTCACTTGCAAGTATTTTGAAGGCTGTAGATGTTCCTCACTCTAGTGAGAGGAGGCAAGGAGATGATATGGGGAAATAGAAACAGTAAAATTACCTGCCTAATGGCACAGAGGGAGTCAGTGTCAGTATTTCAACTTGCAAGTTCATATTCTGAGTAAGAAAGGAACTTCTAAGTCCAAACAGACCCCAGAAATGATCTAGAAACTGCACACAACCTGCTCATCCATGTGCTTCGCCACCATCATACCAGTCAGTCAAGGTGGCTTACATACGTATACCATGATTGCATATAAAATGTTTAAAATCCTTGTTCCCTCTTCCCACCTTGCTTAGTTCTGCTTTTTCTTTCCCCTTCCTGTCAAAACATAATGCAAACTTAGGTAGATTGTAGCCAGAAAGGCAATTTACCTTGGCTAAAGAACTAAGGATAAAATGGGATCAATGGGCTTCTGTGACCAGGTGATGATATAACCCTTATGCAGTATAGAAAATTAATTGAAGACAATACATTGACTATACATAAGGTGGAGTAATTGTCTAAGGATACAACAACATTTTGATTTAAAAAAAAACAACAACCCAAATTCCTGTTCTTTTCACCCATATTTTAGGCAAGTTTTTTCAAGTGAATTTTTTTCCTCTTGCAACACTTCTCCCTTCCCCATGGGCATCTCTATATTGAGAAAATGCAAGGTTTTTTGTGTGTGATATCTTTTATTGGACCACCTCCATAGTTAAGACAGACTTAGACAACCATTACTATTCAATGCATTCTTCTTCCAATCTAAGGAAAAAGCAGGCATAGCAAAAATTAAAAGGGTTGTGAAATTTGAGAAGAAATTCCCAGGCAAGCAAATCACAGCAGAACAGATGGTTTGATTAGTGGAACATCAAGACCTTTCAAAAGGGAAGAGGGTCATTATCACCTGCAGTATGAAGAAAAATTATCAGGAGTCAGGTAGATTATAATATGCCATGACATACCATGCAGTGGTTATTAATTCTTGGTTCTTAGTATCCAGCCAGTTCATGAACTTTTGTTCCCAGGCTCACCTTTTGAAGGTGTTTGGTAAATTTCCCTTGAGCACAAGGATACTGAATTCAGAAAGTGAGTAGCTGCTCTATAAAAAGAGTTCTCCTACACATGTTCATGTCTCTTGTAGGCCTCACAGGAGCATTAATCAATATATGCTGCTCACACAAAGGTTTTGTTAAAGCACTGACTTGAGTAGGCCTTGCCAGCAAACCTGACCGATATATGAATTCCTCGCATAAACAATATTTAGCATATAGCCCATACGTGTACTCCTACCAAGAGATGGGCATGGGAGATGATGGTACATGGTAGATTAGTCCAGTACCAGGATGATAGGGCTGGAACAGGAACACAAAAGTCAGAATGTGAAAGACGCCCATGGTACAGGTTGATCTGAGATGTTCAAGATAGAGATGTAATTTGTTTTGATCCCTGCATAAAAGGAGAATTGGAAAGCAGGGAAATTTTGTAGCAGCCTGGGGGAGCCTGCATGGTGTTGTGCCAACTATCTTGTCACAGGGACAAATGTCTTAACTCCTCTGTTCTGATGTACTTGTTAGGCCAAAACATGTTAGGGTTGTGCTAGTAGATAATAAACCTGGCTGAATCTTTACCACCAAATCAAACCTGTGGTCATGCTTTAAGACAAGATTGGTATTGAAATATCCTGACCGTGACTTGTCAACACCACGGTTCCTAAGACTTCACAGACAACACATCAATAACATTCAATGAGGGCAACAACAACACTCTATGACATCTCTGGTCATAATCTTTTTCCTGTGTTTGTTTATTCCAGCATGTAGTTTTAGTTTAGTTTCACTCGCATAGTTTCCCTGAGGGCATTTGGTGCACTAGATAAGATATGCCACATTTTGAGGATAGGCATATGTAGATTCTGTGAATTCTGATGAGGAGTGTTGACAAGTTGTGTTGTGGTGAATGTTGATGGGTTTTGCATCCTTGCAAAGCTGTATCCCATTTGAACATCCAGGAGTTTGCTTCTGATTATAAATTGAGCGTGATTAGGGGATTGCTTGAAAGCCAGGAGTTACAGGTAAGTGGGGGAGAGCAGCAGCAATATTTCTCTCCAGGTCTGATCTTTATCGAGTATGGACTGTAATTGTGTCATGATGATTCTTATCAGGTCAAGTATAAGGTGGTAAGTCACAGTGAAGTTTCTTTTTTGTATTGTAGCAGGTTACTGTGGGGCATGCCTCTTTCAAAGACATGGTCTATTTCTCTGTGTCCTTGTATAAAGACAGATTTTGGGTTGAGAAGTTATTTTTCTTGAACAGCAGCAAGGGAACAGAAGTAGGAGCATAAGGTACCACCTGGAGGATTTTTGTCAGAATGTTACACCGGGGTCTGATGAAACATCATGTGCAGAATGCGCAGAAGCCACTTTATCTCGCTGCATAGCATCCTAATCCTCTGGGCTGCTATCTGCATGGTCTCAGCAATCTGCAGTTTAGGGCCTCTCAAACTGATACAAACATTTACCATAGATGCTGATAACAATTTGGCTATAGATATCAGTATGTGAGGCTCAGTGTCTGCTACAATAATACAAGGAAAGAATACTAGGCACGCACATATCCATCTCTCTTATTCAGGAGATTGTCTGAATAGAAGTTATTTTCAGGTTGTCTCGGACAATGTGACTGACATGGGTGAACAGGACTCCTGATCATTTCTGAGGTTTGTTTAGGCTTAGAAGTTTTTCTCAAAATACATAATACTCCTCAGAGAAATAGATAGCCCCTGGCTCAAGAAAAAACAACGTTTTCTCTTTATAAGCTTCTTCCAAGTATACCTGAAATCTAGTTCAGTTTGCCTAAAACTTGTGGGGTCTCTGCTTTTATATATTCATATTCTTTCATAGAAATTGTTGCCATGATGCGGGTGATGTAAACAAGTATTAAATTATAACTGTTTTGCTGATACATAAAGAGACAAAAGAACAAGCCCCGAGTTGTTGTATCAAAGTAGAGTATATTAAGTAAAAAATGTCTCAGTGCTAAAGATCACCAGTGCAGGAAAATATTTCATAATGTTAATATATTTATCACTATGGGCTGCTCCACATGAGCGTGGACGTTTGTTTCCCCTGGCACAAGAAGCAGCAGCACACCTTGTTCTGCTGCTACTTGTCCCTGGAGAATGCCTGTGCAATGCACCATCAAGCACACAGTAGGTAACCCTGGGTGGGGTAGGGGAGGCTGGGGTCAGTACTGGGCTGGCTCCAGCAGCCTTACCTGAGCTCCTAGGGGCCTCCTGAGGCTGCAACAGTGTCGACTCTGCCACTTGCAGCCTGGCTGGCGGCTGGAACGTAGCTTTAGCTGGCCAAGCTCTGATTTTGGGTGGTGCGTGCTGCCCCCATATGCACCCCTCTGCTGTTTTGCACAGGTTTTTTTTGACCCCAGGATCTCCTGGGGTCAAAACCCCCCACCCTACACTGCTACCTTGCAGCACAAAGAATAACTGAATATGTGCTATGTGGCACCGCAGATGTCTGCAGGGCCACACCTCATGGCCACACTCATCTGGACGCAGCCATGATGTTTAACGTGTGCAATTGAAGCAGCTATGGTTTTGCAGTAAGGGAATACAGCCAGTCCTTATGACACACTTACGACACAATTGGTTCCTGAAAGCTGCGTCTTAAGTTGAAACATCATAACTCGAAACCGATTTTCCCATAGGAACAATATTATAAATGGGGGATTGGTTCCTGAACCAAGGCCTAATATTTCACCAAAAATAACCCAGAATTTTGTACTGCATCAATTATAGATGAGTAATATAGCTACATTAATGTATTTATATTGTAAATAGCAATCATATTGATTTGGAAGGATTTCTTTGAGGTAACTTTGCTGGACTTTTTGAAGGGCCTTGGCTGGAGTCTTCTCAGGAGTGTTGGCTGCAGGTTTTTCTGGAGTCTTGTCTGCTTTCTTAAAGAAAGTGTCCAAGGAAGTTTGGACAGATGTTCTCCAGGGAGATGGGTGACGCAGTGAATTTGTTCGCTGACATGGCGTCATGTCAGATCAAGCGTCATAAAGTCAAAACTGACGTCAGAAAGTAAAAACAGGGTGTCAATTTATAAATGCTGTAAGTGCTGTTTGTTGTAACTTGAAATGTCTTAAGTCGAGGACTGCATGTATAAAGACAGAGCCAAATTATACGTTTCAGTAGTGGTTAGAATGAGCAATCCTCAACAAAATTTGAAAATAGTCTTCAGAGGAGGAGACTTGATAATAGCTAGCACTAATATAACTGGTCAGGGATGCTATTGCAATATGTTTTTTGACTGAGATGCTTAAAGCAGTCTAGACGTATCTTCCTTTAAAATTAATTAGAGATATTAAGCTAAATCCAAAATCTGCCTTGAAATGTTAGATAAAAATGTCATCCATATTTCCAAAAAAAGAACAACCATACATAATGGTGGTTGCTTTCTGCTTCCTTTTAGCAGGTTTTGAGGGAAAAATTAGATTACACACACAACCAAGTAGTGCATTGTATACCAGCACATCACTAATTTTGTTGAAGACTTCTTCCTTTGGCATCCATGTCCACTGCAAAGCAAGTATGCAAAGTATGGTAAAAATGAAAAACAGAATAACTGGAATGTCCTTAAAGTAGTGCCTTTAAAGCATTATGAATATTTTGGTATTCCAGCACTGTAAATTTAGATACATAAACTCCTATAAAATACACTGGAAGTTAGGTGCCTAAGAACAGGGCTACAAAAGCCAAGCTGAACAGGAGGAAATTCCTCAGAGAGGTGTGCATCTTAAAGTACACCCCTCCCCATGAAACACCTGTTCCAGTAACCTGGAAGGAGGAAGGGCACGTTCTTTTCTTTCAGAGCAGAAAGAATTCCCTCACCTTATGTCTGACAACAGAGACTTCTTAGCTATTGAAGAGGTGGGAAGGGTTTTTTAATCTTTCACTGTTTTTATTGCCCCATTTCCTGAGCTATCCGCTCCCTTAAGAAATTATCAGTATGTTAAGCTACTGTTCAGAACAGGAAAAGTTAATGATAGAGAAGTTACAGTTATCTTAGAGAACAGGGCTGTAGTAAAAAAAAATACCAAGCTAAGGAGGACAAGTGAAGCAAAAGAACCAGGATAAAGCCATATTGTTCAACTGTATCTGGAAAAAAGTGCTCTGTTTTTCCAAATGGTCTATACTACTAGATTTGCTGGTCTGACAGGGGGAATGACTTGCTACCAAGAAGACATCAGCTTCTCAAAATAAATCAGGATGACTTGTAACCTTCTAATTGGTAGGCGCTGATCCTGTATGACAGCTTTTTCATTGGATTTCATGCTCTCTAGACTGCAAATCCTGAAAAGACGGAGAACTGCAGCTAGGCTTGAGCAAGGTAATACTCTAAACCTATTTTTCCCTCGCTAACATTAAACAGTCTGAGCATTGCCCAATCAAAAGTAATCTGGGATGAAGTGGTTCAGTTTCTGATTCTTCCCCTTAATCTCTATGGTAGCCACATGTGAATAGTTGGAGGAGAAAAGGTGGTGGACTGTGCATGAGACATTCTCAAATTGTCCATCTATAGCAGCTTGATCAGTGAGCGTGTACAATTCCTGTGAGCTTTTGCACACTAGAGAACTATAGATCTTTTGCCATGTTAAGAGCCCTGGATAATATATTGGGCAGTGAAACACTATATAGCAATAGTGATGTTTTGAGCTGAAATTGGAGCCATGGTGTGAAAGTACACTTAATCAAAAGGGCAGTGATACATTACTTAGAGCGACCCTGGAAGGTCCAGTTTAGACTGGCTTGCTGAGTGAGCTGCACTCTTCTTTTAGTGTAAGAAAAGGCAAAAGTGCAAAATACATTCTCCCTGTAAAGATTCTGCCTATCTGTGGTTCATTCACAATAGTTAATGGGACTGAAGAGGAGCTTAAAAGATGTTGATAATAATTTAATGTGGGTTTAAGTCCAAAAGATGAAATATCAAATGTATGTACACAGAAGCACCCCAAATAGTGATTTGTATATAATGGTCAAAGGAATAACAAAATAATAGTTAATGGCCAGACCCAAAAAGGTAGGTAAGTACCTTAATGCCTTTTTGGGGTGATTTCACCATAACTGTTTGAGGGGCCAGATTCTGAACTAAAACTGGTTAAGTAAGAATATGTATAAAGGGCCCGGTATGTATATATCTCTCAGCATTTGCAAAGAGTCTTCTTTTTAATTCTTCTTTGGGGTAAGTGTTTTCAATGTATACAGGAGAGGGCTGTGTAGAAAACGAGGCCAAATTTATCCCCCCCAAAAAATCCTCTAAGTTTCACTCTGTTTTGATAGGAGGTAGAAGCACACAAGGCCCGTGTTTTTGGAGAAGCTGAATACCTGCGCTGCACTCCTGCTTCTTGTCTCAAACTATACACCTGAAATGTGAAACTTTGCTTTGAAAGAGTGGCCAGGTAGTGTAATTATAATGGAATCAAAATTCTACGGAGGATCAGAGAGGTAAACTGGACTTCCTTACTGAACACATTTAACTGTTAAACATGCTCAAGATTTGATTACAGAGGCCTTGGCTTCCAGAATTATATAGCAACAACCAACTTTTAACTCTTTATTAAAGATACAGAAAGCAGGAGGAGGAGTAAAAAGCATTTGAAATGTACAGTATCAAGTAAACCTTCTACTTAACTGTGCTCTAGCTCCTTTTTCCCTCGAGATGCAGCAAGCTTTTAAAAGAACCTTTCAGATGATATTAGAGCAAAATTGTTTTCTTTTTCTAGATAATGTTACAGGAAATTATTTTCTTTTTAGAGGAGAAAGAAAAAAATTGAATTAACATTATTTGGGTTTGTGTTGCTGCTACAGTTACACCCCAATTCTGCTTCTTTGAAGGCAAAATAAGACTCATGCACACACAAAGGAAAGAAGAACAGCAAAGACAGAAAACGTAGCTTCTGTTTCTGATGCTGTTTATGACTTACTAGTCTGAGACTGGAGGAAAACAGATCAGCACACCATCTTATCAGCCTCTCTGAGCCCTGGCAAGCATTCAGTTGTTTCAGTGCATTACTTTAAGCTGCTTTTGGGTTTATAGGTACCAAGCAGTGCTGCAAGAGACAGTGTTGACTGAGTAATATGGACTTTTATTTTAAAAAGGCAAGAAGAGCCTGGGATGGGAAAGAAAAATAATAAAGATTCATAAAGGAGGGGTTGAAAGCTGGAGCCTGTCTCATCTTCCTGGTGGCATGTAGGATTTAGATGAAGTTGTGGTGCTGATGCCTCGTGTCCCTCTTTCTAGTCTAGTAACAGAATGGTGAACCCTAGCCATGTGGTCTCAGGAGGTGGAAGTGATGGGAACTGTGAGGATGGTTTTAAACCTTTGCTGACTTCTGTGTAACAGTCCAAGTTTGATTATTGTTACCTAGACTATATAGGCTTTGGTACAACAGTCCTCAAAAGTGACCAGATGAGCTTGGTAAAGCCAGCAGTATAACCAGAAATGAGAATCTAGGGAGTCCTAACACCCAGGCTAAACTTTTCAAAGGTCTTTTATAATCTGCGTGTCTTGATGTTTTAGTTGACACACCCTTCAGGGGCATATTTTAAGCAAGTGCTGAGTACCTTCTACAAGTCTGATCCCTTTCAAGTGCCTCATTGAGGGAGGGAGAGGGGAGAAATCTAGTGATACTTGGTCTCAGTATCCAAGGCATTGGGAATTATACAAACAAGCATCTGTAACTTAGATTTACACAGTTTAGTCATTATCACTACATGATAATTGTGGCCCAATCCATTAACATATCATGGAAATGAAGAGCTGTGTGTGGAATCTTTTATTTTCTTTTAAAATGAACCTATCCGCTCTCCTAGGAGGGGGTGTAAAGGATTAGAAAAGAGATTTTGTTGTGTGGATATGAATTAAAAAGGTGAAGATACCCTTCTATGATGTGCCTTAAACATAGTATCAGTTTTGTTAAAGATAAAAATGGAAGACTGTTGCCATTGTCTTCAGTGAAAACTGGAGCAGCCCCATAATGACCTGAATGATCAATATGCCATTATTTTTCACTGGTATAGATGCATGCATTCACAATAAAAAATTACTTAGACATTAAATCAGGGTATTGAAATAGGCTGATAACATGCTGCAGTCTTCAGGAGTGGCAGTGCCATGTTATTCTAGGATTTATACATGACATCCTGACAGCACATCTGAACAAGAAAATTCACGTCATTCTGCTTTCAGGTACAGACACCTCCTTCTGAATTCCTGACTAATATTACTTCCAGGTCTGAGTGCGATTATCTGAAATGGAAAGAGAGAGGGTTTTATTACAGCGATTGGGCTAGAGGCAGGGTCCAATCTAATGCCTGCTGAAATTATTGCAAAAACTTCCCATTGCTTCATTTGGTATGGGTAAGTATCTACAAGGCATGAGTAAGCACATGCACACTTAAAGCACTGGCTAGACTGTCTTAATGGTAGACTCTTTACTAAATCTGTCCTTGCTGTTGGATTTCTTCTTTTGTAACTCTCTCTCCTATTAATCCAGGGATTCCTGTCCCAGTTTGTTCTGCCTACTATAGATATCATTCCTTGTGGTTAGAGGGATTGTCTAGCCAAATGAAGAAACATGTATGTCTAGGTTAAATAGCTGTTAGCCCCATAAGCATCTGACCAGTGGTGCAGAAATTTCCTCCAGATGCTTCTTTTTTTTTCCCCACCTGATCCCTCATCTCCACCATTTTGTAATTTCCAATGTCCGGGTCCCCCCTCTCCACCCCAACCATCCTGAACAATATCAGGGAGGACCCCTGAATCGAAAAATCTGAATGTTTCCAGTACCTGCCTCTGAGTTACCTAGATTAAAGCAAATGAAGACAGGCACATCAGAAAATGTACAGTCTAGCTAATAAACAGCATGATGAGAGTGATTCATTTCACAGAGAAGGCACAGGTAATTAACACTTTAAAGATTTAACAGACTCTTCATTATCTGGGTATAATTAGATGAAATGAGAGAGGCAAAATATCACTGGTAAGGTGAGGCTTCTGGTTTGAAAGGGCCCAGACTTGATATGTGATCATTTTGTTCAAATAATTTGAATCAAAAGAGGTTACAACAGTGGAGAAACTAGGCAGCACCTTACATGATTCGGCCCATAAACATTTATTAAATCTTTTTTTTTTTTTTTTTGGTTAAGAAAAATTCTGCTTTCTGAATCCTTTGATGCTTATCACTATAGAGTTTTGCATTCCATGCTTAATTTGCTGGTCCTTCTAAATACAACAAGCAGTAGTATATCTTCTGAATTTGACTTTTATACATCTGTGTTTACCATTTTTTTCTTGTATAGAAAAATCAGCCTTATGTACCTTGCATGCTTTCCAAATGTGACATTTCCTTACAAAATTTCCTTGGAGGAATGCCCAGGATGGACAGCATTTGCTCTTGGATAACTGACAGGCAAAAGGTCCAATATCTTGCTATACTGCAAAGCTTGAAACAGGAACTTTTGAGAGCTGGAAAGAGGAATTTCTAGGCTTGCTTTTTTGAGTTGACCCATGTAATTCACTTAGGGCTTCAGCATGTAAGTAATTATGGTCACTCTAATGTCAAGTCAAAATATTTTATCTCATGCTGTCTCCTACTCCATTGATGTTCCTGAGTATACAGGAACACGTGGATACATATTTATTTATACCATGTGCAGACATGTAGTATTATGCCTGAACAATATGGAAGTAAACACTCTTTTAAATCTTAAAGTTCACGAAACTCATGTTAATGCAATAAGATGGAATTACTAAGTGCTTGTTAGTCAATAAATTACTAAACCACATGTAGTATGTGATGTATCTGATACTATGTTACATTCATTACACGTAATAGCCAAAGATTGTTTGAGTTCTAATTTTAACTAAGGAAATAATAAAATATCCATTCTGTATTCACTTAAGAACTAGTTACTGTTGGAAGTCCTTGAATTTTTTACACGAGTTCTGATCCTGAACGTTATGTTAAAGACAGCTTTGGTTTCTGAATTGCAAAGGATGAAAAGAGGGAGCAGTTTAAATGATTGTGGAATCTTTGGCAGTAGCTTTCTAAACCAAAGGTACTTACTTGGGCCTACAGGAAAGGGGTGGAGGGAGAGAGAAGATGACCCTGGTCCACTCCCATGAAGTCTGCAGTTGCAGTGTGCTGTTCTCCAGCTTTGAGGACTATAAAAGAAGCTATGGTTAGTGTCCAACTGCAGTCATTCTTTTAGTTACATGTATTGCAAAAATTTCAGCTGGAACTTGGATGTAAAAGGGAAGGGAAGTGTGTAGGAACACTTGTGTTGGGTGCCTTTTTCTCTTGGAATAAATGATTACCCAAATCAGGTTTCCTCAGACTTTCCAGGAAAGGATTGAAGATTTGGCTAGAGATTGGTAATGGGAACATTCAGTCAAAAGCAGAAAGTTAGAACAGAGAAAAAGAAATTTCAGCATAGAAACTAAAATGCAGGCTTTCTTCTCATAGATGTGCTGCATCTATTTGATGGGTTTGTTGATGGATTGAAATGCATGTGCCGTTTAAAGAAGTGAAATAAAGGGGGTTTTTTCTCCCATGGAAGGATTAGGTATGCCAAAACCTGGAAAGCCTGATCTCAAGTGTATGTTGTCTAGAAGTTTCTGTGTGTATGTGTGTGCATGTCACACACACACTCTGCATATGTGTGTGTGCCCATATACATACACATGTATGTGTGTATACATGTGTGTGAATATAAACAAGTGTGCATGTGTATGTATACATACATGGGTGTATACGTATGAATGTATATGTTTATACACACAGACGTGTGTATACACATGTGCTTATGCACTACAAGTCCTTTTTCAGATATGTGGGGAGCCGGAGGAAAAGCAGGGGCAACGTTGGACCCCTGCTGAACCAGATGGGGCAACTGACAACTGACGCCCAGGAAAAAGCCAACCTATTAAATAGGTACTTTGCGTCGGTCTTTCATCAGTCCCATGGGACGCCCATGCCCGCTACAGGGCCAGGAAGTCCGGGTGAGGGTGATCCCCTGCCCTCCATTAATGCTGACTTTGTGAAGGAACATCTTGAGAAGCTGGATACCTTCAAGTCAGCCGGCCCTGACAATCTTCACCCCAGGGTACTCAAGGAGCTGGCGAGCATCATAGCCCAGCCTCTAGCACGGATCTTTGAAAACTCTTGGCGCTCTGGTGTAGTGCCCGAAGACTGGAAGAAGGCCAATGTGGTGCCTATCTTCAAGAGAGGGAGGAAAGTGGATCCGGCTAACTATAGGCCCATAAGCCTGACTTCTATCCCGGGGAAGATCTTAGAAAAGTTTATTAAAGAGGCCATCCTAAATGGACTGGCCGACGTCAACATCTTAAAGAATAGCCAGCACAGGTTTGTTGCGGGTAGGTCTTGCTTGACCAATCTCATTTCCTTTTATGACCAGGTGACCTATCACCTGGACAAGGGAGAAGAGATTGATGTCATATATCTTGACTTCAAAAAAGCCTTCGATCTGGTTTCCCATGATCACCTCTTGGAGAAACTGGCCAATTGTTGCCTTGGGTCCTCCACGATCCACTGGCTGGAAAATTGGCTCCAGGGTCGGACCCAGAGGGTAGTAATTGATGGAAGTCACTCATCGTGGTGTCCTGTGACCAGTGGGGTCCCCCAAGGTTCTGTCCTTGGACCCATACTGTTCAACATCTTCATTAATGACGTGGACGCTGGAGTCAGAAGCGGACTGGCCAAGTTCGCCGATGACACCAAACTTTGGGGCAAAGCATCCACACCAGAAGACAGGCGGGTGATCCAGGCTGACCTGGACAGGCTCAGCAAGTGGGCGGACGAGAATCTGATGGTGTTCAATGCCGATAAATGCAAGGTTCTCCACCTTAGGGAAAAAAAACCCGCAGCATCCTTATAGGCTCGGCAGTGCTATGTTGGCTAGCACTATGGAAGAAAGAGACTTGGGGGTCATCATTGACCACAAGATGAACATGAGCCTGCAATGTGATGCGGTGGGTAGTAAAGCGACCAAAACGCTGGCTTGCATCCATAGATGCTTCTCAAGCAAATCCCGGGACGTCATTCTCCCCCTGTACTTGGCCTTAGTGAGGCCGCAGCTGGAGTACTGTGTCCAGTTTTGGGCTCCACAATTCAAAAAGGATGTGGAGAAGCTTGAGAGAGTCCAGAGAAGAGCCACGCGCATGATCAGAGGTCAGGGAAGCAGACCCTACGATGACAGGCTGAGAGCCCTGGGGCTCTTTAGCCTGAAAAAGCGCAGGCTCAGGGGTGATCTGATGGCCACCTACAAGTTTATCAGGGATGACCACCAGTATCTGGGGGAACGTTTGTTCACCAGAGCGCCCCAAGGGATGACGAGGTCGAATGGTCACAAACTACTTCAAGATCATTTCAGGCTGGACATAAGGAAGAATTTCTTTACTGTCCAAGCCCCCAAGGTCTGAACAGCCTGCCACCGGAGGTGGTTCAAGCGCCTTCATTGAACACCTTCAAGATGAAACTGGATGCTTATCTTGCTGGGATCCTATGACCCCAGCTGACTTCCTGCCCCTCGGGCAGGGGGCTGGACTTGATGATCTTCCGAGGTCCCTTCCAGCCCTAATGTCTATGAAATCTATATGTGTAGTTACTATTGATTACAAATGCACACACTTGTGCACTAGCCACAGAATGGGTTCAGCCTTCAGCACACATGCGCATCCGTCCTGCCCTATTGTAGCCCACTCCAGATCTGCTCTCTTTACTTTCCCAGCCTGGGAGCGGGCAGCTCTTGCTACCCTGGAGCCAGCCCTGCACTGCCCGGGGGGAGTGCCCCCCTCCCAGGTTCACATCTGGTGGAGTGGGCAGGGAAATCACTGCCTATTTTTCATCTCTGACAAAGCCACGAGGAGCCCCGTGCCTGTGGATTCCCTCTGTGTGGCTGCTGCCTGGATGGATGCGCAGGCATGGGCTTTCCTCACGGCAGTGGTGGGCTCCCCTGCTCACTGGTGGAGGTGGGGGGGCACTGCGTACCCCCCCCACGGGCCTGGACCCCCGCAAACCAGACCTCTGCCCGCAAACACACAGATCTGCAAGCAAGACAGCACCTACACATGCATGCACCCATGCAGATTAGATCCCCCCTACACACACACACACACACACACACACACACACACACACACACAAACACTCCCCCCACCCCCTGCAGAGTAGATACCACACATATACATGCCTACAGATCTGTGCACACTAGACACCCGCCCCCTGACAGATCTGTACAGACTAGGCACCACACACACGCACGTACACACACAGACTAGGCACCACACATGTATGCATGTGTGCTGTGCACACCCCCCCGTGCAGACTAGGCACCACACACACACACACACACACACACACACACACACACACACACACACTAGGCACCATGCACGTGCACACACACACGCCCCTTTACAGACTAGGTACCACAGGTGCGTGCACAGGCACACACACCCTTGTACAGAGTAGGCACCATGCACACATGCATGTGCGCACACGCACACACATACCCTGGTACAGCCTAGGCACTGCACCACACACATGCGTGCACACACACACACTAGGCACCATGCACCTGCACACACCCCCTTTACAGACTAGGTACCACAGGTGCGTGCACAGGCGCATGCACACACACATGCACACACATACCCTTGTACAGCCTAGGTACTGCACCACCCACACATGTGCACGTGCACACACACACACAGACTAGGTACCACGCACATGCACGCACACACACCCCTTCACAGACTAGGTAGCACAGGTGCTTGTACAGGCGCACACATCCCTGTACAGAGTAGGCACCACGCACACATGCATGTGCACACACGCACACACTTACCCTTCTACAGCCTAGGCACTGCACCGCGTGCGCGCGTGCGCACACACACACACACACACACACACACACAGACTAGGCATCACGCATGTGTGCACACATACACACACCCCTGTGCAGACTAGGCACCACACACGGCACCACGCACGTGCACACACACACCCCTGTCCAGAGTAGGCACCACGCACAAATGCGTGCGCGTGCACACACCCTTGTACAGCCTACGCACTGCGCGCACACACGCGGCGGCGGGCCGTTCGCAGCCCCGGGGCGGGGCGGGGACGCTGCAGCAGGCGCTCCTCGGCCCCGGCCGTGCCCCGACCCCGAGGCAGGGCACGGCCCCGCGGCAGGCGCTCCGGAGCCGGGCGTGCAGCGAGTGCTCCTCCCCCGTGGCCGCGCTGAAGGCGGAGCGCGCGGCGGGGAGGAGCCCGGGCACTCGAGGCTCCTGCCTGCTCCGTAGGTAAATGCTGATGCCCGCCGCCCACTCATGATCGTGACGGCCGCAGCCACAAGCCAGGCCGTCATCCAAGCATTGCCCATCAGAGCCCTTAACTCGTCCTCGCTCGGGCACTCAGCAGGCAGCCCGGCTTCAGGCCCGCGGGCACTGCCAAGCAGGCACACGGCTGCCAGATCCTGGCACCTGCCAAAGGCAGAGATGCGTGAACGGGAGGGAGCTGGGCATGGAGCGAGCTGGCTACTGGGCTGTGGCGATGCCCATTCCTAAGATGTCTGTACACATCTGCGCCTGCCTCCCATCTGTCGGCTGATATTAGGGATCAAAACCCGGAGCCCAAGGAAGCAAAGCCATGTCAGTGCCACAGAAATTGTAACCCTGGCAGTGGTTCTCAACCTTTTTTTCGTACCAGGGCCCATTTGCGAACACCCATGGCCAGTCCCGACCCAGTAAATAGTTTAAATAGAAAACAGCCCCCCTAGCCCTCACTCCCGACCCACTGCCCCCAGACCTCAGCCCCCCAGTGTATGGGGCAGGGGTAGCAGCGCCAAGCAGGCTGGGACTGTACCAGCCTGCAAGGGAAAACCCACGGTTTTCCATTTTTTTTCCCCTTTAAAGGAAAATCGGTTTTTAAAGTTTGTTGATTATTTGTAAAGCTTGTTCTCGACCCTTTCATATATTCTTGCAACCCACGGGTTGAGAAACAGCTTTACAAAGAAAGCCAAAGCGTCCACGAATTAGCTTTTGGTCGTGGGGCAGAGCAGTCAGTGTGGTGATGATGTTGGGCGAGTTGTGTCTGACTCTTGGCTTGGCCGCGCCATGAGAGCTGGGCACTGCTGTATCTGGACAATGCGGGAAACCCCTAAGGTGCATTTCTACCTGGCTTTCCCTGGTAGCCTTAATTGTGTGTGTATCTTGCAGCCGCGGTGGGATCCCTTTTTTTTCACGTGCAACCCACCCTCCTGCTAGGAAAGTTTCTTTCTTTTTCAGCGCCTTCCACCCGTCGCATCATTTTTGGCACGAAACAAATTTCCAGTCCGAAATATTCTCTTCCACTCCAAGCTTCCTGCCCCTTCTTCTCTAAGCTCAGGTCAGTTTTCTTTCTGGTACTTCTTCGCTGCTCAAACAGAAAAGGATGTGTCTTCAATAGGATTTCAATGATGAATTCTAGCCCCCGGGGAAAAAAAACCCGAATCTACCTGGGAAGCTGTCGAAAAAGACCCTCTCTAAGCAAAGTACTCCTTGGCTTGATGGCTGTTAATATGGATCTTGTTTTTAAAGGTATTACTATAATCTTAGGGGAAATGTAAGTGAACTAAGAACCATCCTCAGCTCCCTGCCTCTGAACGGACTATTTTAAGATGAAAATATATGTTAAAAAATACTGGAAAAAAAATCTCACAGCGAAGCTGATCTCTTTTTAAATAAAATCGGAGCAGCTTCCCAATAGTTCTGCTTTCTCTCTCTCTAATTAGGGGGGAAATAAAAACAAAACAAAACATGGCTATTAAATAAATAACCAGTGCATCTACAAGTGTGCACATACGCATAATAAATGTGTGTGCTTGTGGCTATGTTAGGTGTGTGTCTATGATATCAGTTTTCATGTGTTTTTTAGGAAATAGCACCAAAACAAAAAACCAAAGAAACAAAATACAAAAAAAAAAAAAAAGCAAGCAAGAGATTTGGGGGATCTTTTCTTTTCTGTTTAAATTCTTTGAGACTGCTGCAAGGCAGCTGCGCTTTTCAGTGTCTGGACCTGATAACGTTTTCCACTGGGGGAGAAAAACAAGATGATCTTTCTTTTCCGCTGGCCCCACGCTCCTTTTGCTTTGAACGGATGAATCCTGAAGATGAACTTCTGCCTCCAGCAGCAGTGACAAGGGCTAATTCACGGACCCGAGTTGAGTTATAACTGTGGTGGGCAGTCCCTGCAGCCACACGGAAAAGGCTTGGGTTGCTGCCTGGAGCTCTTGGGCAGAGCAGATGAGCTCTTAAATCACCTGGCTGGGGTGTTTATGGCGCAAGGTAACTCTTCAACCTCATGCAGGCTAATGAACATGGTCAAATTAGCCTCTGCATTGAAATCCGCGCTAGTACTCTGTAAAAGAAAGGACACGCTAAGTGGGTCTTTGTCCCAGGATATACTAACAGGCATATACCGTTGGTAGACTGATGTGACACTGAAATCTAAAATAACATCTGGAGGAGACGGGGAGAAATATGCAGCTTTAAAGCGAAGGTATTATCAAGGGCCATGATGGAGAGAAGCTCCATCTTTTATTCCTTAAGTTCCCAACAATATTATCTGGTGCTCAATGAATGTATGAAACTCCCCCATAGCAACGAACTGATCACGCAGCGCCTTGGAGGATTGCTTCGTTGCAAAATCAATCCCGTCACCAACGTGATCCCCTGGGTTGGAAAGAGTTTTCGTCTTGTTTTAGAAAGGAACGTCTAACACTGTACTGGAAACGGCTTGCGCGCCCCCCCCCCCCCCTTCCCAATTGCACTGCAGCTGGATTTGATTGAAAGGAATATTTCTTATTGAGAGGATTCGCTTTGTGTTATGTCGCTGTGATTAGCTTATTTAGCCCCCCCCCCCCTCCCCCGCCTCAGTTGTAATAAGCAAGTGAAAATGTTGCCTTGTGGCTGAAATGGAGGTGGAAGAGAAACCACCAGCATTCCTATATATGGCTTGGTCCTTGAATAAGCATCCTGATGTGTATAAATACACGCACACAACGTGCTAACATACCGGTGCATTGTGTATATGAAATGATGGGGTTTGATCATTGGGTTTATAGCCAGTTGCAGAGGTCCAGGCACGAGGAAATACCGCGTGCTGGATCAAACCCAGTCATCGTAACTGAGAGCGGGAGATGAAAGCCTTCTCGTCCTGGCTCCTGGGCTGTGGGTGCAGTAGGACGTGTTTCTCACATGTTCTTCCTAATTACCAGCAAGAAAGTTGTGCTCCGCTCTTGCTGGGTTTGGTTTAGTAATCAGCCCCATATGAGTCACACGGAACACGCAAGCCCACTCCCGCCTGAGTGACAGCTAGCCGGCGCTCTGGCTTCTTGTTGTCCCTTTAAAATCGGAATCCAAGGGTAATGATTTATCAAACTCTTATTATCAAGAAAATGTCAAAGGAAGGGCACCTTGCTATGCACTGACGCAAACCCAGTCTTTCCCAAGGAGGTATAGAAAGCTTTGCTCTTGGCTGAGCAAAATCCAGTCTATCCATTGCTTCTCCGGCTGGTTTTTTGTTTTTTGGGGGTTTTTTTTTACCTCTAACCGTTTCAATCTGTTGCTGTTTCAGGCATGGTAAGTGTTTGCTTTTCGGTCTTTGGGAGGTGGAGATATTGGGGAAGGGGAGAGTTTATCTTTAGACCGGACTTTGCGCTCTGCTCGTGTGGTTTGTGGTGTTAGGTTTACACAGGACTTCAGGTCCTTCGGATCTGGGGGGGAACTGCTGTCCAGGGTGCTGAAAAGAAGCTCTCGTCGCCTGTAGACGAAAGCTCTCTCCTGTAAGATCTAGCTTCCTTGAGGCAGGAAGAGAAGACGCTGGGGCAAGTATTGTGCTTCAGGGGTGGAGTAAAATTGCTATCGAGTCCTGTGCAGATATGCATTTGCAGATACTGTGGGCTGGTAAAGATAAGAGGGAAGCATACATAGGAAACCGCATCGGGTAGTTTTCTTCCTTTGATATGACACTGGGTCAGAAAGGATCTCGCCTTTTCCCCAGGACTGTTTAAGTGGGTGAGCTTGCATTTTCGGAACCAGGCATATTTAACGCAGCAGCCTGTTGGCTCCTTTTTTTTTTAAAAAAAAGGAAGAAACTTAGGTCTTTTAGAAGGGCAGGAACCGAGAAACTCAGACTATTTTTAGCATAATGCTGCACTGAATCCTGTGCTGTACTGGAGAAGGTTGCCTTGTCCCATTGTGTTGCTGTCAGTGTTTGGATCGCTCCTTGTAACTTTACTGGGGACACCGGCAATGCTAGCCCATGCTATTCGCTTTGGTGCTAGCTTCTCCGGCTGCCTACAGGGCAGCTTGTCTATTGCCTATGGGAAAAAAAAAGCCAATGTGCATTGTTGAATGACAGAAAGGAAATGGGGCGTAAAATTAAAGAATCTTTCTACAATAGGGCTAGGGGAAGGGAGCATCCGGGAGCCGTGATATGAAATCTAACAAGGGCTGGAGGCGCAGGGCTGCGGGAACATTTATCTAAAACTCCCTTTCCAGGTTTGCAGTCTCGGCTATTTTTTTAATACATGGCTTTGGGGCCTTCTCTATGATCTTTCCCGAGCCGTAGCGTTTTGAATAAGGACTGGAGACGGCCAGGTACATGGCAGACCCCGCGAAGCCTTCAGACCCAGCAAAATTGTCTCCCGTGCCCCTGTCCGCATAGTGTTTTTTGTGAAATATTGAAGGTTTGGGGTTTTGTTTTTTGTTGTTTTTTTTTGGTAAAGTATGTGACGTTGTCCTTTTAGGATTACGCCTGTCAAAAGGATATGAACAAGCTGACTGCGGACGGCTCCGAAACAGTTGTTCCTGGACAAATTGAAGGCGCAGGAATTACAAGCCTCAGCCCTGAAAATGAGCAGCAGAGCCTCCCTCCGCAGGCCCCGTGCCCCTTGGCCAAGGCCTCCACTGGCAGCAGACCTGTTTCCCCTGAAGAAGCCAAGGCAAACGATTTGGAGAGGACCAAAGTTGGGATCTGCAAGCTCAGCAGCAGCAGCTCTGGGCCAGCCAACGCCACCCTCCGCAAGGATCCTATCGAGACGTGTCCGCTCAAGAGCATCCTCAGCGCGGGGCCCACGGGCTTGGCCCCGATCCCCCACTGCAAAATCCCCGCTTTGCAAAGCCTAGATGGGGAAGCTAATCAGAGCCTTGGGAAGAGCACGCTGGAGCAAAACAATGCCAAAGGCGGCTGGCTGCCCATGAGCCAGAGCACCGTGGTGCTGGGCACAGATGGGAACACTTCTGTTCTTCCTGGCAGCGTCAATGGGGTGAGTTGCTGCCCCGTAGTTCCTCCCCCCAGCCCCGCTCGGGTGGATCACGCACTGCGGGGCTCGGGAGGCGGGTGCTGAGGACGTGCCACGGGCCCCAGCTCGCTTTTCCTGCCGCTGCTTATTTATTAGCCAGGAGAAAATGGGGGATCGATAGTGCCAAGCTAATTCCGAGGCGCTCGCTGAGCCGTGGCTGTCCCTGTCACACAGGAGCGCGGGGGGTGGGGGGGATCCTAAATTGGGGACGAATAATCCTGATGCGAATTTGCACCAAGTGTCTGGCGGGAGTCGGCTTGGCCAGGTCCCTCTGGAGACCTGGGATCAAACGGACACACGAAGGATCCGGGAGCTCTGGGGCGATCTCTTCCCCCCCCCCCGGCCTTGTTCTGGTATCAGTGCCCCTCGGCCCTGGGGGTGTCGCTTCCTGCAACCAAGCCATCGACCCACCAAAGCAACCCCCGGCCCCGCGACCCCCAAGGGCTTCCAAAGCAATCGCTGCCTGGTGGGCAGATCACGCTTATTTAGGATCGCTGGGCAGGCACCTGATCCCCTGCCCTGCGTCCCCCCGCCCGGAGCTGGACCTCTCCTCCTAGCCGGTGCCAGTCTTCCCCTGGCCGCGGATTCGGGGCTCGCCCCTGCCCATATGCATGGGTGGGCACTGGGGAGCTAGGAGGCAAAGCAGACCCCTGGGACCTCCTGCTGGGCCTGGAGCTGGGGAAGCCAATTGGTGTTTCACTCCCAGGCCCTGGGGCTATCAGGGACATGGGATTGGGCTCTCGAGATCTTCTTTTGCAGTCACTAAAGCTCCGTGATCCTTCCCCTGTCCCAGGGGTCAGTGATCCCTCCCTGGCTCAGGGGTCAGCAGGGTGTGTATGGTACCCCCGCCCCCCCAGAAGCGCCAGGACCCATCTGATGGTTGGGGGTAGGGTGACAGAGGGGGGCACCCGAGATCTGCTGAGAAATCCTTGCCCTGGGGTTGGGGGTCTCTTCCCACTGCCTTCTAACCACCTCTTGCTACTGGACCCAGTTGAGATGGGTGGTTGCGACAGCGGCTGTCTCTCGTGTGACTGTTTTTCCCCCTATTCCCCTCTTCAGGATGACGAAGAAGGGGATGAGAATAAAGCCCGAGGGAACTGGTCTAGCAAGCTGGACTTCATCCTCTCCATGGTGGGTTATGCAGTGGGGCTGGGCAATGTCTGGAGGTTCCCGTACCTGGCCTTTAAGAATGGGGGAGGTATGGCTTTTCCTGTCTTTCTACACTCTGCAGCCCTGCAAGTGATACTGCGCTGGCACATAGCGGGGGAGGGAGAAGGGGGAGACATTTAACACGCATCCAGCGGACCCGCAAGGTTTTAAATTCAAATCCTCAGGCACATGGTTGGGGGGCGAGAGGGGGGTGGGAGTTGCGTTGAAGCTGCTCACTAATAACAGCATCTTCGTGTCTGAATGGTGGTGAGCTGCACTCGGTGTTGCCCCTTCACATGTGCACCTAATGCTGCCCAGGCAGGGAGGAGAATGGACAAAACGAGTGGATCAGATCCGTGCAAAGAATCTTTCCGGGCAAAGAGAAAAATAAAACAACCCCCCCCCCATACCCCCCCAAAACACTCAGGTTTCACGTCAATTGTTTGCAGAGGGTTTAATCTAAACCCGTTTAATTTAAACCCGTGGGGTTGGACAGCAAAGTGAGAACAAGAGATGGAGAAGCACGTAGAAAAGAGAGGGGAAAGCTTTGCAAGATTGTAGTCGCAACCAGGGCATGGGAGGGTTTCCAGTTGTGCTGCGAATACCTTTTTGAAACCCAACTGGAAAAAAAAAAGAGTAATTTTCAACAGTCCGAATAATGATCAGCCCAGGACATAAAATCAATGTGGGGGAGAACGGATGCGTAAATCCCATTTGTTAAAATTCAGCTCGCTTTTTTTATCACAGTTCACTTGGTGGGGGGGACATCTGGCTAGGCTAAAACGAAGGGATTTTTTTTTTTTACTCAGTTCAGTGAGGGTGCGCACAGGTTGAACTTTCGATTATCGCTAGTTTTCTTGATATCCAATTAAATCTATACATAATCCATAAATATATATCATCCAATTAAATGCATAATACAATCCAATTAAATATATATAATTATTATATAATATCTATGTATTGATATCTCTCTATATATTGAAATCTCTATAGAGATAGCCATATAGAAATTTCTATAGCGATAGCAAAACAGAAATCTCTGTCTATTTATAGAATCATAGAAAATGAAGGTTGGAAAGGACTTCAGGAGGTCATCTAGTCCAACCCCCTGCTCAAAGCAGGACCATCCCCAACTAGATTATCCCAACCAAAGCTTTGTCTAGCAGGGTCTTAAAAACCTCGAAGGATGGAGAGTCCTTGGAGGTTTTTAAGAATCTATCTATCTATCTATCTATCTATCTATCTATCTATCTATCTATCTATCTAATACACACACACAATTGTGGTAATCGTGAGACTGCTGCCTGTGTTATATTTATATTGTCTGAATATGCCTGGACACTGTAATTGTTTAAAGCCTCATATAAGGCTCCTTCCGTTTGAGGAAGAACAAAATCCACTTCGAGGGAATTTCCTTGTGAACTCTTTAAATGAGCACTGGGCTGATCCTCCCTGCGGAACACAAATAAGTGTGCATGGAAATTTGACGTGGATTTCCAACACCCCTTTAAATTACCAAATTTCCCCCCACGTATTAGGGTTTGCTGCAACTACAGGGCATCAAAGATCTCACGGAACTGCGTCTTTTCTTTAAAGCGCAGCGATCTGGGCAGGTATTATAACAAAGTCCGGGTCTGCATTTTCTCCTGCTGTGCTCAGTGCCGCATTGGGCACTGAGCTCCAGGTCTGATGGTGCGAGTGCGGGTGCGTTATGGGATCCGCTGTGTAATGTCCCGGGTTGCGCTGGCGCTCCCCTCTCACCCTCTCCTAGTGCTGTTCTACCACGGTAGCTGAGACTAAGGAGATCAGGAACAGTTCAGATCTGCACCACTGCTTTGGAAAGATACCCCGGGGATCGTTCCTAATTAGTACGCTTTTGCCCTCTTCAACACAATAGCAAAAGTCTACAGCAGAGAGAAAATAAACGACCCAAGGGATTGGAGACATTTGTGGAGGAAAGGGGCTCCAGTACCTATTGGCCGTGGCAGCGAGGGGCACAGCCTCTGAATCAGAGCTTCCTAGACCTTAAACACTGGAGGCTGCAAGTGAGAGAGGAGCAGGGAGGGGAATAACCCCCTGCTTGGCTCTCCCTTTCAGCATCCACTCTCTGGGTAAAACGGCCCCATGGTCTGACCCCCAGTACATGGCAATCCATGTGTAGATGTACAGTTCCTGCCGCGAAGGTCCCTGGCGTTGCCTAATCACTGTTGAATGCAATCTGATCCTAGAGCTCCGAGATACGAGGGCTTTCCCTGTCCTAGGGAGAACACGCTTGCTTGGCTACGCTCCGGGGTAGACACCTTTCCTACAATACACCCCGGGGCTGGTGCTGCCCGGTTTCCTCCTCCTCCTCCTCCTCCTGACCACCACGCTACCCTGACCCCCGTTCCCTTCGACAAACCAAGCAGGGCGCAGTTGGAGCTGATGAGGGAAATTAACTCTGATTTAATTAATTAGCGTCACCACCTGCAGCAAGCCAGGCTTTCCTTTCCATCCCAAAGACTAGAGCCTGGAGCGCTGCTCTGGACACCCTAGAAGTGGGCCAGATCAATCGGGAAGGAGAGGAAACCCTCTGATACCCCATTTGAGCTAGTCAAACACCCTGGAGAGCATGGGATCTGGGAGGTGCCCGAGTCAGACAGACACTCAGTCCGCGTCCAGCCAAAGCAGGATGGGTGCACATCCTCAGTTTGCCTAGACGGCTCCAACGGAGTGGGTTTGCTCAGGGCTTCCTTAGTCCACAGGTCCTGGTTGCCCTGAGAACTGTGTGGTCCCCCCTCCCACGAGCTCAGATTTGCCTTCTCTTCCCCTCAAGGTGCGTTTCTCATCCCCTACCTGATGATGCTGGCTCTAGCTGGGATTCCCATTTTCCTCTTGGAAGTGTCACTGGGGCAGTTTGCTAGTCAGGGACCCGTGTCTGTCTGGAAAGCCATTCCTGCCTTACAAGGTGAGCCGAGCAAACAAAAAGCCCTCTTGGGATGGCGCTGCTACCTCCCCCGGGTTGTGCAATGCGGTCCCGCTTTGACCTTGAAACGCTCTTCCAAGAGCCCCTGGTGCCGAGCTCTCCGCTGCTCTGAGCATTGCCACGCAGCGCTTCACACCAGGCTCTTTCACAATTACACCCTCCTTTTTACTTCTGTTTCAGACTATTTAAAAAGAAAACAGAGGGATCTGTCATTGACTTGCATATCCAGTGCTGGGAGGGTGCAAGGCAACTATTATATATGTTATATATCCACCCTCCTTCTTGGAGATACATTTTATATCTGCACCAAATGAAAATGTTTCTTTACACAGACAAGGGCTTGGTCTTATATCTTGTAGTTAATTGATACCACACATTTATCAGTGCAATTATACTCTTTTCCTGCTCTCCTCTCTCTCTCTCTATTTTTTTGCAGGCTGTGGCATTGCTATGCTGATCATCTCTGTTCTAATAGCCATATATTATAATATTATTCTGTGCTACACACTTTTCTACCTTTTTGCATCCTTTGTACCTGTATTACCTTGGGCTTCCTGTAACAATCCCTGGAACACACCAGACTGTAAAGATAAAAACAAACTTTTACTAGGTAAGTTGGGGTGTGTACTCCTATCGCTGTATAGTGTGTGTGTGGGACTTTTCCATACTGTTTAGATGAGGAAGGCTTATGTTGTGGATCTAAGAGGTCATGAGGGAGGAATACTGTGGTTTTTATTTGGGTGACATCAAGTTCTGTATCTCGGCGGAGGTATCGTTTGGTAAATTGGTCTAGTCAGCCATATGTGAAGTTTTCTTTGAGATCTGCAGGCTCATCTTTTCCCCACTGATTTTTCTTTTTTTCAAGACTGAAGTAGAAAAATGAAATGGAATTTTTATTGTGGTGAAAAAAAAACCTAACTTTTCACATTGACTCACATTTCCTGGTTTTTCAATTAAAAAAGACAGACACCAGAAAGTTTCTATTCCACAAAAAGAATCTAGTTTTCAGCAGTTTTTTGATAAAAAAATATAATGTTTAAATCTAATTCTTTTGGTTTTTGATAAAAATACAATTTAAAGTCCAATTCTTTTGGTTTTTAATAAAAAAATATAATGTTTAACTCTAATTCTTTTTACTTAATATAGTTTTTGAAATTGGAAATTTTGTTTAAAAGCTGAAAAAGCCTGAAAAAATTATAAATGGTTAACCAAAAAATTCCCACAAAATAAATTGTTGATTTTTTTTTTTTAAACCAACCAAGTCTGTTCTATAATATTGTAGCACTTGCAAGGTCATCTTATGCTTCAAGGTTAAATGCAATTCAGTGCATTTAGACTGATAAGGCTACAGAAGACACTTCCTTATGCAATGGATCATTAAAATGACCATTTACTGATTACACCTTATTAATCACTGATATATAATCTTCATTGGTTAACAAAGCCATTTTGGGGGTGGAACAGGGAAGCCTGATGATGGGTGCATATTTCGGTCATTGATGCAGTATGAAGGAACCCAGGTGAACCAAATTTATATATAGTGTAACCTCATTGATTACATTTCAGTTATATCAGCAATAAATCTTGCCCAGAGTGTGCAATCACTGCACAAGTTTTTCTATTGGCCTGCAGGGCTGAGTCAGATCTTTCATTTTATGACTATGCGTGTTGTAGAAGCCTGATCCAAATGTCATTGACTTGGATTGCACCGTGAAATACCGCAGAATGAACCTTTTCATGTTTTCAAAGAAACTCGCTTATTCCATTTACGTATCTGATGAATATGCTTACTGAAAATAGTCTAGTTAATGGGATTGCAAGTGTGAATGCTCATTCGTTCAGTTCTCAGTAGTGGTAGTTAGGAAGTAGGAAGCTACTTTTAAATGAATAATAATGACTTTTCATTCTGAATACCTGGTAGAAAAGAAATGGCAAATCTCATCAAATAACAGTAAATTCAACAAACCATCATCTATTGGTGGATGTATGAGTCACCAATCCAACAGAGAGGAAAAATGACTGAGTGTATTATTCCTTATGAGTTTATTTGCTCAGCTTTACAAATGTACAAGAAGCAGTAGGAACATAATAAGACATAAAGATGTTTGCTTTTAAGATTTAACCCCCTGCCACTCCCCATTCATTTAAAATGGATATAAAGGACTTAAATGAGGAGTCAGGCTAAGTAATTTAGCATTTGACCCTCTGCTATGAAGTCAGTGAAAATTGGTATATATATCTGTGCTTAATTCTGATTGGGATTACAGGCCAAATTCCAACCTGATGTAGTCAGACTTGGTTCAGCGGAGCTTGTGAATGCTTACGCTGCAGTTGAATTGATCCACAGAACAATCTGAGTCTTAGCTCTACTGTTCTGAAGTCCGCCTTTCACATCTATCTATGACCTCTAGATAGAAAACTCCTTTATTTCTTTATTGTGTCTCTTTATTCTTCACCTTGGAAAGATAGGTGATGAACTAGGTGTTAGTTGTAAGTGGTTTCATGTATACACCTGAAAAACCTCAAAAACTCCCTTTCAAAACTGAATACCTAAAATATAACCCCTTCTCTGCTTAAATCATTTAATATCCTGTACTGACAAATGCTAAGAAAGCGTATCCTGAATACAGTACTATGTCTCCATTTAGCAAAACACTTGAGCATGAGCTTAACTTTAGGCACAAGCAAGCAAGCTGCAGACAAGTGTCTGCTCCTGGTGTTTTAAGTCAAACATGGGCTTAGCACTTCGCTGAATCCAAAGGCTTTACGTTTTAACGATATACCACAAACATGATTGGTTCCTACCTTACAGCTAATACCTTCCTACTTTTCTCATAGCTAAAATTTTATTGGTGAAACCAACTTCTCTGAAGAGATTATATTTTAGCTTGACCTGCACAATGGAGAGATTTGGGATGTCTTAAAATATTAGCCCTGACAGGTGTTGGAAGCATATAAAATTCATATCAATGTTCTTATATGAAAAAACAAGCACAGTTACTTCTGGAATGTAATTAAAGTGCTCTTCTGATCTAAAAATGTCTGCTTTTATTTATTAATAATTGCCCAAGTAAATGTAATTTTATGCTAACATCTTCCAATTTAGTCTAATCATTATTTCTCTTGTATGAGTGTTTGGCTTTGATGAATAACACTGCATACAAACAAATGAAGACTTCTTTGAGCATGGTTGCAGTGGATTAACATTGAAAGTACAACTGTGCCCTCTGCTGCTAACAAGTGAATAGTGCAAGAAAACCAAAGGCTTAAGAGAGCGAAGCTATAAACATTTAATGCTGTATGGAATTGCTGCAGTGCAGCAGAAGTGACCTTATGTGTCAATCACTCCCAACACCTACTGTGATTCAATAAAAATAGGATGGTTTGCAGCTAGATATGTAACCTAAGCATTTCTGTTGTAGCAAAGACTGCAAAGTTGCTACTTGTTTGTGTAATGTAGTCATATTGCTCAGTAAAGTGTATTTGCATCAGGAAAGGGAAGAAACAATTCTAGTGTTTATGTATGATTCATTTTCTGAGAGTATGAGTGAATGTTGACAGGGAAAGAGGGTATAGACATGCACTCACACACACACTGAGGCTGCCATTGTATTGAAAGGTTTCCTTTAAATGTGAAGGATATTAATTATTATCCCTGCATAGTGTCGCATGACTATGTATAGTAGTGGACTACCTTGTCTAGTTTTTCCACTGTAGTTTGAGAAAGAGAAACTGGAGAGGGTCTAGAGGCACACTTCGAAGATGATAAAGGGTTTCGAATACAAGGTGCACAAGACTGGAAGGAATAGGTATGTTTAGTTGGATGAAAACGGAATATGGTAGTAGGTTTCCATTATTTGAAAGGCTGCCTTAAAAGGAGATCGAGAAACTGTTTTCTTTTGCCACAGAGGACAGGACACAAGGAATTAGGCTTCAATTACAGCAATGCATATTTCAATCAAATCTCAGGAAGAACTTTCTAACCATAGGAATAGTAAGACAATGGAACAAGCTGCCTATAAAAGTTATGGACTCTCCTTTATAGTTTTTCCAGAAGAGTCTGGATAAGCATCTGTCTGGAATGATTTCGGAATAGCAAATCCTGCCTTCTGCACAGAGGATTGGAGTAGATGACACTTGAAGTCCTGTCCAACCCTCTGCCCTATGATTATAGGCAGAGGAAGCAAATTTGGGATATAATCTGACAAATTACCATATATTTTCTCATGGGAGTTCCAGGTATAAAGGCCTTCACATCCACAAGCAGGTAGAAATGATAGGAAAGCATCAGGGGAGAAAGGCAATGACAACCTAATGCCTCCCTCTGCTGGTTGCTTGCATTATGACAATACAAATTTCTGAGCAGTTTGAGTTTGCTTTTGAGCAACAACCTAAGCCCCCCAGTGGCAGCTAGCTATACTGATCAATGCCAAGGGGTAGTACAGGCTTCTTGCTGTGGCTGGATAACCTTCTTCATTTTATGTATTTTTTTTTATTATTTTATCACAAATATCCTGTAACATTGGACAACTCATAGGTGACCCAATGCAGTAATTCCATCCAGGGTAACTGAGAGCACTAATTTATAATTGTGAAAGTTCTGAGTTAGGAAGTTGATGAGCCTCAGTAGATTACATAGATACATAATGGGCATGTCTATATGTGAACATTTACTGCACAGTAAGCAAAATTACTGCACAGTAAGCAAAAATTACTGCACAGTACAGGCTATATGTGCATGCCCATGCTGCACAGTAAATATGGTGACTTACAACAACTTGTGCATAAAGTTGATACCTGCATCATGCAGGTATCAAACTTGCACCTAATTAGTTACTGCACAGTAATGCATGATGTCTTACTGCTCAGTAACACTGTGTTGTGTATGGACTGACTTGGGACTAATTTTAGTCCCATGTCAGTCCACACACAGCGTTATTGCATTTTAATGTCTGCACGTGCAGATGCTGGCCTAAACCCGCTTACTGCACAGTAAATTACTGTATAGTAAATGTAATGCACATGTAGACACGCCCAAAGGGTGTGTCTACCTGTGCATTAAGGTGCTTTTTCTAATGTGCATTAAATTTAGTACCTCCAATATGAGGTACTAAAGAAATACACATTAGGCTTCCTTAATGCGCAGTAATGAATTCGCATGGTTTTTACATGACACTTAAGGTATAGTAGCCTATTTTACTGCTCATTAACATAATTGCAGTTTTCTATGTGGTGCTTTAATGTGCAGTAAAATAGACTACTGCTCATTAAAGCGAATGTGAAGACACTCCCAATCTCTTTCGCATACACACCGTATAGACACACAAACACAATATGTCAGATATCTCACAGCAAATCCATTTAGAAAATCTTCTTTTCTTACTCAAATTAAAGAACTGTGGATTCACTTGTTTTTTTAACACATTGGTGACCTTTGCAATGTTTGGTAAAGCCAGTCATAAATGCAATCATAGAAGATTTTGAGTCAAGCTATAATTACTTCAGGTCACATAATTTGGATCCAGAATGACTTTAAGATTTCTCCAGTCGGGGGTTTTCAGATCTTGAGTTTAACTGCATGTTATGGGAATATCTACGGAGTGACATCTAGCTCTGGATCCAAATTCCCACAAAATTGATCTCTAGGATTTTAGTTAGATAATTCTGTGGCTAAAATACAACCATGTTACCTTCTTTAACATTTATGGCAGTGTACTTTGAACCCAGTTGTCCTTCATAGTTAGCTTCTTGTTGGAAATGAGATTGTGTAATTTGTTTATGTGTGAGTGGATTGTCATCTATTTTAGTAGACAGAACAGAAGAGTTGAAAAGGAGAGTCCTGGGTTCTTTGCCCCTGCTTATCTATATGCTGGAATGAGTCACTTGGGGACTGAATCTGCATCCTTTGCTCAGTCATAATAGCTGTTGAATCAAATCCACAAATCTTTTTATATCTTATATTATCTGTCTGTGGAAAAAAGGATAACACCACCAGCTAAATGAGATGGACATTGCCCCTTCAGATGCACAGTTTAATTATAAGGGAATAATTTACAGTGGACTTTGCTTTCGTAAATGCTAAAGAAAAGACACATGGTCAGGTATCCTAAGCTGACTGCCCATAATAGACTTATTAGAGTGTCTAGCCAGGAGATAGTAGGGGAACCAGTCTTCAGTGAGCGGAGTGTCATCTTGGGATGCAATCTATTAGTGGAACAGATATGTGACTGATATACTGGTACAACTTACCCTGGTATTGTTTTTTCTTAACTTTGAGGGGGTAAGTTCGGTCCAGAGCTAGAGTGACTTCTACGGGCATCCAGGTTGTAGCCATATTGCCCTAGAGGCAAAAGGAATCAGAACTCGTGGTAGAGGCAATATCTTTTATTAGACCAACTAGATTTTTGCAAGGAGAAGGAAGGAAATATGACTACATCCCTCTTGCCACCAAGCAACTTCAAGGTACACTGTTCCAACTTTTCTCTGAGCCTAAAATGAACTGTTCCAAACAAGAGATTTTACCACATCTTTAACTCTCCTATAAAATATGAACCTTCATTTCTACCTAAAAGAACTTTTACAATCTTTTCTCCTATGCCTGATGAAGGGTGCTTGTGCCTGAAAGTTTGCAATTAAAGATTTTTCTTTTGCAAAAATCTAGTTGGTCTAATAAAAGGCTCTCTACCTCTAGTCCCGATTCCTTTTGTACTGGCATAACCCTATATGGCATGTATTAGCATTGTATGTCTGCTCCACTTCTACCAGAGATTTTATAGTAAATACATTATGTGTCTTTTCCTTTTGTAAAATGCTGTTTATAAAGTGCATTGTGATCCTTGAACAGACGGTGTTATAGAGAAGAAAGATATATTAATATAGTAATATATTATTAAATAGGCCTACCTAAAGCAAAATTTGCCTAAACTACCCACCTGCACTAGAAAATAATTTAACCCTGTTCTTTTCTCCCTTTATTTGTATGTTTTCCTGATAGATTCCTGCATCATTGGTGACCACCCTAAAATACAAATCAAGAACTCTACTTTTTGTATGAGTGCCTATCCAAACTTGACAATGGTTAACTTCACCAGCCAAGGAAATAAAACGTTTGTCAGTGGAAGTGAAGAATATTTCAAGTAAGATCCCTGAAAAATGTCCAGTTCCTTTCCTGCTAGAGTTTGGTGATCACATGAAGTGGATCATATATGCAATAAATAATTGATCAGGGGAGTGATAATAAAACTATAACTACACACAGGCAATACTATGGACATTTAGATGTGGAGAATGATGGAGCCAAGTTTTAAGAGAGATAAATATTTAAATTTTTCTGTTTGTAGGGTGCCTAGTGCAATAGAGCCCTGGTCCGTGATTAGCCCTCCTAAATCCCACTTCAGTGCTAATAATAATAATAATAATAATAATAATAATAATAATAATGAAGTAAAATTTACTGGAGCCCTTGAAGTAGATGGGAAAAAAAACCCTTTCAGTACTATAAGCAATATCAAACTAGTATAAATGCTTTCAGGGATGGACTACTGCCTACTATCAGCGTCACTAACTTTTTGGCTCTTAGGTACTTTGCGTTGAAGATTTCTGCAGGGATTGAATATCCTGGTGAAATCAGGTGGCCCTTGGTACTGTCTCTCTTTCTGGCTTGGGTAATTGTATACCTATCCCTTGCTAAAGGAATCAAGACATCAGGAAAAGTAAGAATCTTTCTTTATAAACATAAATCAGTAACAGTGCACTAGGCTGTTTTTAAATTGGTAGTGCTATAGCCTAAGGTGCTGAATCTCTCAAAGGCACTGTCGGCATAAGCTATATGGGAACTGACTGGAAACTGAGCTTATTAAGAATTGTAAGTGGGAACAAGGACAAGCTGCAGGATAGAAGCGACACTTATAGCCATTGGTATTACAGGTGGGACATTTTGGGGAAGCTTCTTCCACATTGTGGGAACATTGTGGAGTGGAACGCATTGGATCCAAATATATTCCTTGTATATTTAAGACTCCTGTTAACTTCAGTAGGAATACTTGGTGCAGGACTAGGCAGCAGATGGCTGATTTAAGTAAATGTCAATTAAATTGTTTTACCAGGATTTTCTCCTAAATTTCTAATTAACCAGAAACTAATGGAATCAGCAAATTATTTTAGTTAGAAGTTCGCAGGCTTCTTAGAAATCTACAGAGACTTTCAAAGATTTTAAATGATCTATTTTAATGTGTTTATCAGCTGTGTTTCTAATAAGCAAAAAATGAGATCTTTACATCTTTCTGCACAGTACACATTGTTAAAACCATACTAATAGTTACAGTAGAAACACCTTCAGACATTAAAATTAAACTGTATCTCTAACATTACTAAAGGAAGAAAGTTTAAATCTCAGCCCAGAATTCCATTTTCTAGGAAGTACAATGGGAATTACAGACATTGCTGTGTACTTTTGAGGATTGCTTTTAGGACTGAACACCTCAGGGCATCCCTTTTCAAATGGATTTGGGTAGCAGCATACAGTAATCACTTCCTGATTATATTTTAGCTACTAATAACAGGATAGAATAGAAAATAAGCAGAAAACAAGTGGCTCAGGGAAAATCTGATTCTTTAAATGTCGTAACAAAGTGAGGAAATTTGCTCTCAAAATGCATGGGCAAAGTGTGAGAGGATCGAGAGAATAATCTGGGGTTTGCAGATGGTAAGCAATACCATTTCTTTAAGTGAACCTGTCACGGCCGGGGTCCTCGCGGAGGGCCGTGATCTCCTTGAGGTCCCTCGCTCCGTGTACAGGCCGGCCCAAGGCACCCTCTAATTCTCGCCCGCCATGTCTTTGATGGTAAATATAATGATGGGAGGCTGCCTTGTGTTTTCCCTGGGCACGGCTACTCGGGACCTCTGTCCCCGCGGTTCTTCCGGACCCCCTGGGGGTCTCCCGATATGGTGGGTGTTCCCCGGACACCCTAGCCTTGTGGGCTATGCGTGGCTCCTACCTCCCCTGATACCACGCCCCAAGCCTCGCAGATGTAATGGACATTGTCCGATCTGTCTCTCTCGTGCCCAGCCTCCCACTGGGCCTCCCCTGATGGTACGGTCCCGCTCAGGGACTCCCTAGCGGGCCCCGGTCCTATGGGTCAACCGCACGGGCACCCTCTCTGACCCTGGCTCCCCGCACTGCTACTCCCTGTCTTCTCGGGGCAACCGCAGCGCCCTGCCTCAGTCTGAGGGGTGTTACCGCACTAGCCTGCGGCCGGGCTCGCTATGCCCGTCTCAGGCTCCTCGGTAATTGCCCTTCTCTCTAGGGCTCCTTAGTATGGTGCTCCCCCCCTCTTTGGGGTTCGCCGTGCCCACACGGGGCTACTCAACAACATACAATGGCGCTCCCCCTCTGTGGGGTTTGCCGTGCCCACACTGGGCTACTCAATAACATACAATGGCGCTCCCCCTCTGTGGGGTTTGCCGTGCCCACACTGGGCTACTCAATAATATTGCCCCTTTCCTGGGGCTGGGGTCTATGTTCCCCCACGCGCAACCCGGGGTCTAGGTCCCCGTCCGCAACCTACGGGTTGCGCCCGCGACCCACTGGCCGCGCTCCTCGCCGCCAGTTGCTCACGCACTGGCGTGTGAGCTGCGCCTTCCCTGGCGCTATGCAGATAATGTGCCCTCTTGGCGCTAGGGCACCCCACACTCTCTGGGGTCCCTATAGTTGAGGCCTCCTCCAACCCCTACAGCCTCGCCCAAGCCTCCGGGTGTAATAACACAAACACAAAGCAAAACCACAAGCCCCTAGGCTGTAATATAACCACAAGCCACATGGCCATAACTCATTATCATAGCTCAAGCCTCCAGGGCTATCATGAGCTATACTTGCAACTCAGGCTTCTTCCCATATCTCAGCTGAGGGAGCTCCTGCCTCTCCAGCTGCCAACAGGGAACTGCCAGCCTGGCTCCGGCCCTGGGCTTTATAAGGGCCAGGCCCTGCCTCCTACAGGCAGCTGGCTCCCCTTAGTTGCTCCGGCAACCCACAGCTGTGCTCAATTGGCTCTGCCAGGGCTCTCTCCCTGGCAGTTTCTCCTCTCTATAGGAGCAGGCACTAAGGTGCCCTGCGACAGAACCTAATGCTAATGAAAAATGCTGGCCCCCAGCACGGGACTGAAATCCTTTCATCACAGGTTCATCTGGGAAGGAATAAGGAAGCTTTGGGGCATTGCTAATGTGCCTCAAGCCTACTCTGTAGGTTCACCTCCTTGGTGGAAAAAAAGGTTACCAGTTTCCAAGTCACTTAGGTTCTTGAGTTCCCTATTAATTTGGCTAGAAAGGGTGCCAGTTCTGTTAATGTTAGCTATATGGTTCTGTCACCTGCATAATCTGTCCACTAGGAACTGGACCAAGACTATACACTAATTTAAAAGGACTGAATGCTCAGTTCATTGTGGTATTCTCCTTTATATGGAAAGTAGTAACAATTTAACTTAAATTGGGTAAGCGCATAGACACTCCTTAGTTAGGGTTACAAGATCCTATTTCAGTTTAGCTTAAATGGATTCCTGATTGAATTAAAATAAACTAGACAAAGTGTTTTTACACTTTTTTATATTAATTTAACTGAATGAGTTAAACAGGAGTACATAGACAAGACCTGGGAGATAGAAAACTCATTTTCTTGCTTCTTACACATCCAGTGTTTCTGAAGTCATTGGTTCCCATTAGTACCAGTACAACTGATTGGTTTTATTGGGAAACAGCACATTAAATTGGGAACAGTAGTCATCTTAGATGACAGCAGCCACTATCCACTTTTCTTAAACAAAAATGAGAATTAAGTAAAGAATTGGAAAATTCTAGGTAAAAAGTGCAGCATCGTATTTTATTCTAATTACGATAATCAATAGGCTGTGATTGTAAGCTTTGACGCTCATTGCTCCTTTTTGATAAATAATTAGTATTAATTGAAAATATTCCTCATTGCACTTTTAGATCACACATGTACAGATTTGGGGGCTAATTCAACAATGTCTTTTCTCTCTCCTGCCACCTCACAATCTAGCTTGTTTTTTAAAGAAATGACTATCAAGGAACCTATTGTAAACAATTTTGTTCTAACAAGCAGCTCACCATTGTTTATTCATTAGCCATGCACATGTTATAGCAATATTAATTATGATTCATTCATCTAGCATTAATGTGCATGCCATCTGCAACTGCATTGATGATTGTGTGTTCAGTGACTATGTTTTAATGAAATATGCCTCTGGTATCTTTAAAGTCTATTCAGATTTTAAGATTATACTCTTGTGTTTTCAAAAGAGCTTTTTCTGTACACCCTATATTCAGAGCAAATCTATCATGTATATAGGTAAGATTTAAAAAATGTCTCAAGTGTTTTAGACCCTGTTTTCAAAAGTGATGTAGGTAGACAGGTGTCTACCTCTCATTGGGTAGGTTTACACTGGTCCCGCTGGTCTTGAGACTGCTGCCAAAAAGACATATATATCCTACCCATGCATTTCCACTCTGCACACCCCAAACTGGAGCTGAGGTGGTGAGGAGCCTGGAGATTCCCCTGCCCCCAGCCCTGATATGTGATGGAAATAACTATTTTACCACACATTTTAAATCTCTACATGTACACAGTGTAACAGTTCAGTGATGATGCCACAGAAATGATCCTGGTCTGCTCCCTCCCACTTTATATGCTTCAACTCTGAAAGTCAGGTGGTAATGGTCCAGACTGTTGCTCTTGAGAGAGCCTGAGCTTCAGATTTTCATGTTAGTGTTGGGGATACCCCTCAGGCTGTCCTTACCACCTCATTTCAGAGTTGACACATGCAGAGTGGGAGCAAGGACGGGGGTTTATTTCTGTGGTGGCATTGCTGGGTACTCTGCCACCATGGTGCAGCATAACCCAAATGATACAGGGCAACATTTTTTGATTAAATGTATTATTTTGAGGAACTAATATAAACAAGAACATTGTGATCTGTTTATGGGCAGTTTGCTGAAAGGAAGAGATGAAACTGATTCATTGTTTCATAGTTGTTAGGAGCTGGCAGGGACCTTGCAGATCATCAGGTCCAGTCCCCCTGCACTAGGCAGGAAAAGACACCTGGGGTCAAGTGACCCCAGTGAGGTGACTGTCCAGTCTCCTTTTGAAGATTTCAAGGGTAGGTGATTGCACCACTGCTGGAGGGAGTTTATTCCACATTCTGGACACCCTGACTGTGAATAAGTTTTTCCTGATATTAAGCCTGAATCAGCCTTCCAGGAGTTTGTATCCAGGAGTTTGATAAGCAATTCGATTATCATGAGTACCTAGGGAGTTCTAGTCAATTAAATGTTTTAGTCATATATTGTGTCTTTGATGTCAATTACTTATATACCTCATAATCAACCTATTATACTTTGGAACAGTCACAATTTTACATTATCACTTGCACTGGGACAAAAATATCATTGTGGTCCCTCAATGCTTCATTCCTCTGCAATTTCCCAGAAGAGGTTTCATAAATAAAAGCTGGTGAGATACTGGGGAAGAGAAGACTGCCTATACAGCAAGAGTTGAGGGTAGGGGCAAATGCTAATCCCAGAGAGGTTTCAAATAAGGGGGAAGCTAGGAAAATAGGTTTACAACTCACTTCAATTCAGCGGGTAGAAGTTGAAGATTCGAGTTCCAAGGTGGGAAGCACTTCAAATCAGACTTGAGATCTTGATTTAGTCTTTTTATCTGACCAACTGGAACAATTTCACATGATAATCTGAATCTCTGGAATATTTCATAATGAATCCAAGAGATTAGATACATGGTGTCTGATCCCAATGTCACTAAAGTCAGTGTCACTCCTTTCACTGCTAATTTCAAATGAACTTTCTTTTCCTCATACATGAATGAATTTATTTCTTTTCTCTACATGAGTGAATTCCTTTCTCTACATGAATTAATTTATTTCCCCCATACATTTTCAAATGAACATCGCATTGGTCCAATACTTATTTAAATAGCGATGCATATTTATTAAGAAGTGTAAACAAACACAATAACAAGAATCTTTCAGGGCTAGCCATTTACTGGAAAATAATGTAGAGGAAGTTAGAGAATGAACCAAATACTTACCTAGTGTACATTGCTCATTTGACTACCACAGAGCTAGGTCAGTTTCCCTCTGCTGGGGACCTGACTGGATATTTGAAATTGGATGAAAAATCCGACTTTCATTCCCATTCTCTCCTGACTCTGTCCCTTAACTGTCTAGTACCTCAGTACCCTGTGACTCAGCCTTTAATATCATTGCTATTGTCACTAGCAAGGAGAGCTATAAAAATGACAGCCTTGTCAGGTTTCTTGGGAAATAATCCTATTGTCTTTGCAGCCTGTGGCCAGTGTCTCTGATGCTGAATAATTTCTTTTTTCAGGGAAGAGTATAATACTCATACTTGATTTTTTTATATGGCTTCAAATAATCCAAACCAATAATCTTTTGTGGTGTTTCTAGGTGGTGTATTTTACTGCTACGTTCCCTTACGTGGTGCTTATCATCCTACTTGTCAGAGGAGTAACGTTGCCAGGAGCTGGGGCTGGAATTTGGTACTTCATCACGCCTAAATGGGAGAAACTAGTGGATGCAATGGTGGGCTTATTATTCCAGTTATAACACTCTGATTGGGTGAATAATTCATATAGATTTTTACTTACTGTATATTACAAATACATATGAGGTGTGCAAAACTGGTATTTTTATCATGTCATGTTATCTGCACAGCCTTATTCACATCTTGTTAATGTGTTGTATATTTAATTATGCTACCATATAACCTGTTACATGGATATTTATCAGCTGTGTGTGCATGTACCTATGTCTGTGTATAAAGTACATGCAATGTCATATATATGAACATTATTTTATATTTTGTTGCAATATTTTATGAATATTTTACCTGAATCCCCAAAACAGAATGTTTCAGAGTAGATGTATGATAAATACTAAGAAAACAGAGAAGTAGGACAGGGTTAGAAAAGTTGGTTTCTGAATTGTCCTTTGTTATTTTATTGTACGCAGAATGCATTACACTTTCATGAATAGCACAACCTACTTACATGAAGTATAGTTTTATTTCTGTAAATGACTTCACATTTCCTGAAAGCAGATGCATTTTATTCACTAAAAATTAAGATTATTCTGAAACAGGATATCCTGCTTCAGTTGTTATCAGATATAGTCATATAACATTCTCTGCTCAATTATATTTCTGTATAAAACTGTGCTGATGTAGAACACCTGCATTCCTCATGCTACAGCTGTATTTTATGGATGAACAGATCTACTAACTGTCCAATGAAGGTTAAGGTTAATAGATTTGGCACCTAAATCCTAGTACTGGAAAAATCAACAGCATGTCTTAGGAAAGGGGTCATGTCTCCTTTCAAAATGGCTTCTTTTCCCTATACAATTACAAATTATGTTTAATAACTAATAGCTTATTGCTTATCATCATCATCATCATTGTTATTGTTATTAACTTCCTCCTCATCACCATTTACTAATTTGATGCTGACAACAGATAGGGCCTGAAGAGGGTGCTCAACCATAGAGGCATAATAGTGTAGGGTGAACTTCAGATATTAAATTCAAGTCTTAGGGAGAGATAGTTAGCCATATAAATTTGAAGACTAGGATTAATGAAATCTGTTAAGAAGTGTTAACAAGTCAGGAAATCAGCTGATTTTTCCAACATTTTAATAATCTTTCCCAATAGAAATTAGGTGCGATGTTAGTTGCATCTAGATCAGAGCTGGAAAATAGTTCCCTTGTGGTTGCATACTAAAAATTATTTGTTAATTAGCAGCTTCTGTGTGTTTGGCTTTTTGTTTTGTTTTTTAAATCCTGTGTTGTTGTGAGTAATAATACTTTTCCAAACAAAGTGCAAACATTTTACATTATAAGTATGAGCAGAATATTGGGACCCAACAGTGGGAAGTAAAGAGGGTGAGAACTTTTGTTAGCAAACTGAGGCTCTCCGAACATGTAAGTATGTGTCTAACCCTGTAAAACCCAGCACCATTTCTACCTGATAGACCTGATTAAGAAATAGAAATCTCCCTGTCATCTTTGCCATGTCATTTGAATGCTCTCAGAGAGATGAAACAACACAGTTTACTTACGTGATCCTCTCAAAAGATGGGTGTTGTTTGAATCTGAGGTTTGGCTTCAGACACACCTCCAATTTTTTCCCTTATCTAGTGAAGGGTTAGACTTCAAGGATAAGCAGGGGGAGGAGAGGAATGTGTGTGTGTGAATGGAGAAGAGGCAGGGAGATTTGTTTTTATAGAAACTACCTTAACCTTTTGGTATTCTCTGGGAATGACTCTGTTGAGATATCAGACCTTGGGTGAGTATTGCAAGTTCCAAAGGGAAATATGCTATCAGCCTTTTGGTGATATAATAATTGTGATTTTTGTACCTCTTCCAAGCCAATTGCCATGCAACCAAACCTGGGAAAACTACTTTTAATTAGGTTTAGTGATTAGACCTTTCAGAAGACTCATTTCCCAATTAGCTAAATCAGCAGAGAGATTCCTGAAGTAGCTTATGAAAATCTTTCTGAAGTAGAATGAGAAATGCTGAGAGTTGAACAATTTTGGAAGCCTGGCCCCACTTATTAGCCTAAATGGGAGAACTGTTATTTTTTTAAGTATTTTTTTTTAATAATCTTTGTTTAAAAAAATAAAAAAATTGAAGACATTTCTCAATATTAAGAAGTATAGTTGGTTGGAACACCTTCCCCCACCATGTATTTCTTGTGTTTTCATTGAAACATTTTTAATAAAGTGACTCAATATTGGCAAATTTTGACTAGCTCTACTAAAGATGAAGAAATATTTTGGAAAGTGAATCTAAAAAAACCCTTGCCCTAAACGCTTGGAGACTTGCTCATGTTGTTTAGAAAATCACTAATATTCTGTAGTACAGACAGTATCTGGGATTTTTACTTTTTTAGAATTCTTGGACCCAGGATGTGGGGGGGGGGGGCAAGGGGTATATATTTTGATTTTACTAAATTGGCTTGCAAGTGGTCACAATTTCCACTGAAACTCATACATTTAAAAGATGTTTTAACTGGCTTCTACTATGTGAAATATTCTATTAACCAGAATTTCCAGCCAGACAGGAAGGGGGAGGCGGGGAAGCTCTCATGTGGTGACAACCACCACCAGTCCCTCCCCTGCCTCCCCTGCACTGCAGGGTTTTTCAAAAAGGTTGAAAACCCCTGCCTCAGATAACTGGAATTTTTAGATACCTGGCATCTCCCTTACCCCACTCATGCCAGTTAACACAGCTTTTACTGTATGAAATTTGGTTTATACTGTATATTTTAACATAAAAGTACAGCTAATTACTTACATCAAGAGAAGAATATTCCACTTCGAGTGGGTACCTGAAAGATGACCTAGTGGTATTGAATTACACTGTTTTCTTTGAACATGGCAAATCCATTCTATCTCATACAGAGCATTATTCACTGAATATTTATGCCTTCTCTCCCTGCCAAAGATTATATTCTGTTCTCAGTTAAGTGGCATGTTCTTATTCGAGCTAAAGTTCAATTCATTCAAATGGATATCATCTAACGGAAGGCAGAATTTGTCCATAACTGTTTTCCTACTGACATTAGTTGCACTAGTATTGTTTAAAATAGTTGTATGTTAAGCTCTCAATGGTAATATTAAGTACTGTTACTGATTTTTATGACTTTACACAACCCTTTACCGAGGCAGAAACTGTTTTATCTTCTGTGCTTTCCTAGGTGTGGAAAGATGCTGCCACTCAGATTTTCTTCTCCTTATCTGCCGCATGGGGAGGTCTAATTACTCTCTCTTCCTATAACAAATTCCATAATAATTGTTACAGGTATGTAAGGATAAAGTCACTTAATATTATTAAAGACATGCCAGCATGTAGCTAGTTCCAAAATACACATTGTGCGCTTTGAAATCTGGTTGGAAAGGTCTACTATTTTATTATTGAGGGGGAGGGAGGTTTAATTTCAAAATCCACCACTTCCATGATGTGCACTGGGCTTCTCTTTGTCTCTTTTCACAATATGTTTTCATCATAAGCAGTCACTCATCTGGGAAACTGTCTAGGAACATAGGCACTATTCCACATCATGTTCATCTCTGCTGAAGAGCAAACCATGATTAAAATTAAGTGAAGGTTGTGAGATGTGTGTATAGTTTCTATTGTAGGGGGTGCCTTTCTTTAACAAAGCTAATTATTACAGCTGCAGTTTCATTGCACGAAATTAACACTAAAAAAAACAACAAAGCAAAACTTGTTGAGCCACTAAGGTGAAGCATGTTTCCTTGACATCAGAAGATTTTTGCAAGAAAAAAATGGTATATACTATTCCCTCTCAGGAAATCTACTGAATAAATTCTTTCTTTCTTTCTTTTTAAAGAAAAGAAAAGTATTTACTAAAATGTATATAGTATCTATCAGAATTGGTAATTCATATGCTATTACAGTGCTCTGGCCCTCTTTCTTAATTAACAGTTTGTTATTTTGAGAGCCAATCATTCCACAAGAGCATAACTTCCACTGATTTCATTGGGAATGAAGAGGTGCCTATTTGGGAAAGCATTTCTATTTAAAACAGAATTTCAGGGGAAAAGCAGGTGAGAAAACTCTAGTCTTTCACTTCTGGCAGCTCAGTAAAATATCTAAGTGATAAATTAAGGAGCATGGAAAATATTTACTTGAAGCTTCAAACCAAATGTAAACTATCAAGATTAAAGCATATTTTGATAGATCAAAAAAATCCTTGCCTACATTATTGGTAAAGAATTTATGGAAGTAAAATTGAGAAGCTTCGTATTTCTTATTGTTATAAGTTTAGGATATAGACCAACTTAACAATTGCATTGAAATCTGGTGAATGTGTCATTAATATAACTAACTGCTATGGTATTATAAGTTTGTATATTGAATCACCACCAGAGTCTATTTTTGTTGTTTTTGTTTTATTTAAAGACACTTCAGCTGATTAGTTAGCCATTAAAGCATTATTAGTCATATCCAAATATACACACATTAAATCACAAATCGGTTTGACCCTGGTCAGCAGTCAGTTTCAAAGGGACTGACCTATACCTTGCATTACACCATTCAAGCCATCTGATGCTTTCAAATCAGTGGGCATTCTTCACTTTTCTTGGCTTAACAAGACACAGATGGTTAACCATTCTATTTTGCAGTATTATCTTCTATTTTAAGTGCAAGTATGGGTGCAAAGCAAATTTATTTGATTATTTTACTATATCATAGTCATGTAATTCTTACATAGTGAGCACTGTACATTTTTATAAGAAAAAATTGAACATGAAGCATTTTTCTGTTTAATCATAACATTCTTACATATATGAGCCAGAGGGTATGCAGTCTACACTTAAAAGTTTTGTAAGATTTTTTTTTCTTCATTATAAATGTGAAAAAATATTCTTTATTATGTCTTGATATGGCAGGCAAAATACATCTCAAGAAAATCTGAAAATGGCAAACTGCTGATTCTTTGAGCCCTGATACATGTTCAAATTAAACCAGCTATAGGGTTCTTACATGTTTTGAAGCACTAACTTTGTAGCTGCTTGGCTCCTTTTATAGCTGCATAGTCATTTTTATGGTGTGATAATTACTTTGCACATGTGGCTGGTCTAAATTCATTACGCGATTTACCAGTTAATTGAGTAATATATATAACGTGTAGCAGGGGCCTTAGTCACTCATGGGTAAGAAGTCAGTGTTACCAACTCCCTTGGAATAGTGAATTAACTAGATTTTACTGTGTATTGATGCAGAATGATATTGCTGTTCACTGTTATGTTGTACTTGTGCCTGCATGCTCCAGTGGCTACCCAACTGTGCAAAACCCTTGTAACTTAACAGCCATGTATCTCACTTGCATTGCTGTGGTAGCATGCAGGTGTGCCCCCCCCCAACTTTCCATGCATTCAGAATTTCCCCCCAAAAGTCAAATAGCTGCTTTTTGTTATGCTTCCAGGGCAAGCCCAATGCTGTTCTTGGTTCTGATCATGCTCAAATACAAAAAGGATTGTTGCACGGAGGAAGGTGGTCAACTGTTCCCTGCGCCCACAGGGGACAGGACCAGAAGTAATGAGTTTAAATTGCAAAATTACTTAGGTTAGATTTTAGAAAGAACTTTTTAACCATTAGGTCAATTAAGTAATGGAACAGATTGTGTAGATGAGTTGAGAATCACCATCACTGGAATTTTTATGGGCAGGTCAGACAAACATTTTACTAGGATGATTTAGACAGGGATATTAATTCAGCAGGGGACTGGACTAGTTGGCTTTCTGGTATCCCTTCTAGAGCTATTTTCTTTGATTCTGTCACAATCATAAGGAATCCTCTGGACATGCACCCAAAAACAGCATTTTTTTTCTTTCTCTGGAAAGGAGAGGGTGGGGCATTTGTTGCCTGTGGAGCAAGAAGAAGTTAGGTAGTGCATGATTTCACAGTGGCAGTCTCTAGAAGTAGCCAGTGAAATGTAGATATATTCTGTTTTACTTTCTGGCCAGTTCATTCTAGCATTGCAAATGCAAATTTAATTTTTCTTTTTTTTAGAGTTGTCTCCATTGCCTTTTTTTTTGTAAACTTTACAAACCTATCTATAGTTGCACAAGGTTTCTTTAAACCTTCTTTGTAACACACTCTAAATGTTATAAACTCCTTTATAGTCTCCCTGTTTCTGAAACAGCGCCAATGTTATTTCCCACTCCTTTCTAATTCTGAGGATTATCCACAGCCAAAAGCCTTCCTTTGGAATATGATTAGCATACAGTGATCTCCTTCCAAGCAGAACATTATCTACTTTCAGCAGACTTGACGAACGATAATCTATTTAATACTATCTTGCTTAAGGAATGTTCCAGGAGGGACTCAAGGTGTTGTCAGCTCAGCATGGTTCTTGACAGCTTTCTAGATTGCTTTTCATTTTAGGCCTACTGAGTAAGCAAGATGGTAAGCAATTCAGTGCCAACTTGGAGAAAACTATTTTTCCCCCGAGTCTGAATTTTTGACAAATAGTTTGCTTATTCTTAAATCATAGCAGTTTAAGTCAGAATCTCTCACACACACTTGTATTAATGGCAGGATAGACAGTGTAGCCACTAGGTAAGATCTATGAAGAGGGATCATTACATATTCTTTTTTTCTTGTAAAGTCACATCTGCTTACAGAATAAGGCATATTGCTCAGGCACTCAAGTCTCTTGAGAGTGCTCCTTGCAACACTGAAAAATAATAAGCACAGTATCAAAAAGTATTTTAGAATGACTGCATGGAAGGGAGTGTACTTAGGGGAATGCACCTGGATTTGAAAGCTTTGACTTGAGTTGTCTGATTTAAATCCAGTAAAGACAGACAGCAGTTGAAAGTCTGATGCCTGTTTGGCAGCCTTCATGAAATGCATTAAACAGGAGAAAATCCCTGACTTTACTGCAATTCTTGATAGTTTCTTCAAGTTAATAACCCTTTTTCAAAGAACTGAAAAGGCATGCAGACCTAATGTACTTTTGAAGTTCCTGCTAGATTACTAGTGGGTCAATGAAAGGAAACTTGTACTCGTGCCTGCCTCTTGTTTCTTATCTGAAGACTTCCATCTCTGGGTCTTTCTCACATTTTAATCACACTAAATTCACTGGAGAAGGGATATGCAAGTGTTTGCATAGAAAATAATCCTTATTCTTATAGCTTGTGTATGAGAATGTACTGCATTTGGATCTCTCTCTTACTTATTATATCAAGCTGGCATATGCTTTTTCTCCTCAGAGACACGCTGATAGTAACATGTACCAACAGTGCCACAAGTATATTTGCTGGCTTTGTCATCTTTTCAGTTATTGGCTTCATGGCAAATGAACTTAAAGTAGATATTGAAGATGTGGCAGATCAAGGTACTGTACACTACTGTTGCATAACTTAGGTTGGATTCTGAAGTGCATGGTATAAATATCTTTTAATGATATAGATGTTGCAATGCAAACATGTATCATTTAGATGGGGAACTACTAAGCCATCTATGTGGGCCTTTAATACAGTTGCTGTGCTGAACTGTCCAATACCACCTAGTGCCTGTGGGGTTTTCAAAATACTACAGTAAGCTATCTTGCTGTTTATGGGTAGAAGAAAAAAGAAACTTAACTAAATGACTGGTGATTTTAGACCCCTGCAAGATTAATTCAGATTAACCCACAGTCTCTCTAAGCAACCACCAACCCTCCTTGCTGCTTCTGTTTCTACTTCCTGAAGTCCAGTAACAAGTAAAAGGGGTTCTTGACTTGAGATTTGAAGTGAGGGTACTGTGGATATCGTTGATAGAGATGAATGTGCATGACTTGGGAGTGTGAATAGGTAATTAAGTCCTGGGAGAGAGAGATAGGAAAGTAAAGATTTGTTGGATGAAAAAAGGGAACTGGGGAGAGGTTAGAATAGGAAAGACAGTACAGCTAAGTGCTGACATTGGGGAGGTTAGCACCAGGTTAGATAACATTAAAAATGGCCACCCAATATAAGGTAAGTTTGGATCGGGGGTGTTGGGTGGATGGGGGGGGGGGGAAGTAGGCTTGTGGGGGATCAGGAGTCTAAAGGGAGATGGGGGAAAGTGGGATCTGCAGGGAGATTGGGAGGCAGGTGGGATCCACAGGAGTGTTTGGGGGTGCAGGTGGCATCTGTGGGGGGCATGGAGGGGCAGGCGGGATCCATGGGAGGGATCAGGTGACATCCGTGGGAAGGCTTGGGGGTGCAGGGGAGGCATGTGGTGTCTGCAGAAGGGATTGGGGGTAGCCAGCAACCGCAGGGAGTTACCTGGGTCTGGGAGGGTTTGGTGGCATCAGGAGGGCTTGCAAGGTCTTCAAGGGAAGCTTAGGAGAACCAGGGGCTATTTTTAGCCCACTGAGACTCCCTTGTAAACCTACCCCTACATCTCTCCTGCCTCTTCCCTATACCGACGCTTACTTCCTTAGTTCCTAGCATTGGTGAGTGCTAATAAAACTGGCACCTGAAGTGGCTTGTGAGATGGGGGGTGATGTGGGTGGGGGAAAGGGGGGGTCTGGCTGGTCCACAGGTGTGGCTGCAAGTGGCATGGGGGGCGTGCTAAAAATAGCCTGGTGCCAGGGGATGGGTAGGAAAAGCACAGCCCCAGGATGGGTCAGCAGCTGGGCTTTCCCACCCAGGGGCTGTGCAGGTAACTGTACAAAAGTTCCATTCACCAGTTTTACCTAGATTGATTAAATTTGAGTGTACATTCATCCAGGTCTATCTTGGCCTGGGTTCTACCATTTTTAGAGAGGTCTGTGTGCACAGAACTTCTGTACTGTTACGGGTTTAGATTTGATTTCCAATCACTGAGATTGGTCTAAGTGTAAGGTCTGCACATGGGCAAACTATGTTAGATTGGGTGGCTATTTTTAACCCTATCTAACCTCTCTCAAGCCTCCCCATATGCGTGCACTTAGCCTGCATGTATTTCAAAACCCAGCAACTCCCTTTTCATTAAAGAATACCAAATGGTAGAACTTCTTAAAAAACACAGACATTTGGATAAGCTTTCCAGACTTTTTCCTGTTTGTGGTTGAATTTTGAATGACTGAGCAATTCCTGATTCAGTTCTATTAACATATTGTACTGACACACAATGTGTTGATGTCAGTGTAATTTATCTTTAATTTGTTCACAGATGTAAATTGCACAAGAACAGAGATGACTGGCTTGTTTCTATGGACCATGAAACACATGCTGGTATATCATATACTAGTCCATAGTTACAGGAGATTTTTTTTTTAGGGGACAGTTTTACCTCAGAGTAAAAATAATTTGAGATGCAGGCATAATATATTCACACTTGTACAGTCTTTTCGTAAGTACATAAAGAGAATGGACACAGTATGATGGCCCTGCACCAAGTAAGTCACACTCTGAGATATAGTTACCTGGGGAAAAAATGTAGTAACTAGATATCTGCATAAATTACACCAGCATATGAGTTGTGTCTGGCTCCCTCAGAATAACCCTTAGTTTGATCTGTTGAGAGCTGCTGAGTGTTACTATACAAATAACTAATAATAGTAACATCTGAGGAATAGAGTGCTGCCTTTACATTTAATGAAAGTAGCTTCAATCTGAGCGGTTATAGCACGTGACTGACCACCCTTTTGTTATAATTGCATCCAGGCTCCACAGCTTTGGTATGTTTTTTCCACCCAGAACATAATGGAATATGTGTAGCATCCTTGGCATACAGTAAATCTTAAAGGTCTTTTTTTCATTCCAGTAATATTTGAATGTGATGTGCTATTTTATGTTCTTTGGCTGTGGGCTAAGGATCTGTTTTTTACCCCAGCATACTTTTCCTATTCAGCAAGATTGCTTATCTGTTTGTTATATTAACTAATTTCCCTACTCTGAGTGGAAAGTGTGTGCGCACATGTGTGCATGTGTCGTGCATGCATGTGTACATACACACACACATATATATATACACATATATATGTATGTGTATGCACACGCACACACACTTTCCACTCACAAAGTATGGAAAAAATGTGTGTATGTAGCTATATCTATATATCTATATATGTGTGTATGTATATTTGTGTGTGTATATGTATGTGTGTGTGTGTATAACTGTGTCTGTATATATTTCTATTTGCTTGCCACACTTAAGATTTTGATGTCACCATTGTGCTTTGAGTATAACACTGTACTGGAAATATCTTTTTTTATCATCTCCCATACTATTTTATGATCCACTAGCATTGAATTAAGCTCTGATGAAAATGACAAAAACATCCATTCAGAGGTAAAGGGATCTCTTAAATCAGGAGTGGCAAACTCATCCACCCGTGTGAGCCAGAAGAGCATCTCTGGTCTGGTCTGAGGGTCAGATCATGCCACCCCAGATCCAGTGCACAGGACTGATACAATGGAGTGCAATATATAGTATGCTCACTGTGCTGTAAGCAGTACCTATGGTGCCAGGTCCTGGAGCAGGACCTGTGCATGCTACACACATCACATGGACTGAGCTGACTATGCATACTGCATGTGGCACAGAAAGCTGGCCTGCCCTGTCATACTGGTCCTGCATACTGGCTCTGGTACAGCCCAGTCCAGACCAGCTGCAGATTCAGGATACAGGGTCCATCTCGCTCAGGTGTTACATGCAGCTTGCGCTCTGGATAGACCTCCTGTGCTGCATGTAGCGGCCATGGCTCCAGGCCAGCCTACATGCAAGATAGGCTCTGTATGCCACCTGTGATGTGCTGGGTCAGTCCAAGACCCATGGGCTAGATCATGTGGCTCCACAGTCCAGATCCAGCCTGTGGGCTGTATGTTTGATGCCCCATCTTAAATAATAGGAAGACAGAACCCTTTGAGACTAAAGCTTCAAGGCCTTTGAACCATACTACACAATGAAATAAGATGAATTTGAAATAATTTTGCCAAAAAATCCATGTGTGCATACACAACTTCTTGCATCTACCCATGGGAATGTTAAAAATATATCTCATTAACCTTCAGCAGTAATATAATATTTTCCAAGCCCTGGAGGAAATGAATAACAGTCTCTCAGGGGAGGAAGGGGAACAGCAAAGAATACATAAGGAGGACTGAAGTGTTCAGAAAGTGAATGTCACAGGCTCCTGCCCCTGGGCATGACAATGTTTCACTGGCTGCATTGAAACATAGACATTAAATTATTTTGCAGACAGGTTTATTGTGTAGATAAATTCAGTAGCACAAAATGCTGAATGTGGCTTGAATGTACCTGATAAGTATCTCAGTTCAAAGACCACATGAGTGAATTGATGACAGAAAACAGAAATCCAGTTCTCCCTTGAGTGTGGTAGTCTTTGTAGTTACAGCATCTTCTTTTTTGTACTGAGTCAGTGTTAGTGAGAATTAATTTCCATTCAGTGAACTGTGTGGCTTGGGAGTTGATACTATAAAAGCTTACCTTTGGTTTTTTTCCACCCTCCCTTCCCAGCTTTACCTTTTGTTTTTCTAATTTCTACCTATTTACATTCTCACTGACATCCTGTCACACTTTCAGCTTCTCTCATTCCTTGGAGTCTCAGACCAGCAAAGACTTTCTATGCCTGAAGAAGGGTCACTGTGCCCAAAAACTTGCTAAGAACTTTTTTCCAACTACTCAGTTTTTCTAATAAAAGACATCACGTCTACTCAAAGAACCTTCCCTGCCTATGTCCTTAGATCAACACCGCTACAACCAAAATATTGAAGACCATATTTCCAGTGAAACCCCATGACTAGCAAGTTTTAGATGACAAAAGAAGAGGAGGAGGCCCCTCTCATATTTTAGCCCAAAACTTAGTGTTTATGGCTTAGGGAGTGGAAGATCTAGGTTTCAGCCCCGCTTTATCTAGCACCAGATGGCAGGCTAGCCATTATTTAATCTCCTTCCCAGCCTTCCTCTTGAAGTTGGCTCCCTGGGCAGCCAAAAGAAAGAGGTAAAAGGAAGAGAATAAGCTAAAGAATGTGTGGCTTAATGAGATGGCTGCTGTTCTGGAAAGGAGAGGCCCTGGCTTCTACCCTGGACCCTTGCTCCAATGGGGCAGAAACTTCCCCACTGTTCTCCATCCCTTTTCTCCAATGAATATTAAACGTACTGTACAGTGGCTTACCTTCAAGAAGAGGCCTGGAGAGGAGCCTTGATGATGCCTGACCAGTGGCCTGTGATTAGAGCACTGTGCTGGGGAATTCAAAGATGCACATTTTCAAAACCTTCCTGGGTAAGGCAGGTCTAGAGCTGAGGTCTCCTTGTTCTTAGAGCGTAGGCGTTGGCTACTGGGCTACAGTATGGGAAGTCCTCCCACCTCCTGTTTTTTGCCAGGCCAAAAATTTAGGTCATATGCTCTGGCATGTGTGTACAGAGCTGAGTACCTGCTTGGCCAGGGTGTAGCCAACTGCCCAAGCTCAGTAGCTATGTGGATACATATTCATCCAAACAGAGCATGGAGTAGGATCACTGGCTGTGCCTGTGTGCCCAAAAGAGCAGTTATGGGCCTTGACAACTTTAATTTGGGTGTATAAACTGAAATAGAGTTCTGCCTCAGCTTGTAAACTCAACCTCTTCCCAGCAAGAACTGGATGATGCAGCATACATGTCATCAATTAATAGTAATTCAGTTTTACATGTCTCATCTGTCGGAAGGAGAAGATAAAACAGTATTTAAAGATCCCATCTTCCAGCTGGAGTCATTGTAACTTGCTCATTGTTATAACTCAGACCCCAACTTGGATACTTGCAATTTTTATGTAGAAACTCTACTGCATGAGTCAAATGAAAAATCCATGTGCATGTACACAACTTCTTGCATCTACCCATGGGGATGTTAAAAATATACTTCATTAACCTTCAGCAGTAATATAATCTTCTTGGCCTGGAAGCTGTACTAAGAACTTAGCTGTGCTAAGGTCTGTCTGTGACAGGCCAGTAATAACAGTATTATTATCATTCATTGTCCTACATGTTTCCCATGCCAGACTTCTGTTTCTGACAGTCCTTGTATAATGACAGCTGAAAGCAATGGTTTTGTTTCCTGGCAACGTGGCATTGAAAACAACTGGATTTGTCATGGGTTATGCTTATATGAGTGATATTCTGAGGGAGATCTCTTCTGCACCTGACAGAGCAGTGAACACCCAATCAACCAAGTGGCAGAGCATGTTAGGAAAACCCATTTTGTACTTGAAAGGTTTGAAGGTTACAAATGACAAGTGTTTCCCAAAGGCAATGTTGAAAGGAATGCAGCAATGTCTATGGGCAGCATAAACTCATGCTAGCTTTCTTACATGCCATAAAGGAACACAGGAGAACATCTTGTTCCTGAAGAACTTACAAGAGCAAATTCTTCACTTGTCCTCCATGCAGCATGTAATACTAGACTTTCAGTTGTACAGTGCTCATCTAAGCAATTATTGATGTTGGTAAGCAGCTTAGATGGTTCATTACTGAAGAGCAAATGAAGCTACAGTCTACAGCTACAATGAAAGAACGTAGCAGATATAAGCTCACATGGACTATATATGGACTATCTAAAATGTAAGCTTTTCCAACAGAAACCAATGGCATTGAAATCTTGGGCCTCAAAGGTAAATCTGGTCATTGTCTTCCATCCTGTGGACAGGAAGGAAAAAAAAATATCTGGTCCACAAAATATCGTTACAAAATGAAGCAAAGTTTCTTCTTAAAACATTTTTTACAGCTGTAATTTTTTTAAGCTGAAACAATTTCAAAAGTATCCTTTGTTGCTTCAAAAAACTGCTAAATTGGCCCTGGAAGGAACCACTATGGAACTCCTCATTCCATTCCACAGAACTTGTTAAGAAATGATGAAAGAGCAGCCAGAGGGAGCCATTTGAGCCCATGCTACTGATATTTTAACTATTTTCCTGAAGAAAACTTAGAAGATTCCTGTAACCTTTATGCCTTTAGAGATTAATTTGGAATCTGTTGAAATGGATTGCAAAAAGGTCATTGATTAATTTGAAGCAACCCGCCCTGAGAAAACAGGCCTCTGTCAATATTTTCTAAATATTATTTTCCTTTAGAATTGTTGCATTGATTAAAATCCTGTCAAAATTGAAATTTTTCCTGTGGAAAGTTCCATTTCCATGAAACTGCTCTTTCTGATGTTTCTCTTTCACATTTTTGACTATCTCTCCATAACAGCCATTTAAAATCCAAGTTCAGGACCTTTTACCTTTTCCACTGCAAAACTGTGTGTGAAGTCCCAATAGAATTCTTTGCAGCGTTCTTTACTTATGAATGTCTCTGTATATTCCTCATATCTGAAAATGTTAAATTGTTAGGTTTTTTTCAAGCACATTTTCCCAGTGGTTTGTACATCCTTCTTTTCTGACTGATGGAGAAAATATGCCTGTGGTTAGTTCTCTTGTGATTGGTGATTTATGCTTGGATACTGATCACCTACCCTGCCTACTGTTCTGAGGTCCAAAACCAGTGATTCTCACTATTGCTAACCCAGGGGCAACTATACCCAGCAAGTCATGTTCCTGTAGGTAACATTACAATTTGGGGTCCCTCTCAATCTCTGCTTTTACTTGTTAATGTCCTGTGACTGCAAGCAAACAGGGTCTCTCAGGCAGCATATTGCCCATGACTCAGAGTTTGAGGAGCATTGCTTTGGAGAGCAAAGGAGTCTGTATCAAGACACCTGCAATTTCATAGTCTGGAGAGCAAAGGAGTCTATATCAAAAGACACCTGCAATTTCATAGTCTGGAATTAAACTTTTCCTAAAGAGTGTGATTAATGGGAATTCATTATTTTGAACTTTTATTTTAATTTCCAAATGTAGTAAACTAGGGCAAACAGGCCCCCTATCACTAATTGTCCAGAACAAATCTTTAAATGAGAGATGAAAGGATGTGTTTATGAATATATGTCTTCACATATGCTTTCCCATACAGAAAAAAAATGTCTATTTACAAGCAAGTTTAAAGAATTCAGCTTGTATTAAAATGTTTACAATAAAATCCTTTCTAATGATAAAAAAAGAAAACTCTTTATACTTGTTGTCTTCGGAACGATCCTCCAAAACTTTACAGACTACAGATTAGTTCTGAAATGGACCAACAATTATCTACAACTTTGCTGAGAAAATGATGGGGAACCAGCTCACTTAGAGTAACTGGGGCAATATGGGGAAGTTATGCTCCCAACTGGAATTTGACTGTGAGAGTGGGGCTAACACCCTGTACTCTGGGATATTAAATGATGAGGATCTCAGATTTCTTTCTCACTGGAAAGGCTTCACCTTCCATAACATTACAAATGGGCTAGGATTCACTGTGGACAAATAGGGCAGGAATGTAAAGGAGTGTTGACTGATGAATTGCAATCACACAGTTCCTGCAACTTTTGTTTTTCTTAGTGCTTTCCCCAGCCCTTATTAGCCAGTTCTGACCATACTTTATTTCTTGCCTAACAGAAATTATAGTCCAGGTTATCCAAAATAACAATGAAAAAAGGATAAGTCCTTCCAAAACTGTAGAATTTCATAGCTGAGGTTGAAACTCTTCATGCTGCTGTGTATTACTTACTATTTTTTTTCTGTTGTAAGATTTTCCTTTTAGATATATATCCCTGTGTGCCATGCATCTGATATCAGAATCTGCTCCGTGATATATGCACAAACCTTCTGTCTAGGGACAGTTGTATTACATGTTGCTGATTTAAAAAGAAGCCCCTTTATAGTTATTGATCCATGTGGAATTAATGTGTGGATAATCTAAGGTTAGGCCTCTAGTTCTCTGGGGATGTAGTGGGAAATTGACTCCAAAGCAAGAAAAAAATTACAGCTGCAGCACTGAATTTCCTTGCTTGCTACAGTTGTCTGATTTGGGTCAGTGCTTTAGTGTCCAGGTCAAGCATCTATCCTGCAGCTTGGAAATCATGAGTGTATGTGTGTGCTGAAAACCATGAATGCAAAGAACCATTCAGAGACAAATTCTGTCATCTTTGCCTTGCAGTGGCATGAGGCCCAGCTCCATGTAAGTAAGAGATACAGAATTTGTCCCTTTAATTACATTCTGGAATAAAGTAATACTTCAGTATCTTCAGACATTTAGCTCTTTGCAATAGCCTGCAAATTTCCTCCATAACAATACGATTAAGATATCACAACCATTTCCTTTTTCTCCTCATTTCTAGGTCCAGGTATTGCTTTTGTGGTTTACCCTGAAGCCTTAACAAGGCTTCCTCTCTCTCCATTTTGGGCTATAATCTTCTTTTTGATGCTTCTGACCCTTGGATTGGACACTATGGTAAACTTTTTACCTACCTTTTTCCTGTTGGCTCACCTGTTCCTCTGTCTTCAAGATTACCATACCATATGTTGTTTCTCATGTAGTCATTGAGTCTCTTTGCAAAGAGAATAAGAACACCAATACATAATTCACCTGGGTGCTTTGAAGTTTCAAAGTTAATATTTAAGATGACAGATGAGTATAATCCAATGCCATTAATTTTTCAAATGATCTGTCTCTCTCTTTTACATATACATTGAATTAATGTGGCTAACATTTTGTTTTCTCTGATGTTCCCAGTTTGCTACTATTGAGACAATAGTGACCTCCGTTTCAGATGAGTTTCCCAAATACTTACGTACTCACAAACCACTCTTCACTCTTGGTTGTTGCATTTCCTTTTTCATCATGGGATTTCCTATGATCACTCAGGTAAAAAATATTGTCTTTGATCATCTCTATGATTTGTCTTTGGGTAATCATCATTCTGTTTACTCTCCTAATGGGATAAGGTCTGATGTTCTGAAAGTGAAAGAAAATTACATTTCAGTTTCTATTTAAGTATATTTCATGCTGATGAAATGAAATACATGGCATTCATTTTATGGCCATTGATTTTGATGTGTTTTTCTTTTTCTTTCAGATGCTCAAAATGTGGTATGTTTAAGGGGCCCAAACTAAGGAACTTTCTGAAAATTAGCCCCTTTTAAATTTTCTTAGTTTGGGCACCTAAAATAACAAATATTTTTTAATAAGTTGGTCATGTGGGTACATTCATGCCCTAATATCAAACATTTGGAGTCAACAAGTGTAAAATAGTGTGCAGCTGCATCAAAAAAAATATATCATTCACCTGTGAACATTTTGCCCATTCTCTGCCCTTTCTCTTTGAGATACACTCTACCACTGCAAACCTCTGAGGAACTTCAAGTAGTGCCACAATTTAAGAAAATAGTAACTTCCAAGTCCTCCATCCATTTGGATCTGCAACCCTGGGTTCTCTCCTGGTTGTCAAAGTGCCTGTCTCCTTTCTTTCAAAGAACTAGGCAGGACTTACTGTTAAACTAAGGAAATAGAAAATCTGTATTTAATTCCAACCTCTGCCTGAAGGGGTCAAACCCACATCTTTCATCTGTCAGGGGTGGTTATCTGTAAGATTGCCAACCCAAGACAATTTTTTTACTGACAATCAGCAAACTTTTTCTGACAACCAAACTTTTCTACATGTTTTACACAATGCAAATATAACCCTTTGGGGTTCAACACCAACCACAGTAAAAATGTTTGGCTATCAAAAAATGTGCAGTTTATCTGAAAAAAAAAATATTGGGATGGCAACCCTGCTTGAAAGCAGCAGTGTGTCCTCTACTCACCCCCACACCCTGATGCTCCAACCACACCCTGCACCATGCTGAAATGGACCACCAAAGGAGGAATACTGTCTGCCTACCCAGGGGGTGAGCAGTGACAGGCAGGAGAGAGGAGGCAGCAGCAGTAGTACATGGCTGGGGGCAGGAGAGGGAGGTATGAAGACTCCCATGAGCCACAAAGCCCTGACAACAGGGTGCTGGGCTCCTGCTCAGACACCTGGTGCTGCTACTCTGCTCTGTCTGCTCTTCCACAATGGCTCCAGTTTCTTTCCAGCAATGGAGCTTCAAATCAGGGGCTTTTTGTTTTTGTTTTTTTATAGGCTGCTAAGTTTTTTTTTAAGGATTTCATGGACAGGGATTTTTATCTTTGTTTTTTATGGTCTGTCCATAATATTACAGACAGTTGGCAACCCTGAGGATAATTCTGGGTAAGAGTTCACCTCCCTTGATGTAGTTTACATTGAATAGTCATTGGATAAAATGCTAAAATAGTACTGCAAGTTGTGGTCTGCTGCTCCAGACTGCTGCAGGTGAGTGCCCTAACCATTAGGCTTACATGGTCTTGCTCTCTCTTGTTCACTTGCTGGTTCAGTGAATACTGAGGTCTTTTCTACAGAGAGGCAGAGCTTCAATGGAAGATATTAGAGAGTGCACTCACCCAGACAAGCATTATAGTTGTGTGGTTGGAGGACAATTCTGCGTGGTAGAGAATGTTCAGATCCTCACAGACTGAAGAAAGGTTTTCAACCCAGGAACAGTTTTTTGGTACAGAACCTTGTTACAGCTTTGTAACATTGTTACAGCGCTTGCAGATTGTGAGACAGGAGCTTTAACCCATGGAAGAAGAGACTTTCCCTAGCGGGTCCAACCAGAGATAATCAGTTTTAAAAATCTGTGCCATTTTAGATCAATTTGAGAGATTTTTATGGTTCACAGTGCCCTGCAAGCCAGAACTCATAAACACTAAACTATGTATCATTACAGGTAGAAGGAGAAAAAAAAATCTCAGTAAAATTTGGTTAAAAGTCTAATAGTTTTTCTGAAGTGCATGGAGTGGGCTACTATGGTATATCCTAGACACAGATATTTCATGTGTTTATATCGTATAAATGAAAAGGATGTATTTAATATGAATTTGGCACTGGTGAGAGTTGCTCTACTTGTGCCATTAGGAAACAGAACAGAGAGAACATTAGACAGTGGTTGTAGAAGCTTCCCATGGCCTATATCCAGTGTAGTTCAGCATGGACCATTGTGGGCTTTCTGAGAAAGAGAGTAGGATATTCATTCCCACTCAATATGTGTCCTTTTTGCTGAGATTGTGAAGAAGGAGTGGCAGTTGTGATATATATATATTTGTCCTGGATCCCTATTCATTTTGATGCCACACACATTCATTACACATTGGCTCCTGAACAGTTGCAGCAACTACTGGCTTTATCAATCGTAGGATAGATTTAAACCAAAGAATGAGAGATGAAAAGTTATTTAGTCAATTTCTCATCCTTTATGTTATATTGAGGACAGGAACACTACAATGTGATATATGTGAAGAGCGTTGCAATATCTATATAGCAGATATGTACCATATGTCATTGTTTTTCCCCTTCTTTTTTAACTTTAGGGTGGAATGTACATGCTCCAGCTTGTGGATACTTATGCAGCCTCTTACTCTCTTGTCATCATTGCCATATTTGAACTTGTTGGGGTTTCATACATATATGGTAAGAAATGAGCAATGTTAATGAATAGCACTTAGGGCTGCATGTATAAAAGGGGTATTGATGGTCTATGACAAATTAGGAAATGGAGTCTGGAAGACTATTTCCTTTCAAATTCTCCAGAAAAAAGAGAGTAAAAATTCAGCAAACTAAGGAGGGAAAAGTTCGTTTAGGAACACTGTTTAAAATGAAAGAGCAATTCAGGTATGCTTCATTGCTTTAGCATTCCTCTAGAAGCATCTCATCAAATTAACTATATTTCTATAAAACCAACAGTGAGCTGGTTACCATAGCAAGTGGTTAATTATGATAAGTGTTATCACTGGGCCTACAGACGTTCTAATAAGACATTTAATACAGTCCAAATTTAAGAAGGATGTAGCATATCCTCAGCTGGTGAAAAGCAACTGAGCTCCCTTGATGTCCGTATCTTGGTTTGCACTAGCTGAAAATCTGGTGTTGGAAATTATTTAACAGCAATATTTGTAGCAGTTTGATTCCTGGATGCTGGCAAGGTCACGCAATAATACAAGGAAATATTTAACTGTCCCTCCCCAAAAGAAACTGCTTGTCTTAAACTCTTAACATTTCTTCTCTGGAGACACTGGGGACTTTTTTTTGAAATTATATAGATAGGTTGCTTTAGAAAATGACCATTCAAACTCAGGATAATGAATATGATTGCAGAGCTTTGCATATCAGGGCTTAATTGTGCTAATGTTATATCAGTTGATCACAAATAATCCTCTCATTTTTTATTGAAAAGAACCTCTAAGGTGCACACACATAACTTGATGTTCTCAGGCCAAGATCCTGCAGAATGATTTTCATCTGTCACCTGGGTTTACCTGCATTGTAAGATCAGGTCTTTACAGTATAAAGACATTAAGGCACATGGACTTTATGGTAATTGTGGTGCTTGTGGCTTGAGCAATACAAATTATTAAAAAAGGGATGACAAGAAGGGTTCAGGAAAAAGTATAACTTGAGCCACTGAGTATGTTTTATCTCCTGTTTTATTCTGTAAACTTATTGGAAAGTCTAGAGCTGTATTTTACCTGCATGGACACTCACCCAAATGAGAGGAGTTGCACTGAGTATAACCAAGGGCAGTGGTGCTCAACCTTCCTTTCTGGCATGTGGACCAGGTGAGTGGGGAGCCAGGTCCGGGGCTGCGAACTGCACCCATGCACTGGGTAAAGGATTGTACACCTTGTCTGACACTGCACACTGGGTCTGGCTTCAATCTGTCGCATGGGTCCATATACAGCAGGGGCTCCCTATGGGCCCAAAAATTTAGCATCAGAGGAACAGTGGCATCACTAATTGCTATGGGGCTGCCAGAGTCTCAGTAGTTAACGCTGCCACCACTCCCTCACTGCCAGATGTTCAAACCTTTGGAGACTCCAATGGGCTGGATGAATCAGCTCTGCAAGCTAGATCCAGCTTGTGGGCCATACTTTGAGCAACAGTGACCTAGAACAAAACTTTTCTTTGTGACTGGGAAATTTGGCTCACCTGCAGAATGTAAAATGTCAGAAAATGCTAAATAAGCCAGCACTTCAAACAGATCAAATGCTCTTATGGCCATGGAATGCAAGTATTTTAATTAAAGCTTAGTCTAGACTTGGTTGAGAAAAAATACCAGCTCTTTCTCCATCAGGGTCATGAAGCACCGATCCCGGCCAGGCAATAGTGGGAGCTCTGGCTCCAGTCTCCAGCAAGACCTGCCCTGGCCAGAGCTGTAGCACCAGCTTGCCCAGCTGGTACTTAAATCTAAGATGAGCCTCCCCATGCTAAATTGTTTCCTTGCTCCCCAACCTCATCTTAGATTTGAGTAAATATAATATAATTGCAAATTAGAATATGGAGCAAAATAGTGGGTTTTAGTAGCTTTTACCTGCTACATTCTCCACTAGCTTGCTAGTTAAAGTTCTGGTAAGAAAGGAGTATGTTTGAACACTTTTTCTGGATGTGCCTGTAGGCCAGAAGTGTTAAACATTACCTGTCATAGTGACAGCAGTTATTTATGTAGTGGGATGATGGCATATTGCTCTAAGCCAAAATCAAGTATTACAATGTCAGGCTGTTCTCTTTATATACCCATTGGACTAACTGTAGATTAATTGAAAACCCACAGGATTTGTGGGAAGCTCAACAGTAAGATATGTTTATAACATGTGTATTGCTACTTTGGGCTGAAGTTTATTTTAATGGAAACCTATCAAAGAATTAAAAAACAAAGCAAAATAAAACATCCTCTTCTCAGGGCATTGTGGTTTAAAAGTTCAGAATTAGGAAGCAGGGCCTGAGCTTGTTTGCTGGCTCCTACCGTAGACTTCCTGGCTGCATTTGGCCATTTGTCAAACTCATTTGTCAGTATTGCTAGTATTAGTTCAGCTGCACCAGAGACAACAAATTGGGAATACTGGTGAAATCAGTTTGAGGGGTCCTGTCTTATCCAGAGCAGGGCAAGTTTGGCGGACACTGGACAGCAGTGTGGTAGGAGTAGCATTGGGCTCTGGGACCTCATCTGTGCCAACACTCTTACTGTGCCAGTGTTAGGAACAGTGAATGTTGTGTATATGTATTCAAAGCTCCAGTGTGATTACAAAGAAGTTATTTAGGTTCAGGCTCTCAATAGTGGCCTTTAAATTGGTGTGCCCAGGTTCTCAATAGTAGTCTTTAAATCTTATCCTCCTAAGATTTTAAACACCTGATGCTTTGCAGAGACCACTGTCCATGCAAACAGAGGCATAACAAGCATATTTTGTGGACTGGACAGTGGTAATGGCCAAGCTGACAACAGCAGCAGCTGCCAATCTTTCACCCCTCCAAGTTGGCATCTGGAGTTGGTACCACACTGGCTCATCCTTAGTTACACTACTGCATTGACATCGCCAATCCATTATGAGTTTGAATGGTTTTAGATACGTTTCTCCATTATCAGTCCTAGCTGCAATCCAGCCTTTGGTTGTACACTGTGTTCCCTCACAGACACATAATGGGTCTCTATATAGGCACAGGCTTTTGCTTGTATGGAATCATTTGCTAGGCTGAAACCCATGTGCATTTTTACAAAAATGGATGGGGTTATCGGATGTGGGGTGCTAATCATTATTGGCTCATCTGAAACCTTCAAATAGAAAAGCTAGACATATTTAAGATAATTATTTTCCTCCTATTTTTTTTGTGCAAATCCTTCTATAAATCTACCTTTTGAGCTTGTCACAAGTGACTTCCCTTGAAACTGGATGGCTAGAGGATCTAGATATTTTACGTGGCTCAAATTAAGTAGAAGCAGAGAATCATTGAAAAATGGAGCTGGAAGGAGCTCAAGAGATCATCTAGTCTAACTCCATATTCCAGAGACAAATACAGACCAAAGACTTCCAGTTCTAATAGTATCTTGTATGCCATGTCTTGTAAACCTGTAATAATTTCTGTCACTTTCCTTTGCACTCTTTCCAGTTTTAACTGTGAAGAATTTTACTTTCTCTCAACCATATATGCCAGTGCAGAAACAATATTTTTAAATAAACCAAATAACACTCACTGAATAAGGATAAAAAGTATAGTTATTCCTGCTTTGACCACTGAGTGGCAGAAGCACTGCAAATGTGCCCACTCACAGGTTTTGTTCTTCATTTTAAAGAAATGCCATTTATTCTAAAACCCATTTTGTGCAGCACTTGGAGTAGCTCGTGTATATTTATTTCTACTCATTAACCTTTTTTTTTTTTAACTAAGCAGTCTTTCATTAGGTAAGAAACCTATTTTTTGTCGTTACCAATGATACTTTGAAGACCTGTAAGATATAAATTTCTGGTGTCTGTGAAAGACAAGGATACATTGGCATTTGTTAGTGGAATATTTGTTCCTTATTTTCCTTCCATTCCTTGGGCACTACATACGGTTCACTGCTTTGTTAAACTTAGTTTCATTTTACCATGGAAAGGAGTTTCGCCTTCCCACTCAGGAGGTAAACATTGTATTCTGCAGCGGTCTGAAACTACTTGCAGAATTGTTTTGCAGACCTGAAGTTGCAAATAAAATTATACAGGTTTCAAGCATCTCTGATGCTTAAACAGGATCATGGGGTTATAGGGAAGTAGGGCTGGAAGGGACCTTATGAGTTCATCCAGGCTAGTCTCCTGCTCAAGACCATCTCAACCAAATGTCTGGAAACCTGATCTTGAAAATTTTAAGGGATGGAGAGTCCACAGCTTCTCTAGGTGGACCAAGCTAAATTTTCTCTACTACAGCTTGAATTCATGGCTCCTAGCCCTGTCTTCTATGGCAGTAGTTTTCAGAATTCCTAGTCATAGAAACCTTCAATATCACTTTGTCTGCCAAGGAGCCCCTAACCCTCTCCTAAAGACTGATGTGGAACCAGGTGACCTGGCCTGGCAATGGAGGCACGTGGCCTCCAGGCCCCCACTGCCATTACCCCCAAACTCTTTGTAGAACCCCTAAGCTAGGGACAGACATTCAAAAAGCCTGAGCCTGAATTGATTCAATCTTTGCAGGTTAGTCTAACCTGCAAAGATTGAACCAATGAGTAGTTGGATAGACATTCCCTTTTCATTCCAGAAATTCAGGCACATGCCTGCAGTGGCTCAGGCTAGAAGCCAGGGGGCGCTAGTGCAGCCCTCCCTTCCCTTCTACTGTACTCAGCTGGGGGGGTGGGGTTGGCCAGGCCCCAGCAGGACACTTTGACCAGCCCAGCAGGGAACTGATAGCAGTGTTTATCACCCTTAACTCAGTGTTTATTGCCTCATTAAGAAAACAACAGAGGGACATTACCAGCAACCTGTTGATTCTGACTTGGTCACAGCACGGACCAAAGCCAGCATGTAGTCTGCTAGTTAATACACAGACACCTCTCAGCAAGGCAGAGGGGAGGGGGGAATTCCTGCTTAACATAGAGTTGTGAGGGGGAGGTGGGGAGCAGCCTGCAAGTCTCTGCTGGAGCTGCAGCCAGGGAGCAGAGGAGATGGGCCAGACCTGCTGTGGAGCAGAGAGCCCTGTCCAGCCCAGAGAGCATGCTGGGATGCTGGGGGAGTCTGGTTTATCTTAAACCAGCAAGAGGTCTGGGACAGACATTGCATAAACTGGTTGAAGTCAAATCAGTTAAGTCTGATACTACATCAACCAGGTTTATTTCAAACTGTTTTCAGCCATTTTCAGACTGGTTTATGTGCATTGAACCTCTGTTCTATTACAGGTGTTAAACCAGTTTCTGACCACTTAACTGATTTATGTGTAATGTCTGTCCCTAGCCCTAATGACCTGTCACAGAATCCCAGGATTCTGCAAAACACTGTTTGAAAACCACTGCCCTACAGCCATAGAGGACCGCCCAACTCCATCCTCTCTATAATTGCCCTTCAGGTCTTTGAAGACTGCTGTCAAATTCCCCATCAATCTTCTCTTCTCCGGACAACATAAACCTAGTTCTTTCAGCTTTTCCTCATAAGTCATGCCTCCAAGGTCTGTAATCATTGTTGTTGTTCTCTGCTAGACTCTTTCCAATCTGTCTACATTTATCTTGAAGTGTGGGGCTCAAAACTGGACACACTACTTCAGGTGGGGCCTAATCAGTGCTCAGTAGTAGAGTGGAAGAATCACTTCCTTTGATTTGCAAATGACACACCTGTTGATTTAACACAGTATATTTTAAAATGTTTATTTTTGTGCAAAACAGATGTATACAAACATGGTTATATAATACAGGTCAGCAGTTCCACATGAGCGATCTAGATTTTATATAGGACTTTAGTAAAACATACCTGGACATTGAAAAGACCTATTGGATAAAATCATCATTGATTTACCTGCTTACAGCATTAATAGATGATAGGTTAATAAAGTAAAAATAATAGACTATAAGATATAGAATGTAGCAAATATTAGCACCTAGAATTAACCTCATACCAGAACTATTGGCGTCTCACTTTTGGTAGCACTAGAAATAACGGACCCTCGTCTTGCAACCCTAACTCACTTGAATACCTAGGCTGAAAGAGGGTCACTTTTGCAAGGAGTTCTTCAGGAGTAAGTGCTGCAGTGTTCATGATTAGCACTCAGAGAGGTGGATCTACCTCTGCATTCTTATTTCATTTGTGTATTTCTTCAAACAGTGCTTTAAATTGGTACAATATATTTTTTGAGCTCAGACAATTGCTTGTTTTACACTCCACTGACACCTTTCTCTATTGTACTCTTTGAAACAAGCAGATCGGCACTGTACCAGACAGGAGCTTTTATGATGGAATAAATCTGTCTGTAGCTCTTGTTACATGTTCTGCTTGCTGAGCTCATCGAGATTTTTAAATTAAAAAAAAAGACTCAGTTATTTTCTTACAATCACTTATTTTTTTCATTAAAAAAATCCAGTCAAACACCATCTTGTGTTCTATGAGCCCTGCACAGACATTTATTCTTCATTTCTTTAGAGTATGGATGCACAATTAATAAATAGTGGTTTAGGGCTTCGCGCATTAATTTCATCATCTACATAATTCCCATTGGCATGTTTTGTAACCTGAGGCCAAATACAACAATGCTGAGTTGAGTGAAATACTGCAAAATGCTGTCTGAAGTTTGAAATGAAGTCCCTTCAATTTAATTTGTGCCCCTTAAATATGTTTTCCTGTCAGAAACGTGGCAAAGAAGTGTATTGTCAGGAATGCTCAGCAACATGATGAACTATGACTCCTGCAGTATATATTCAGACAGTAAATTTTGAATTTCTCATTGTGAGCACTTTTGTTTGTAGATACTTACATGGCTCTCTTTATCACACTGTACTTCTCATACTTTAATAGATTTTTACCATCACAACACTTTTGTGCCCATAGAGAGTTTCTCGTTATTTTTAGTGATAAGGATTTGAGACAGGTGGGTAGATTAGGAGAACTGTCCACAGTCACATATGAAATCCTTGAAAGAGCTCAGAATCAAATCCAGTTCTCCTGAGTCCAAGTCCAGTGTTTAATTCATTAGAAAATCTTTTCTATTTTTATTGGAAACTAACGTACAAAGGAAACAGACAAGTAGCATATCACTCCTCTGTCCACTCTAGTGTGCTTGATTTCTGAGCTGTTATTGCTTGTAGCTACACTTGAAGTGAGGAGTGTTTGTGAGCACTCTAGGGATAACAGAAAACATTTGATGAAGATTTTCAGACGGATTTGTATAGATTTCATTCACAGGCAGTTTTGAAGACAGAAAATGGATAAAGTGAATTTACTATTAAGTGACTAATTTATTAATCTATTAGTCTGTCATCTATGTCTATGCAGCAGTCAATACTTGTGCTACTATGCTGTAGACAAGGATGGATCCTGGGGGGTGCTGTGGTACAATCCCTATAAGTCCTGGTCCACTCAAAGTTTAAACCTAACAGAGGCAGCAGCATTTCTATGCAGGCAGCAGTGAGGAAGTCGCTTAATTTCACTGCTCATTTTAATCTACCTCATTCCTTCTAAACTCTTCATTCCACAGTTGTTAATGACCTTCTCTCTTTTTTAATGGTCTCAGTGTTCCCCTAACTAAACTATCCTTTCTTTTGCATTTCTGTAGTCTTAGCTACTTGTCTTAATGTTGCTCCCGTTTCCACAGCCCTGCAGATTGTTAACTCTAAAAGCATTATTTCAGGTGTGGAAATATTAACTTAAGCAAGCATCAATTTTGGTGTGGAAATAACTTCCAGTGAAGCATTGGATGCACTGATTAGATGCTCAAAAAGGCTCAATTTTGTTTTGTGAATCTGAAAGAGATGTACATTTAATTTTAATGACAAGAGGCCTAAAGAAACAACATCTTTTGATTATTTTTGCTTGCTTTGTTGTGTTTTTACATAATGTATGAAATAGTAAATTAATGCACATTCCAATAACATTTTATTTGTTTTCACTTTGATCTTGAACTCCATAATATAGCCCTAGGCCTCTACCATATTAGTAAAGCTTCTAGTTTCTTTTTACCTGGAGAAAAATGTGTTGTGTTATATGTGATGTACCGCAGCGTCTGTTCCCCTGCCCCCCTTCAGAATTCTACATCTGCCCATGGCTGTAGATAAACTTAAATTGCTCCCTGCAAATATTTCACAAAGCTTTAGTAGGCAGGTAACAAGACAGTAATATAAAATACTTAGGGTCAAATTGACAACTTCAGTTAAGGGCCCATTTTAGCCAGGGCTTCAATTATCTCATTGACTGCAATAAAGACAAAATTAAGCATGTGCTTTAGTCCTGTGATACAGCAAGTATAGGTAGTCAGACCAAAATGCAGAAGTAAATGCTTCTAATCATAGAAACAGGTTATAGAAATGTCCTATCTGAGGAGAAGGGTTTAACTATTAGCAACTAGGGCAAAGAGAAGGAATGCTTTCTTTATCAAAGGCATGTAAGGAAGGAGGAATGCAGTTAAAATAGGAGGTGTAAGTCCCAGTTCCCTCACTTCCTACCAGACTCACAAGCACAGAGGTGACTTATTTTATTGAGTTCTGAGGTGGATATTCTTGTTCCTTTTGGATTAATAGTTAATAGATATGTCCTTGTTTTATGACAATGTGGTTCTCTGTTAGGAAACATCTGTTATTGAGCATGGACAGTTTACTTAGTGATAAACAGGCATGCTGAATGGTAGTGAAAAGTCACTGAGCCAGATCCTTAGGTGATGCGAAGCAAAGTAACACCACTGAGCAGATGGCCTGAAGTGGGAGCTACTCGGCTAGTTTATGCTAGCTGTTGAGCTAGACCAGTACAAATCAGACAGAAGGTCCTTACTAAGCATAGAGAATTTCAGTAACAAATGAGAAAAGCTAGCTGGCATAGCAGGCTGTCATATAAAAGACTTAATTGAGTACTACATAATTTGAGAAAACAGAGGGATAAATTTCTAAGTGACCACAACTCTGTCAATATCAAGGGACCAGAGCTTAAATGACTATGGCTCATACCTTTTTCTACTGTTGACTGACTTATTTAATAATCTATATTAAATGGGATATAGTGCATTATCTTGATAAGAGAGAACTCAGGTTCTTATGTCACTTCTCTGCATTCTTTAGTGAAACAAGCACCTTTTTCTCTCTTTCATCATTATCATCTTCATCCTTCCCTGTGTTTCCACATATTTACCTAAAATATTAATGAAAATGTGTAATATCAAAAAATGTTGGGGCAGATTCTCATTGATTAAAGTTAATACATTTATGATGATTCATGCCGTATTTTAAAATATAGTCAGCCTACATCTATTCTCTCTTTTGACATAATAAGCCATCACATCTCCAGATTAACATAAGCGTACAAAGAGAATAGATTTAAGAACTGGTCAGACTTTCAGTTGACGAGGTAGTAGCCTTCAAAATTCCTGGAATCCATGTTGCGTATTGAAAGAAATGATCAATTCCACTCAACTTCCTTTAAAGGATTATAGTCTCTCTGGGACTGTAGGGGAAGTTGAAGAGACTAATGGGTAGGTCATAGAGTTGTCTATTTTACTTACCTCAGATATGCCTAGGTTCTGAATCCTAAACTCTGCGGAAGAAACAGCTTGCTCATTCAGTTTTACAGTTAACTAAAGAATTGTAAAAATACATCTAAACAAAGAGAAGTTTTAAACTGACAAATCAGACCATAATTGGACATAAGGGAGATCAGGGAAGCTATTTTGCAAACTCCAGCCAGTCTCTTTCTATTTTAATTATATTTTTATTTGTTATTTACAGGCTTGCAAAGATTTTGTGAAGATATAGAGATGATGATTGGATTCCAGCCAAACAAATTTTGGAGAGTCTGTTGGGCATTTGTAACCCCAACCATTTTAACTGTAAGGAAAAAATGTTTTTGAATGTTTCCAATCTTCATTACATTTATTTAAATTTTGCATGTCATGTACTAAAAGTTAGTGTTTAATGATTGAAAATTGTTTCCCAAGGAGAAATAATTATTAAAAATATATACCCATCAATCACATATGTACATATTGGTACAGATTTATACAAACTGTGCATATATAATATAACATATGATTCTATAGAGTTATCACAGGTAGATTTGGGTAATTCTTTTCAGGAGGTAGTAAATTCATCATAAATGTTGCTCAGGGACAGAAATGATTGGCTGATTTGTGTTGGATTTGATGAAGTTGGCTGCAAAAATGGTGAAAAAATTTTGGAGAAGTACAGACATTTTATTTTAAATTTTTCTAAATAAGGTGTTTTGAAATTTCTTTTTCAAACAGTGTTTTTTGTTTCAAAATTGACTTAAATATAAAGAAGGTTAGTTTCAGGTATTGAAAGACAAAACTGAAAAAAATTAGTTGCAGGTTGTTTGACCTGAAACATACATATACATATATTACACCTGTGTGAAGCGGCAAGTATTCGCTTCGGATTCAGATTCAGCGGGACAGTAATTTGATTTGGTGATTCAAATCACTGTCCTGATTCGACTAGGCTGAATCCAAATCCATACAGGCAGGCAGTGCCGGTGAGAGCAGCTGGGGGAGCAGTCAGATGAGTCCTGGCTTGAGCTGGGAGCCCTGGGAGAAGCTGTGCCTTGTCTGGCTGCTCCCCCGGCTGCCTTCCCAGGGCAAGGCAGGCGGTGCTGGCAGCTCTGAGAGAAGCTGTGGGGGTTGGGGGGAATGATGAGGGAGCTGGGGGATTGAACCAGGAACTGGGGAATTAAACCGGGAACTGTGGGGAAGCTCCTATTCATTCACCTCATCCCCAATCATTTCCCCCAGTTCCCGGTTCGATTCCCCAGCACCCCGATCATTTCCCCTAGCCCCCACAGCTTCTCCCAGGGCTGCCAGCACTGCCTGCCTTGCCCCGGTGAGGGGGCTGCTGGGGGAGCAGCCAGGGGAGTCACGGCTTCTTCTGGGGCTGCTGGCTCAAGCCAGGACTCATCTGGCTGCTCCCGTTGGCACTGCCTAGTGCCTGCCTGTACAATCTATGGCCAAATCTCTGAATCTCTCTGAAATGATTCAATTTGGGGAGATTAATGGGTCTCCCGATTCGATTTGGATTCGGAGATTCAGCCGCTGAATCAGGCCAAATCTCCTCCGAATTGAATCGGCTACCGAAGCTTCGCACAGCCCATATATATATGCGCGCGCACGCACACACACACACACACACACACAATTTTAAATTCAGTTTTTACAGTCCTAGTCACTGGGGAAACACCCATTGCCTTCTCTAAGACTAAAGAACTAAACTTGTAGACTTGGAATCAGAAAAGCACTTAAAATGTACTTAATTCCTTTGGAAATCAATGCTAACTATGTTAATACTGTGTATATATTTAAATGCTTTATTTTTATATCTCAAAATCTTAAAATAGATCCATAACCAAACTAATGCTCTGCTGAATAAGAAAAGGCTTACACCTATATTTACTATACTGAAGTCTCAGTATGAAACCCAGACCTATTGATGGGTAATATGGGTGTATCCAGCTTTCTGATGAGTGATGGGGCAGCATTTCTATTTTTTATCTACTAATAGGTTTGTTTTCTTTGGCTTATAGTAAATCAGTAACAATTGCTCTGCTTCACTTGAAGATACACATTTGTGCCCAACAAATTCAGTTCTAGTGAGTAGTTTTCCATTTCTGCCTGCTTTTCTGTATGAATTACACTTGGGATCTACAAAATGCAGTATACCAATATTAGATTTAGTATCTTTCTTTTTCTAGTACTTGAGCAAACAAGCCTCTACTTACAGTTATTGAAAGTAAGGTTTCACAGTGCCAGTAGGTGTCACTGTATGCTAGTAGTTTGCTTATATCTGTAATGAACCTTAGGTTCATTTATCTTGCAAGAAAAAGTCATATAATTCTTCCACTACTGTCAAGGTCAGTGTGGAAACTAGATTACCTGCCTGGTCTTCATTTTTTTAAAATAGGGTTATATAAGAAAATTACATACCTTATTTTTGTAACTGCATAACCAAACTAATTTTCTTTCATGCCTCTGTATAATTTTAGATCTGCATTTAATTAAAAAAAATTAACACATTTTAAAATGGGTAAAGGAATATGTTCCATCTGCTGTCTTAAAAATAGGAAAGCCTCACACCTTCATAGCATGGTCCCTCAGCTGGAACCTTAGTGCATACCTCATTTCCTTTTCAGTCCATTTTCTTTATGTTTGCTGTGTATTGGCACAAAAAAGAAGGAATTTGTCTTTGATTCTAAATATTCTGGTTTACTACTGAGTGAAAACACGATGGTTAACCATTTGAGGCCAGTATATAGATCCATCACAGAATTGTCTTTCATACTGAATAGCTGTTGACCTATACTACAACATTGTGAGACTATTTATCACTGTTAATACTGTGTTTTTAAAACATAACATACTACAGAAGTGTTAAGGATTGTGGTTTGGTAATGCAAATGAAAAATTATCACTAGAATTTCTGGAGGAATAAAACACATGTATTATCCAAGAAGGAATAGCTCTCATGTCCATCTCTTGCAAGATCCTGACCAGCTGAGATCATTACAAGGTGTTCTAGCACTTTTCGACCTTCTTTCCTAAAAAAAAAAATCAAATTTGTGTCATTCTAGAGCTGATTGAACAACCTCAGTCAAAAATCTCTTTTTTAGGAAGGAAAAAATGATAATTTTAACTAAACAGATATTTTCACAAAAATAGTTCCAATGCTAGTGAAAGAAATGGAAGTTAATATTGCCATATTTATTTGCTGAAATCTGGAAAATTTTCAGCTTTGAGTGATTGTTGATTTCTTGACAAACTTGAAAATCTTGTCACAATGATGAGTTTGAGTTTATGGAAACAAACTGATTTCCAGGCAATTCTATGTAATACCATTTTCTCCGTCTCTCTCTCTCTCCATGTCAGTTGGTGGCTGCATTTTATTTGTGTGGTTCTGACATATAGTTCAGATTCAATATGTGGCCCTGCTTAATTTAACATACTGTCTGAATTACATACAGAAAACTGATTTTCCTCTTCAGATTTAGCAACCTCCCAGATAAAACACTATCTGTCTTCCTTGTTCTCTTTGCTTTGCTTTCTCCATATTTGAGAACCTGTACCACCATTATCCTGCTGAAATAATGCTTTTTGTAACTGACCAGTGTGATTGTTGAAGAAATACTTCTCTTTTACAGCCATATATGTATTTGGCTGCTGTCAACAGTGACAGCCAAGGAGCAATACCTGGATCTTGGACTCCTATATGGTCTCTTGTAGCACATTGCAAACAAACCATGAGTCCATCTCAAGCCCCTATGTTTTACTGTTCCTGTCGATCAGCCAAGATAAAATGTTTAGATTCAACTTTATAATGAAAAATGATTTTATATTGACCAGGCATGATGAAATTTTTATGAAATGAAAAAAAAAAATGAGTGGAGAAAAGTGAAACAGCATCTTTTTCCATTGTGGTCTTCTGTAAAACTAATATTTGATGGATCTGAGTAGTTTAAAATCAGAGTTGGTCCAAAAAATAAAATTGATCTTTTTCTATTTGCCTTTTCAGAATTATATTACTATATGTCTTCTGCATGCAATTAGGTAGTTCACAAAAGTTATTGAATTATGCACACATGTACTGTTATTTATAAAGTGAAATGTATTAACTTAATTACACTGGGTAATGCTGGTAATAGACTGTGTAATAAAGCTTATACTCTAGGGAAAAGGCTTTAATCTTTGTTCGTCTACTGTTGTAAATCTAATAATTTCAGCGGTTTTTATGTAAGGTTTACATGGATGAAACTGAGCTCAGATTCTGAACCTGGATTTGCAGTTGTAGCGATTATTGCATAGTTATCATAGTTGCATATTGTAGCATGTGTGCAGTTGTATACACTCCTATTTTTAGGTCTACCATATTAGAACAAAATGTGTGTGTTACCACCTGTTATGAATTGTATATTGAGTATTAAAAGATATTTTCTTTCTTTTCAGTTTATTCTCTCCTTCAGTTTTTACCAGTGGGAACCAATGACATATGGAGCTTACCACTATCCTAGCTGGTCCATGGTACTTGGATGGTTGATGCTGGCCTGCTCTGTTATTTGGATTCCAGTTATGTTTGTAATAAAAATGCATCTAGCCCCTGGCAAATTTATTGAGGTAATTCTGGTATCTTCTCCCTCTTAAAAATATGGTAACAGGAGATTGTTTCCTTTTATTTTACACTGATATGTGTGATGGGAACTGTTGACAATGGGAGGACTGTTTACTAGCAAACTTGCTTTTATAACGCTACAAAGTAGAGATGCTTAGCTTGTCAAAATGCAGACCGAATACTCTCCTGTGCCTCAATAAAATGCAACTAACTCACTAACATCTTGGTTCTGTGAGGACTGAATAAACTCTGACCTTCATAGACTTCAAAATGGTGTCACATGCAGATGATTTAATCACAGTTTTTTTTCTTTGCTTGACTGGTGCAGTTTTGCTGAAACAGTGTGGAACATGAAAGCATCAGGCATTAGAAATCATTAAAGAGGATTAGTGAACTCTGCAGAGTAAAACATTAGTAAGTGCCAGTTATTAGAAGTCATCAGGTCCTGTAAATTGCTATAGACCATCAGATATCATGTAACTCCAATGAACCATTGTATTTTGCTCCCCTTTCAGGCCCTAAAACCATCTCTCATTCTAGCAACTCACACCATGCCATTCATTAGCCTTATATCCATTTACCATCTTCCCTTTACTGTCTGGTTAAATTCAATGTTCCTGTTCTCGCCTTGAGGCTTATCACAACTTTGTGTATGTATCTGCTAGAGGTAAACATGTATTAGGGCAATATCTTTTATTGGACCAAGTAGGTAACTGGGATAAAATTAGACCATCTTTTGAATATGATACATTCTTCCTCAAGCCTTTGATTATAGGAAGCTTGGTACAGTAAGTGCCTATGTATCTGCTCATTTCATATATCTCGCTATTCCATGTGTTTCCTCACATTCTCATTTTTGTATCTTCTTTCATTCTACTCCCAGTTTTCTGGTTCTCTGTTTCTGTTCTTATTCAACAGGAATCTACCTACCTGTGCTTCCAAATTCTCTTTCCAGTTCATTTCTGCTGGAAATCCCACAGAGGTTGTTACACTCCCCTAGGAACTGAGAAGAAATATGTTAAAAAAGAAACATTTTCTTGATCATACTATATGCCATTTAGGACTTTGCTAATATTTAAGGTGAAGGTGTTTAATATTAAGTGATGAAATATTCTAGGGCAGTGGTGCCCAACCAATATCTGTGACCCATCTGTGGGCCAGGTGGGTGGCAAGGAGCCAGTCTGTGGGCTGCATCCAGTGTGCAGGGCTGGTCTGTGGGCCCAGTCTGGTGAAGGAGATCACATCAACTAGCCTGAAGAGCTTCCCCTGGGTCCAAAAATATGGCAGTAGGATGAGTGGTGGCAGTATTAATTGCTGTGGTTTCAGGTACCAAGGTAATTAACATGGCTACTGCTCCATCACTGCTATGTTTCTATCCCCATGAGGAACTGTATGGGTCAGATATCTCTGTGGGCTGGATCTGGCCCTTGGACCACATCTTGATACCCCAACACAAACTGCATATGGGGGTGGTCAATTGTATAGCTTGTCCAGACGGCTCTATGACCTTGTATAGAGGATACTGGAATGCTTTAGCTGGTAGAAAGACCATTCTATATAAAACAGTGAAGCAGAATGCAATTTGGTTTATTTATTCACTTTCTAGCTCAGTTCTAGTATCAGGCTGTTGGGCTTCCTTGGAAGTGAGCAATACCAGGACTGGCATTCCTTTTCATAAGGCAATAAACTAGTTTCCCTCACTGATACATCCTACTCTGCTTCTGGCCTCTGTTTATTCACCTGGGATTGGATTATATATTGTTCATAATCCAGGGTGCTCTCTGTACTGTCCCTTAACTACAGCACCCAAAGAAATGCAGAAAAGTCATATTTGCTTTGAAGTGGGGATACAGTTTAGCTGCAGCTATTCAAACTTTAGCACAATATTTCCTGAACTACTGAGTCTGCTGCATAAATTTATTATGGTTGATTTGGGAGGTAAAAGTTGCAAACTGGTAATTAAGCGGAGATTGAAATAACTGATATAGAGGCTTGATCCACTTTAATAGGTAATAAACATATAATTGTTCCCTCTTAACCCATTGAAAATATGTTTTCTTTCCTTTCTATATATAAATGCTCCAATAAAATTATATCTTCAATAGAGACATCCGTGGAAAGATTAGCAAGATTTCATTTTTTAACTTTGCCAGGCTAAGTCACTACTTTTTCTTTTTCCTTTTTCTTTTTTAGATAGAAATGAAATATTTTGTCATCTGATAATTAAAATCTTTGCTCATTCATTGCAATGCACTGCTTTTTGGTTGTATGTATGCTTTGGGGAAATATGCTAAACAAAAATCCAATTATTTTAATGCAGCTACCCACTGCTTAGATGATTGGGCTAAGTAATTGAGCACATGTCCTTTGGTGAACGAGCCTGGCAATCTGTGGCAGTGGTTACAAGTTCCCTTCATATGGTGTGGGGAGAAGATGTATAATTAAAATCTGTGCACTTTATCCTCTGTTAATCTTGCAAACTCGTGCAAAACAAACACTGAGCAGCAGAGCATTGCATGATGTTGTCAATAATTTCAAATGAACCCTGCTTAGTTTCCTTTACTGAACTGTAATTCTGCTTGGTATTGTAAATGTATTGATTTACTTTTTCCTTCTCTTCCACCCCTTAACCCACCACCATTTTGCAGAGGCTCAAGTTGGTCTGCTCTCCACAACCTGACTGGGGCCCATTTTTGGCTAAACATCGTGGTGAACGTTACAAGAATATGATTGATCCATTGGGAACTTCCTCCCTGGGACTTAAACTGCCAGTGAAAGATTTAGAACTGGGGACCCAATTCTAGTAATTATTATATTTGTGGCAATAATATATACAGCCTTTATTTTATTTTTCTTTTACGAGTTTTCTGATGTGTCTTTTGTAATTTTTCACAGTGCCTGAAAGTGGTTGCTTAGAAAGTAGGACTTATTGTCGCATGCCATAGTAAAGATCTAGACAGACCACTTTGAGTACTGTGTAACGTGTGTGAGTGTGTGTATTCTTTTTTTCCTAGTGGTGCCCACAGCTTTTTATTTTCATCATGACAGGGCAACGTGGCATGATACAGTAGAGCACACTCCAACTTTTTCCATGTCAGGCCTACCCTAACAGGTCTGGCCACTGCGATTTAAGCATTTTGGTAGGGATATGGCTTCAACCAACATAGGACTAATTCTGCTCTTTTGCACCCAGGGTCCCCCACTGTAACATGTAACCATAATGGGACTGATAATGTGTTATCAGGGTAACCAGAGACCAAGGGAATGAGAACAGAATGTGGTTTGTATGGCCATATTCTGACCTCCCTAATGTTGATGTAAAACTAGGGTGACTTTGACCTAAGTGGAGTCACTTAGATTTACTTCAAGCTCAAAATTTGACCTACTCTGTCTGCAAACATTTCTTCTATAAGTACTGATTATACTGACCTCTGGGCCTTGAGACAACATTTAAACAGTGCACTGGTATGTGATACATGGCATCAGAATAGAAAGGACTTAATGAGCCATTCAATATTTTTGAGCAAAAATATAAAAGCAAATGTAAAAACTGAATATTTGAGATTAGGACTAAAGCGGTATTTGAGTCTGAAAACTGATTTGAAATTATGCCAAGAACAGGCAGATGGGCACCACTGTTTTAATTAATTTCATGCATTTCCATTAATAATTTGGTATTTGTCTTTTTCATTAGCAAATGTCTCAGTTATACAGAGTAACTAAACCTTCGTTTCATTGGCAAACTGAATATATGATAAATGCAAATGCAGTTTTATTCGTGCCATCCAGATACTCTGAATGTGTTTTCCATGCTTTTGTTTACAATCTCTCCTCAAGAAGCCATCATATAATTTGTGCCTAATTTTATATTCTTACAGTAGTAGGTATATTCGAGTTTCCACATGAGAACAGTTATTAGAACTTAGCCGTGCTGTTTGACTATGTGATTCCCCTATTTGTTCTCTTATAAACTTCTTTATATAACTCATAGATATATTCTTCTCTTTCAACAAATGGGGAAATAGTAAGACGCCAAATTGTCTATATATTATATATATAGCACATAAATTTTTCAAAGCACTATTCTCTCATAACAATCTGAATGTATATAGCCTGCCTGCCGTTTTTTGCTGTCAACCCCTTCATTAAAAAATGAACAATGAAGTCACCAACAGAGTTGCAACCTTAGATAGACAAAACAATAAAGAGGAGAAGGAAGAGCTTAGTAGATTGCCATTATAACAACTTACATTACCGCACTACATTCTAAACCACCGCATTTTAGAAATCCAAGATATATGAAGAACAATATACGAGTATTAGTCTTAAATAGTTCTGTTACCTAGGGGGCAGAGTAAAAATACAGCTTTTACGGGTACATTTAATTACCTGACTAGAAATTACCCCCATTTATTGTAAATGCAGTAGAATGAGGGAGAAAAATATGTCTTCAATAATTGGCAAAACCGTAACCTTTATTATCCTGTTGTAGCCTATACATACATATATGAGATTTTTTAAGTGATCAGTGTTCATGTAGTGTGTACTAGTGATGTTTTATGTCCCTATAAATATCTTATCAATCAGTGTAGAGATGGTGAGTTTAGATTAGCTTAGCCTGTTTTTTTCCCCACTGCTGTAGTAGCCAATCTAAATGTACTTTCCTTTTAGGGGACTGTTTATGTCACGCTCTTATTTTGTCTGTTAGTCTTTGCATTACAGGGTCTCAGGTAAATCTTCAGTTAATGTGTCAGTAGATCTATAGATGTGATGTTTTCATCCCATCGAAGAAAAAAACAAAAAACAAACTAGACCTTAATGTAACATTTTCAAAATAATCATTTATTGTGTGTGTGTGTGCGTGCATGTGTGTGTGTATACAAATGTATATTAAAAATATTAATCATTTTGCTGAACTTTATCTTTCACGGGGCAAATAGTGTTGCCAGTTATTGACACTGCTGGAGATACTCAATCCTCAGGCAGTACGTATGAAGCACAATCAAATGATTTGTCATTAAATGAAGTCAAAGTAGATTTAAAAATAGTCTGTTACCACCCCTTTACTCTGCAGCATGCTCCCTTCAGTTTGGGGTCCTTGTTAGACCCTATGTTGTGTACAGCATGAAGACTGTGACCCTTCCACAAGCATCTCTGCCTTAAAGCTGAGCCAAATTGATTTGCCTTTGCCAGCTGTTTTAATAGAGAGCTGCTATTCCAACTCCTTCTGGGTTTTGTTTCCCTGAGTGAACTGTGTTTGAGAAGCTACCCCTGGCTTGACATAATGAAATTTCATAAATACAATCTGAAAATTAGCCTCTCCAAACACCCATGGCTGAGGGAAAGAAATCTGTAATATACTAAAATGAATTACCAGCAGTCTTTCCAACTGGAAGGGTGAAGAAAAGAACCTAAATTAATTAGCACCACCTAGTGGGAATCATGTGTTTTCATCAGGATTAATAGATTTTGGATTCATCCTTATTGGACAAAACCTAAGTTTGATTTTGGAGCCCAACCTATTTTCTACTAATTACTGCTGTTGTGGCTTTTAAAAATATATCTTGTTAATATTGTCAGGTTTTTATTTTCTAGGGACTGTGAGTTTGCTTAATAGCTATGAATACTTTTCACTGGCTGGGTTATTCTTTCAGAAGACGCATTAGTTTGAACTGAGAGTAACTATCAGTATAAACTGATTACTGCCAAAGTACAAGGACAATCCTTGCTTGCATAAAAGATCTGTCATTTGAAGGGACACCGTTTAGTTACAATATATCCCCACCTATGTCACTACTGATAGTTTAAGTCATTGGAGGCTAACCTTTTCTTGGCAGGCGTGCCACAAATTAGTCCCACACCCTTCCCAAGTACCATTCTTCTGCCTGCTCAAATCCCTGCACAGATCCCTGCCTCATCTGCTGCTCTGTTTTCTGCTTGCTGTCCTCTCTGCTACTGTGCTGCTTGTCCCTTCCCCAATCCGTCAAGTGCTCCACACACAGGCTGCCTGTGCCAGTTGTGGCATGCACGCCACCAGTTGGCCACCCTTGGCTTAAGTTATTAAAAGGAGTGACCATGAAAAATCTAAATTAATTTTCCTGATGCTTTTGGTCAGACTAGTTTTCATTTCTCAGGCTTTGGTCCTGCTCCTATTGAAGTCAGTATTACAGGGTCAGGCCTTCCATTGGAACTTTGAAAACGGGCTAGTCTGTTTCATTTTGTTTCTAGTCAGTTTTGCTTCCAGAGTCTTCTGTGCCAGGGTTTGGCTATCAGAGATGTCAGGGGAAAATTAAATAAACGCAAAAACATAGAATCAAAAATATGAAAAGAGTGGAAATGTTTCTGTTATAGTCTTAAAATGTTTTCTACGCAATTTACCAAAACAAAATGTTGACCTGAAATTCCCCAGCAGCATCCTTTGCAATGAAAAGTGGTGTTACAGTTGGAGAAAGTATTTAATTTCTCAGTCTAGTATTGTTTGCAGAAACTTTTTGTGCATTTTCTAAAAAAAAAAAAAAAAAAAGAACATATTTGAGTAACACTGAGTAAATACTAGAAAATATGTTTAAAAGAGCAGGGAAGAAAAGCCATATTTGCAAAAAAGGTGACCTATATATGGTCTATCGGTCTTGCAAGTAAAAAAAAAAAAAATCAAATCTGGTGAGGATTGTCTTTATGGCATATTTTTTGTTTGAAATGAGATTGAATTTTTGGACAAGCTGTGATGCACTATTGTATGCATTAAAATTACATTTAATGCAAATCCTTGCCATTTTTAAATTCTTTGGGGTCTTCCTAGTGTTTTTAATATGCAAGCAATGTACAAAACCTGTGTTTCAGTTAGACACAGCAGCACTTTGTTTCGAAAAGAAAGGTTTAACAAAATGACCTTTAATTGAAAAAAGACTTGGAATGTCTTTATGCTAGTGTTTCATTTGGGTCAAGTTATCCTTTTATTAGGTTCTGCTCCATTGATTGTATAAATGTGCTTCAGCACTGAAGATCAGCATTTCCAGTTTACTGTGGTTTCCTCTTGCTATGGAATTCCATTTGCAAGTCCTTTTATATATTATTGGCCTCCTTTTGGACACTTGCGCAGGAGTTCCCTTCTAGTTCTATGTTCCTTGTGGCTTATAATGATTTCTTGCTGGATGTGATATAGCCATTGCTTATTTCATGCAGTCATTGATTTTTCTCTTATTTTGTATCCCTTTTATTCTGCAATCTCAATTTTAGAAAGACTATTATGGACTGCTGATGCTTTCAGCTGAAAGCTGTATGGCTATGCCAAGCGTCGTTCCCAAATAGGATGTATGTTAGCTAGGCTTTCTAAAAGTTGCCAGGAGGTCTGGTGGGTGTATTAGACACTTGTTTCTTAGCTTGTAGTTAAAACTTCCTGCACATAATATATTGTATCTGTGAAAAGGCCAGAACTTACTGTTCCAGGGAACTGGTACCACAGACACAAAGGGGGGAAAACATTTATGGTACTTATGGTTTCTGCCTGTATATCATCCTCAGGCAGCCTGTAACCAAAGAGGGAGTGTTTTTTTGATGGGTTTAATTTAAAATGTGAGAGCTGGGCTGGACCTTATTGCTTGCAATATTATGATTTGCCCATCATGTTTTAAATACATCTTCAGGTAACCATTTGCCTTATAGGTGTATTTCATTGTTAGTAATATATTAATGTTTAACTAGACTATATCATTGTCCGTCATCTCTGATATGTCATGTACTTTGTGAGGTAAATCCTTAGCTGGTATACATTGCCACAGCTCCAAAATGAGCTATGACAGTTTACACCAGTTGAAGATTTCCACCTGTGTCCTTTTGGCACTTTATTGTGGACCTATCACTGAATAGGTTAATTCTTAATTACTTGCGTAATGTCATATATATATTTACAGGCATTCTATGGGGTACTGCTGCCTATGGATAAAGATATGTACCCTAATCAGGTCATTATATTTTTTTCATTAGCTATACATGGAGAAAATATATTATGTTACAAAGGATGCATTGTATATAATAGCACATATTATATGCTGTACATTATTCATTTAAGGAGTCATTATTCTTGAGGCCCTACCTCAGATTTTGTATTTATGTGTATAAATGCAATTTACTGTATTATATATTTGCCTATTATATTCTGATGTGATAAATTAGAATTTATCCTATAATGTATGGGTTCTAAAACACTAAATAAATGTCCAGTGTTTAAAAGAAACTATGGTGTTGGCATTGTCTATTGAAAATATCCCTTCCCCCAACCACAAACATCATTCTTACTTAACTCAGAGCCTTAAGGTAGCTGCAGAATTGATCCATTTGATTGTTAGAAACCTTGAGCAGCAACTGAAAACAGCTCTCTTGGGGAAAAGGAGATATTGCACAGCTGCAGAAACACATATCAATTAAATGGTTAGATTCTTAACTCTTAGAAAACTCTGTAGCTTGTTGAATAATTAATTACTTATCAAAGGGCCAATTGGATTTGCTTAAATCTTTTTATTGTATTAAATCAAATCTTTTATTGTAGCAAATCAATTTTGAACCACTAAAAATTCTGTATGGAAAACAATTGATACTGAGTGATGGAGAGGAAAGTATGTGTGAAAGAGAAAAAGAGAGGGGGCGGAAAGTGGGGTGGGGAGAAAGAGAGAGAGATGTGCAATTAAAGTGAAAGCATTGGACAGGTTTCTATGTCATTTGTGCCTTCCATTTAAAAAGCTAAAGGAGTTTACTGATTGCAATGCAGAGAAGTGAACATACTGCAGCAAGCATACTGTAATGGACTCTCATTTACCAGGATTGGAGTATTAAAATGATACTGATCCAACCTGTTTCAAAAATGGTAGAAGATAAGTATTTTTGACAAGCTCTCCCCAAGTACATATGACATCTAATAACAATGCTGCTGCATGAGCCTGAGATAAACATGGTAATAAAATACAGCTGAAACATACATTTGCTTTATGTTAAGCCTGTGATTGTGATACAAATCTAGGGCCCAGTCCTGAGGATCACTGAGTGCTTGCTATTTTTCCAAGGACCACACAAAGATAGAAAAGATGCTTTGTTCTAGCTGTAAACCGCGCTGATGGAGGATTTGTGTGTGCAGGGGAAAGAGACAATAGGAGCTGATGATCAAATACTAAAAAATGCTTTGCATTTATGAAGTAAATTTCATCTTGGAGAATTCTGCAATTATCATTAAACATCAAAATCCTCCTGAAAGGCAGGTATACAGGGGATAAGCATCATTATTCCCCTTTTCAGATGGAAAGATTGAGGTACAGAGAGTTAAGTAGTTTGCCCGAAGTCACATGAGTGAGTTGGTGATGGAACAAAGTAGTTTTGCAAATAGGAAGCAGTGTTCTGCTCTCATTATTAGGGCCCATTCTTTTCTGTTTTTAGAGGACAGTGTGATGCTGTTTTGGTTCTTATTTACACAGGGATTTTTAATTCTGAATTCTTTTCTTAAAGAAATATCTATTTACACATGTATATACAAAGGATCATACATGCACACATCTTGAATCATTTTAAAGTATTTTAAATGGAAACCACTCCAATCTTCTGGATAAGTGGTGATATTGCTAAGTTTCCCATGGTCAAAATTTAGATCTACCCAATCTTTCTGACCCTGAGTGTCTACCAGCTTGCCAAAACAAGATTAAAATATAACTTGACTCTAGAATGAATCAGCAGCAACAATCTCAGGGTGCTGAGTACAGTTGTGTCCCCTGCATCAGTAAAGGTCTTTGGTTTCTGCTCTGTTGACTCGAGAATGGACAAAATAAACTGGATCGATATTACAGTGCCACATTGCCTACATGTTGATGCCCATGGACCAAAATCAACTGTAAGGTCTAACTGAGGAAATATTTTGAACGTTACCTAGCCACGTACTTAAAACCTTAAAAAAAAATGGATGCCAGCTTATGATTATTTTAGTATGTAGTAAATACCTTGTACCCTAATCATTACAGTTCTTTCACATCCCCTATGGTCTATTATGTAAAACTCAATAACGGGTCTTAACCTGTGAGACTAATGCCCCACCATTTTAACATTCAGGCTGTAGGTTTACACCCACTACTTTATTCATTCATCAATACAGGGATGTGCAATTATTTCGGGCAGAGGGCCGCTTACTGAGTTTTGCAAGCCATCAAGGGCTGCATGACAGGCAGCTAGGGGCAGATAAATATTAATTTTCTAAATTTTTTAGGGGCCCCATGGGCCAGATGGAATGGTCTAGTGGGCCGCATCTGGCCTGCAGGTCACATTTTGCCGGCCCCTGCATCAATACTTCTCCTGCTACTATGGATAAGTATTTTGTACACTGCTGCCCTCTACTGGATGCAAAGTCACATCTGCTCATATGATCGTGACCTAAACTTTCCAGACTGTGGCATGACTACAAAGGGTACTACTGCAACTAAAAAACTTTGCATGCTATCAAGTGGTAGACACCCTCTGTTTTCATACTGGAGCTCATGTATTCAATTCTAAATGCTGCATGCAAGTAGTTTAGGTAAAAATTGAGATGTGAATTTTTTCTCATGACACTAACAATAGTGCTTTGGACATTTAATCACCTGCCATCCAGGGAACACAAATTGTTTCATACACCTCCCTGAAGTATTAAGGAGTATAAAGGAAATGTTTTATCAGCCTTTCAAATGCCACAAACTCTGTGGCAGAAAGGATTAGCAATTTAACAACACATGGTCAGCAACATCACAATTATTCAGGTCAGGAAGTGAAGAAATACACAGCTTCAACTAGAACTTCAGGAGGAATTTTTGCAAAGTAAAATATTATGAGAGCTGAAATCCAGCTAAGCTGGCTGGAATTATTAACGCGCTACTCTTACAAAAGTGCTGTCAAACTTCTAATTGCTACAAATGTTCGGGACTTCAGTTTTAAGTCATCTGAACCTTACACCCTCTGGCAACATGCATTTCTGCCATAATCATGTTGGGACTAAGTTCTGTACTAATACAGGGGAAGCATTTGTTACCAGTCATATAATATTAGAGGAAGTGTGAGAATGGCCTTAGGAGGTGCCAGTTTCTCTAACCCTCTATTCACTTCTTCTATTTGGTTCCTAGCAAAAAATACAGAAATCTTTTTTCTTTTCTCCCTGCAATGTGCTGCCTCTGTGAGTTACCAGCAAAGGGCTTTTATCATGTATGACTATATTGGTAGTACCCTTATCTATAGGATTGACTCTGGTTAGAATGTTACTTACTGAAATACCTCCATTACATCCTGCAGCGTCTATGTTTTCCTTTGAGGTTTCTACTCTAAATAGCCACATGGCCCCAGAATTGTTTCAAGCTGGTCTACCCCCCAAAGTTGCACAGGATTTAGGTAAAGGCATGCTTTTAAATTGATTTGCCTAAGTCAGTACAAACTTCTGTATTCATTATCTTATGTATTTTTTTTAATCTTTGGTTATTTTTAATTTAGCTTAAGCTGACAAGGAATCAATTTTTGATAACTCAGGATAAGCGAAGCTTAGTTGATTTATGTGGGACCACTCTGGGTTTGCACTGGTTTAATTTAATCAGTTTAAAAGAAAACCTTCATGGTGCAGCATGAAGAAACAATTAAAATGTCTTTGAAACACTTTAAAGAGCTACCTGTACAAGAGTACTTGCTTTTGCAATGTTCCAAAAGCAGCTGAAGTGCTCCAAAATATTACCGCTTCAAATGAGGTGCTATTTTGCAGCGTTTCCTTTCTTATTACATGAGTATGGGGACAGGGAACCTCTTGGTCCTTCAGAATCTCACAGTGCTCTGCTTTTCCCCTGCTCCTTCATTGGGAGGGGAGGGTGGACAGTCTGACTTAACAGACTGTGCAGCTGTGGGGTCCAACTTGCTGGTCCTTGCCAGTTTGGTACTCAGACCCCCCTGCTGGTGCTGGGCTCTCTAGCCCCAATCACCTCTACCTCTCATAAGGCAGAAGAGACTTAGACTAGAAGATTTCAGGTAGGAGTGGGGTGTGGAGAGCCAAACTGAAGGTCTCTACAGTCCCCTGTAGCACCCCATGTCTGGAGAGCTGTGGCTGCATGCAGCTGCAGCAATTTTTAATCATTCCAGCCTGGGAGTGCCACAGGGGCTGTATCTTTATCCCACATATGAAAAGATACCTTTGTGAAACATTTCCAGCTTTTCAAAAGCTACTCAAGTCTGCATCTTTAGTTAAACCCAGTGCAACTTTGTGTGGAAGTGCACCAGGTCATTCTGTGGCTGAGCAAATGTGAATGGCATAACACAGAGGCATGCTTCAGAGCACAGCATTGCCCTTTCATCTAAGAGACCCATTCCTATTAGTCCATGTTGTCAGAATACCACAGAAGGTGTTGCTCTACAATTAACTCTATTCATTCCATTGGGATAAGAATGGCACTTGCAAAATAAAACTCTAAGGAAAAAAAAAGAAATATATTTAAGACTTTAAAAATGGAAATGGCTAAAAATCATCAGAGTACATTGGTGATTAATGACAGAGAATTTTGGGGACATTGACCTCATAGATTCCACTAAGCATATCCACTGCCTCCAGCCAGGAACACCTGTGTTCTGCACTTGATATAATTTACTAAATAACTAAGCAACCCTTGTAGGCTTTTATTGTTTGCCAAAATAAGAGTACATGAATATAAATGACCCTTAAAGTACTCATATATATCCTCGGTGTTGTAACGTTGAACAATTTTATTATATGTTTAAGCCTGAACAAACAGAGCTTTTTCTTACGTGGCACGTGAGTACCAAATATCCATCTGAAATGACATTGCCCAGTATCAGGCCACTAGGGAGAAAAAAAATCCTCTGGCTTTACAATGAAATGGTGATTCAACTTGAAGTTCTGTAAAGCTAGACAAATCTCTCACGGGAGGTGGAAAGAGAATTAGTATAGTTTTATTTTCCCCCAAAATAGAAATCATTTTGTTTCTCAGTGTCTGACCCCATTTCTACTGATTTAAACAGGAGCGAGATCTGGGTTCCAAGTTTTCTGGACTAAATTTAAAGCCATATTTTATTAGTGAGAAGCAGTAGGTGACATTATTTTATGTGGTATAATGTATTTTTTGACATGCTGGATGGGGTTTAGAGAGACAACAGAGGTTTGTTTTTGTAATTGTTCTGGGTGGTGCTTTTCACTGCAGACTTTCCAAAGCTTTAAAGAATCATCCCAACTGTTTGGATTGAAAACATGAGAACCAGCAGCCAAGTGATTTGACCATGGGAATATAGAGAGCCGGCAGAGGAGTCTTTTGACTCTTTTATCCCCCCCCTGTTTTTCCATTGCTGTACCATTAACAAATGTCAGATCAGCTAATTTATTGCAAGGACTGTTTTCCAAGTTTCCCAAACATTTCTGACGTAAAGCATGTATAGAGAGAATGGTAAGTAAAGATCATTCTTCACAAAAACAGAAGTAGACTCACATCACCAGTGAGGAAGGGTTTCCTAAAATGACCCTTGTTAAACAACTATTAAGTTCTGTACAGAATGGGGTGGCTGCAGGCCCACAACCTGCTGACCCGTAAACAGAGGACAAACGCTTGGAATGAGGGGCACAATACAAGAGTAGTGTAGGAATCTCACCGCTCCGTAATTCAGGGCAGGTCCTCATGTTGATATCCAGATAATGCTTAACTGACAAGAATAAGAGAAAATAAAAAAGAAAAGCAACCGCAGCAAAGACAGAGCAGGCTTCTCAAACTGGCTTCACGAGCTGGGCCAGCTGAAGGGTGGGCGATTGCCATTTTGTCGGGGGTGGCTTGTAATTTTGTGAGTGGCGTGTTCCTCTTAGCCCTTGTGCAGCGCTCCGAGTCGGGGTGGGTGTTTAACAAAAAATAAAAAAAGCTGGGTAAGTAAAAAGCAGGAGCACAAGAGGTTAGCAGATGGAAGCCATGCTGACGCACCCCCCTGCTAGCTGTGCCTCCCCCTCACAGGCCTGCTCAGCAGAAGGAGAAAGGGCACTCTTTCCCATTAATCTTGAGCTGGAAGCAAATCTATCAGTCCCTTCCACAGGCTGGGAGGAGGAGGAGGAGGAGGCCAAACCCCTAGCCACACTGGGAGCAGGATCGGCCGTGTCCTGAGGTCTCAGTGGGTAACAGGTGCAGCCTGAACCCACTGAAGCGGCACTCAGTCAGCTGGGCAAGGTGCAATGCCACCCCCCTAGGAACCCAGCCTAGTGGAGGGCAGGGGCATTCCCAGGGAGGCTGCCCTGCCCCAGCCTCTGCTCCCTCTAGCAAAGGGGTGAGGCGATTCCCCCAGCCCTGGGGTCCAGGCTGCGGCCCCCTGGCGGGAGGGGCATGGTCAAAGCGCCCTCCAGTCCCTCTGCTTCGGTGCAGGTGCTTGGTTGGGGGGGGCTGATCCACTGGCAGCGGAGCGGGGGGCAGGGCCGCCTGAAGCCGGCACTCGGCGCAGCCCAACGAGCGCGGCCGCGGGGGGGGGGAGCAGGGGCGTGGGCCCGGGGCTGACGCGTCAGGGGGAGCGGGGGGGGGGGCCCGGGTTGGGCGAGCATCCCCGAGCGAGGCACATGGACTCTTCCTGGGGAGCAGGACTGGCCGCGGGTGGAGCCGCCGCCGCCGTCTCTGCCCAGCCTGGCGGAGCGCCGCGAGTTCGAGCCCGGCAGCTGCCGAGCCGCGCGCGGGGCCCGCGCAGATGGAGCGCCTCGTGGTGCTGGCAGCGGGCGTGCTGGCTGTGGCCGGGGCAGGTAGGACCCGGGGCCGGGCAAGCGCCGGGGAAACTTTGCTGCGCCGGGGAAACCGAGCCGCTGCTGCTGGCTCTGGGCAGCCGCTGCCCAGGAGGCTCCCTGCCCGTCCTGCGGGCGGGAGAGCGGAAGCAAGGGGGCTCGGACCCGCTCCTCCCCCGCTTCCCCTCGGGGTCTCGGACCCCCTCCCCTTGGGAGCCTCAGACCTCTTCCTGCCTCTCCTTTCCTCCCAGCAGGGTCTCGGATCCCCTCGGGGTCTCGGGCCGCCCCCCTGCTTTCCCAGCAGAGTCTCAGACCCCCACCTCTGCCTGCCTCTCCTCGGGGTCTCAGACTCTCCTCCCCCTGCTTCCCCTCCGGATCCCCCCACCTTTCACTCCCATAAAGGTCTCATCCCCCACCTCCCTTCCTGGCTCAACAGGGCAGGCACCTGCTGGAGGGGGCATTTTTCTCCCCCCTTGCCATACAGCACAGGTGCCAGGGCCAGCAGGAGAGCAGGCTTGGCTCTGGGGGTCCGCAGGCGTGGGGCACGCCTCCCCTGCCCAAGCAGAGCCCTCCTTCCCCACTTGCCAGGCAGGCGACTGGGCACACAGCAGGGACAGGGACTGCTGGGGCAGGCGGGTGGCTTCAGCATGCCCAGCTGGCGGAGTCACCTCTGCCCAGCGGAGCTGCAGCTTGTCCTGCTGGGTTGGAGGGTGGGGGGTCTAGGGAGGAATCCTCCCCACTGAGTTTTGTCTTGGCAGGCTCCTCTTTGGGGACCTTTCTCATTTTGCCCAGCTCCTCCGGGTGAGCCCTCTTGCTCTCTGTTCATTTTTGCGGTGCTTAAGAAGCGGTCTCTCAGGAGGGGCATGTGTGAGGCGAGATTCAGTAATGAAAAGTTTCAGGAAGCCCAGGCTGCCTCTCTCACTCCCTGCTGTTTGTTCATGAAAGGAGAGGATTTGGAGTGAGAACAGGTGAAAGCTGCAGGGAAGTGGGCATTAGCCTGAGAAGGAAAGAAAGAGCAGGTCCCTTTGGATTTTTCTGCTTTCCAGAGTGCTCTGGGATCACAGGGCAAGGCAGAGTTTTGCCACGAAGCTTCCCATTTAATAATGTTGGGAGCGTCCTTTAGGATGTTGGTATTAAACGTGGTCCTTTAGGATGCTGGCATTAAACACGGTCCATTGCCATACGCCTGATACCGTAGCCTGATCAGAAAGCTTCCCTTTGTAAATCTGAGGTTGCTGATCAGTCTTCCTTTTGGGCCGATTAGAAGACTGGCACATTTTTAATTCTGGCTATTTAGTGCAAACGCTTTCTAGGAGGGGCTTTATCTGTAAGAGAGAGTCTCATTATCATCTTGAAGGCATGCATATGCAGATCACACGCATAAGCTGATATCTCGATATCTTTCATCCACAAGTATTGCTATATTGGCTGCAATGGGGGCCATTTTTATTAAAGTGCATGCTTTATTGAGAACTGAAATGTAGCCTCCCTGGGCATTTAGGAAGGTTTAAAGACCTGGGGAATACTTGTAACAGGCAAGATACAGACTACAAATCCCTGATGCAAAGAGTTAATAGAAATAATATAGCAGAAACACATTTTTTTCTTGTGGATTCTTTGTTCTCTTTACTCTCATGTAGTGTACTACTCTTAATAAGCTTGGATTTAGACTACGTGAGGGGGACATTTTCAGGATGATGTGCAAATGATGTTTTCAGGAAAATAACCTGGTAAAATTACTATAGGCACAAATTTATATTTTCCCTAGAAATCAAAGTTTAAGATGGCAGTTAACATAATAAAGTATTGGAGTATTGCCCCATCAGCGAATGTCACTTGAACTTGTAGAGTGTGACAGTAAAGATGCCTAGGGAGAAAATTTCTCTTGTTCTCTTAGCCACTGTAACATTGATATTGCATATTGACACTCAAAATGGTTGCTAAGACTAATTTGAGACTAAATTATTTGGAATGGTAGAGCTCCTTGGAAAGTTATTTTTGTGTAATGATAGGCATCAGTGCTGTTAATGGTCAAAAATGGAATATATGTTTTAGAGTTTACTTCATGCTGCTGTTCAAATGGAAAATATGTGCTAGACAATGACTGGATTGTGCTAAGTACATTTTAACTTAAAGTTCCTTCTCTAGTGCAACTGTATGTATCTACACATCATCTCTCTACACATCATCACATGGATGTCTATCCATGCATAGACATTATCACATAATATAAGCAGGTGCACTGAAAGCATAATTAAACTATAGAGAATTTTCTTTGATCACTAGGACTCGGGTATCCTTGAGAAAGGTGCAGGCAGACAATGCAAGCTGCAAGGGCTGTGAGGCTGCATTCATTTCTTTGAGGGATTTCCTGTTGACATCATTCTTAATTATATGGCTTAAGCCTCTCATGTACTACAGTGCCTTCAAGTCTCATAGGGCCAAATCCCCAGACTCCTGAATTTTTCTACCTTTGCTCAGGCAAACTTCTGAAGCAACTGGAGTTTTTCCTGAGTAAGAAACTGAGTTAAAGATTTGGCCTGTTGACTTGTACAGGGGTTGAAGACAGTCAGCCCGTCACAAGATCCATAATTTGCACAACTTGAAAACAATAATGTTTAAGGAATTTCTAGCTTTTTGTTCTGTTACTAAGAGACAGAGCATACCATATTGGATGCAAATACCGTTGATGTGCCCATAGTTCTCTTTACATAACTCTCCTAGTTAAGATCTCTGAGCCTAGAGACCACAGAGGGAAAAGAAACCTGGTTATAAAACAGAAACTACTGATTTGTCATGTATTAATTATTAAATGACCAGGATTTTGAGTGTCTGCATGCAATCTCAAGAGCCAGTACAAGAAAATGAACAGGTATTTCAAGCAACAAATTATGTTCTTGCTAAGAATGTTTGAACCTGGGGTGACCAAAGTCTCAGGTGATGTCAAATAAGTCAGTAGAGCTATGCTGATTTATGCCAGTTGATTATCTGGTCTCTGCATCTCAAATAAGCAGTTTTAAAATAGAGTGAAGCTACTGTACTTAATGGGGTCACCTCTGTTTGCTGTGTTAGGACACAACTGTACTCTCACTGAAGTTGGCTTCTGTAGGATCAGCGTTGGACTTCATGGACATGTCCATACAAGCGCACATATGTGTTTCCTCGGGGACAACTAGCAAATGTGTACCACTGCTAGTTTTCCCTGGGGAACAGCCCTGCACATGCACTCTGGTGTGGGGCAAATTGCCCCAGGTGCAGTGGGGGAGGCTGGGGCCAGCACCTGGGCTGGCCCCAGTAGCCTTATCTGAGGTCCTGGGTGCATCTTGGAGCTGCAGTGGAGGTGATCCGGGCACATGGAGCCTGGCTGGCAGCCGAAGCATGGCTCTGGCTGGCCAGGCTCCATTTCTGAGCAGAGCACACTGCTGCCACGTGTGCTTTTTTTTTTTGTGTGCGTTTTTTTTTGTTACTGGGATTTCCTGGTATCTGAATTTGACTCTGTGCTGCAAATATGCAGTACAGGGAATCAAATCACGTGTGCAGTGTGTATTTTGTGGTACCTCAGAAGCTTTTGAGGCACTGCAAAGAGCACTGGTGCACTCATGTGAATGTACCCCATTAAACATGGCTTAATGGTTCATCCTTCCAGTATACAACATGTTGGGACTGATATCAGTAGAAAAGCTGTCCGATTGGACTGGGCTTTTGGTTGGCCCATTACTCTTTGGAACCAAGCATTCCAATCTCAGCTGAGTCAGCCCAGCCTTTCCTTCTTCCTAAAACGTTACCCTTACTATCAAAGTTTGTGCATTCTTCTTTTGAATGAGACCTTAAAAAAAGAAGGTACCATTTGGCTTTGATGTTCTTAGCCAAAATGTTTCCTCTTCTGATTGTTGTGTGTGCTGTTTAAAGAGCAGAATGCTACTCCCTTCTCTCTAGACTTGGATGCCTTGTTAGCAGTGCCGCTCCATGCTGTGATGCCGTGCAGGACCTTTATAAATACCAGGTTTATTGTTACTATTCACTAACTTGATCATTCTTTGCTTTGGTCAAAGGAATGTATTTTTTATTAATACGTTTTCATAGTTGTGGTTTTAGATTTGGTTAGGATGATTTTTGCTGGGAAGAGCTGGTTTGATATTGAGACGACGGGCTGCATAGTTTCTCACTTGAGACTTTGGATGCTATTACCGAATGTGGCAGCACCCAGCTGAAGGAAAAGAAATAAAATCTCATTGGAATACAAGCACTGTGGGTTCTGAGCATCTGGAATGGATTGAAGAGTATGTTAAAGCCCAGTGACACTGTTGAGAGTTTAAGGAAATTATACTGTAGGAGCAGTTTACCCCAAGTTCATTGCAGGCTGCCTGAATTTTCTACAGAAATGTGTTTAGCCTTATATTCACATGACAGCATAAAGGCAATACACTCTAATAGAATTTCTGTGGAAGCCAGAACTGTTCTTATGAAGTGAAGTCTTCTGTCATAGGGGCCAATCCTGCTAGGTACACAGCGCTCTTAATTTGTGCTTAAGGACAGAGGTGAAAGGAAGAGTTTTTAAAGTTTCCTTTTCAATCACTTTTAATACTTCATGCATTTTATGAAATAGTGTCATCTGCCTTAGCACAATATATTACCCCAAGGTATTTTAATACTTGAGTAATGGAAAAGGAGAGAGTTCTGTGGTCTAATTGATTTATGAACAGAATTTCTGATTTCTTCTTGTTCATTATCCACCCCAATAGTTTTTGAGAGAGTCTTTCAAAAACTGAGAACAGGACACGTGCTGTCTAACTCTTTCAGATATACCAGCTCTGAAAGAAACCAAAGGAAGTGATTTAAATATAACATAGGACAACGCTCAGCAGAATTGGGTATACTTTACCAAGGGAATGGCTGGGCCCCTTGAAGCCAGTGGGAGTTTTACCCATTGATTTCAGTGGGGTTAGGATTTTACTTTATGAGCCTACTCCTCCTGCTCCTAATTAAGTTAGTTGCAAAACTCATTAGGGACATGATTGGATTCTACAAGAGGTTCTCAATCTACATCCCAAGCACATATCTAATTGTACATCAATCACCATGTTGACAGATGGCCCCAGGACAGTCTCTTCCTATTTCTGGCTGGATAAATGTGATATATTTAACCATCTAAAGTGTTTGATAAACATATAACGGTCCTTAACTTCTGAGCCTCAATATATACAACAACTTTAAATTGCATTTGGACATGAATAGCCACTCTCATCTGTATTGAAGGTGTGAAAATCATCCATTTCCATCAAGGTGGTATAGGATAGTGGTTCTCGGCCTTTTTGGACTTGAGACCCCCCCCTCACTCCCGACCCACAGCCTCCTGGCCCTACTGGCATCCCTTACTCCCAACCCACAGTTCCCCACCCCCTCAGCCCTGACCTGCTGCCCCTCCCCCCCCCCAGACCCCAGCCCCTCAAATGTGTGGGGTAGGGGGTAGGTATGTGGGGAGGGGGGGGCATGTGAACCCCCAGATTTGTGCACTTACAGGAGGCATGGGGCTGTAGTCTGGCTGGGCAGTCACAGGCAGTTGGGACCCAACACAGGAGGGGTAAGCAGGGTGATGAGACTAGCTGCTGCTGCTGCTGGGATCCCCACACCAGCTGTACCATAGTAGCATGAGAACTAATGGATGGGGGGGCCATACTGCCCTCACTTTCTCCAGCTGCCAGTTGCTTGTGTGCTGGACAGCAGCTCTACCCTAATGCCATGGCTTGGCTGCCACTACTCGCCTCAAGCTGCTCCCCAGGGTACAGTCACAGCCTGAGGAGGGAGCGGTAGCTGGGCACTGGTGGCGAGGTAGAGCTGGAGCCTGACGCACGAGCGGCTGGCAGTGGGAGAAGGTGAGGACAGCGTGGCCCCCCCCATTCATTATTCCTTGTGCTGCTGGCAGTGTGGCTGTCACAGGAGTCCTGGCAGCAGCAGCATTGAATCTTGCTGGCCTGCTCTGCCCTCGCCCGGTGGGTCCTACCCACTGGGCTGCGGAGGCAGCTCCTGTCCATGTTGGTCTAGCCAGGCTAGAGCCCCAAGCCCACTGTGGGTGCATAAATTGGGGAGGAGGGGGAACATGCCCCCCCAGTGCATTTCCAATCCCCCCCTCCCTCCCCCCCACCCTGACTTACTTGTGGGGAGCTGTGGGATCTGTTCTCCACCACTGCCTGGCTGCCACGTGCATGTGCACACATGCACATAGCATCCACTGTTGACCTTCTCCCACTCCCCCCCCCCCCAACCCCAAGCATTTAAAAAAATGTTTCTGACCCTTTCATATATTTTTGTGACCCACTTTTGGGTCATGACCCATGGGTTGAGAAATTCTGCTATAGTATATTCTATCACAGGGATTTTCACACTTTTTAAAGGAATGTACCCCTTGTGCTGGTGGTGGCTGTACGTGGAGCAGGAGGAGGTGGTGGAAGCTGGATGCAGATCGGGGTGGGGGGGCGGCGAGTGGTGGTGGCCAGATGTAGAGCGGGTGGGGGCTTGCATGGGGTGGTGGTGTGGGGTGTTGGATGGTGGTGGCGGCCACTGTATGCAAGCTCCCCCCCGCCCCCCAGCCGGCCCACAGAGGGAAGCCGCTGCCCTTATGCGTCCCCCCCCTCCCCCGCTCCTGAGAGGCAGCAGTGTGGGGTGGTGGGTGGCAGCACTGCATCCTTGCCTGCTTGTACATACCCCCTAGCACCTTTCTGCATACCCCCAGTTGTCAATCCTTTCTCTATTATAATGGCTTTCAGGATCAACTTATGCATTTAGTTTACATCTAATGTAGTTAATTTTGTAATTAAGTAATTTAATTTATTAATACTGAAGAGGAGATGCAACTAGATATGGAATGAGTATTTTCAGACTTCAGTGAGTCATTGGTAATAGTATAGCTTACAGTGTGTGTGTGTGTGCGTGCGTGCGTGTGTGCGCGCACGCATGTGAGCGTGTGTTGCTAGCCACTTTCTTACTTTTTTCCTTTGCCTTTAGTTACTTAAGTTTTGTTTAACTGTGATGGCTCTCTTGCCATGTCTTACTGCTGTATTAAATCTAGTATCTTTATGGTGTTTAATTTCATGTGCAGTAAAATTGTGGGAAAGAAAAGGTAATATCTTAATTGTGGGAAATGGAAAAAAAATCTTTTATTTTTAACTTTGTAGGGTAGTTACTGTCTTTTAAGTAATTACTGGATATGTTATTTGTACATATAGTATATACTTTTCTGTCCTAGTTTATCTCCATTATTTTAATTCCTTGATTTAAAATAAAAATTGATTTGCCTCAATTTCTTTTCACAGTTGCTGGATTTGGAATGGATCCTGACTTACAAATTGATATTATCACAGAACTGGACCTTGTGAATACGACCACTGGAGTTACGCAGGTGTCAGGACTACACAATGCCAGCAAAGCATTTTTATTCCAAGGTAAATCAAACAGCTTCATTTCACTAGGACAGCCCCTGTCTTTATGAATTACTGAGAGTCTGGATGTTTAACATAAACTTTATAACATGCTTGCATTTCACTATGGCTTCTGCTTATCTTGAAGATATTGTATGTCTTATTGTGATTAATGTGGTGTTTTTAAAGGAACTCCATCAGGTATCTTAGGCATAAATTTCAAGGGAAACATTTTTAGGTAGGTGCAAACGTTTTTCTGAGTTGTTTTCAACAAAATCCTTTGCAGCAGTTTCCTGGCCTGGATCCAGTCCTACCTTGACATTTTTGCCCATGTACCCATACATCATAGGAGCTGTGTGAATATAAGAGGGTAGTCCTAGAGTCCTTTGTCAGTGTATTGATATTGATTAGTACTACGTCAGACTCCAGACTATTTCAGTGGGACTCCTTGCATGAAAACGATACATAATACCATATTTTTGACTGTCCAAGTTGAAATGGGCACAAAGTAAGTTGAGTGCATTCCTGGGGAAAAAGTAACTGCTTTGTGAAATAACTACAGGTCATGTATCTCCAGCGTAGCCAGCTTAATATGAAAACATAAGATACCTATCAGAAAATCTTACTGGAAGAACCCTTTAGGAAAATTATGCAGCTTTCACCTGTACTTCATGATATTTCAAATCACATGGTTTGTGCTAATTCCTAGATGCCAGAATCATAAACATCTGAAATGTAGGCATCATTACAACTACGAGATATTTAGCTCATTACAGCTATGAGATATTTAGCTTTTGATTTCCTTCCTAAGAATCCAGTTTTGTATTTTGTGCTGGAGTACTATTTAGGTAGCTGAGGTGACCTGTGTTAAAAGCAGGTCTCTGCAGACTACAGTCTTAAATGGTTTGAAATATTTTAAAATTTTCAATTGAGGTTTTGTGGTGTTAACTCAAATCACGTTGACAAACTGTTACTATGGGTCTTCAGTGTGATAGTCAGTCTTCATGAAAAAGTGAAGAGGTCAACGTGGGTAATCCAGGAGTTTTTGAAACTATTGAGACTGAAAGAAAATTTGAAAGGATAGTGATAATAGATGTACAGTTCTTTAGTTCCTTTTGTACTGGAGAACCCCAAAGTACTTAGAAACCTAAAGAAAATTACAGATAAAAACTTTACATGTAAGTTTATCTGCCTCTGAAATGCAGACAGCTCTAGGGAAAAATGTGCTTGGACAGGAAGTGAAGAATATAGTTTAGGGTTTGGAGTTCGTATGCAAAGCTCTTTGAAATCTAGATCCCTAGGAACAAATCTCTTCATGCATAAAGCTCATGTCCATGAGCAGTCACCTCCTGTAAATCCTTTTTCACCAAGAGGCCAGGGTGGAACTGTTGTCTGTATTTAGGTGTCTGTGTGTAGTTTTAGTCAGGAATGGGTCTGTAATGGGACTCCAAGCATCCCCAGTTGTTCCTCCTTCCTGGAAGAGGTCTATGGGAGACCTCTCCCTGATGCCATGGGACAGAGTGCAGATCCCAGATTACCCTGATTGTTTTGGGGTGACTTTCCTGGTTGTACATATTATTTTTTTTGTTACTTGTAGTATGCTTGAGGCTGAATAAGATAGAAACATTCCCCTTCATTAGACAAAGAAACTTTCTTTAGGACAAGGAGTATCAAGCTCCTTTAGTATCCTTTAGTATCAAGCTCATCCTTCCACTTCCTTGCTTTTTTTCCCTTTTTCTTCTAGTTGGTTAAGTTTTATTTAAATGTAATGGCTCTCTTGCCATCTCCTACTGATGTATTAAATCTAGTATCTTTATTGTGTTCTATTTCATGTGTAGTAAAATCAGTGGAAAGAAAAGGTAATAGCTTAATTGTAGGAAATGGAAAAGAACATCATTTTTTTTTTTTTTTTTTTTTACCTGTAGGTTAGTTGCTGTCTTCCAAGTAATTACTGGATATATTATCTGTACACATAGTATATACTTCCCTGTACAGGAGTTTTTCATGTGGTCCAGAAGAGAGGCATGAAGCCATTTGCAGTCCAGATGGTGTACACAGATCAGCCATGTACTGAAGCCAGGGTATGCACTGGACTGGTCCCGTGTGCTGCATGCACATGTACTGGCCCTGCCCCTGCCCACTGCATGTGGGATTCATGACTGGTGGGGAGTGCAGGCCTAGTCCAGGTGTGTGTTGCAAAACACCTGCTCTGGAACAGTTCTGTGCACTGGATCTGGAGCACTGGGCTGGTCTGTGGGCACGATCTGTGCTGGTCCTGGATGCAGCCTACAGGGCTGGTCTGGTGTGGGTGCCCCACGCAGTGCACACTTTGAACTAGTCCCACGTGCAGGGCATGGGGCTTGTCCGAGACCCATGGGCAGCACCGTGGATCAGGTGATTTGGCCTGTAGTCCGGAGCAGCCCTATCTTTGACACCCTTGCCTTAAAAAGGATGGCTTGACCTTGCTTCAGACCTTTTGGATCAGGGTAATTTGTTCTTTGTTTGATGCTCATCTTTCTTTGCTGGTACTTCAATGTTTATCAGTAGCTGACCCACCATTGTGTTAAATAATAATAGGGCTTTTTTTCTGCGTTTGAAACTGGGGACAATTTACAAAAGCTTGAATTTGACTACACAGATTGGAATACTGAACCATTAGAATCACTGATCTTTGTGTTTGATTTGCTTAATTTTACAGTAATTCTTCAGCCTTACAAACCTTGTATATGTTGGAGCATCCCCAAAATGACTATCTCAGATGCTTGGAAAGTAGCGCCTAAGTTTTAAAAACTGCAGTGTTCTATGAAGCATATCACTAATCCACTGCAAAATGTACCTCCTTTTCTATGTTCTCCCAGAAGTGATCCCTTCTTTCAGAAAGGCTTTGCTTTGATCATTTATTGTTGTGCTCTACTGTTTAATGCCCGCTTTTCTTTTCTTTTCTTTACTTACTTGTTACATATTGCTGTAATATCTAGTATCTGTTTCTCAGGGTTCTCTGGCAAACATTTATTTAATGGCATGATGGAAACTGATTCCATGTGTACACGGTAAAGAATTGCAATTTTTGGATCAGGAGTCAGATCCCAGTCACTTTGGGCACCTATACATGTGCAGCAAGGCTGCTCCCATGCGCTGTAATTACAGTGCATTGAAGTAGACTTGATTAATTGAGTCTGCTGAAGCATGGTAATTACTGTGCTCCAGCAGACTCCAGTGTCACATGTATCAGCATACCCGTACTGAAAAATGGCAGCAGGGGTGCTGATACACATGTTTTTGTGGGTGCTTTAATTAGAGCAGCTCTCAGAACCTCTTTAGTTAAAGCCCTCACCCTGCACACACCCATAGAGCATGTGCGCCAGTGCACGGGGAGCCAGAGGTTATGACTTCACTGAGGATTTCACCTATGAGTTGAAAGCCTCTGGGTTTGGTCCAAGACTGTGAGGTCCCTAGGGTCCAGGTTCAACCACTGGCTGATTGTTGGACCCAGCCCCAGACAGTTTTGGTTCTGGTTCACCTGGGGCTGTTCAGGCAAACAAGCAGCTGATTGTCAGCCCTGGCGGGTTCAAGGGCTTTCCCTAGTGGCACCTTTGGTGGGACTGCTGAGCTTGGGTCAGAGGCTCCCAGCTGGGGGAGCTGAAAGGCTGCCAAGTGTGTGGGGTTTAAAGTCTTCATGCAGGAAGTTTTATCTCCCCCTGCTGGAAGCCTCTGATCCCCCATGCCCAGAAGCCCTGCCTGAGCAGCTGGGCATGGGGTTTAAATTTCCCAGTGAGGGAAGCCTTTTGGCTACCTTATCTAGAGGTTCTGATTTCTCTTTCCCTCCACCAGGGCAGCCCTGGGCCCAGTTGGGAACAATGACTACATGGAAGAACCAGGACTACATGGAAAGCCAGTACCCACCATCAGCTGATTTCAGTCATTCTATTGCCAGTTTCTCACTCTTCAAAAATGCAACTACCTTTCAGTCCTAGAAAGGACACCGAAGAAAGAAATCAACAGAGAAACTGTTACTCTTTATTCAGTTCTGACCTGCATTGTATGATGAGACAGACTGCAACATTGTGTGGTTACATGCAGTAACAATAGATACTAAAAAATGTTCTTATGTTCTTGAAGTCTCACCTTAAGAAAGTTTAGAATTTAGCTCTAAAAGGAACCTCCCAGACCACTGAACCCAGTCCTTTCTGCAGGTAAGGATCCACAAGATTGTTTGGCTAGCACACCACAGACACAAAGCACACTAATTCTCCCTGCAAGAATTGCCAGTGATAAATAGCAGGGAAAACTAGGGTGGTGCCAACTGCAGTGGCAGGGAATTTGTTATGTTAATATATGTTCTTGTGATTTTGGAAAAAAATAGTTCTGTACAGCAGAGGAAGGCCGAAAAAAAAAAAAAAAAAAAAGAAAAAGTCCAACCATTATGACCAGGAAATATCTTTCTTATCCCAAGTTCAGTGATTGGTTTGATCCTGAGGGTATGAGCAAGACCCTCCACTCAGACACTGGAGAGCTTCTGATACCTGTTAGGAACATCAGCACATTTTGGCCAAACTCTATTAACTGTTGCAAATGTCCACTGCTTCAGAGGAAGGCAGGTAAGAAAAAAACAAACAAATGGAAGCAACCACTTCTACCCCCAAATAATACATTCATAGAAAGATGAGGGAAATTCTTTCTGGCCCCTGCAGAAAACCAGCAGAAGCCCTGGACCATGATTACTAGAACCCTCTTGCACAGAGACGGAGTTGTATTTCAGCACCATCAAAGGCATATCAAATACTTTAATTCATGTGTCAGATGCACTGATTAGTGCTGGAAGAATACCCATTTCCCATTGTGCTATCCCTTCCATACTCCTGTTGAACTCCATTTCAAAGCCCTTCAAGTACCTTGCATCCCCTACTTTGTTTGAGAGACCATTTCAAAATGTTATTCCACTGATCGTTAAAAACTTTTTTTTTGATTTCTAATAATTTCTAGCCTATGAGCTACCTTATGCTGTTAGTGTCTTTTAAATTAAATAGTTCTTCTCCTCCTCTGATTGGGACTATAACAACATAACATGAAAAGATTTGGCTTATTTAGTCTAGCAAAAACAAATGTTCAGGGGCCAGGAAGAATTTCCTTCAGTCCTTCAGTTTCCTTCAATTCATTCCTCCATGCATGCTTTATTTAGTTTCTGGTTTTGTTTGGTGATAGAAGTGGTTGCTTTCATTTGCTTATTTTTATATATCTATCTGAACTTTTGTTTTGCAAGGCTAAATAAGCCAAGTCTTTTAATCTTCTCTTATAAGATAGGTTCTCCATTCCCCTAATCATCCTAATCACCTTTCCTTGTACCTGCTGCTGTTTAAATTAATCTTTCTTTAATGTGGATGTCTAGAGCTGTACACAGTTATCTCAGTAGACTTCCCTATAGTTGCTAAAAATACCACAGATAGCACACCCTGGAATTGCTTTAGTGTTTTAGAGTCGCATCATACTGATAGCACATGGTTATCCTGTGATCGAACAGTATACCTGGGTTCCTTGCTTTCTTAGTTGCCTCCAGTCTGTGACCCCCCCTCTCTTTTAACAGTCTTTAGATTACCTCCTAAATGCATGATTTTTCACTTCATACCATTCTGTTGTTCTGTTGTTCTACAACAATCTACAAGGTTATTTTCTTCTTTTTGTGTAATAATCTAATCCTGCTCTATGTTGGAAATGTTCTACAGTTTTTGTCATTGGCAAATTTCATAAGAACAAATTTAATTCTACCAAGATCACTAATGAATATAGAAACAGGATGAGTCCCAAGACTGATTACTGAGAAACAACAGTAGTAACCTCACTTCAATCTGATAACTCCCTTTTCCATACAATCTGTTAGCTAGTTCCTTATCTAACTTACAATTATCCAGTTTAGCTAAAAAAATCTTGTGAGGCATAGTATCAAATGCTTTGCTTAAATCTAGATAAATTAAGTCCAATATATTACCTTTATCTAAAAAGCCAGTCATTGTTTCATAGACGGATATTAGATTGTTCTGACATAATCTTCTTGGCTAAATTCTTGTTGCATTTTTTTCCCATTTTCTCTCTACCTCCATATCCTTGATTTTTTTTCTTCCTTCTAATAATAGCTGTTCTAAGACCTTGCATAGGATTGAAGTCACACTGACAGGCCTGTAAGTGCTGGTGTTACTCTTGTTTCCTTTTTTTTTTGAATCTAGATATGGAGCGCCCCCCCCCCCCCCCCAATTTTGCCACAATAAGCAATATAAGATTTGCTTTCACCTTAAGTGGTAATTTCTATTACTTTATCCTTGCTTCCATTTGGTATCATGATTATTATTCACATTTGCATCCCTAGTGAAGGTTAAAGCAGGTCACTACATGGGTCACTCCTAGATTATTTTTCATCCCTACCCAATCTTTGGTATACAGTGGTCCCACTTCTTCCTTCTTCCTTCTTTGGGTCTCTTAAGTAGATCATCAAAGGGTCTTTTGCTGTTTGCTTTTAATTTTCTTTGAAAGGTCCATCATATCTGAACTTTTGGATGTTCTTACTCTATTTCTGCACTTTCTGATGTTACTGATCAATCCTGTTTTCCATTCTGTGTAGATTTTTTGCTTTCTTTTAAGGTGTTTGTTCATCCGAGTAGGTCTGTAGTCCTTTTTTGCCATTTCCCCCCTCTTGCTTGGGATGGAAGCACCATAGTTAAACTAGGGTTGTCAAACAAAAACATTGATCATGATTAGTTGCGTGATTAAAAATATTAGTTGCAATTAATCGTAATTTTAATCACACATTTAAATACTCAATTATGCACAGAAAAACTCAAAATTATGCAAAATTATGAAGATACTTTGTATGGTTCAGGGCTGGGGGTGAAGTGTGTGTGGGGGGGAGAATTTGTGAAGGTGTGTGGGGCTGGGTGTGTGGGGTTTGGAGCCTGGGGAGGAAGGGGTCCCTGCACACCATGGCAGAATGTGGGGGTCCTGTGGGTAAGGAGTGAAGGGCAGCAGCGGGGTGGGGGATGGGACTGTGGCTTGGGAGTGAGGAGTAAACAAAGAGGCAGATGGACAGGCAGTGCTGTGCCAATAAGTCTGTGTGGGGGGAGATCGAGCCCCCATGGTGATGGAGGGAGTGGGGCAAGGCCAGGGACAAGGGTAGTCCTTGGGATGATTGGGGCTGGGGTGGGTCATGGAGTTGCGAGTGGTTTGTGCAGGGGTATGGGTGGGGTGGCTCCCCACACCCTGAGGAAGGCTTGGGGGGGCACCTTCCCTTCCCCGATTTGTGCATGGGGCAGAGGCAGACTGCCCGCTGTGGCTCTGCACCCTGCTGCCTTTGCCCTGGGAGCCACGTGATATCATGTTGTGCCTCTTGCTGTTGGGTGGGCAGGGGATGTACAGCGTGGCCAGCGTGTGGCTCCCAGGGCAAATGTAGCAGGGCTCAGAGCCCCAGTCTGTAGCGGGCAGCCTGTCTCTGCCCTGTGCACAAATCCAGGGCTCACATGCCCCCCATGCCTCCTCCAGGGGCATGGGAGCCGTGTCCCCTCCTGTGCTTCTGGGTGAGCCTCTCACAGCTCTGGCCCATGTTCTTCCCTGAGCTGCCCCAGGGTACTATTCAACCCAGCACCTGCCTCTGCCCCACCCTGGGGGCATCAGTTTGCCCCCTGCTCCCCCTTCACAGGCTTACCAGTGCGATGCTGCTCTACATGTAGTGTGCAGGCTGTGGCTGCTTGTATGTGTCTGTGTTCCCCTATCCACCCCTAGCTGCAGCTGCCTGGAATCCACACCCAGGCTGCCCTGCGGTCCTTTGTGCTGCCACTGCTGCCCCGCTGGCTGGCCCAGAGGCAGCGGAGTGAAGCCTGGGCTCGGGCTTCAAAACCATGTGCGCAATTAACACATTAAAAAAAATTAACGGAAGATTGACAGCCCTAACTTAAACTGTAGTTAGTTCAGAGTAACCCTCAGGCCTTAACTGTAGTTGGGTAGAGTGATGCCTATCTAGAGTAATTTAAATTAAATCAGTGAAGTACTTTGTTTTTACCATAGTGTTGTAAGACTTAGTCCTGGGTTTGGGACTTCATTGTAATACAGTTTTACAAACTTAAGGACAAATTTAACCTTGCTATCATTGGTGTGCTTTCAAGGGTAAGTCTGTCAGGCAGCCTAGGCACTAGTACAATAGCCTTAATGTGAGCTATTGGACAAGCCTAATTTATCAAATCATTTAAACATGTTCTTAACATTAGCCATGTGGGACGTCCTATTGAGCATGCCCTTTAAACTCTGGTTAGTAGAGGATTTCAGTTGATAAGTGAGTGATTAGCACCTATAGAAATTAGGTCCTTCACTCTGTTTCATTTTCTGCTTTTGCAAATGGAGAGGAAAAAAGCTTGGGGCTATGTCTAAGGGGACAACGATCAATCAAAAGTACGTGAATATTAACACTGACCATTCAAAGGGGTAAACATTGCACCTCTATTAAAAGATTTTTAGGAGTCCACAAATGAAAAAAATGTTGAAAACGACTCGGTTAGAGCACTCAGACAGGAAATAGAAGCTTCAGGTTCAGTCCCTTGCCCAGTCTACAGTCTCTCATCATGCAGGAGTGTGCCCTAATTGCCGGACTGTAGGCTATTCTGGTTTAGGGGCATGCTCCACTACTCCTGAAACTGGTCCACTGTGGAGAAAAGAATTCAATACGCCAGCAAGCAGCAAAAAGAGGGTGGAGCCTGACTTTGTAGCCTTGTGATTAGGAGTCTTTAAGAGTTCTGGGTTCTGTTCCTTACATGCGTGACTGCTCTATTTTACATGAAACATGCATTGGTTAAAATATAGAATTTTTTACTGGAACTTAGGGTTTTTCTCTCCTGCCCTGACATTTGAACACCCAAACCAATAAGCTATGGTGGGAAACGCCATCACAAGTGTCTTCTCCTTCTCGTTTCATCTAAAGCATAGCAGGAAAGGGAAAAAGAAAGTGTCTTAGTTCTTTGAAAGAAAAGTTGTAGCACCTTCCTTCAGGGGAGAATCCTGCGAGGAGGATCCCAAGCGGACAGATTCCTTCTCACACTCGGTCACCTAACTCCAAGAAGGGGAGGCCCCATTCTTTATATTTCCTATTGGCTAACTCTAGGCAGGTACCTGTTGGGTATGTTGGCTTTAGATGACTCCCACCTGGCTGTTTTGGATCCAGTTCTTAATTCTTCTAATGCCTTGTACAGTGAGGATTCATGGTGTTGGGTTTCACTGCAGGGGAAAGGTGCTAAAACTTGAAGCAGTTTAAGAAGAGGTAAAATGCATCAATTCTGGATGAGCCATATTACTATGGACATGTTTATGTTAAAGTCAGTGTTTTAAATTTGCCCTTCCCTTCCATGTGCTCAGGGAGATTAGGGTCTGACAGCAAAGAGAGGGGGAAGGGGCTTCAGGGGAAAGAAGTTGCGGCAAAGAGCAAGTGGGCTATCTGATTGCTCACCCCCCCCCAATTTATTTTTTCTGCTGTAGCAGTGGGAGATAGACAAATTCAAGGAAAACCTCCATTAATTAGATTGTATACCTGGAGAATTATAACAAATGTATACATTATGCATACATAGAATCTAATTATTGAGGTGTTGTCTTATATTCAGGTTGTCTTATGTTCGAGTGGATGTGGTATATGCTTTGACATAAGAAGAGCTTGTCCCACTTGGCATCAGAACTGAATTTTGTTGAGACTATTACTAGTAGTTCATATTATGTGTTGAAAATAGCAAATGTGAGTAGCTACTAATAAATTCATAGGTAACAGGAAGGTGCTGCCTTCTTTGCTTCCTTCATAAATATCTACCCTGCTAGGTCTCAGTTCTGGCTCAGTGGTGTGTGTATTGCAACTTAGGCTTTCACCTACTTTAGGTGATAAAGCTCAGTTATATGAATCTATTGTATAAAGTATGCAGTCACTGAGCTGCAGAGCTCAAGAAAGAGACGGGGATTGAATCAAAAGAAGTGGAAAATAACTTGAGAAAGGATCCAATGCCTACTATATTCCTTTGAGAGAAAGACCGAGTTAAAGAATATTGCTTATGTGAATTAAAGTTAACATTAGAGTGCAGGGCATGGGAATCCTAACCCTGTGGGAGATAATGTTCCTGCTGTATGCAGTTCCCTGGTATATTTTAATCTGCAGTTGTGGCATGTACTTATTTATACATATACAATAAGTGAGAACTATAAAGATTTTGGGCTAGATATGCTCTGGTATTGTAAATTAGAATATCTTAATGGAAAATAACAGCTTTTTCATACCTGTTAACATTAGGGCTTAAGATCTGATACATCTTGATTTACTAGGACTTGGGACCTACTGTCACATTTCCCCCCAACAATCCTCTAAATCAGCCAAAGAAAAAGCCAACACAACCCTCCCCCCCAGCCTTGGTGAAACACAAGATTCCCAGTTTCCTCTTTTCTTGTTTTGTCCCTATGAGAGTCTGAAACTTAATTTTATCTTTGGTTTTGAACTGGGTAATGTATGCAGCCCAATATAGTTTGTGGTGAAACTAAGTAACAATTCAGTTATCTTTTATGAGATTTAATTACAACTATGAAATCTACTCAGAGCTCTGGAATGTTTGTTTGTTCTAAAGCAGATGGCTTAATGGGAAGAGTGCAGGTAAGGCAATTAAAATAAATAATAAATGGAATTAATATATAGTTCCAGTATGCATCAGGTGAGTATTACCCTTAAACAAGGGTAGAAGGAGGGAACCACAATGTGGAGACAGGCACAAATGGATGTCATGTGAATTATGGCGTTATGCTTCTACTTGTAGTCCCAGTGAGGCCATACGTACAGTAAGTAAACCTTGAAGCACTGACACTTCTTCAAGGCAAAGTGTAGCCTTGCCATTCAGAATGGAGCTATACTTAAAAAAGCCCCCCAAAACCAAAAATCTAAATAAAAAAACCTCCATGGGTTTCAGTAGATCCATGCATGGTCCGCATTGCTTGCTTCTCTGCCTTCCCAATGTGGAATCTCAAAAGATTCCTCTCGACTGCTGTGTCTGCTTGAACATTGTATACTGAAGTGGATTTTGAAACACCTTTCCTTGGAACAGTAGTACTAATTGATTTATGTTTCATAATGAATAAAATGACATAACCCTCCTGGCTTCCATGATAAAAGTTATTGATACCTTGTTGCTTGCTACACATACTTGCTGCCCCTTGGCTCAGACCATGGACACATCGTCAGTCTTGTATAGATATCACTATCAAGAGGAATCACCACCATTGAAAAGTTGGAGGAATTTTGGCTGTGCTGCAACATTCTGGCTTGTTGATAAGCATAATTTGGCCCTTTTACATTACAGGCAGGACTGGTAACACTGCCTGTTTGTATGAAGGTTGTCTGACTTCCAATTATAAGACCCTATTATAAGTTCTTCATAACTTTACCAAAATGCAACTATTAGGCTGCAGTTTTGTATCTCAGTTATCTGCTTCCTTCTCTGTGCTGCATATTTGCAGCGTAGAGCCAAATTTAGATACTGGCAAATCCCAGTATCCAAAAAAAAAAAAATAGCGCCTAAAAAAGCAGCTTGGCTTATGTGACAGCACTGTGCGCTACCTGAAACCGGCTACAGCCACGCTCCAGCTACCAGGCTCCATGCCTATGGATCGCTGGTCCTGAAGCCCTGGGAGGCCGCTAGGACCCCAGGTAGGACTCCTGGGGCCAGCTCAGGTGCTGGCCCCAGTCTCCCCTACCCAACCCAGGGCAGTTTGCCCCACTCCACAGTGCGCGTGCAGGGGCATTCCCCACGGAAAACTAGCAACAGTACAAATATGTGCTGCTGCTAGTTGTTCCTGTGGAAATGCACGTGTGCTTGTCTGGATGTGTCCACTGTGTCCTTTCCTCTTTTAGTGTTGGTCCACAGAGCATATGATAGTATCCTACTGCTATTGGTTATCAGTTAATGCAAAGCTCAGTGATCTGTGTAGCAGGTCTAAAGGTTCCAACTCTTCCACTGAACTTTGTTTGTATCCATATAATGCCATATCTATTGATCAATCGATCAATCAAGAGATACAGATTTCTTTTTTTTTCAATTTGCTTTTTAAAAGCCCAAGAAATTATAACCTTACAACCTTATATTAAAACATATTATTAAGATTGCAGTGCTGAACACTTAAAAAAATGAGGAAATACCAAATTCAAAGTTGCTAGTGTAACCATAATTCAGCCCTCTTTTATGTATATAGTATTATTAGAAGTGGAATGATTTTCTTCCAGAAAACTTTTAGTAAAAAATACAGATTTGGCAATACTTAACATCTTTAGAATATATGTTGATATTTGCCAAATTTATTGCTTAGAAAAAGATTATTCTTAAAATTTGGAACTATTTTTATTTTTTTTCAGTTCAATACTAAAAATATTCTGGCCTTTTTTTGGTTAAATCTTTTATTTTAAAAACATATTTTTTTGAAAGTTTGAAATTGACAAAGCTATGACTTTTTTAAAACCCATTTTGATTGATGAGACTTTTTTTTGGCATTCTTTGATACACCAAGACATTAACAAAAATTCTATCAGTCCAAGCTAGAATCATTTTTCCTGAAATTGCTGAATAAACTCCCCTTAATTGTCTCCTCTTATCTCTAATTATTATGCAGACTTTAATTACATGTAATGTAATGCCTATCTCTCATACTGGAGATGGACTAGGGTTGTGTAGTAAAGGACTCAATTTGTTGGATTTCTGCCTCATTTGTCTTGGTTGTTATAAAGTCTCGAATGCAAGTGAGAGGATGGCCAAAAGAATGGTGATGGTCTCATGTTTAAGGCAGTAGACTACCACCTACAAAAGTTCCAATATAATGCAGATCCTTAGAACCTGAATTTTTACAGGTGGTCATTATTGTGTGCATCTCATTTTCTGGCATGAGACTCTGGGGTCTAATTTACAGAAATGGTGATGACCACAGCTGAAGTCAACAGAAACTGAGCTTTGAATATATGAGATGCTATTATAATGCTAACTACTTTGAAAAAGCAGGCTGTGGTGTTTAAAATTGGGCGTCCAAACTTAGTGGACACTTTTGACTGCAGTGTACTTGTGCCTTATTTTTTTAGCTGTAAAATGGGGATACGGATACCCCTCGTCTCACAGGAGTCTTGTGCAAATCCATTCATTTATGTCTGTGAAGCATGTGGATGCTGTACTGATGAGCTGCATAGAAAAATCCATGAGGAAATGCATTATTTCATCTTTAGAGGAGGGTTTGAGTAGTGTTCAGTAAATTACATATAAGGCCATGTATTAGACAATGGGATAAAACAGCATATTAAAAAGCTGTTCATTAAATGAACACCATTCATTCTGCGAACTGCATGAGGCAAGAGGTCCCGAACAATAAAATAATATGTGATCATGTAATTAAAGGGTTTGAATTAGGGTTGTGTGGGCTGCTTAAGTCTGGCATTTCCCAACTTGTATTCTTTGAATGCATTTTTGTTTTTTCAGTGTGTTTTTTGCATTTAATTATACATACTATATATAGTATACATATATATGTATATCATGCATTTTATATGTGTGTATAGTATTATACACCCCTATATATATATATATATCTATATATGGGGTGTATTTATTTATTTATTATAAATGTGTGTGTACACATGTATGTATTTTGTGTGTGTGTGTGTGTGTGTGTGTGTGAACACATATTGATTATGTATATATGGTAATGAAGTTATCTAGCAAAATCTTTGAGTGCATAAAGCTTCAGCCTTCTTCAGGTGAGTAAAGTGATATACATTCAGTTTAGAAACTGCTAGGAGGAGATAAATAAGATGTATCATCTTGCAGTTGAACAAATTTAAATGTCACTTGAGACAATTACTCAACAAGGCTCTGGAGATAGAATAGTCTTAACCATTTCATTCTTAACCATTGGGCAGTGCCCAATGAATGATGCCATGTTGGACCCCTCCCCCGCTCCCAGCCAATGCATAGTATTAGCCAACGAACAAAATTGGGCTTGTTCAGTGTTTGAATTATGGTAGATTAAGTGAGAACTGAGCTCAGCTGCTCTTCAAAAAACTGCAGGTCGATCTAAAAGAGAGCCTCTGTAGGTTAAGACGGATCCCCATCTCCTTATGGTAGGCCAATAAGAATGCTGTCTGTACCTTATTATCTGCCTAGGTCTTGTGGCTGAATACTAACATGGTTGGATTTATTTGTCCCCAGTGTAATTAAGCACCTTGGATGGACAAGGCAGCATCTTGAAGCCTATTAAGGAAGTGTACGCTTTACAGCACTGAAAGGCAGGCTGTAGGATGAACAATGGAGACTGTCTGGGTAGGAGCCCAAGAAACAGAAAGGATATGCAAGCTTTTGAAGGACATCCCACTGCTTACTCTAGCTCAGGGATTGGCAACCCCTGGCATGCATGCCAGAGCATAGCACGGAAGGCCATTTTTCTCGGCACGCCAGAGCCAACCTGGGCTCTGGGCAGCTGCTACCAGCCACAGTGCCAAGGCTGTTCACAAAAGGCAGCTGGGAGGCTGCGAGTAGCCTAGGCTCTGTGGCAGGCAGCAGCTGCCCAGAACCTGAGCTGGCTGTAGCTGGGTGGGTACACACAGATGTGTTGTGCTCCAGGGGCCCAGCACCAGCTCTGTGGCTGTGGCAGCTGTGTATGTGGCTCTAGTACACAGCTGAGAAGGGACCTGCAGTGAGTGCAACCCTGACCCCAGGGTTCAAATTATACTTTGAATCTTGGCCGGGGCGGGGGAGGATCTGCAAAAATAATTGGGCTGCCCATCATGATGCCCTAATAAAATTGGAGGCCCTCCAGGTTATGATTTTCAAATCTTACAGGGGGCTCTCGTCTCTTATGGTGACCTCAGCCTCCCCTGAGCTTCTCTGTAATTTGAACACTGCCTGGCCCCACTCTTGCTGTCAGCTCAGAAGCACACGTGCAGCTGCTGCTGCCACAGAACCGGTGCTGGGTGCTGCCTGCTGCCAGCTGCCCAGAGCCTGGTCTGCCTGTGGTAGGCAGCTGGGAGCCTGCAAACTGCTGTGCTAGATTCCCTTGGCTTTGTAGTGGTAGTAGCTGCATATGCACTTTGGGATGGACAGCAGTGGAGGGACCAGGGTTGTGCTGCCCCAGACCCCTTCCTGGCTGTGTGCCCAGAGGCATGTGTGCAGCTGCCACTATGGAGTTGGTACTGGGGCTGTGGATCCTGGCATAGCTGTTTGTAGCCTCCTGGCTGCCTGCCACAGCTGGCCCAGGCTCTGGGCAGTTGCAGCAGGTGGTAGGCAGGCTGCCAACAGCTTTGCCAGTCTCTGGTGCTCTGGCACCAGCTCCATGGCAGTTTATGGGTACATGTGTGCTCCGTAGCACATGGTGAGGAAGGGACTGCGACAGCACAACCCTGGCCCGTCCCCTGCTGTCTGCCCAGAGGCATGGGTGCAGCCACTGTTGGCAGTGAGGATTGGGCCCCTCACAGCTCCTATGGCTCTGGCATGCCAAGCTGAGGCATGGGTGGAGAGGTTGGGGTGTTTTTTGGCACTCCAGCCAAAAACATTGCTGACTGCTGCTCTAGCTGCTCAGGCTGTGAGTTGGGACTGGCTTTGGCTGGCATTATCTGACCTTTTGAAAAGAGGTTATTTATTATTTTGCAAGATGTTAAACTTTAAATCTCTTCAGGGTATGCCTACACTGTACAGTACCGTGCCATATAGAGATGTTTGAGTTAGATTGGGTTTTGGAAGAAGTATAGCCATTTTAGTATATCACTTTGGATGAGTTAATTTCCTCTGTGCCTTCTTAGGTTGCTATGTGACATTGGTTTTGGGAACTGGTGTGAAAGAAGGTTGGAAATGGTCATAGGATTTCATATTTCAGATTAAAGTAAAAACAAAACAAAAACAGCAAGTTTAGCAATGGTAAAATGTCCAGTTTCTGCCCTGCTTCAGTGTGCAGGAGGGGTGAAAATGTGCATGCTACCTCCTGCTACTTGAATTATTTTGGATTTTGCAACACATACATAGTAATTAGGAGAGAATTCTGATCTTACATTGCCTCTGTCCTTGACAGTCATTTTTGCTTTCCTGGAAAACAGTAATTGCACAGTTTGTTTCTTCATTGATGCTATTGTATGGGTAGAAAGAAAAGAGAATCATTATGTTGTTTCTATGGCATGCTAAAAGCCTTGAACATTTCTCACAACCTGTTGACATCTGTTTGCCTTGCTGCAGAGGACAGAACACAAAGCAATGACTTTAAATTGCATGAAGTAGATTTAGATTAGATCTTGGGAAAAATGCCCCTGCTGTTAGAACAGTAAGTCACTGGAAGAGACTGCCCAGGGAAGTTGTGAAATTTCCTTCACTAGAAGATTTTAAGAGAAAAAGATCTGGTCAGGGATGGTTTGATAATAGCATTTCTGCATTAATGGAGGGGTGGGCCAGGTGACTCTCAGGTCCCTTCAAACCTCTGATTCTGACAAGGATAAACTCTGTGGTTCTAAAATACAGTACTCCAATGAAGATAACCAGAGTGACAACAAAAGGTATCTGCTTTTCAGTTGATACTGCATGGGATACTCCTGATATTCCTATTAAGAGTGTTGTGCTTCTATCCTTACCAAACAAATGGCAGCATGAACACCCAGCTCTTTAAGGAAAAAATACTCAGCTCAGATAACAGTAATCACGTCTGATGGAGTGAGCCCTTGCTCATGAAACCTTGCACATCTTCGATTCAGTTAGTCTGTAGGGTGTATCTCTACCTTGCCTCCCACCTGACTTCAGGCTACTACTGCTCCAAGTAACAGTAAGAGCTTTAAAATGCCTTGTGGTTTAATCAGACTAAAAAATAAAAACTGAACATGGCTAAATTGTACAGCCCTTCTTCCTCAGATATTACACGAGAAACTATTTGTTGAGGAATGTGCTACTGATCTGGAGTAAGGATAACAGGATGTGGTTCATAGTACCTTATTTTTTCACATACAGTACATAGCTTCCCCCCCAAATTAGGGTGTCTTTATTAAGTGGGGAAGCTGATTTTCTGTCTGGGATAGAAGCACCCTTCTTTGAGTCCTGCTCCACACTGCAGCAGCTTACTACTTAGGCAGTTGACTTAATGCCTCATTGTTCTTAGCTGCAGAGGTGTTAATGATTGTCCCCCTTTTTTCATGGTCCTCATGTCCACTTATCAATCTAACCTTGCTTATGCCAATTTTTCTGTCTGCTAACTGTTCCTGGTCTCTCTCTTCCTATATCACAGCCTTGGAGACTTTAGTGCTTTTCAGAATCATAGATCCATACAGAGAAACCAGTTTTCAGCAGAAGTTATAAGTTAGGGGTTGAGCCTTAGTTAGGCATGCAAGGGAATTAGAGTCAGATGAAGATTAGTCTCTGTCCGTGCTCTATGCAACCATAACTCTTGAAAAAATTTTTTTTCTTTATTCTACCTTTCAAAAACAAGATATGCATTATATTTAGGGTTGTTATAAGCAAGGAAATAAGGTAAGTACAACATTACTAGCTATTAATCATATGCTATTTTATTCAAACTGAATTTTCTTCTTTCCATTTAGGCTGCTTGTTTACCTTTTCCCCTTCTTGCTAAAAAAATCTTTATGTTGTATACTATTCAAGTCCTATTTAAGCTTAAACAAAACATTAATGGTATTCGAGAGGGGCTTAAGCCTTGGGCTGTCTGACAGAGGGGTGAAATAATACTACTTTATGCCTTAGTTCCACTGTAAGCCTGTAAATATGGTGTTAAGTGCATGACATTGCTTGACTGGTTCAAATGAGAACAGAATCAGAGCTATTAAGTGGGACTGCTTAATAAATAAATACTACTCCATCTGAGAGGTTTGAAGAATGAGGAACCTTACCTTCTTTGATGGGATGAGGTGGCCGATTTCAGTTTATGGTTCTTGTGCATTAGCTCAATAGAGGTGTATTGAATCTCAAAACGTTGCAGAGGAAAATGAAGTTGATGCGAACATTGTCCTCGTATCCCATTTTGTTAAATCACTTTGAAACAATAGCTGTATCTTTGGCATGAAATAAACTGACAGTATCCATTTATTCATAAATTCGATTCATAGATTGGTAGGGGCTGGCAGGGACCTTGCAGATCATCGGGTCCAGCTCCTCCTCCCCCCCCCCTCCCCCCCCCACTGCCCTCTAGGCAGGAAGACAACTGGAGTTAGGTTATCCCAGCTAGATGACTGTCCAGTCTTCTCTTGAAAACCTCCAGGGTAGGTGAATGCACCACCTCAGGAGGAAGTTTATTCCACAGTCTGGACACCGTGACTGTGAAGGAGGTTTTCCTGGTATTAAGCCTGAAGCGGCCTTCCAGGAGTTTGTATTCATTGGTCCTGATCTTACCCAGGGGTGCCCTAGTGAACAGTTGTTCACTGAGCTCCTGATGTACTCCTTTGATATAGTGATAAGCCACTATCAAGTCCCCTCTCAACCTGCTCTTTAGGCTTTGGGACCTGGGCCTCTTTAGCCTTTCCTCATATGGCTTGCCTTGCAAGTCCCTGATCATACAGGTGGCTCTTTTCTGGACCCGCTCAAGTTTTTCCACGTCCTTATTGAAGTGCGGCGCCCAGAACTGGACGCGGTACTCCAACTGCGGTTTCACCAGTGCTGAGTACAGTGGGATGTACTCATGATGATGATGATTATTACATGGGTAAAAGTAGCTAAGAGCCATTATGTGTTTTTACAAGATACATATGACACACAGCATTAAGCAAAATGCAGTAGCCAGACATGGGGTAATTTCTTGTGTTGGAAAAACCTGATGTCTTGAACTATCTACAGGGAATACACATTATATGCTACTTGTGAGGCCTCAACCTGATTTTTATATGCCAAAATTCAAATTAATCTTGCCACCCAAAGTGACAGTGTGTGTGTGTGTGTATGTATGTATATATATTTTTCATTTCTGCAATACAAATGATGTGAGATGATCATGTCATGTTGTGTCAGTTTATGGCGTAATGCCATAGAGCAGGCCATACGGGTAAGGCAGTGAGACAAAATGTAATGTCTCAGAAATTACAAAAATGTAAGAGTGTTTGTCACCAGCTTTCCACCGGATGCTCATTTTAATTAGCAAGGATGCAGGCCGAGCTACTGCCTAAGTGTCAAAGTTTGTTCTATAATTCCAGGGTGGTTCAGATCACTGGATACTGAAGCAACTGAAACTGTAGTGGAGCCTTTTCTTTCTAGCTTCAATATGATGTAGTAATACAATATGTATCATTACATTTATTTTTTTTTCCTGCGTGGTACCAGATCTTTTCTTTAGTTCTAGTTGAGTCTCCCACTGGTCCTTTGAGCTATATAGATTAAAAAAGAAATAACCCAGAATCACAGTGCTTGCTGATTTAGTAGTCTGTCAAGTCCATCCCCCCTGCAGGTACAGGGAAGTCCTCCCATTGAGAAAAGGATTTTTTTCCATTGACTTCAGCGTGAGTAGGTGCATAGTCCTCCTGTAGGCAAGTCTTGGAGGTTTACATTTATTCAGCTTGCTTCTTTTGCTTTTCAGGGGCCTGACCTTTCATTTTTTAAATACCCCTCTTCCCTGTGCAGTCAAATATATTTTGTGTGTGCAGTGAATGGAGGACTCAATATGAGATGTCAATTAATTATCAGTCCTGTCGCAAGTAAAACATCCTTTGCAATTTAAATGCAGCAACATCTGTCTTTCACCTGTGGTTCATCACACATATTTAACAACTTGTGCACTACACTTGTGGGTGAGGAGAACCAGTCATGCCAAGGTTTCCGAGAGGAGAATTTATATATTTTTTGCCGTGATTTTTCTTACTCTGCAGAGATCTACGTGGATGTTCATTATGCTGCTTGGAAAATGAAGCAGCACAACCTTAAAACATGACATTTCTGGAATACTTGGTAAACGCTGATTTGCAGACTTCATGTACTGCAGTTTATCTGGAGCTTTTACTTTGGAAGAGAGCTCAGGAGTAGCCATGGAAGCAGGACTTTGGATAGGTGTTGGAGGGGGAAGGGAGTTGTTAAAGGGTCACTTTCTTAATTAATTATGAAACTGGTATGAAATGAACATTTTTATTCAGCATTGCTGCAGATTTAGAAGTCATGCTCTTCTGTGTGTTAGCCTCTTGTTTTTTTGATAGTGACAGAGCTTTAATGGTTTTTGATGTCTTGTGAGCACTAGCTTTCAGGTGGGATAGCGCATTTTATACTAGTTTTTTACTGTCCTAATTGTTTCTAAATGTAGTAATTAAAAAAAAGAAAAGTAAACATTATTGCTGGTGTTATTGCTAAAAGCAAGAAATGCAAAAAGGGGGACACATGTGGTACTCCTATTTAAATAAAAGCCTATTTTCAGAAACAAAGGCTTATGGAGCAAAAGTGAGCTGTTAGTACCCTGAGCACGTTTGCTGTTACGGATGAACCCACAGCAATGGATGCTATCAAACTTGTCATATTTTATTCATGAGTTGTGGTGTGCTTGGATGAAATAAGAAAAGCAACGCTCCAAATCATAATTATGGTGTAAAAAGATAAAACAGTTATTATTGTGACATTTTTGAAAATTCTTAAATCTCTCAAATAATTCCTATAAAAACTTGCAGAGAATGACTAAGTATGTTGGCTGTATTTATGATTCTTTTTGTTTCTATGTGGAACATTGTACAAAGATACAGTTTATACATTCCTAAAAGAATATATAAATGTGTGGGTATACAAAGAAAGAAAGACACACACAGGATATTGAATAAGAAAAAGTAATTGTTTAAAAGGCTGACAGAAATTCTACATCAACAGAAAAGGGTTTTGGCAAAAATACTATGCCTCATGCTATTATAATGCAGTTAATAAATAAAAACAATTTAGGATTACATTTTCTTTAAGAATAATGTAGCTGTGGTTTTTTTGATGTAATGTAATCATAGGGGAGAATTATTTTAATGCAGTATATTCTACAATGAATATGCAAATAGCATGTACGAAAGAAAAAACCTAAATGTGTTTTATGAACCAAAATGCTTTTTAAAAATTTTTAATCCAGCAAAGGACTTGAACACGTTTCACTTTAAACATATGAATATTACTATTATTTTCAGCAGTACTGCTAGTGTTGTTAAGGGCTTTGGATCGTAAAAACACATGTGTAGACTTAGCCACATAATCAACAGTGTCAAGTAGCATTAAATAGTGCAATATATCTTTTATAGGAAGACATGAGTCACTATTTGCAGATCACCTGTTTCAAGGTTAAGCATGAGACGGAGACTATTATTCATAGAATGGAGAATTGGACTTCCTATCGATCATACAGTTTTTTGCATTTCATGATATCCTGTTGAATGTGGTCCTCCTTGACTTTTCCCAAGGAGCCTGTCTGAGTTAGTTTCAGTTTCAGTGGGTTTTGAGTGTCCTGGTTTTCTTTGAAAATCCTTGGCTCGCATGAAGATGGGAACTAGAATTCATCTCATGATGTTTACATTGAACATTAGGGGTAAAAAACACATTCATATTAGCATTAATATTACTATTGATTATGGACTTGCTATCCTATTAATAATGTGTACATCATTAGAGAGAGCAATATTTATTTTATTACCTTGTAAGCAAGGACAGTTCAGTCTAGGGATGGAAATACCATTTACAAAATTATCTGTTTAACCTCCTTTCATTATATTGATTGATAACACATACCTGGTCCTGACTCGGGGGTGGAGCCCTGGGCCACCACCTGCCCTGCCCTGCCTTGTGGGATGGGATGCAACCTCCTGCCTGGAGCAGTGTGGGGAGCCAGGGGCCGCACACAGTCCTACCTGGCCACAGCTGCTGCTGGGAGGTACTCCCCAGGGCCTTTGACGGAGTGGGGGGCGGGGTTGAGGAGGCGGCAGCAAGCCCCTCCAGACAATTCAGTATGTTTTATCATTTTCTAAATCTCCTAAAATCTTTTATTTTTATAGGACCATAACTTCAAGTCTATCTGAAAATGTTCTTTAAAGATGGAAAAAATGTTCAAGGCTGTCCTTGGCATAAAGCCAGAAGAAAAATCGGCACAATTTTCAGTAGTTCCATATTTAGTGTGACATTAATGTTTATCGTATTCTAAATTAGACCTCTAAAATGGACAGTTCTTCTGCAAAAAGGATAGTAAGTCCATAACAAGCCTTACAAATCACTGCCTCGTCCCAATGTTGCATACATCGCCACCAGCTCTGTTGACAGTTCTTCTTTGAAGGTATTGTATTGGCAACACAGTCTTCTTTCTTTAATGCTTTAAGCAGTCATGCGCAAAGTCAGAAAACAATACTTGCAACATTTAGCTTTTTCAGAAATAATGCTGTGGCACCTTGTGTGTAATGCAGATAAACAGTGGGAAAGACCATATGATCAGCAACTCCTGACTAATTAGCTAACAAGGCATGTAATTTGATTAACTCACAACATTTAAGAGAAGACGACGTGCTTTTAGTGGTACTATGACCTCTGGAGTGTTTCTGCAAGCTAAGGAGTAAGCATTTAATTGAGGGTATCAAACAGGTGCATCTGTCCTAAATAGTCTTCACTGGTCATACCTTGGGGAAATGAGCAAACAACTCCTGCTTCAAAAGACAAGGCAAATAACCATGTAAAGTCTCTGAAACAAAGAAGGGGCATAAGTAACAAGCATTGACATACCTAGACTCCCGGTGGCCCCAGGCAAACTTTTTTTATTGCGTCCCCCTTCGCCAGAGATAATGATAATAATAATCAGACAGTGGAAAAAAAATACCATTTTTGGGCCCCCTTTCTGTTTGGGCCCTAGGCAGCTGTCCATTTTGTCCATGCCTGTGTCTGGGTCTGGTAACAAGCAGTAAGTAAAACAGACCTATGCAAGGAAAATACCAGAAACAAGACATTAGGTAATTGCTTGTGTTTGATCTGGAATAATACCCAACTTCTTTGTGAATTCTCTTGTCATTTTTGGCCAAATAAAAAATTTGAAAAGAATATCAGCTGTGGTATTACAAATTGTTTGTGTCCTCTAGCTGATAGAACGTACGTGTCCAGTTACTGCAGAAAAATTTTTTATTGTTGGCTTATTGCTTTATTAGTTGATAGGAGAAAAAAGAAGTTTGAGTTTCTAGAGGTTTGCCTCTGTGTACCCATACAAATCCTACCACCACTATACAGACTTCTCCATAGCAATCTACATGTGTAACTCAACTTTGATCTACAAGGACCTCTCAATGGTGGGGGCCAGAAAAAGTAGGGCATTCTCCCCAACTCCCTCACTTTATTATTAATTTTCAAGCCTTATATGAACAAAAGTTGCTCTATGTATGCCAAATTTATGTAGTTCAGTTTTGAAATATTGCCGAGGCAACCAAAAATCCTTCCTCTTAGACTCTCTGACAGTTACTTAATTAATATGACTTGGTCATTCTAGCCAGTGCTCAAGTTGGAGCGATTTCCCAGAGGTGAAGAGTCAGACATTAATCCACTAAATCAACTAAATTATTGGTTATGGAGAGACTGGTTTGGTGAGTTGTCTCTCTTTGATTTCTTAGTAGCTCAAAATACTGGTGTGTTTGAATTCTGGCATTTAAAAAATGGGTATGTAATAGCTTCCCTTAAAAGAATAGTTTTTTCTTTTAATTTCAAATTTTAAGTCCATTTTATTAAGAAATGCCTAGTCACAAACTAGTTTACAAATATCATAATGTCATCAGAATGCCATCAACACCTGATTACTTAAGCATGGTAAAGGGAATTGTCAGGATTTTTTTTTTAATCACACCAAAGGAAATTTTATCTCTGAATATGCTTGTTTCCACCCTCTCTTCTGGAACTGCCTTTGCTGTATAGTCATGGGAACTTACCTTTGAAACATTAGCTGCTCACCCTGGTAATTGCTCCATCCTCTAATTTAATGAAAACCCATTAAACTGAAACAATAATTAAAATGAGACATCATCTCTGTAGGAGGTTTGCATATTAAAATCACTGAGCATTTCAGTACAGACAGATCTTATTCTTGAGAAACAGTGTTTGAAGCAACATGTAAGAAGTGATTTATAATGAATAATCATAATTTAGGAAGTTGTGTTGTTGAACATGATGCCCTACTGTTTATTATTGAATCTGAGTAGAGCTAGCAGCATAGAAGCCAGTAAAGCATTCAGAAAGTCTTCTCTCACTAGTGAGTACTCCCTGAACCAAGAAGTATGGGCATGCACGTGACAAGACACGTAACATCCTGATTAAGCTTCTTTAGTAATGGATAGGGGTGCGTGTGTGTCTATGTGTGTTCATTACCATTTACACTGGCTCTGGCAGTGCTAGCAGACTGTGAACCCAGGGCAGGGTTGCCAGTCCAAGAATTTTTTTTGAACTGTCAAAATGCAAACTCTTTACTGACAACCAAGCTTTTTACTGACACGTGTTTTACATAACATAAATGTAAACCTTCTGCCATGTTATGGACAGCAATAACAAGTGCCAGGTTCAAATTTAGGGGTTTAACACCTACTTTCCAAATCTGACTTGAGCGCCCATGCGGAAACCTGGGGGAATAAATTTTAACTGGATGTTCTAAAGAGAATAAGCTTCCCCAGTTACAAGCAATGTTCAACTGAAGCAGGTTTTATTACAGAGGAAAAAGGGATAACCACACAACCTTAGAGTAAAATAACGATTAAACATTAGCAGAAACCGAAACAATTAATAGTCTCAGTCACTAGTAAACCAGTCCAGGGGAGCTACCACCTAGCCAAGTCCATTGGGAATGTAAACAAACAAGACAAGATGCACAAGTAGCCCCCTCTAAAGTTGAATACTAATCGGGCTGTGCATGGAAGGAATACACAGTTCTGTTAGTAGACCATAACCATAACTGAACCTAAAGTAATGTACGGAGGGTTACATCAAGGAAATCAAAGTACAAAAATACAACTAAGAATTATTTTAACCATCCTCAAAATCCTTTTTCTGTTTGTGATTGTACATTAAAATACCAACACTGTCAACAACTGCAGTAGTAATTCGCATGGATCCTGGTTTTCTCTGTTTAAAAATCCACGATTACGTGTACACACACACACACACACACACACACACACAAATCTCAGCTATCCGGCATTTAAATAACCGGAACACGTTACTAACTGGAGTTTCTGGCAGGTGAGAGGGTGGGGGAAAGCTCACGTGCGGGAAAGCACCCACCACCCTGTGCTGCTGCTGCTTCACATGCGGCTACTGCCACCTCCCTCATCCCCCCGCATGCTCTGCTGGCGGGACGCGGGAGGAAAGCTCTCACATGTTGGCTCGTACTGCCACCGCTCCACTTCGCTGCTGCCACTGCACGTACTGCCCCGTGCTAAGCGCCGCTCCACCGTGCTGCCACTGCTCTGCACTGCATCCTGCAGCTATTGCCGGGTTATTTCAGATAACCAGAGTTCTTACATAACTGGCAATCCCCGTACTCTGGGGCTGCCGGATAACAGAGCTGGGCCCTGCACAGCCCCTCACAGCCTGTTATGCCAGCAGGCTGTTGGGGCTCAGCAGTGCAGGCTATTTTGCCTTGAGCCATGGGGGCTTAGAGAAACTGGAAGTGCCCACCATGGGTACTTCTGGTTTCACTTTATATTGCAAGCTGGCATGCTTGTTAGTGGAACATGGCAGCTTGTAAGATGCTGGATAACAGAACTTTTACTGTATGTATGTATATGTCTGTATATGTATATATGAGATATCAATTGAACAAAATTTTTATATATATATTTATAATTTTAAAGAAATTTGGAAGCCTACCAGTGCCTCAGTTACTAGAATAAAATAAACTCTAAATACCTATGAATTTTGGTGTTCGATTTTGGGTTTTTTATCATGGAAGATTAGAGCTCTCCCTGCTCCCTTCACTCACTGGGACGCAGGTCAGGACCCCTCACTCCCAAGCCACAGTCCTTCAGCTCTGCTGGTGGCCCCTCTCTCCCCAACTACTGTCCCCACATCCCTGCTGGTGCCCCTCATCCCCAACCACAGCCCCCCGCTCCCAAGCCATGCTGAAGGGGGCCCCCAGCTGCCAGAGCTATGGGGCTATGGACCTAGGTCTGCAGCTGTCTGCCCCCTGCAGCAGTGTCCAAACCCTGGCTGCTGCCCACAGGAGGCAGTGGCTACTGTGGCAGAGCTGAGTTCAGAGCCTGGCTCCCCATCCCCTGTGGGTGGCACAGCTGGAGCAGAGCCCATGGAGGGATGGGGGTGGGCTGCCTGCTGTGGGCTTGTCCTCCCCATCCTGCTGCCCTCCTGGATGGGGAAACTCCTTGACTCCTGGAGCCCTGTGCCGCCATGGTGAGGCACCCCCTGCCTGGCCATCAGCAGCAAGGGGCACAACTTTGCACCGCCGCCACTGCTGGTGCCAGGCAGGCAGGGTGTGCTTTGCCATGGAGGTGCAGGGCTCCCAGTGGCAAGGAGCTTCCCTGCCTGGCCCCTGCCGTACCAGGTCCCACCTGTTGGACTGTGGAGACTCTGTGAGGAGGGCAGCAGGGCGGGGAGCCTGCTTTCCCCTGCTCCACACACAAATCTGGGGGACACATGCCCCTCAACTCCCAACCCCCCAGGGAGTGTGTGCAGTGGCAGGGAGCTGCCCTTCCCAGCCTCCAGGGCTCCTTTGGCTGCGTATTGCGACCCTGGGCCCTAAGCCCATGCACCACCTGGCTGGGCAGCAGCCCCAGCCCTGCCCAACTCCCTCCCTCCCTATGGGGGCCTCAATTCCCCACACACCCCACCCTTCCCTTTTGCCAGACTTACCTGCGGAAGCTGCTCTCCAGGTTGCCTGGCGGGCACATGCATATGTGAGTGTATACAAGCACACGGTGCACCCTGCCTGCCTGCCCTCCTCCGGCTCCCCCCAGCCCCTTTGCTGGCCAGAACTCTTCCAGCCTGCAGCAAGCTGTTTGCAAACATGGGAAATCTGCGTGCTTCTCCATTAAAATGAGAACTCCATGTTTTTCTCAGTTAAAAGGGAAAATTCACGTTTATTTTCCATTTCCCCATGGGAAATAGAAAACCTGGATCCCTGGTAATTTGTAGTAATAATTTCCCCCCTCCTGGCTCTGCAGCTCTGTCTTAGGTGCACTGCCTGCTCTTTGTCCTGCCCAGTATCTCAGACCACTGCCTACCTCCAAGGTAAGCATCTCTTACAGGTAGCAGGGCAACCATGTGGCTTGGTGGGGAGGGGCAAGGGTGGGGCTGCTATGGAGGCTTCCATGGGCTACATAGTCCTGACAAAGAGCTTCCTGCAGGGTGCTGCACTTCTACTCAGACACAAGTTGGCTCTGCTTTGCTCTGCCTGTCCATCAAAACTTCTTGTGTCTAGCCTCATTCTGGCAGTGGATGTTCAGTCAAACTCGCATTTTTTTTTATGGGCAGCTCTTTTCTATGGACAAATCTTTTTAGCTCCTCTTCTCCTTCCCCCCCCCACCCCAATACCTCTTTGTTAAAGACTATCCATTGATATAGGGAGAGTTGGCAGCCCTGGCCTTGGATCACAAGTGCCACAGTAAGTCTAAGGAAGGCATCAGCAGCTTATGGCCTGTGGGTTGCTATGAGCCTATCAAGCAATCGCATCTGGCTTGCAAAGCCAGGACATGCTGGCAGCCATTCAGTGGCAGGGGACACTGGTAATAATTCAGCAGGAGGTTGGCAGTGCAGTAGAGGGTAGGGGAATCAGGTCAGAATCAGCAGTCCAAGCTTCAGACCAAGCTCCATTAATTTGGCTTGCCATTCCAAAATAGGTTGCCAATCCTTGGTCTAAGGTGATGCTTATTGCTCACGTTTTTCATTGTCTGTAATATAGAAGATGAGCTGTTTTTTGTTGTTTTAGAGTAATGTGGGAATAGTCTTCCAAGTTCCCTAGGTAATTGGAATGGTCCCATGCCCATTCACCACTACTCCAGTAGCAGCCCCTTTCATATTCCTTCTTACTCATTCCCTCAGAAAAATGCATACAGTACCCTCAAGGGCAGCGGTTCACAAACTCTGATAGATTGCATACCACCAATTTAAAATGATACAACCTTAAGTACCACCAGCAAATTTTTGTCATATAAAGCAATTCTAATAAATCTGTTAATGCGTACCACTGATAGGTTGCCTGTGTACCACTGTTGGTACCTGTACCATAGACTGGAAACTGGTCCTTAAGGGAATCTTTCTGAAGGACTGGCATTCCCCATGCTAATGCATCCACTCTTGCCTATCCTACAACTACTTAATTTTATGCAAGTTTTGTGTGAAAGGATAGTTTCCTGAGGCAGTTTCCCGTGGCAGGGAAATGAATCATTGCTGATGAAAATTCCTGCTGTTGGTATTTGTATCATTGCATAGCCTTTTCAGGCTGTTTGTGACTAATGCATTTTCTAAAAAAACATTTGTTCTTGTGGAGAAGTAGAACTGGAAGACCACTGCCACCAGGTGCGGTGATTCCTTTCTCAGAGTGCTAATGGTTTGGGATTCTATTCTGAGGCATCTAGTTCTTCCCATTTATTTTATAGGGAGCCTAGCTGCCTAATTCAGGGAACTCAGTTCTCAGCTGGATGACCCAGTGTTTTCAAGTTTTCTTACTAGATCTAGCACAAAGCAAGTAAAAGCCAATACTTGGTGATTTTTGATTAATTAATTTTCTGCATAAGTGATGTTGCTCTGCTAATTTCATAGGATCATAGAAATGTAGGGCTGGAAGGGACCTCACTAGGTCATCTAGTCCAGCCCGCTACTTAGAGCAGGATTCTCCCTGACTAAACTACCCTAGTCCCCTACCCTAGTCAAGTGCTTTTAAAAACTTCCAAGGCTGAAGAGTCCATAAGTTCTCTATGTAGTCTGTTCCAATGCTAGACCACCCTAATAGAAAGTTCATCTTAATCTCCAACCTAAATTTCCTCTGCTGTAGTTTGAGGCCGTTTCTTTTAGTTTTGTTCCCTACAGCCACAGAGAAGAACCCACCTCTACCCTTTATAATCATCCTTGAGAAATTTGAAGGCTGTTATCAAATCCTCCACCCAGTCTTCTTTTCTCCAGATGAAGTAAACCCTAGTTATTTCAGCCTTTCCTCCTAAATCTTGCTTCCCAGGCTCCTAATCATTTCTGACATTCTGCGCTGAACTTTCTGCAATCTGTCCACATCCTTCATGAAATGTGGGGTCCAAAACTGGACACGATTCTCTACTTGGCTTATCCAGTTCTGTTGTGAACATAATGGAGTGGAATTGCAAACATTTGCAGTTTAAGTATTCCATACGTGTGATGCTGTAACAGAGAATTGACGTGATGTCATGGAATTGTTTCCACAGGGCACTTGGATTAACATTTTTCTACTAATTTTCTCCTGATTTATTTGAGGATCATTTCCTTTCCTAATTCTAATGGAGCAAAAACCAGCATGTCTTCTCTTGATTTGTTTCCTTGTTGGGGTTTTTGGCATACAGTGCGGAGATAGTAAGTCTAGCTTCAGGCTTTTTGGGCCTGATTCTCTCAGATGTTATGCTCCCTAAATTCCAGTTAATTTAAAAGACTGGGGACTCATAGTTCCTCCCTGGATTAACCTCTTTGCTCCACATGCAGCCTGCCCTTCTATTTGCACCTTCATAAGCTGATGTGATCACCACGGTGTTTGAACACTTCATATACAAGGCAAATTTCAAGTTAATTTCATTAGTGCAGGACTGACCCCTGAACACTAAAGAAACATAATTAATGCATGTCTGTTTGTGGCTCTCCTGGGAAGTGGTGCAGAGGCTTTACATACAAGCTTCTCAAAAGAAGCAACATGATTGGTCCTAGTGGAGGAACATCTGGAGCTTTAAGGTTATGTACCTTATGTACCATGTCCCTTTGAAATCATCCTCTGTGGCTCTGGTCATGGAAGACCTTTGGAATATGAACATTATAAGCTTTAGTATAGAAAAAAACATAATGTGCATGTAGCAGTTTTCTCCTACACAACTTTTAAGATAAGTTCAAAATGAACGCTACATTTGGCTCTGTGTTACGGTCTTTGTTTTATTGTTTCAGCCATTAGTAATGGATAATTGTCTTTACCAGGTTTATAATGGTTTGCAGGTAGCTGTATTTTTGGCTTAAATGACTTGACACTGTCCTTTTAGTTGGTAAGTGCTGGAAGTTTGGACATCTGCCTTTGGATTAAAACTGTAATAATTATGAAGGATTTGATGAAATATACAGGTGAATGCTTCAGGTTTATTTATTAGACACTAATCAAACAGTAGAGGCCTCAAGCTGGTCATACTGTATGTCAACACAGTGATTAACAAAAATTGTTAAATGTCCTATAGAATTTAACTGCTGAGCAATATGTATTGGTGAATTTCCCTATGCTTAATACATTTCTTAATTAGTACATTCTCACTGTCATTAAAAAATATCTAATGGATTTAGCCATCAACTCAAAGGACTTAATTGGAATTTAGCCAAACAGGAGAAACCCATACTGAAAAACATGATTTGGAGCTTATTTGGAGGTGCTTAAACTAACTGCTGTGAGTAATTACAGTTAATGCATATTGCTAGTTCAGACAGTAAATGGTGATCTCTTCTATTACAAAATAATGATGTTCGATGCCTCTGACGTTGCCTTTTTGGTGTCATAATATTAAAAAATAAATTTCTTCTAAATAGAAAAATCTTCTGTTTCTTTGCTTTGTTCAAGGTAGAAATCTTACCTTTCTTCTCAATGGATCCTCAGAGAGGGCTCATAATATAATATAGACTTCCAGATAAATATATAGAGCTGCTTATTCCCCTGGTTATAAACTGATAAGTTTAAAGAAACCCCAAACACCTGATATTTCACATTAAGAAAATGCAGCCATGTAGCAGGGCATATAAAAACAATGTCTTTATTTGGCTTTTTTTGGCTGAGGTTGCATTATCATTCAAGTATGAAGTAATATTTCACTGAAAGTGACAGTATAAACCTATATTCCATATATATTATAATGTACATTTTATTACAAGGAGCAAGTCATTTTTATAGATATAGAAAACTATTTTTTCCCAAAAGGCTGCTGTCTCTTTTTGTAAAGAGTTAAAATTGACTAAAAATACAGTTTTATAATGATAAATATACCATACATACAATTCATTTGAATGGATCGTTCAACTCCCACTCTCTATACACTTACATGCATCCAGCTGCTGGAGCTGCTCTCACGCCCCTGCCTGGCTGCATGCATGTGCATGTGCGTACACAGTCGCATGTGGCACCTGCTGCCTCCAATCATCACAAGCAGCCCCTTGCAGGCTGGAATGTTGCCAGCCTACAAGGGGAAAACTATGCTTTCTCTCATTTTTTGGGACATGCTCGCAACCTTTTTAGATATTCTTGTGACCCACTCTTGGGTCGTAATTAATGGGTTGAGAAGCACTGGTCTAAGGAACAGCCAGTTGTTTTAGCAAAATGGGGTCAGATTCTGTTGTTTGATCCATAAAAGTGGATCCCTGAATCCATATGGTGTAGCCTTGAACTTGATGGAATTCCACATTGCCTTGGAGTTCACCAGTACCTGTCAGACTGCAAAATCAGGGGTGATATTTGCCATTTTAACATTCTGCAAATAGTCTCTATTTCCAGTTGACTGTTTTTCAACTACAAAAAGAGTGTCCATAACTTTTTCCATGTTAGGAAGTGTAGGTCACTTTGCAAATGAACATCTTGGTTTATAAAATTTAATTATTGATGGTGTTGGTCAGTGGTGTATTTGCATGATTGATCCATTATAAGTAACCTCCATTATAGAGAGTGTTCTATAACTGATCCAAACACTACATTAATATTCCGTAAGATCCAGTACTTTCAATCAGTAGTATAGCACGGTAGAGCATTTTTTTCTCTTGAATGCATCTATTAAGATAGGAATATAAGAGTACAACTATAGCAGGACCCAGGTGAGCCCAGTACCTACCAGGGTGAGGATGGCTGTAGTGCTCCGTGGGTGGCAGGTTGGCAGCTGGCCAGGCAGGGAAACACGAGCCTGAGGGATGTCAGCACACTCCACCACCAGTACATTCCCAAGGGTGGAACAAGCAACAGGCAGGGAGTGGACGCGCTGCTGGCCTCTTGCCCAGGGTAGAATGAGAGCAGGAGCCCAGGTCCCACATGACTCTGGAGCCCAGCCAGCCAAGCAGGCAGGCAACACTGGGGCACAGCACCACTGAAAGCCCCTGAACCTCAGGTGCGGGGGATGTCGAGCACAGCTGCAGCTCGTAACAGCTGGTGGTGGGGACAAGGCACGTGGGGCAGGCAGGGATCCAGGTTGGCGCAAGCTGGTCCAGAACTTCTGGTATAAAAGAACGCCAGTCCCAGAGGAAGAGGGAATGCTGGTGTTGGCATTGGCTGAAGCCAAGTCTCCCCACCGGAATGCCGGACCCCGAGCTGGGACCAACAGCCCACCATCTCCACAGGAGGAACGCTGACAGTCATCAACCCAACAGAAGCCAGGTACACATGGGGACCACATGGCTGTTAATCATGACAGTGGCCCACGAGTATTCAAAGGGCCCAGTCCCAGATGGACCAGCCCAATCAGTCTGGAGTCAGAGGGGGGAAGGGTAAGCCCTGATGAGCTCCCTCACCCCAGGAACAGAAACTGGAGTGCACTGGCAAGCTGACATTGCCTAAGTTATAGCTGTATAGTTATTTTCTCTGTTGTGATCATGGGTGCTGAATCAGCGACGGTGGATGGGTGACAGGACCAGGCACCTGGCCTGATCACTGACAACACCTGAGAGGAAAGGGGTTGGGTGTGGGAGAGGCAGAGCCCCACAGAAGACACCCCCCCCATCAAGACCCATACCCTCTCTGTAAACCCCAAGGCAGCAGGTACCACCTCCTGTTAATTTCCTTTAGCAACACCAACTCGAGGCAGTCGAGTTATAGAAAAGGGAAGGGAATACCCGTGGAATAAGCAGGACCTGGGCTGTACCCATGCAGGGCTGGTTGGCCATGGTCCTGCTACAGTAACAAAATTCATGCACATTTAAAAGACATGGCAATATAATATTAAATTTCAAAGTGTTTTTCCAAGAGAAAGATTACTGTACTAAAATTAAGCCACATAATTATAACCAAGAAGCCCAATGTATTTTGGATAAGGTTTTTGTTAAAAAAGTCATTTCATTCAGGGTCACTTATCACTAGGCAATGTTGGATTTTGCAGTGTCCTTGAAATACTCAAATATGCTATCTGTAAAGTGGCTTATGTTTCAGTATGAATGGACTATTGTTTGACAGAATTTCAAAAATATTTTGAATATATCACATCTTCATCTCTGACCAAAGCTATCATGTCGTTGGGACAGGGATGGGCAACCTTTTCCACTGAAGGCTAGAAGGACTCAGGTGGGTCAGAGGCAGGCAGGCATATGGGTACTGGGATCCAGCTGCCGCCGCTGCTGCTGCTTAGCTTGGGGAGAGCTCCTAAAGCCTGTGCCTGTCCCCATAGCAGCACACAGAGACAATTTGCAGCAGTAGCTCCCTGCTGTTGAACGGTGCCACAGCCCCACATCTGCAGACTGGATTCAAGAGTTGCCTGGTTCTGATTTGGCCTACGGACCATAGTTTGCCAACCCTTAGTTTAACAGAAGAACGAGGATTTTGATAATATATTGAGATATCAAATAAAAATGAAAACAATTGAATTTTTCATGCGTTTTAGTGCTTTGAATTTATCCCTGAAATAACTCTGCTGCCCCTGATTTATATCCATTTTTTACCAATGTTTGATAACAAGGGATCTGGGTTTTCCATTTGTTAAGGAAAAATGTGGGTTTTCTCCTTTAAAAGAGAAAATCACAGACTTGCTGCTTTAAAGGAGAAAAGCCTGGGAAACACAGGTTTCCCCTTGCAGGCTGGCAGAGTTTCAGCCTGCAACGGGCTGGGGGGAACAGGGGGCAGAAGGCACCATGTGCATGTGCGCATGCACACATGCACATGGCAGCTTGGTGAAGAGCAGCTCCTACATCTCCCTCCAGGTAAGTTTATTGGGGGGGGGGCATAGGTGTTGTGGCAGGGGGCACATGATGCAGCCGGGTCATAGGCAATGTGTTGGGGTGTCAGGGGAGCACAGGCAATAGGGTGGGGGGCACAGGCAACATGTTGGGGAGTGGGGGGGAGGCATGTGCGCACCCAGATTTCTGTGCCCACAGTAGGGCGTGAGGATGCAGCTGGGCTGGACCTGCTCTGGCTTCCTCTGCAGCCCAGTGGATCCCCCAGTGCATTGCCTCCTTCCCCACACACCCAATCCTGGCCTCACATACTGTGGGCTTGGGGATGGGGGTAGCAGATTGGGAGTGAAGGACACCAGCGGGGCTGTGGGTTGGATTGGCAGGGCTGTGGGTTTGACCGGCAGGGCTACGAGTGCTGTGGGTTGGGAGCGAGGGGCACTGGTAGGGCCAAGGTGCTGTGGGTCAGGAGTGAGGGGTACTGGCAGGACTAGGTTGGGGCTATGGCTTGGGAATGAAGAGCAATGGCATGGACAGAGGCAGAGCACCAGCATATCAGGGCTGCTCAGCACCACAAAGCAGCAAGGGGGCATGAGGGGGATGCTGGAAATTCAAAGGAAGCATTTACCATATGTTCTCAAAATCAGGCCACATGAAGGTGTTTCATGTTGGGTAGAATTTCCTTTGGAGTTACTTGACACAGAAGTGAAGTGGCTTATACTTCTAAGTCTGCTTCACTTTTACTTTAGGGTAAAAGCACGTTGTACTGGTACGACTGTGTTATGGAACTGCACCCTGAATGGTAAAGTCTGTTACAGTACTCGCACTGGACCAGATCCCCAGAGTGAAGTAGTGCCGTATTAATTTCCACCAGCTGAGGATCTCAGCCTTGAATATTTGACTTTAGAGTCAACCCTTCTAAAAAAATGGCATCAGGCTTTAAATTGGTAATGGCATTTGAGAACAGAAAGTGACACATGCCTTGAGAATGTGTGACATGCCTCAGCATGAGAGACATGAGAAAACAAAATAGCAGAGGAGAGTGAAATGATGTGTGATTCATTTCTTTACTATGTTTCCTAGTCTCCCTTTCATTATTCCCCATCTTTGGTGGTGGTGATGTAGTGTAATAAAACGTGAGATAAAAGCAGACGTGTTGGAATGGAAGTGAATTTGGGTCTTGGAAGAGCAGCTGTGGGGAGGCATGCCGCTGCTTGGACAACATCAGGGTTAGCAAGACTGAAAACTTATGGCCCTACCTGATCAGGCTGTAGTTTAATAAATATTGCATGAGCTGTCACACTTTGCTTGTTTAAACTGAGAAATCCTAGAAACAGCAGTGTATTGCAAGCACGTCTTGTTTTTTTTTTTCAGGCAGAGGCATGGCCATATAGCATTATTAGCAATAACACACCTCTGCCTTACACAGTGCAAGGACAAGTTTCTTTAGATGTATTATGGGGAGATGGTGACTGAGTCAACGAGCAAATTGAAATCAGAACTTGGTAAGCGGTGCTGAGTGAGTCTCTGAAATGTCTCAGAATTTCGGATTCTATTTATCTGACTGCAGGAAATCTTATTAACAGCTGCTTAATCTGCTCACAGCAGCCCTGAATGGCTCAGCATCCTGTCAAAAATTCTGTTAGAAAATTGGTGACTGGCCAATTGTGAACTTGTCGAAGTGACAAGTGGGCACGTTGACAGAGATGGTATTTTGGGCTTTTGCATTGAATGAATGCAGCTGTAACATGTGGTAGATGACTCAAAAATGAAAAATATCGATGGGCAAGAGAAAATGAAAAATGTAATCTGAATCCTTCTGACTTAGAATTTTTACTTGCTGTTGAGTCACCCCCCTTTCCCTCTTCTTTTCAATAAAACTCAGATGTAGAAAGAGAAATCCATGCTGCGCCCCACCTGAACGAGAAGTTAATTCAGCTTTTTTGGAATAAAAGCGAGTTCACATTTCTAGCCACCTTGCAGCAGAAGGCATCAACTTCTGGAGTTATACTATCCATTCGAGAGCTGGAGCACAGGTAAGGGGAAACCTTTTTAATTGGAAACTCTACTTCTTTTTGTTAGTAGTACTGTAATAACATAAAGTTAAGTCACTCTGCATTTAAGAGTGCAGTGGGACTTCTGTTTCAATGCAATGTAAAGCTTCTGTTGATAGATTACAGGTCCTAATTTTGTTGTTAAACTAAAATGAAGCAAGAATGCTTTATTTATGTGCCCTGGTCTATAAAAGATATCATGTTAATTTTGACAGGGGTGTAGGTTGTAGCCGTGTTGGTCTAAGGATATAGGCAGACAAGGTTCTTTGGGTGAATCTGGTATCTTTTATTAGACCAACTTAGATAGTTGGAAAACAATTATTAAGCAAGCTTTTGGGTTCAAAAACCCTTTGTCAGGCTAAGGAAGTTTCAGCAGTTGGTGTGTGCTCTTCCTGGGTGGAATGAAAAGTAAAGAAGCCAGAGGCTGGGCTGGTATGCATACAAGATAGGCAGTCAGTGAAAATGTAGATTGAGGAGTCAATGGGTGAGAGACAGGCTGGGGATGGGGGGAAAGAGAGAGAAGGGGTATGAATAGTGGAGAGATACCTGGGGAGTCAGATGTTAGGCAGGTTATAATGTGTCATAAATCCAACGTCTGTATTTAGTCCATGATTTTTAGTGTCCAGGAGGTTGATGAAGTGGAGTTCATAGGCTTGTCTTTGGGAAGTGTTTTGTAATCTTCCTTTGAGGATCAGGACTGAGAGATTGGAGAGAGAGTGGTTTCAGATTCACCCAAAGAACCTTGTCTGCCTATGTTAATTTTGATTGTTTTGTTATTTAACATAAAGGTGTATGCACTTAACTCACCTCAGAAATTACAGCCTCTTGTAATACCATCTCTATTAGAATACCATATGTGTTTTGTGTTTTACTTTTTCATGGATGATAAATTTATATAGGCAATCTTCTACTTCCTGTTTTCTGACATAGTACTGTTTTAAAATAGTTTCTGCTATTTTTGAGCTGCATCAATAAGATCCCCAAATCTGTGTTTTGGCTGGCTTCTACATGATGGTATTTTTCATATTTTCTTCTGGGACATAAATATAGTAGAAACTAAAAGAAGACTTACGTTTTCTTTACTGTCAATGGAAAAACAAAATCATTAGTTGTAGTATCTGTATGGGCAGACATTAAGCTTGCTCCAAGAGGGAGGTACAACTTATAAATTACAGGCCCAGTCATGTAGGTATTCTGTTGGTGTTTGGTGTGAAGTGAGGCTGTGCGTCAAATTGTCAAATCATGGGACCAGGAATCAGAACTACTGGTTTACTGTTGAATGGTGAGAATAGATATTGATGGAGGAGTACTGTCTCTCATGGAAGACATGTGGATGTACAGTATGAAATCTGCCCCTAATATGAAGGTCAACCCAGAAAGGCAGTATGATTGCTTAGTGCAAGGCACAAGTTTTTTTTTTTGTAGAAATGGTCAGCACTGCATTTAGCCACTTGAAGACAGCTTGGGTCAATTACTGACTATTCCCCTGCCAGATGGGAAGTGTGTCAGAGGGATACATTGCACAGCAGAAGTACTCTGGTTGAACACAGAAGTGTTGATGACCCTCAGAAGGTATTTTAGCAATTCCTCCTTGCTTAGCTGAGTGGTTACTTTGATGCAGGTTCTTGAGGTTGAAGTTATCCTTCATATTCCAAGCAAACACACATTTTGTGAAAAAAATAAAGGGCTAGATCCTGGTTCAAATTGATGTTAGATTAATTTTGATCTCTCTCTCAAATTCTTTTCCTGTAAATTTGCTAGGCTTCTTGTTTAACAGGAAGGATGATACCAATGAATCTCTTGCTGTCTAAAAAGGTGGTGAATCCTTAACACTGTGAGGACATTAGGAATTCTTACATGAAGTAAAATTGAAATATATACCTTTTAACACTGGTGAGCAAGAGGCAGAAAGCAAAGATTAAGGGCACAAAGTTTTTGGAACAAGCTGCTGAAGAGTCCATTGGTCATATTTCTGATCAATGCAGTAGCAGCATTTTCAGCTTGACATTTTTTGATGTTGGTCTGTAATCGGTCAGGTCATTCTACTCCGTAGCTTTGTTGGTGAAATGATTAGATAAGGTTATTGACGTGGATACAGGCCCTTGACGTTTTGGAAGACTGTTTGTTTTTAATGCTGCTTTTGACAAGATTTGGATTATTACAGTTATGCTTCTCTTTTGATTACCCATAGATTTTTTTAGCCCTTTACAGCTGCTCTAGATTTGTAAGAAAATAGCCAATGCACGGGGAATACTGCTGTTGGGGTGGGAGAAGTTATATGCAGCACTATAATTCTGTCATTGTAGGTGGTATTTCTTCTGTAATTAGGGGTCAAGATTACAAATTGAATAGGATGGAGAACTGTTTGCCTCTTTTTCTGATTCATCAGTACTGTACTTTTAAAACTAATTCAGTCTGTAGATGCCTCAGTGATAGGTAGTTTATAAAGAAATTTTCAAAATAGGGCTATTAGCTTTCAGAGAAAGCAGTTGGAAAAACTATATAAAATGCATTACCTGATCTCAGACTTCAGTGTATAGGAGTTTAGAGTGCAAAACCACAGCACTGGATTTTAACATGATATGGCCAGCAACATAAGGCCTATGGCAACATGCATTTTTGTTACTGGAATTAACTAACTACATACAGCTGTTAGCCTCGAGAAAGCCAACATTTATCCAGCAGTTGCCACTCAGCTAAATTTGAGAATTCCTTTATGCAAAGAACGGGAAATACTTCTTCTTACTATGTGTTGTTATCTTTTCACTCTTTTAATGTAACCGGAATCTCTAGGTCCCAAAATGCAGGCCTCTAAATACTGGAAGGTGAATACCAATGGCAAATTGATACACAGTTAAGTAGCGGTGGGCATTTTTACACATGCGAGTGTTGCAGTATCAAGCACTTTGAAAAGCGCCTGGTGCTTCGACGCTTGCAGTTGTATAAGCAGCGAAACGTGCATCAGCGCTGACAATATGGTGGTGGTGCACTTTTGAACTAAAACACATTGGAGGTGCTTTAGTTCAAAAGTGTACAGCTGCCATTTTCTGTGTGCTGATGCGTTTTTTGCTGCTTCTATGACTGCATGCAGCATAGTGCTGTTTTTGTTAGCTCGCATGCGGAGCAGACTCGATTAATCCGACGCGGTGGATCTCTGGTGCGTTGCGGACCAGAAAAGTACGTGTATAAATGGCTTTTGATTCCATTCAATATAAATCAGTGGTATAACAAGCATAGATATGTAGAAGCAAGCTTGTCATGGTTAGAGGCCTCCTAGTCTCGAGAGAAGATGTAAGTTCTTACTGATAGCTAAAGGAATTTCTCCATTGCCTAGAATGTTATACAGGCATGCATTTGGGGATTTGAAGATTCTGGTTGGATTAAATAAGTCACGAGTACTGTGCTTAAATTTCAGTAAGGGAGGCTAGATTAGATATTAGGAAGAAATTTCCAACTGTGAGGGTGGTTAAGCCCTGAAACAGATTACCTTCACAGGCTGTGGAATTTCCATCACTGAATGTTTTTTTCAGTGCAGGTTAGACAAACATTTGTCTGGGATGGTTCAAGTGATCCTGCTTGGGGTTGAAGTAGATGACCTTTTGAGGTCTCTTTCAGTTGTGCTTTTCTATGATCTTTATATATATGATACACAGTGAGCCAACAGTTTAAAAGGCTGGGTTTTCTTATGCCAGAACTGAAATAATTGCCACGGACATTACCTTGAAACCCCCTAGATACTATTTTGCTTACATCACATTTCCCCAGTATATATAAGCACAAACCTATTTTATGTTTAAAATCTTGGTGCTGTGATGCCAAAATATGATGCGTACTTTAGAAATACCTAGGTAGATGACAGTGCTTAAGGATTTGCGAATAACAACATAAGAAAATTAAGCAAAAATGAAATGGCTAGTATAGAAGTTATTGAAGAAGATTAATACCACTTACTAGAGGCAGAGATTGAAATATGTTATTTATTTGCATCTAATGGATACAACAGTTAATAGTATTAATCTATGATGTCATTTGATGGACAGGTTTTGTAATATTTGGAAGACACAAGAAAATGATAACAAAGAGGAATTTATCTTGTTGACTTATTTTAATGGCAGTGCAGATTTTATGTTTGTTTTTCATGATCAAGTGTATTAATATGGAGATCAGAAAATCCAAAGTTTAATTAATGCAATTTAAGTCTAATTGAACAGTCTGCTAGTTCACAGATAACTATCTGCATATAACAGTAGATCTGAGGGTTTTTAGTCTTCTTTGTAAGTTATGGATGAAATTAATTTGATTATGAGATTGCCTAACATAAAATGGCCTTTCTTCCTATAGTATGCTATGAAAGGCGTTTTTGGGCCTTGTTAATCACAGGCTTCATCTTGGTTAACCTCCAGAATTGTTATGAGGGATTTCAAATACCCATCCTGCAGGGTATTTGGAGTTCCATCAAAAATACTTACGGTCCACCAGTGATCTTGTAAATATTCTAATCTAAAGCTAGGTTTGCTGATTCCAGTCCTGTTAAGGACTTGTGTGGTCTAGAACCCATGTACAAGATTAGATCAATTCAGTGTTTGTTTGTGTTGCACCAATTCCTACATAAGCAGAGGATAATGAAAAATTCTTTCTCAAGGTTTTCCATTGACCTGCCATAATATCCACTCTGACTCTTGGCTGCCAACATAGGAGATTATTATGACTTCTTGGCAGCTAGTAGTGTACAAGCTGTTATTAGTATCAATATTTTGGCACCAAATTCCTAAGGAAATATAGCTATACAGACTAAATATCTTTCTGGGCCTGCAAGTGCATTGTTTGAATGTTTTTGGGGGCAGGAGAGAGGGCCTGTGAAAAAGAGTCCATTTATTTAGCAAGTAAGTGTCTCAGTCTGGGGAACCAGTGTGATCTAATATATTTGATAATAGATTGTAGCTAGTGCCAAATTCAGTTCCAGATCTGCCACTGATTTGTGCAATATGTAATGTTGGTCAAGTCACTTAGTAACTGCACTTTCAAAAATGACTTAATTTTGAATACCACTATTTTCAGTGCCTTAAGTTAGATATTTTAAATCTGATTTTAAGTAACTGGAAAAGTAAAGTCAAATTAAGTATGTGAGTGAATCTGCTCAGGACTGGATTTTAAGATTAACCTTAAGTGTATCGATCAGAAGTTTCTCTCCTGAGGTAGGTTTCAGTTGGTAGCACCAACATACGCCATCTGTGAGTTTAGCACATTAACTGAAAGGAGATGAGAAGAAATCAAAGGATCATAGAAATTTGGGTTGGAAGGGACTTCAGGAGGTCATCTAGTCCAAACCCTTACTCAAAGCAGGATGTGCTCTGGTAGCCTTGTGTGTCATGTGTATCAGCAGCTCAGCGTGTTGTTACACTGAGAAAATGGCGGTGGTGTACTTTCAACTAAAACATATCGAATGTGTTTTATTTCAAAGTGCCCCAACGCCATCTTCTCAATGCGGGGATGTGCTGTGCCGCTGATACATGTGACAAGCGTGTGCTTGTCACATGCACAGGGGACTTCTAGTCCCCAACTAGATCGTTCCAGCAAAAGTTTTGTCTATCTTGATCTTATAAACCTCTGAGGTTGAAGATTCCACCACCTTTCTGGATAACCTGTTCCAGTGCTTTACTATCCTCCTTGTGAGAGAGTTTTTCCTAATATCTAACCTCAACTTCCCTTGTTGCCACTTGAGACCATTGCTCCTTGTTCTGTCATCTGCCCCCACTGAGAACAGCCTGGCTCCATCCTCTTTTGAACCCCCCTTCAGGCAGTTGGAGGCTGCTATTAAATACCCCTTCAGTTGACTAAATAAGCCCAGTTCCCTCAGTCTTTCCTCATAAGTCATGTGCCCCAGCTCCATTACCATTTTTGTTGCCCTGTGCTGGATTTTCCAGTTTGTCTACATCCTTTAAGTAGTGGGGAGGGTCTCCCAAAACGGAACACATTGCTCCAGATGTGGCCTCACCAGTGCTGAATAGAGGGGAATAATCACTTCCTTTGACCTGCTGGCAACACTCCTACCACTGCAGCCTAGTATGCTGTTAGCCTTCTTGGCAACAAAGGCATGCTGTTAGCTCATATTCAGCTTATTGTAGACTATAACCCCCAGGTCCTTTTCTGCAGAGCTGCTGCTTGGCCAGTTGGTCCCAAGCATGTAGTGGTGCATGGGATTGTTTGGTTCTAAGTGCAGGACTTTGCATTTGTCCTTATTGAACCTTGTGAGATTTCTTTTGGTCCAATCCTCCAATTTCTATCTCTGAATCCTAACCCTACCCTTCAGTGTATCCACTACACCCCTCCAGCTTGGTGTCATCTTGCTGAGGGTGCACTACACCCCATCTTCCAGGTTGTTAATGAAGATATTGAACAAAACCAGTCCCAGGATTGACCCTGGGGCACTCCACTGGCTGTCAACCTGACATTGCATCCTTGACTACTACCCTCTGAGTCTGATGATCCAGCCAGTTTTGTATCCATCTTACAGACCATTCATCCAACCCACACTTCTTTAGCTTGCTTGTGAGAATGTTGTGGGAGACTGTATCAAAAACCATGTTAAAATCAAGGTATATCATGTCCACTGCTCTCCACACATCCACAAGAACCAGTCATCTGATCCTAGAAGGTAGTCAGTTTTATCAGGCATGAATTCAGAATTATTCCCGATAAAGTGAGATTCAAGAAAGATGCTTTCCCTAGTGAGAAACAAATATGTTTAGGTTTGTTTTTTTTTAAATGGAGGTTTTTAATATTCTGTTTTTGAAATGCAGCCTTCCCATTAGAATTATATATAAGAAAGCAGCACCACTTAGTAATTAGGCCATCTCTGACCATCTCATGGGGGAATACTGACATGGGCCAAATTCTGTGGTTCAAGCAAAATTCCAAAGAAGCTTTTCAGAATTAAACCCTTTTCTGCTTACCTGACTTGGCATCTACATCTGTAGTGAGTTTTCCTAAACAAGCCAGGGATTTCGTTAACCTAATGTTGTTTTTTTCAGTTATAAAAAGTAGTAATGTTGGAAATTCAAGTGCGGATGGTTAAATAAGGAGAGTTGATCATGTCTGCCGTTTCATTCACTTTGCGTTGATCAAGTATACAGTAACTTTCCATTTTTGATGTTGCTTCCCTTTTCTTAAGGAAGCCTGGTAAGGCGGGACTTCAATAAGTTTGAACAGAAAAATTTGGAAAAAAAATCTAACTGTCTTGGAAAAACTTTCCAGTACTGACAACTGTTAGGCTGTGGAATTATTTCTCAGTGGCACAGATGGAAGCTCCGTTGCTTTAGACATCTAAAGTTAGGCTGAACCTAAGAGAAAGGAAGGAAATGAATAGGAGGAGGGACTAGTGGGAAGAGCACTAAGTGCAGAGTAATGCTTTTTTCATTTTTAGTAGTGAAATCGGAGGAAAGTTTGTAAAAAAAGACTTCTGTACAACATAGATTAGCAATTTTGGGGGATAATTTGGGTATACCAACTGTCAAATGGCAAATGGGTGTAATTACATGCAGAGAGTGCAAATATGGGGCAAGCCTATCATTGAATTATTGATGATTGCACTTATAGCTGACAAAAGGGGGTTTGATGACAAATGTGATCTTACCTCCTTCCAGTAAGTAGTAAATTCAGGGGCAAATTCATTGAAATCAGTGGAGTTAAACCAGTTTTGGCCAGGCAAATTATTCAGAAATCTCAAAAAATATTTTGGGATTTGGTTTGGGCCTTAAGAGCCTTCCAAGCTTGTCTTCACAGCTACACACTCATTTTTTTTTAATCAGTCATGAGAGGCTCATGTTACCATATGATTTGAGGAACTGAGGGTTTAGGTTGGAAACAAAAAAAAAAATTGTAACACTTGAAAGGCTAGGGACAGAAATTACACATGAACCATAAGTGATCAGAAACAAGTTCAGATTGGTAACACAACAGAAGTTTAGTGCACACAAACTACTTTCAAAATGGCCAAAGCTGGCTTAGGATAAACCTGGATAGATGAAGTATCATTGTCATTGCACTTCAGGGTAAAGTTACATCTTTGAGGAAAGTGGGGAATAATTATATACCCCTGTGCTAGTCATGTGTGTGCTCCACTAGTTAGTTTATTTCTGGGTTAAGTGCTCAATGCAAACCAATTCCCTGCCACCTAGTGGCCAGGAGCAAAAATACTGCCTACCGTACACAGAAAATAGGGAGAGTTGGTGGTGTGCTCTCTCTTTCTACATACAGAGTAAATTGCTTTATACTGATAGTGTCTTGTATGTGCACCCTAATGTATCATCTGTTGCATATTTCCCACCATTACAATAGAAGCAGCATTACTACAAGTCATTGCTGGTCTCCAGACTGCAGTTTGAAGCAGCTGAGAGAGACCCAGTGTAAGAAAATCTATCAGATTTTACAAGTAACAACCTAATTAAATAAAAACTGAAACCTAATTAGGAAAAGTAAAACTATGCAAGTGACTTCTCACCCTGACTACAAAACTGAAGGATCACAGTTACTCTGTACATTGTTTTTGATGACTCATTTTGACTTGTATATATTCATAATAGATTCTGGATTGTACAGTATTCAAAAAATGGCAAATGTAACCATTAACCTTTGCATTTTAGGGCAAAAGTCATACCTTTATTAATATTTATGTATTGAAATAGTTAAGCTGTATGCAGCACAGAGAATTTGAAGAGCCTGCCGCATTTCACTTTGCTATGGATTATGTTTCAGAAAACCTGTGCAAGGTGGGCACACATTTTGTCTGTGAGCAGCAAGAAGAAGAAATAGCGATTGCTGCTCATGGAAATTGTTTTTCTGTACTAAGGGCATGATTCAAAGAGTGAAAAGACTCATTTTGACTTTACAGAAAACTGGAGCCTCTAGATTCTAATATGAAAAGGAAAAGAATTAGACATTTTACAGTCTATATAACTTCCAGTGATCCAAGCACAATGAAAGAAGAGACCACTGCTGGAGGAATGAATTGCCATCTTAAGATGTCCAACTTAGAGTAGATATTTCCTGTACAATGGGTTGACCGTTGTTGTCTGTCTGGAGCATTAAATCACTTGCAGTAACTAGAGCTGCTGAAACATAATTGATGGATCTTGCTGGCAGTTGGAACAGGACGGAGGACAGCTTTAAACTCTTTAACACTGAAATTGGATAGTGCTGAAATGCCATGGCTGGCCAAGAACAGGGTGAGCAGATCCTGCAGGAATGCCAGTTTATCGTACTTGCTTATTTTGTGGCACTCTGTGTTTTGCCTAAATTTGGACTTCCTTTTTGTTTAAACTAAAGGCAACTTCTCAAAGAATTAATGGGAATTCTGTATCAATTTCAGTAGAATTTTGGGTCTGCATTAGGAAAATAGCTCTTCTATGTACTATGCATAGGTTACAAATTGGAGTATACAGGAGTCACCAGAGGTCAATTAGGGTACCAAACTGATACCTGTCCTGCTAAGGAGCTAGTTCAGATTTCATCCACTGCTTGGCTGAACTAGAGGTAGAATAGCCATTTCAAACAAGCACTTTGCACTAAGGGCCTGGGTAACTTATTGTACCGTTAGTCTTCTTGCATCTGTGTCTGCACATATATGTGTATGTGCATGCATAAGTGAGTATGTGCATGTGCAGGGTCAGTGTTACAAAAATGAGAAGGTGACAGCTTTTCAGAAGAGACCAGCAGTCTCCCCCGATAAATTGGAGAATCAGGCAATAGACAACGAAATGAAATTCAACAAAGAGAAATATAAGGTGCTGAGTACTGGGGAGTAAACAAAAATACCCAAACACTGAGTGGGAGATAAGTGGCTTGGCTGTAGCACCTCACAGAAAGAATAGGTGGGGATTGTGGTGGATCACAAACTCAGTATGAATCAGCAATGTGATGCTTTCACAAAAAGGCAACTGCAATTTTGGGTTGCATTAAGAGTAGCTCTGTATGTAAGACATAGAAGGTAATATCACTACTTGGCACTGGTTAGACCTCAGTGGAGTACCATGCCCATTTTGGGACGCTGCTGAAAAAGGATGTAGAGAATTTACAGATGCTCTAAAGGCACACACTAAAGATAATGATACTGAAAAGCAAGCTGTGCCAGGAAAGGATGAAAGAAACTAGGTATGTTTAGTTTAGAGAAAAGGAGATTAAGGGGCAAGGATGATGACAGTGTTCAGGTATTTGAAAGACCTGAAGATGGAGAAACATTGTTCCCCTTTGCCCAGTGGGATTTAAACGTAAACAGATATAGATCAAATCTCTGGAAAAACTTCCTAACTGCTGAAACAGTCACTTAACAGAGGTTAAGATAGTCATATTGCATACAGGTGTTATCCTGCCTTGTGATTGTGAGAGGGTATAGAGCCCCTTTAAGAAACCCAGAAGATGCAGCTAGGTACGGGTCTAGGGAATTTAGCTGCTGGGCAGATTCCCAGCTGGGAGTATTATAGAGGATCCTAGCTGCAGGAGGGTGCAGAAGCAGCTTGTGCAAGTCTGGAAAGCCTTGCGGTCTGGGGGAAAGGCATGGTTTGCTTTCAAAGCCCAGGGCCAGGGCCCAGGCCTAGGGCTTTTTTTAAGCCTGGAAGAAGTCACTGTTTACATTGTCATTCCTGGGCCAGGAGGACTTTGAATAAAAGGCTTGGTTTGAAACTTAAGTTTGACTGTAAGTCCAGCAAGATTAGCTGGTAGTAGGCCCTATCAACCCACATGTGGTAGAGAATGCAGGCATAAATATTATAGTAAAAAAGACATGGACCCTGAGACTGAAATGAGATGGCTGGAAGAGATGAATCAGTGGTTCTTGGCCTGGCAATAAGAGATACAGGAAGATCAGCAAAAATATTGGAAGTGCTTGCTAGACTGAGAGAAACAAGGATACTAGATGGGCTCAGGAGTGTGGGAGCCTGTGACTGATCTTAAGTCTGACCCATGACATACTGTGGTCAGGGCACCTCGGGATAGAGAAAAATCACAAGTGGATACTGGTCTGATTCTTTTGGCCATCTAATGGGACATCAAGGACTTTTTGTACCTCTGTCTGGCATACTAGTTGGTGAGTCAAAGGCCAGGGCTGCTCCATACAGGAGGTATGTGATCTGCCAAAAGTCCATATGGAGAAACCTTTGGCTACCATCCCCATACTGATGGGTTGGTAGAACAATTTAACTGAACATGGAAGGGGATGTTAAGTAAATTTGTCACTATGGGATCCCAAAATTGGGACAAGAAGCCATTGTACCTCTTGTTTGCAATCTGTGACGTCTCACCAGTTTTTCTCTTTCGAATTGCTCTATGGAAGGTAACCCTAGGAAATCTCTTGCAAGAATCCTGGTGAGAACAAGGGACTTGAAGCTCTTCAAGCCCTACTGTGCTCCAGTATGTTATAAAATTGAGGGAGAAACTTGGACCTAACTGGCTTGTGAAAGAGAATTTGCAGTCAGCTCAGTGTTATGAGGAATGATGTTATGATAGGAATGCACATCTCTGGGGTTATGATCCAGGGGATAGAGTCTTACTGTTACTCCCTGATCTTAGAGCAAGTTGCTACTCAAATGCCAGGTGACTTCTGAGGTGCTGAGACAGGTGGACTATGGAATTTACTATGTGAATTTGCTGATGCCTAGGAAGGCTTGTGATGTGTACAGCAGCCAAGGTATCATGTCTCATCTGGAACAGCATCCTTAGAAGGTTAATGGTGGTGGGAACTCTGAGATAACTTTGGGGTATCCTGTCCCCAGCACGACAAGAGAAAGCTAGGCAACTGATTGAGAAATTTTTAGATGTGTTTATGGTAACCTCTGGGAGAACTCCTTGAACTGAACACTGTATTCACTTGAAACATGGAAGTGCTGTCCAAAAGACCCACTTCCAGATACCAGAGAGGTTACAAAACACAGTAAAGGAGGAACTTCAAAAGATTCTGGGTGTCATGAAGAGTTGCACAGTGAATGGTATCTCTCAGTTGTATTAATCCTAATCCTAACCAGTGTGATGAATTCTGTATTGATTTCTCAAGCTAAATACAGTCTTCAGATTTCACATATTCCCCAAAGCATGGATAGATGAGATAATAGAAAGCCTGAGGAAGTGTCATGCTGGGCTGCAGGAAGGTAGGTCTGGGGTTACTTAGGGATCGAGGTGTCACCAGGGTCAGTAAGAGCGAGCAGAATCCATGGACAAGCTGGTCTAGGAAGTATGGGGGTCAATCCAAGAGCAGTGTCTAGGAACAAGCTGAGTCAAGAAGCCTGGAGGTATTAGATAGAAAGTAGAGTTTGAGAGCAAGTCAAAGCAAACAGCAAAGCAGTCTGGAATCAAGTTGAATGATGTTGCCCAGGTGCTTTCTATTCTTGGTCAGGGGTTTATATGGGGAAGAGGAGGGTCATCTAGCCACTTCATTGACAGGAGCAGGTTAGGCTCTGCTGCAGGATTCAAGCAAGCCCTAATTAGTCTGGGTGACTGCTATGGGGTGGCACACTAAGATGAGCAGCTGTGCCAACAGGTTAAGGCCCCAGGTGTGAGGCTTCTGCCTGATAAGGAGGCCTGCTGTGTATTGTTAGATCTCATGAAAGGATATTGGTAAATTCTGCTAGCTCCAGAGTTGTAAGAGATGACAGTATTTGCCACCCTCTGTGGACTGTGTCAATTTTGAAACTTGCGTTTGGTCTACATAGGGCACTTATGACTTTTCAGAGACTGCTGGAAAAAATACTGACGCCACACCATAGATTCATAGATTCATAGATGTTAGGGTCGGAAGGGACCTCAATAGATCATCGGGTCCGACCCCCTGCATAGGCAGGAAAGAGTGCTGGGTCTAGATGACCCCAGCTAGATGCATATCCAACCTCCTCTTGAAGACCCCCAGGGTAGGGGAGAGCACCACCTCCCTTGGGAGCCCGTTCCAGACCTTGGCCACTCGAACTGTGAAGAAGTTCTTTCTAATGTCCAGCCTAAATCTGCTCTCTGCTAGCTTGTGGCCATTATTTCTTGTAACCCCCCGGGGGGCCTTGGTGAATAAAACCTCACCAATTCCCTTCTTTGCCCCCGTGATGAACTTATAGGCAGCTACAAGGTCACCTCTCAACCTTCTCTTGCGGAGGCTGAAGAGGTCCAGGTGCCCCAGTCTCTCCTCATAGGGCTTGGTCTGCAAGCCCTTAACCATACGAGTGGCCCTTCTCTGGACCCTCTCCAGGTTATCCGCATCCCTCTTGAAGTGCCGTGCCCAGAATTGCACACGGTACTCCAACCAGGGGCACGTGACTTGCTGCCTTTCTGATATGGCGGTCTGTACCAACACTTGATCATAGGATCTGTAAAAGGTAGAAAAAGTGTTGAAATCCCTCAGGACAATGTACCTCACAAGCTGTGGTGGGCCAGTAGGGGACGTTCCTGTGCTGAGCCATTTGCCTCACTGTGCCAGGCCAAAAACCAAGCTTTGTTTGGGGATGGAGAGCCTTCCATCTGGGAACTCCTGTCATGAGAGCACAAATACAGTCATTGAAAAGGAGTGCCTAGCCAGAAAGGGGGCTGTGGTGGCTCCTAAGTATTATTTGCTTGGGGATTCTTTTATATTTGTCACCGATCATACTCTGTTAACCTGGTTACAGGCAGTGTGGGAAACTAAATCAAGGATTAACCAGGTAATACCTCTCACTCCAACTCTATGCATTTACCATATGTCACAGGTCTGGGACTGGATGTAGAAATTCTGATTTCTCCTCCAGGGAAAGAGAAAAGGGAAGAGTAGGTCTTTGACAGATCGGGGGAAGGAAGGGGGATATGACAGGGTGAGGAGCCCCTTTAAGAACCCAGAGGGTGAAGCTAGGTACAGATGTAGGGAATGCAGCTGCTTGGTAGATTCCCAGCTGGGAATATTAAAGAGAGTGGGGAAGAGAGGGGGTAGAAGCTATTTGTGCAGGTCTGGAAAGCCTTTGCAGCCTAGGGCAGGGGTTGCCAATCCAGGGTACACGGACCCCTGGGGGTACTTTGAAAGGTCCCAGGGGATACATGGGGGTGGGAGGGGACAGAGCACTGCCACTCTGTGCTGCTGCCTCACAGGAGCAGGGCCGCAGCGAGAGCAGGGCTGCACTGCTGCCATGCTACTGCCACTCACCACACCCCTGCTTCGTGTTCAGCCGCTCGCCAGCCTGCCCCCCCACTTCGTGTCCGGCCGCTTGCCACCCTTCTGTGTCCAGCTGCTCCCCACTCCTCCACTCCAGGGTACACTTATTAAAAAAGGTTGAAAACCCCTGGCCTAGGGAAAGGCACTGCTTGCTTTCAAAGCCCAGAGATAGGTACTACTGGTTTTGTTTTTAAGCCTGGAAGAAGGTACCATTTGTTTTGTAAGCCTATTAGGTGGAATTGCTTTTCTGTTTACTTTATCTTCCCTGGGCCAAGGAGGATTTTTAATAGAAGATCTGTTTTGAAAATTAAGGCACCTTCTACAGGTGCAAATAAAGGCACGATGGGATCTAATGTTGATTCACCCAGTTGTGCCTCCTGCCATGCTACACATGTATAGTAGGAGGCATGACTGTGGGATTACATATTATATCCCATCGCACCTTATTGCTGGTGCAGGAGGAGCTTGATCCTAGGCTTCTCCTACACTGGCAAGAAGCAGGCACCCATGGCTGGGAGCCCCATGCACCCCAGTTGAGGGGCTCCCAGCCACTCATGCACTTCTGTGCCTGGAGGATCCCTGCTGCAGTGATCTCCCCACTCCAGAGGTGCAGGAAATGCCTGGGGCTGGAGGATTCCCACTGTGGTAATCTCCCTGCTCTAGTGATATGGGAAACCCCTGTGGCTGGAGGATCACTGCTGCAGCGATCTCCCCACTCCAGAGGTGCAGGAAATGCCTGGGGCTGGAGGATTCCCACTGTGGTAATCTCCCTGCTCTAGTGATATGGGAAACCCCTGTGGCTGGAGGATCACTGCAGTCTTCTGGCCCCAGGGGTTTCCTGCACCCCTGAGGCAGGGTGATTGCCTCTGCAGCAGTCCTTCGGCTCTAGGAGCGTTCAGGTACCCCAGAGCCCTAGGGATGTAGCAGCTGTGATCCCCAAGGTGTGGGGGTTTCACATGGTTTCACCCCTGGAGACTGGGGATTGCAGCTGCTGCAGTCCTAGTGCTTGGGACTGCGTTAAACTCTCAGACCCTGGGGATCATGGCTGCCATGATCCCTAGGGTTCAGGGATTTTTTGCTGGTCATGGTGCACCCCTACAGATGGGAGCTCTGTCCGTCTTCTTTTTTCAGACTAAAGTCCTAGTTCTTTCAGCCTTTCTAAGATTCATAGATTCATAAATGTTAGGGTTGGAAGGGACCTCAATAGATCATCGAGTCCGACCCCCTGCATAGGCAGGAAAGAGTGCTGGGTCTAGATGACCCCAGCTAGATGCTTATCTAAGCTCCTCTTGAAGACCCCCAGGGTAGGGGAGAGCACCACCTCCCTTGGGAGCCCGTTCCAGACCTTGGCCACTCGAACTGTGAAGAAGTTCTTCCTAATGTCCAATCTAAATCTGCTCTCTGCTAGCTTGTGGCCATTATTTCTTGTAACCCCCGGGGGCGCCTTGGTGAATAAAAACTCACCAATTCCCTTCTGTGCCCCTGTGATGAATTTATAGGCAGCCAGAAGGTCGCCTCTCAACCTTCTCTTGCGGAGGCTGAAAAGGTTCAGTTTCTCTAGTCTCTCCTCATAGGGCTTGGTCTGCAAGCCCTTAACCATATGAGTGGCCCTTCTCTGGACCCTCTCCAGGTTATCCGCATCCCTCTTGAAGTGCGGCACCCAGAATTGCACGCAGTACTCCAACTGCGGTCTGACCAGCGCCCGATAGAGGGGAAATATCACCTTCTTGGATCTATTCGTCATGCATCTGCTGATGCACGATAAAGTGCCATTGGCTTTTCTGATGGTTTTGTCACACTGCCGACTCATGTTCATCTTGGAGTCCACTAGGACTCCAAGATCCCTTTCCACCTCTGTGCCACCCAGCAGGTCATTCCCTAGGCTGTGGGTGTGCTGGACATTTTTCCTCCCTAGGTGCAGCACTTTGCATTTCTCCTTGTTGAACTGCATTCTGTTGTTTTCTGCCCACTTGTCCAACCTGTCCAGGTCTGCTTGCAGCTGTTCCCTGCCCTCTGGCGTGTCCACTTCTCCCCATAGCTTTGTGTCATCTGCAAACTTGGACAGAGTATATTTCACTCCCTCGTCCAAGTCGCTGATGAAGACATTAAAGAGTATCGGTCCAAGGACCGAGCCCTGCGGGACCCCACTGCCCACACCCTTCCAGGTCGAAACTGACCCATCCACCACGACTCTCTGGGTGCAACCGTCCAGCCAATTCGCCACCCACCGGACTGTGTAGTCATCCAAGTCATAGCCTCTTAACTTGTTCACCAGTATGGGGTGGGATACTGTATCAAAGGCCTTCCTGAAGTCTAAGTATACGACATCCACCCCTCCTCCTGTGTCCAGGCGTTTCGTAACCTGGTCTTAAAAAGAGACTACATTAGTCAGGCACGATCTGCCTGCTACGAACCCGTGCTGGTTTCCCCTCAGCATAATTTGTCCTGCTGGGCTCTCGCATATGTGAGCCTTGATAATTTTTTCAAAGATTTTGCCAAGGATGGAGGTGAGATTGACTGGCTTATAGTTGCCCGGGTCCTCCTTCCTCCCCTTCTTGAAGATGGGGACCACATTGGCCCTTTTCCAGTCCTCCAGGACTTTGCCCATGCACCATGAGCATTCAAATATTGCTGCCAGTGGCTCTGCAATGATGTCGGCCAGTGCTTTCAGCACCCTCGGATGGAGCTCATCTGGGCCTGCCAACTTAAAGGCATCCAGTTCTTCCAAGTGACTCTGCACCGTCTCAGGATCTACGCACGGTAGTCTGACGCCTTGCTGCTGCCTCTCTACAATCCCAGTGAGAGACTTGTCATGTCCCTCACTTAGGAACACTGAGGCAAAGAACTCATTGAGGAGTTCAGCCTTGTCCCCCCATGTCTGTCACCAATTTTTTCTGCCCATTTAGCAGAAGTTTTCCTCATAAGTTGTTTCCAAACTACTAATCATTTTTGTTGCTTTTTGATGGACTCTTTTCAATCTATCCTCATCTTTCTTAAAGTGTGGGTCTTAATGAGTTCATCTACGTGACACACTACATCACTGTAGCAACGCACTATGGTGACATAGCATTGGTAGGCACAAAATGTGACACCACAGATACGTTGCTGTAGTGATGCGCACCCTCACTATAGCGTGTTGCTACGGTGATGTAGCAGATAAAAATAACTGCGCCCCTGGACGGCACAGTAATGCCTGCACTAACGGCAGTACTAAATGATGGCGCAGTAACAACGGTGTCATAAGAGCATGTGTAGATGCACCCAATATGGCAATGTTTAACCAACAGGTAGTGCGGGAAACTAAACCCAGTTTAATCGTAGGGGTGTGCAAAGCATGCCATATTCTATTCGGATTTGGCCTGATTTGGGGGACAGTGATTTGATTTGCTGATTTGGATCACTGTCCCGATTAGATTCGGCTGAATCTGAAGATTTGATTCTGATTTGGAGAATCAGTGCTTCAGCCATAGACACAGCTTTATATGTTTTTTCTATATACCTTGAGGTACCAGGCGTGGCTCGTGAACGCTTCAGTGCTGGGGCAGATGGAGCGTCCCACAGGAGCGTTGGGGGGGCCCCCTGTGTGCTCGGCGGCAGACCTGAAAGTGGACCAGTCTGCTCCCGTGGGACGCTTCATCTGCCCCACCATCTCGGCGTTCATAAGCCGCCTGATACCTTGAGGTATATAGAAAAAACATATAAAGCTGTTCTATGTCTGAATCATCAAATCTCTCTGAATTGAATTGGAGGCTCCCGATTCAATTCAGAGAGATTAATGGGTCTTCTGATTCGATTCGGAGATTTGGCTGCTGAATCTCCTCTGCATTGAATCAGCAACTGAAGCTTTGTACAGCCTTATTAATCAGGTGGTCAAGTGTGAGGTTTAATTGGTTCTGTATGAAGTGGAGAAGGCCTGTCTCCTTGACAGCTAGTAAGAAGTAACATCCACAAATTTATGAAACAGATGACTCTTACTGAAGTTATTCCTTTTACCACATACCTGAAAATGACTGATTATTTTGCTGTGAATTAGAAGGAAGGTGTTTTGTTGTGTTGTAACACCTGAACGGCTGGTAGGTTTGAGGTGGCTGGGGTAGCAACAGTAAGTGAGAACTCAGACCATTCCTGTCATACAACATGCATTGATTTATTGACAGATTAAACAAATCAAAATGAAATGATCAGATACATTACATCTAGGATGTGTAGTCTTGCTTGGCAATGTCACTTGCCAGGGTAAGTTTTCAGGCAAGTCGGCTTCTGCATACCAGCACAGTGGTGTCTTTGGTGTCTTGTACCCAAGTTGCTTACCACATATGCTTCTCTTATACCTCACAGTTCCTTTGTTTGCTATTATACAATCAAATTCTACCACCTCTTTAGTTGTTGATCCTTGTTCATATCCAATTTCCATGTGCCTTGCAGTTGTCTCCTTTCATTTCCTCTCTTTCCCTCTTGCCCATCTGTGCTTATGCATAGTCAACAAGTCAGTAAGCTTATAACAGTCACATGCAGCTTATTTGCAGACTACAAAGGGGCCCGTTGTAGTCAGCCTAGACCTGTTTTATTTTAAATATAGATACTTCCTTCTTTGGTGGCCTTCTAGACTTCCACATGATCCCTATCGTGACCTTAACTTAAGCTACTTCAGACATCATGTTAGTCTGTGATTAGTATTACCTGTGTATTATAATTTGTGTTCCTCTCTCTTTGTTATTGTGGTTAAATCCAGACACATCCTATCTGTGTTAGTACTCAATGGGCGCATCTACACCAGATGCTACTGAGCAGTCGTTGCTGCGCATTTGTTTAGTACTTGTATTAGGAAGTACTAAATGAATGGTCGGTAACCAGAGTTACTGTGCACTAGTGCTGGTGAACGTCTTGTAGATGATGCTTCTGTGCAGTAGCCTAATAATACTGTGCAGTAGTGTATTAGTACCGTCTGCACTGTGACACGCTACTGCTCAGTATTTTTCGGCTACTGCGCAATCAGCATCTCTTGTAGACATGCCCAATGCTGACTTAAGTTCTGTTGGTATCATATAGCTATTTTTAATGTACTGTGGTCTGAAGTCAATTACCCTATAGTTAACAGTCTCATTTCACATCCAAAAAGGGTTATTTGAAGGTTACTACTTTTGCAAGGGCAGCAACAAAAAGCAGGCTCTTCTCTCCCAGAATCCTTTTAGGTTTAGGTTTTAGGAGCCTAGAGTTACTTGCAAAATGAGGGGCATAGGCTACAGTGTTAGGCAGACTTTTGGATTGCCAGTTTCTTTTATATGATCAAACAAGAAAGTAGCATTCTATACAGATAATCTTTGCCCAGTGTCAGGTACACAGATGCATCCTTTGAGTGTCATAAGGGCTTAATGCCATGTGGTTTGAAACACTTCTTGTGGCAAGTAGAAGAACCCTAGGACAAAAGACATGCACATGCTTAATGTAAAAATTGTCACTATGGAGGTGTTATACTAATGTAGCCTGAAATGTTTAACAATAAAGTGATTCCCAAAGCTCCCAGAGCACTCCAAATGGAAAAGAGGGTTGATTAAAGTTATTTAACTGACTTCATTCTATTCCCTTTATTTTAAGAGTAGAGGATACAACTATGAAAGAACAGCATTCATTCTCAGTTTCAAGTAATCAGATTCAGAGTAGAGTAATACCCAACTCAAGGAAGGCAATTTTTTTTTCAAATATATAAATAAAATTATAAATTTAACTCCCTAATTTATAAAAGTTAGTGTGTTAAATCTAAAAAAATAAATCACGAGCATTATATGAATTTTTAGAGTTGTCTAATATAGGAGGTAAAAAAAGTTACTCACCTTGATCTCCTGAGCACCAGCTAAACATTTATTTCCCAAAGATCAGTAATAGGCCCTATAGGTGGTCAGGATTCTGTCTTCATTTAAGATGACATTAATCTCCAGTCTCAGATGGTGCCACCATAGAAAAGCAGAATTAAAAGCACTGCTGTTTTTGCAAGGCTGTTTAGAAGAATCTTTATCTTCTGATCTACTGTAGTCCGCTCTTAATAGGAACGTCAGAGGTCTCTTTATACCACTGCTTTGAATTTTTTCTGAGTGCAGTAGCATTTCTGAATGAAACTTGCTTTAATGTGAAAATTAGGGGCATTTATACATGTGCTCTGGGAGCGTGTGTGTGTGTATGGCGGGGGGTGGGGGGGAATCTGCTTTAACTAGAGCAGCTCTGAGAGCTACTCTAATTAAAGTGCCTGGAATATCACATGCATCAGCATCCCCGTGCTGAAAAATGGTGGTGGGGGCACTTTAACTAAAGCGCGTCAAATGAGCTTTAGTTAAAGTGCCCCCACTGCCAATTTTCAGTGTGGGGATGTTGATACACATGACACTGGAGTTTGCTGAAGTGTGGTTATTACCACACTCCAGCAGAGTCGATTAATTGAGTCTTCTCTGATGCACTGTAATCACAGTGTGTTGGAGCAGCCTTGCTGCATGTTTATAGGCACCCTAGGGGTGTGGATCACTCTACTGGTAGATATGATGTTTAGACAAAGCTGATTCTCCACTACAACTGATGCATTGAACCAGTTAATCTTACATAAACCTTCCTCACATTTATTTTAAATGTTTGTATTTTTGTTGTAGATATCCTTTTACTTTGGTTGTATCTATTACATTTCCATTGGCCACTGCATAGCATCTGTTTCTAGGTTACAGTATATGACTGAGCATCTTATTCCCATGATCTTGAAGGGAAATGAGTTGTGTCAAGTGCTTGGATGAAGCTTAAGCATGATTATGTTGAAAAAAGGATAATGTTTGTGTAATAAACTTCAATAAGGCAGGAATTATCCTCTCATAACAAGACCCTTGTGTGAGGTACACAAGGGTTCTAAATGCTGACAGAGAGATTGTAAAGCATCTTGAGTTGATTGTAGGATAATAATGTCCATCTCTAAAGGACATGTGGTGATTTTTAAATGTCCAACTATTCTGATGCATGTATAACCCAGACTAAATTTAATAGCATAGTTTTGCTTCTCTCTCTCTCTCTCTCTCTCTCTCACATGTTGGAATTTGAATGGGAGACTGATGACATAGCTCTAAAATGAGTTAATGTTCAGATGTTGGAATTATGCAAAAGGCCAGCAGTATTTGACATGCTGATAAATATAAGTAATGCTACAACAAATAATAACTTCAGCTGAGGTCATACAAGAGTTTATTCCGCTATTCTGTAAGCAATATGTTCCCTTAATATACATATTTGAGTATTCTATCTGTCAAAGCACGTACTCCCTGTGATCACAATCTTTAAAATATATAAATTTGCATTCCTGATAAAGAACAAGCAACCATTATTCAATGTTAGCAAGTTTGACAAACAGCGCTCCAAATTTGGCCAACAGGTAGGTAATTAGTTAACAAGTACAAAAAGTGACAAACAGTGAATAATTTCTAGTCCAGTTTCATACTGATATGATGCAGAGATGGGGCTGCTTGCAGTAATGGACACTCTGCTTAGATCTGTGGAGGTAGGTCAAATGCCAGTATTTTAGACTTTGCTTATTCGCTGTTAGTTGTTTCTGGAGGCATGGAGTATGGAGTCCTAACTTGTTTTTTCCATGTGTATCAATCCCTCCAGGATACTTGGATGTAACATATGTTGCTATTTTCATTTTAAAATAATCAGTTCACTGAAAGCAATAAAGGTCAGAGAGAAAAAATTCCTTTTCTTTCTCTAGTCTAGTAACTCTCAGTGTTTTTCTTGCATGTGCCTGTTAACTTGTACTTCAAGTAAGAAATAGTGACTCTAACTGAATCCATATCCTGTTTTTTCAAAGAGGGAATATACTTTTTAAACTTCTCTCTTTCCTGCTATGAAGATGCATATTTCTATTGATGGTTCCCTGAGTCTTCATGCTATGTTTTGTAACAGTCTAGTGCTTGGTGAATAAAATGTGTGTAATATTTATAGGCATTTCAGACAATTTAAGAGTATTAGTTCAGCAAATTATCAATCTGATCTCTCTTAGCTCAAAAAAGAAAATGAACATGGGATATATATATAGTAAAGCCTCCAAAATGATGGTCAACTTTCATCCCTTGTGTAGCTCCGTTGACTCAGTGGAGTTACACTAAAGATGAATTTACTCTTTTATGTTTTAAATCCAATGTGAGATGTCAACAGTCTCCTTCATTTGTTTTCTTTCACCTCCCCACCAACAGCTTTCTCACAGTCTGACTGTTTCCTTCCTAATTTTACATTTTCTCTTTCAAATGTCTCCACATCCCAGAACATAGCGTAGGAGTGTAACAAAGAGTAGACACGAGGGTAAATACCATGCTGGGAAAGCCCCTTGACTGCTGCTGATGCTGGTGTGCTACTGCCCCTAGACCAGGGCTGCAAGTGACTGCAATGGGGTCTGTGGAGCCCTGGACTAGCCTGTTGCCAGTGGTGGGTCCGCTCGCTCCTCGGGACAGATGGTGAGGAAGGGGCTTGGGCTGTGATGCCATAAGAAGGATAGGGTCCCTTGTAACTCCCCTGCTGCTTCCCTGCCATACTAGGTGCTAGCCCCCCTCCCCATCTTCCTTGCTCCTCCTTCCCTCCTGCCTGCCTTCCCTCCTTCAGGGGCACTGCACTACTTCTCTTCTCCTGCTTCCCTGCCGGACTGCTCCCTACCCCACACTAAATGATAACCCTCACTGAAGGAGCTATTTCAAGTACATTTGTATATTACTTTATAATGTAGATCAGTAATATCCTCAGATACTGAGGATCATGCGGAAAACGCGTGTGTGTGTCTATCTATCTATCTATCTGTCTATCTGTCTGTCTATCTAGATACATAATCTATATCTATAAATAATCTATAAATTACCATATGTATAAAATGTATATATGGTATATATGTAGATTTGCATCCCCCACACTTTTACACACGTATGTTTGTATGTGTAGCCAACTTCTGTGTATTTTTGAATTGGTGCAGATGTACTGAAGATGATGGGACAGCATTGATTTATACTGATCCATGTTATTTAAACACCTTCTATATTATCTGAACTAGTTCAACCAGTTTTTCACTGGTAGAACTCCACTGACTACAGTGGAATTGTTTCTGGTTTGCAGCTGTATCGGTGAAGTAAGAGCCAGCCCCAGAATCTGTGTACTGCCGTCCTCCTGTATAACCAAGTATGTAAAACCACATGCAGTCAGTCCATCAGCAGTCGAACAGTATAGCATATCTTCATTATAAGAAAATGGTTTCACTTTCTGGTACAGTGAATCTCTTGAGATTTGAATTTTTATTGGGCAGTTTTTGAGGATGAGCTAGCCAGCAGACTGATACCAAATTAGGTGGACTGCCTCTGAAGCCAGTAGGAACACCTTTTTTCAATCCTGGAATTAGCTATTACCATGGAAGTCTGCCAAGTGAAAAAAACCACTTTGTCTTGGAACATATCGTGCTATTCTGTAACACAGTTTACATTTGATTGTTTTGTGTCGGACTGCTTTTTCCATAGCTGGGACATTGTCCTTTATTAACAAACAAAATGCTGTGTAGTACTGTAGGTGATTAGTTCTGCAGCTATGAGGGATTATGAAGAATCATTGCAGAAAGCATTGCATAATGCAAAATCATTATGGCAGCTTTTCTTGTACTTGGCCCTTTAAGCTTCTTTGATAAGTCCTTCTGAATATATATTTTATTCTATCACCCTATTATTGTATGTGGTTCTTCCCCACCTCCTGCTTTGAAACCATAGCTGCCTCTCTGCTGCTTATCTGAAGAAGAGGGGGAAGAAATCCACTTTAATGACTTCTTTTTGTGCTTTGACAGCAGATGGCAATTATGAAACATTTAACTTCCTAAGTGCGACTTCATTGACAATACTTGTCCTAGTGCTTGCGCTGCTTGCAAAGTGCCAGCAGAAGCAGCAAGGAGATCCTTGCTATTGACAGTGCTCTTATTGAGTACCAACCCCCCTCCTAAAATAATCTCTTTAGATTTGTTCCATGATTGTTCATGTGAGCATTTAAAGCTGTATATCAAAGTTGTGCTCTCTCTTTAGAGAAATGAGTCCCCTCAGCCCTTGTTATATTTTTGTATGAATGGCAAAGGGCTCGAACCTTCATGAAACCATCCTCTATTACTTTTTGCTTTTATTTTGTATACCTGCGTGTGTCTGCCTGTGTTCCTTCATTTTTTTCTTTGCTTTTCTCTGCTTCTGTTTTATGCCTTTCAGTAGGATCCATAATTCAAGCTACATTATAATGCTAAATTACAACATGGGTAATTTACTGTTTGTCTGAACAGTGAGACCCTGGCAGTTTATTAGGAGCTAACTGCTTGTGTTTTTTCCCTCTTCCCCATACATATTTTTGCACAGATTCTTAGCCAGTATTTTATCATAAAGACAAGTCTCAGTCCAAGGGCTTTCAGTTTCTCTGTTTTGTGTTTTGCATAGCCTAGTATACCATTTTGTTACTGCTATATTACATAAGACTGGTGTAGTGCCCCTTCACAACTAGTTGAAGGTTTCTCAGAATAAAAAGTGGTGCAGACATCTCTGTGTTAATGACAATCATTCCAGGCCCTGGGAATTTTTTTTTTCCTATGTCAGTGGTACACAAGTGTCTTGTGATAGAAGAGGCATGCCAGTGACAGAAAGGGGTAAGGAGAATGGATGAGCACCTTTTTGAAAAATTGATTTTATCATTTTAGTATCCTTGCTTTATTCTGAGCTAGCACTCAGAATCTAATAGCCATTTGTGATAAGACATATCACTGTGAAAGAGATGAAGTATGGCCTAGGTGGGAATTCTACCAACTGCATTTTAGTTGTTGTGGCATTTATACCGTTTACGAAAATTTGTATAATATTTTCCTCTCCATTCTACATTTTTTTTAGAAAATTACAATGCTGTAAGTGTTCTTGGGATAAAGAGAAGACTTCAGTTTCTAGGCTGTCAGTTGGGTACTTTCTGCAGGGAACAAATTGGTCTTTACTTCTAACTATTGATGGAATATCATCCAAATAATAATGTTATTATCAAGACTGCTATCTTGCAACTCTTCTACTGTCACAAATGTCCAAGGGTTCTGCTTGATTATGCCAGGTTATGAGAGACCTAGTCTATCTAGCGATTTTTATTTCCTTGTAAAGCTAAAAAATTACAGCTCTAAAAATAGAAGTCAATAAATTGATTGAGCACAGGCATTTCCTAGAGAAATTTAAAAAGAAACATTTTGAAATAAAATTTATGTAAAATATACCCGTTTGCTTAATTACCTGGTGTACTTTCATTTTAGTACTTTTCTTTTCTCCCTAATCTCTACCTCCCCACTCACCCCCATTGCTGCTGGCATGTAGAGCCCATCATTTCTAGATTGTCCATGCAAATCTAGCCAGGAAAAAAACATGTTGGTAGACAGGTGTGAGGATGCTTTTACTGTAGCTATATCTGTCCTATAAATAAAAAGAGAACTTCTGTCTCCAGGGATACAAGCATATAAACTGTTTTCACCTAAATAGCATTGTTTAATTTTTGAATGCACTGGATGTATAATACCTATCTGTCTTTCCATCTTAAAATAAAATAGAAACCTACTGACTACACTCTGGGCACGTCTACACATTTTTTTGTGTGTGCCTAAACTTAATGCTCGTTAGCCTAATGAGCATTAAAGTGATTTAGGCGCATGTCCACATGTGCACTTGCTAACGCGCATTAACGCAGGCGTGTGGACTGACTTGGGACTAAAGTTAGTGCGTCTACATGTTTGTTAATGCGATTTAACTATTCGCGCATAAATATCTGCTTTATGCAGGTATCAAATTTAGGCTTAAATAGCCATAAATCATTATGTTTAAGGTGCATTAAGGGTGTGCATGTGTAGACTAAATCAGGTTAATATGCATTAAATGCACACATGTTGACACACCCTGTATAAACTACTTGAAATTTGCAACCTCACATGTGTTTAATTCAGATTCTTTTTTATAAGCTTTAGAACAGAAAATGGGAAATGGTGGTAGCAGCAGTGCACTGACTAAAGATTGGAATTTTTCCTATTTTAAATGCAGCTACTTTGAACTGGAAAGCAGTGGCCTGAGGGATGAGATTAGATATCACTACAGATTTAATGGGAAGTCACGGACAGAGGTGTTCCCATATCGGATGGCAGATGGACAGTGGCACAAGATTGCACTCTCACTTAGTGCATCCCACCTCCTGCTTCATGTGGATTGCAACAGGTAAGAAAAAAACAAGATTCCAGAAAAGAAGAAAAATGTTGGTAAAAGTTTGAAAGTGACCAAATGCAAATCTTACTCCTCCTTAGAGTAAGAAAGAAAACAAAGCTTTAAAATGAAACAGTATACTCTGATTAGGAACCAATCTACAAAAGGTTGATTGCTGATTGGGGAGTATTAAATATACCTTGGTGTACTGTAGATGCTGCCGGATGTTATATTCAGCTGTGATTATGTTTGTGTGATATATTGTTGGGCAGTTTGTTCTGTCTGTAAAGTGCTTCACTTAGCCAGCCCTGAAACTTGTTGCTTTGATCCTTTCTTTTAAAAGCTCTGAGGTGGGAGAGAATGCAGATTGCCAGCATTAAACACAACAAAACAAAACAAAACAAAACAAAAACTACTAATTCAAGACCTGCCTACATGGAATTTGATCTTTCAGTATACTGAATCTCTCAGTTCTCATTTCAGTCTGTGAAGAGCTGAGAAGCTAAGCACAACACAGGATCTGACCCTTGAAAAGGATTCTGAGTAAAAGAAAAACTATTAGAACCCATCCTGCTTACATGCAGTAGGCATTGAGATACACTTTGACTTTACTAGGAGCAGAATCAACCTCTGAAAGCACCTTTTTTTTTGTTTTTTTTCAACTGTTGTGGCATTTAGGTAGTATAGGGCAATATATAGATCTATTATTTCCTTTACGTTTTTCATTTCATTTGAGGAATGAGAACTTCATTATGGGGTATGTGATTTTTGGCAGAATTGTAAAACGTCATTTTTTACAAAAGGATATTAGAGGAATGTAATGAAAATTGTTGAATGCAGGAAGTGAAAAAACATTCACTAAGGCAAAGCTGACCCAACATTTTGGACTTCAGAAAATACAGGATGCTTAGAATAGTTTAGGTAAGATCTGGAGAGGCACTATATACACTTAAAAGCCTACACTTTAGGCACTTAAATGTAAAAATTAATCTAGGAATCTCTCTACTCAGCAATCCCAAATCCTAGAAGCACCTAAATTCATTTAATATGTAGGTTCTGGCCTGACCTAGGCCCCTGAAATTAGACTCCCACACAAGTGCAAGAGCATCCTTGTCTGAGGAGCTAGATGCCTAACTCCTTTCTGAGCTCCATTGTGATCCAGATGTGAGGCAGTGGTGCTTAAGCTCTAACAGGTTTCTAGAGAGGCCTAATCTGTTTGGTGTTCTTGGAGCTCATTCAACACATACCAGTAGGACAAAGTGAAGTAGCTACACTCACTTTCATGGAAAAATATGGGAGAGGAGAACTGAGAAGGTGGTATTGTTACTGCCCACATTTTCTGTAGTAGCTTAGTAGTTAGAGCAATTACCCAGTGTCAGGAATCTTAATGGTAAACTGATTGGCCAGCTAGTTTAGATTAGTCAGGCGACACCTATGCATTATCTGGTTGGCTAGGGAATAGTAGCAGGTCCAATACGTAAGCCACCCTGTGGGAGCCGAACACAGACTACTCAACTTTTGCATTACTGAGTGTGGCTGATGCCTTGCCTCCTTGTTCCTGATCTCCAACTCCTGGCTTCAGACTTTTGGGTCATTCATGATGTCTACATATGGAGTCAAACTCACCTCTTTCAATTTCAGCTGGACCTCAGTGTCTACACATCTCAACCAAGAAGAGGAAGGTCTAGAGTCTGGGACCTCTTCAGTCTCAGAAGATTCAAACTCACGTCTCACTTCTTAGAGACTGCCCTGACCACCACAGTCATCTCTTTTGTTGAAAAGTGCTCACTGTGTGGAAAGAGATATAAGAACCAGGGGAATAAAAAGAGAGGAAACAGGAAGAAGTATATTTCTGTAAACTGGGGTTATGATACTCAGCTGGTAGGAGGTATAGTATGTGCTTTTTAGGTCCTGATCTCCTCAGGTAAGGAGAGCCTTAATATGGACCCCAAGTGGATGGAGGCACATAATGTGGTGGGAGTTCAGTGCTTACTGTTTTGTATTGGCTAGCTCTAGGTATTCTGCGCTCTTTGAATTGCCCTTTGGAGGCACCTAGCTCTTCCTCTTCACAGTATGGGACACCTAGGTCCCCAACTCTGTGTCCTTGGTTTACGCTGCAGGTATTAGGCAGTTAATTTTTGTGCGTCAGTGTCAAAATTGGAGGTGTCTGCAGTATTTCTCTGGATCTTGCTCTTAATCTCATTCTAACAGTAAAATAGGAATTATAATATATTTTTATTTTAATCTTCTTGGTTTGTTTTGCTGATTTGTGGTAACCATGGAAATAGACACCACTGATAAGCAAATAACATACATTTCTATTTCCCGAGCTTCATGAAGACCTTTGGAATTAGAGACTTATTAGCCCCTGTGGTGATTTCTTTATTCTGTGACATAAGGAATAGCAAGTGGGTAGTAGGAAGACTTGGGGAAGACTTCCCCTGGCCCTTGTACATGGATTGAGGGGAAGAGGATATAAGGAACATCCCTCTAGGCATACAGCCTGTCCCAGTAGGGACAGAGAGGAACTGGGAATTGTGGCCAGGGCCTTACCCTTTCTAAATCAGCAGGCATGGCTGAAAAGATAGACAGGAGGGAAAGCTAGCAAATGATGTAGCTTAGAAACACCCCATAGCAGGTGTCAGTAAAAAGGATTATGTTTTTTAGAGCATCCCCTGGGGTTGTGCAGCCCAGGGCTGCTTGCAGTGTAGAACCAGAGCTAAACAGCTCTGGCTCTATACTTCTATATACTCCTGTACTTAGTCTATCTCCAATGGAAAGTAATGGGAGTAACTTTTAAAGCATGACTTGAGGGCAGATCATTGTAGGGGTTTAAATGAAAAAAAATCAGAAGATTTTAAGTCCCTGACTCAGCTGCAGCATCTCAATTCAGTTAATTAGAGTTTTCTCCAAGTGTTGGCATGTACAGTTTGCTTTATATGTTAATCTCCTACACCTTTGCATTCAAAGAAAGAATCAACATCTTTCTTATTGCACCAGTGTGTCCTGCTGACACTTGAGTAAATTTCATAAAGATGTGAAAGTGATCTGTTGTGTCTAAAGAAAGGGCATGTCAGAAAAGGGTACTGTCAAGAACTGCCAAATAAGCTGAGCCCTCCTAATCTTCAGTGGGAGGAAAACTGCAGTTGAAAGTACACACAGAATCCAATATTAGGGAGGGTAGATTTTACATATAATTTTCACCGTTTTAGGATAGCTTAGTGTCACAGGCTTTCAGCTGAGTTCAGAATGCTTAATGAGAAGCAGTGCCTCTACAGACTTAATTGAACAAATTAAGTCACAGGAGAAGAGAAAGCTATTTTAGTCAATAGATTCATGCTTTCTGCTTCCTCTGGATTTTTGTGCTGCTCTCCCTGCTTCAATCATTCAGTTCTGCCTAACAACATACTCAAGATGTATATTAAATTAAATATATTCCAGCCAAGAGAACCAAAATTAACTATTCTGATCAATCCATAACCTAATTTTCAATGGGCCTGCAACACTGGATCCATTTTTGTGTGTGCAATTTTGTACAAGCATCCCCCATTACCCTCCTATACGTGCTCTTTTGGTGCATTGGTAACTTTGAACACCTTGAAAATCCACATGGAGGGCTGATAGTATTTAAATGTACAAAGCTATCGTCGTTTGAACATGCAGATGTTAAACATCTTGCTTGCTCATGTAGGTGTTAGTTCATTAAAAGTACATGAGAAGAGCTCTGTACAATTGTATATTATGAGTGCATGTGCAGTCAGGGTCTGAAAATCAGCTTCCTAATTTGCTCCAAGATTTGGCTGCATATCCATAGTTAGTTCCTGGGAAAGCTGGAGAAGGGACCAGAAAGTAACATTCTCCAATCCTTGTTTATGTCTTCTACAACTCTTTCATCCTCACATTGACTCATAGCATCAGGAAGGATATGGAGAAGCTTGAGAGAGTCCAGAGGAGAGCCACTCGTACGATCCAAGGCTTGGAGGGAAGGCTGTACAAGGAGAGGCTGAAGAACTTGGGACGCTTCAGAGAAGGCTCAGTGGGGACTTGGTGATAGCCTACAATTACATGAGGGGTACATCAGGACCTGGGAGAACAGCTGTTCACCAGAGCTCCCCAAGGGATAACAAGGTCTAATGGCCATAAACTCCAGGAAGGCTGATTTAGATTAGACATAAGAAAAAAGTTCTTTACAGTGCATGTGTCCAGGGTCTGGAACGAACTTCCCCCAGAGGTGGTTCAAGCACTCACTCTGGACTCTTTCATAAAACAGGTGGAAGGTACTTGAAAATTAGTGAAGGCTTTCCTTCCTTTTAAGAGTCTTCTTAAACATGTTATAGTTTGATTCCTCTAATGAGGTGAATATAGCATGGTGGGTAAGGCTAACACATTAAAAGAGATACATTTTCCCAAACGTCATTTGAACAGCTGATCTTCCCATATTCTAATTGCTCTTTTTGATGCTGTTTTGAGACTGGGGATCAGAAGCAGGATGGAGATTTATGGTGGAGTTCTGAGGTGCTGTGACAGGTAGAGAGACTGAATGAAAGAGAGGTACCTGCTGATATGCCTTTAACATTTTAATAAAGTTTTAAAAGTGTTTTAGAAGATGAAAAAGCTGCATAAATTATAAATATATAACCAGTGCAAAAAGTGTAAGCTTCTTACAGCATTATCCCTTTTCCACATTCTTCGTTGCTAATATTGTGTACATTGTGGCATGAAAATGACATTTTTACTAGTGAGGGAAGGATTTTTGTAGGTGACATAGACATGCTTTTGGGCACTACTGTACCCTTCCTCAGTTTTCAGTATTTTTATTGCAGTAAACTCTGACAGAGCCTTTTAATCTCTCTCTCCACATCATACCACTTATTCTGAGGCATTTGCTTGATTAGCAGTAAATTGCCTCCAGTTTATGGTATTCGTTTTTGTTTCAATTGTAGGTATGCTGTATCTTGATTTTTCAAAACTGTTTTCTGCCTGCTTGGTATTTCTGAAATCTTTTTAGTTATATAATCTGCATAATTAATTTAAGGAGTTAGGGAAATGATAAATTGCAAGGACTTATTCTTTCCCTCCTCCTCCCTTGGAGACCAGCTTTGACTGTAGAGTTTCTAAAGTTGTTCCCAGAGGATCCCCAGTGGGCCTTCAGTGGTAAAGGATTGATAGATATAGTGAAACACAATTCCACTAGGACCTCTCTTATCTTTTAACATCCTGCAGTAGATTATGGCCAGAGGCACAAGAGTTGTGACACAGTTGAACTATTAGAAAGTTCTCCACCTGCATTCTGCTGGGTATTTATGGCCAGTTTACCTTGGTGGTGCAAAGGGGTCATAGCCTGGACTGCACTGTCCAGTGCCACATTGCACTTAAATTGTACTTGTACAGGCATTCCCCTTAACATGAGCAAGCTTACTAAGTACAATGTATCTGGGTACCCTGTCCACTACCTCAAAACCAATAAAAGGAAAAACATTATATTTGAGAGAGAAAAAGAGAAGGAAAAAGGGTCTGATGAAAAGAAGAATTAGAATGAGCCTGATGTATTTATGATCTTTCTTCAAAGTTATGGCTTTGGAGCGGTTAGAAATTGTATTAAGAGATATTTACTGATAATTTATATAAATAGAGTAATATAAATTACAAACTGTGAACAGTGTAACCAGCCCATCCAAGGAGGCAAAATAGGGCTGTTCGCCAGTCCCATAATCGTACAAGTTCACACTTGCCTGAATTATATTCCTTTCCTTGAGAATTTCTGTCAGCAGCCACAATGGGGAGAAGACAGTGCACTGGGAAATTAATGCTTTCTTGTTTAAAAAAAAATGCCAGAGTGCATTTTTATTAGAAATACAACCTGTGGTTTTGAGGGGTATTCTTGGTTACTGACTTTAATTTTGGAGGAGAGCAGGAGAACAGAAGAAAATGTAACTTGAGCTGACTAAGAAGCAAGTTCCATTGATAAAATGTTGGCTGCTTTTTTATGCTTCTCTTACTGGAGTAGAGAATCAGGGAATAAAATATGCATGAGCAATGAGAAAATTTTAATTGGAAAAAAACCCCCATCATCCACATACAGGAATCCAAATGCTCTGGGTTGTTTAAAGTAAGAGCTTTAGTATACTGGCTGTCATTCAAGACCATCTACTTTTCTGAAAAAAAAATCTTTTTTGGCTACTTTTATATTTACATCTTTAACTAATATTTTAATAAGGTTTGGGATTTGTTTAAAAGATCAGATCCATTGCCTGCTATAGAAAATTATGTTTTAGAGGAATGTGGGGTAGGGTGTCTTGTCCTTGAAGACTCCCCCCAGATGTGTGATAGGAGCTGTTCAAGAGGAGGTTACTGGAGTAGAATGCTTCATATTGTGCAGGCTGGTCATACTTGATTTCTGGCTTAGTGGAAAGCCATATTTTTTCCCACAGCCACTGAATGTCCCTTGAATGTGTCATGAAGACTCTAAACTTCAGAATAAAAAATATCTCCAGATAACATAGCATGTCAGTTGCTGTTGCATCTGTGAAATTATAGTATTTGTAGTCAGGCAACAGGAGGATGTTCAGATTGCATCCAATGTAGCTCCATTACCTTGAGAGTGATTTTTATTTTTTAACCTATACATGCATGGCACTGGCTAACACCTCGACAAAGGAAGAATGATCTTATGGTTAAGACAGAAGACTGGGAGACTGTAAATCTTAGTTCTGTCCTTGTTTCTGCCAGAGACTTGCTGTGTGATTCTGGGCAATGAGTTAATTGCTTTCTTTTTCAGTGTTCCTCTCAAAAATAAGGTCTATAAAATTTGCTTCACAAATGGGATGGGAAGAGCAGGAGTCTATTGAGATGCTGGGGTATTGTACTTCAGAGTAAACATTACAGGAAAACCATAAAATAATCCATAAATAGCTGCTTTTTCACAGCAAATATTGGCAGCCCCTATTACTCTTTTTAAAGTAGGTAACTGCATAGGGACATCAAGGAAACTGAATCTGCTTCCTCATAGAAATTGGCTAGCATACATAAGGCACTGGGATGGAGAGGAAAGATATTTCCCATCTCTCTGGGTGTCAGAGCGCAGAAGAATTTTGGGCCAATTGCTTTCTGGGGTTGAGTCTGTTCCCACTGAAGTCAGTTGGAATTTTGTCATCAGTGGGAGCAAAAGTAGGCCTTAAAACTTTTAATAAGTCTTAAATGAAAACTTGGCTCTTTGTCTGCCTACTTGTAGGAAAAAGGTCTGAAGAGTTCCAGAGTTTGGTAGCTTCAGAGCCTAACTTTTGCTGAATAAAGATTTAGCAATTTATTTTTAGACTTAGTGATTTGCTGTGCTTTTCAGGGAATTGAAAACATTGATAGACAGATTCATGACTTCAGTAGGATAGGAATAATATTGTGTTATGCTTTAGTATAACTTCATGTATTCATCCTGTTTGTATGCCACTGGTAAGCCAGAGAGAAGATGCATAGTGGTAGAGAAAATAACCTTAAATCAAGAGTGGCAAGTCTCACATGAGTTATTCGGTTACTTCCTAAAGTGTGAAAGTAGATGTATTACCCCATTCTCAATATTATGAATTCGCTTTTTACATTGTTGCAATAGGTATTTAGATGTAGTTATAGCAAAAAGATAAACCCTTATAGCAGAGGTGTTTAGTTAATTCAGGATTCTGCTGTAAATTTAACATAGATGGTGAAATATAGTGGTGGTGGGAATTTTTTTCAGGAAATCTATTGGTTCCTGTTTCCATTTTCCATTCATTTGGGTGAGGAGCTAAGGGCATCCGTGAGATAGGAATGAGTTTGGGAGACTTTGAGAATCAATGCAGACCACAGAAAATCTTAGTTTTTTATTTAAAGATTGTAAAACCAATTATCTCAGATAAGGCAGACATATGAATGTGGGTCCAAAAAAAAAGGGGGTCTTTGTAGACAGGCAGAAGGCAGGGCAGGGTGACACAGAATAACTTGTATAGAGAGGCATAAACTTCCATAGGCAAGTCTACTTCCTTATCAGATGCTAATAGGCTTTGCCACCAGGCTTTGCCTCAGTGTGACTTCAGGCTGACATGGCTAACTACTACTCTCTTTGTAGAGTATTTGCTAGGCTGTGGAATTTAGTTATAAAAGATCATATAGTCCAATTTAAAATAGAGTAATTTTGTGTTTAGTCCTATTCATAAAAAGGTTGGACTTGAGCCCAAACAGTAGATATAAATACCTCTGAACTGTTCAAAACTTGACTCTAGATCCAATTTTCCATTTGCAAACATTTCCTTATCTGTCTTGTGTAGCTGAGACTCCTACACATTGTGGTAAAGCTGATTCTCTTTTGACACAGGTATAAAGAAGGAATACGTCTACTTAGTGTGTCCAGCTTTCCCCTGTTCCTTCCTTCCCTGATGTTCAAGAGGAAATAGTGATTTTAAATGGTTCAGGTTCTGGTTGCCTGAAAAGGGGGTAATTTTTAAGAGTGTGATATCTGGTGCTTTCTAGAAATCAGGATGCCTTAGCATGCCTCCAGGTTGAGCACAGCAAAATTGAGGCACCCCAAATCACTAGTTAAATTGCTGGTTATGCTTTTGAAAACTAAAAAGTATGCATCTAACTGTAATGGGGGACCATCACTACAGTACATGAGCACCTAGCAAATATTAATGAATTCACTCTCACCATACCCATCTGAGTCAGGGAAATATCATTATCCCCTACATTATGATTAGGGAACTGAGGCACAGAGAGAACTGCATATATTGCCTGGGGTCAGACAGGTAGTTTTTTGAGAGGGTAGGGAGTTGACTCTGGTATTCAGTGGAGTTGCACGTTCATAAAACTGGGGACAATGAGAACAGTATCAAGTCTAGGGAAATCCAGATCCAAATTCTGTAACTTGAGCTCAACTTTAATTTCAGCTAAAGATACCAGTTAAGGAAATGATAAGGGTAACCTAATCTCATGCTTCAAGTAATGAGATGATTGCCACAGGGGTCAGGAAAGAAATCTTTTTCTCTATGGACACATTGCTCAGTACATTATGCTATTTTTATTTTTAATGAAGCATCAGGTATTGGCCACTTCTGTAGGTAAGAATCCTAGATTTTATGAAGCATTGGTCTGATCTGGTATTGCCAATCTAATGGTCCTTTGTACCAGCAGGAAGAGAAATGTAGTAGCTTGACTCTGAGTGCAAAAGCAAAATAAAATGCTATTTCTATTTCTATAAGTTGTTTTTATAGTTGAAATCAGTCAGGGAAGGAGGATTCAAGGAAAATATATAGCTATTAATGGGTTTGTTTTGCAATTTTTAGTGTCTTTCAGCACACAAAAATGAAAGGATTTAAAAATATATAACATAAATCAATATAATGTAGAAAAATGTCAATAAAAAGACATTTTTATTCTATCAAAACCTTTACCTGTCAACTCATGCATTTATCTGCAGCTTGAGTGGCTAGATATGTGTTGCACTAGCTCTGGGAAGAAATCTTGACCCTAGTGAGGTCAGTGGGAGAACACTGATTGACTTCAGTGGAGTCAGGATTTCACCTCTGGAGTCTTTCAGATGGAGAGAAAAATGAATTCCAGTTCTGAGGGTCCATTCTTTCTGTCTCTCTGCATGTTTGTCTTTACTAACACTTAATTCTGAAACCAATGAACCAGCTGTTTGTGTGGGGTGTTTGTGTTTATGTATGTATAAATAATTCTATATAACATAGTCATGGCCAATGAGCCTTTAGGGAGAGCACACAAAATACCCTGGGAAAAATTTGTTGAGGATTATTTTGCACATGGTGGGTGCGTCCACAGATGCAAGCATGTGCGCTTGCAGCAGCTCAAATAGAAGCGGTGCAAATTTGAGCTGGGGCTTTTTGCCTCAGTGCATGTGCTCAGACATGCACTTTGTTGTGGAGTAAATTGTGCCACTTGGGGCAAAATAACCCTGCCTGGCTCCTCCCAGATCTTCAGCCAGGGGGAGCTAGAGTCCAGGGCCAGCACCTGTGCTGTTCCTAGCCGTATAAAAAGCTGTCCTAGCAAGTAACTCAGGGCAACTAGCTCTCAGGAGCTTCTAGGGTCCAGCCAATTGGTACCTGGGGTTACTACCCTTTGTGCCAGCTGGACTGCTGAAGCAGCCCTGAGAGTTCCCTGCACCCTCTACCCACTGCAGCAGTCTGGCAGTGGGATTGCTGCCTGGCTGTGACCTGCTTGTGCACCTGCCAGACTCAGATGGGGACTGCACAGCCAGTAGAGGCATCTGCCCCTCTGGGCCAGCTGCCAGTGGGCTGTGGTTGCAGGGTTGGCCTTTGTGCGGCATTACTGTTACGTGTGCCCCCTGCCTGGCAATTTGGGCAGCTATTGCCTGGAAGATGTTCCGGGTATGGTGGCCTGCTTTGAACTGTCAAAGTATGTCCTCCTGGCCCCAACTGGCCAGGAGGTCAGCCACAGCCAGCTGGGTCCAAGGTGCCAGCTCTGAGCAGACAGGGTCCTGCCACTGGCCTCCCTAGCAGGAATTTTGGTGTTTCCTATTGGAAAACTGAAAAGTCCCTGATAAAAAAAATCCCAAAGCCACTCTGTAAAATACCCCAAAACCCATGTTCCTCCACAAGTAAAAGAAAAGACCACTATAAAGAGAGAGAGACACACACACATACATAGACAGCGATCAGTTGGACAATGTTTTATTGATATATCTACAGTGTTAAAGCAAGTCTCTTATCATAATAATAAAGTGAACTCTAAATATATGTTTCATGAATTCATGAATATATAGTTTGCTGCCCTCCCACAGGGGCCATGACCCCCACACAAGGGCTACAGTCCCCCCCAACAGGGTGTTCAGCCCCTCAACAGGGGATTTGGTCCCCACACAAGGGGTATGGCCCCCAACAGGGGTTTAGCTCCCACACAAGGGCTACGGCCCCCCAACAGGGGACAAATGGCCCCCTCAGGGGCTACCACCCCCCCCTGCAAGGCCCACATGCCCCACCCCGGCCCCCTGATTGCTGCTCCACCTTGTCCCATCCCCCACCAGCTGCTGCAGGCACCGTCACTTTAAAAAACCCCCAGAACCCCCCCCAGAAAAAAACAGGAAAAAAACCCTCTGCTTACCTTAGGGGGGGGAGGGGCTCCAGGGCTTCCTGGCAGAACCCCCTGGGCAGCACAGGGCAGTAAGGGGAAAGAAAGGCCCGGGCTGGGGCTGCTGGGTCTGTCCCTCTGCCCCGCACTGTGCAGGCGCAGCCCCAGTCAGCCAGACGGCAGTTGGAGCTGCTGGTAAGTGCTGGGGTTTTTTGCTTTTTTTTTTTTAAACTATGGGGCAGGGATTGGGGGGGGGACTTGGGGGGATGGGGAAGGGGCCATGCAGGGCAGGGGTTGGGGGCCTTGGGAGGGCTCGCGGGGGGTGGGGTTGGGCAGGGCAGGGGTCGGGGGCCTCAGAGGGGCTGGTGGGGGGAGGGGCCAGGCAGGGCAGGGTTTGGGGGGCTGGGGGAGTGGGTGGGGCCGGTGGGGGTCCCTCCCATGGTCCCCTCCCCCCTCCTCTAGTCCCCCGACCCCTTACTCACCAGCACTGGAGCCCTGGTGCTGAACATGTGGCCTGGCCAGCTGCGTGCTTCAGCACTAGGGCGAGGGGCCAACCACAGAGACACTCTGGCAGATGGAACGTCTCCGTGGAGGACCCAGCCTCCGGTTGCCTCAGAGCACGGTTCGGGACTGTGCCCTGCTCCACTTTTTTAAACTTTAATTTTTTTAGACCCCTGGATATCCAGGGGTCTACTTTTCTCCCTGCGCTGCAAACTTGCAGCGCGGGGAACATTTTTTCAATCCTCCATGTGCCTCTTGCCCCGCTTCAGGGGTCTGAGGTGGGGCAAGAGGCATGTGCACACTCGTCTGGACGCGCCCAGTGAGTGCATCCAGACAAGTGTGCATGGGTGGTGCTGCAGACCCATCTATAGTGCTGCCTATCACAAATGCTGCACATGTAGATGATCCCCTCCCTGCACTGCTAATTTGCAGTGCAGGGGGTTTTACCTTAAAATAAAACCCAACAACCCTCCCCAAAAAAACAAAACAAACCGCAGCAGCCGCGGAGCCCCCCGCTGACCCCCAGCGCAGCCGGGGTAAGCGGGGCCCATGGAGAGAAGGGGCTAACCCCCTTAGTGTGTGTGTGGGAGGCGGCAGCTGAGTGGAGCCGGGCCGGGTCAAGCCCCGCCCAGGCCCCTACTTCGCCCAGCCCCCCAGGGAGCCACGTGACTGGAGCCGCGCGAACAGGCTGCACAAACAGGTGCGCTTCTCTGCTGGCGCGTGAGTTAGCACGGAGTTCATGCGGGAGGGCGTGCAGGTGGGTGTCGGACCCTGCCTGCGCACCCCCCAGGGTAGACAGCCCCAGCCGTAGCCAGCCTACCAGAGGCATGACACGGATGGGCACGCGCCGCACCCCGAGGGTCCCCTCGGGCTCCGCGGCCCCCCCCCTGGCACCTCAGAGACAGCCACCCAGACAGAGCCCCTGGTTCCGGGCTCCACGCAGACGGAGCCCCTGGCTCCCGGCTGCAGGGGCTGCCTGTCCCTTTTTCAGGCTCTGGGGCCTGGGAGCATGGCGACCTCCCCTTGCGGGGTCTGCTCCCTTTTGGGGTCTCTGGCGCACCAGCTGGAGGAGCTCCAGGCCACAGTCCACAGACTGCGTGCCATCAGGGACTGTGAGCAGGAGATAGACTCCTACTGCCAGGCCCTTCTCCCCCAGGAGGCAGAGGGTAGATCACAGTCTCCCTCCAGGCCAGAGGAGGATTCTGGGACCTCCTGCTGTGTCCAGCCAGGGGCATGGACCAAGGTGGTCAAGGGCCCTAAGGCCCGCCGCACCAAGGCCCCTGCCCCGCCAGAACTGCCCCAGCAGAGCCTGCTGAGTTGCCGGCCCCCACAGGCAACATGGGCCTAACTGCAACTCCCGCCCCTGCTCTCCCCAAGACAAAACGTAAGGTGTTTGTTGTGGGAGACTCCCTCCTGAGGGGGATGGAGGGGCCAATCTGCCACCCTGACCCCTTAGCCCGGCAAGTCTGCTGCTTCCCAGGGGCCCGCATCCGGGACATTGCAGAGAGGATCCCCAAGCTCCTCAAACCCACAGACCACTATCCCATGCTCCTTATTCATGTGGGCACCAATGACATGGCTCGGAGCACTCCCAGCCAGGTCATGAGGCGCTACAGGGATTTGGGAGCGGGGCTCAAGGGTCTGGGGGCACAGGTGGTGTTCTCGTCGATCCTCCCAGTCTCAGGCTATGGGCTGAGAAGGGACAGGAGGATCTATGTGGTCAACCAAAGACTGCGGCGCTGGTGTCGTCAGGAAGGCTTTGGCTTTCATGACCACAGCCCGCTCTTTGGCGAGAGTGGCAGCGAGCTGCTGGGAAGAGATGGTCTCCACCTCTATCCCCTAGGGAGGAGGCTCTTCTCAGCCAGACTGGCTGACCTGCTCCACCGGGCTTTAAACTAAGCCCGCTGGGGGAAGGGGGGACTACCGCCACTGCTGGCCCGCTGAGCAATCCTTGCAAAGCCAGCGGATCACGGCACTCAAGGGAGCCCACCCCAGCCCCAGCCCTGGTAAAATCTGTGGGCAGGGAAGGAGCCCCCCAGGGGGCACTTGCCTGCCTGTACACAAATGCCAGGAGCTTGGGGAATAAGCAGGAGGAGCTCATCCTCCTGCTCAGTGCAAACAATTACGATGTCATAGGGATCACGGAGACCTGGTGGGACTCCACCCATGACTGGACCACGGGGATAGATGGCTATACCCTGTACAGGAGGGATCGTGTAGAGAAAAGGGGCGGGGGTGTAGCTCTCTACGTTAAGGAAAGCTACGCGTCCCTGCAAGCCGATATTGGCGACCAGGGTGGACGGCTGGAGACCCTCTGGGTTAAAATCCGTGGGGAACACGGCACAGGGGACACAATGGTGGGAGTCTATTACAGACCTCCCACCCAAAGTCCTGAGCTAGACCAGGAGTTTGCCCGGGAACTGGCTGAGGCAGCTTGCTCCAGGACTATGGTTGTCATGGGTGACTTCAATTACCCAGACATCTCGTGGGAGGATCGCTCAGCAAAATCTGAGCGGTCGCAGAGCTTCCTCTCGTGCGTGGATGACCTCTACCTGACTCAAGAAGTCTATGGGCCAACAAGAGGCAAAGTGCTGCTCGACCTGGTGCTGGCTACTGGGGAGGACCTAGTCGGCGACCTAGTGATCGATGGGAAGCTGGGTGACAGCGACCACGAGCTGATCACCTTCACCATCCGCCAAAAAGCTGGCAAGTCAGTCAGCAACACGCAAGTCCTTGACTTCAGGAAAGCCGACTTTGACAAGCTCAGGAGGCTTGTCAGTGAGGCCCTAAGGGACTGTGACCACAGGGAGAGGGGAGTTCAAGAAGAGTGGTTGCTCCTCAAGGGAGCGATCCTCAATGCACAAACTAAGTCTATTCCATCTCGGAGGAAAGGCAGCAAGAGGGCACAGCAGCCCCCCTGGCTCTCCAGGGACCTAGCAGACCTCCTGAGGCTAAAAAGAAAGGCCTACAAAGGATGGAGGATGGGAGTCACCTCCAAGGAGGATTATTCTGCACTGGTCTGGTCCTGTAGGGAGCAGACCAGGAAAGCCAAGGCTGCAACTGAACTCCAGCTAGCTTTGAGCATCAAGGACAATAAAAAGTCCTTTTTCAGATATGTGGGGAGCCGGAGGAAAAGCAGGGGCAACGTTGGACCCCTGCTGAACCAGATGGGGCAACTGACAACTGACGCCCAGGAAAAAGCCAACCTATTAAATAGGTACTTTGCGTCGGTCTTTCATCAGCCCCATGGGACGCCCGTGCCCACTACAGGGCCGGGAAGTCCGGGTGAGGGTGATCCCCTGCCCTCCATTAATGCTGACTTTGTGAAGGAACATCTTGAGAAGCTGGATACCTTCAAGTCAGCCGGCCCTGACAATCTTCACCCCAGGGTACTCAAGGAGCTGGCGAGCATCATAGCCCAGCCTCTAGCACGGATCTTTGAAAACTCTTGGCGCTCTGGTGTAGTGCCCGAAGACTGGAAGAAGGCCAACGTGGTGCCTATCTTCAAGAAAGGGAGGAAAGTGGATCCGGCTAACTATAGGCCCATCAGCTTGACTTCTATCCCGGGGAAGATCTTAGAAAAGTTTATTAAGGAGGCCATCCTTAATGGACTGGCCGACGCCAACATCTTAAGGGATAGCCAGCACGGGTTTGTTGCGGGTAGGTCTTGCTTGACCAATCTCATTTCCTTCTACGACCAGGTGACCTATCACCTGGACAAGGGAGATGAGATTGATGTCATATATCTTGACTTCAAAAAAGCCTTCCATCTGGTGTCCCATGATCGTCTCTTGTAGAAACTGGCCAATTGTCGCCTTGGGTCCCCCACGATCCACTGGCTGGAAAATTGGCTCCGGGGTCGGACCCAGAGGGTAGTAATTGATGGAAGTCACTCATCGTGGTGTCCTGTGACCAGTGGGGTCCCCCAAGGTTCTGTCCTTGGACCCATACTGTTCAACATCTTCATTAATGATGTGGACACTGGAGTCAGAAGCGGACTGGCCAAGTTTGCTGATGACACCAAACTTTGGGGCAAAGCATCCACACCAGTAGACAGGCGGATGATCCAGGCTGACCTGGACAGGCTCAGCAAGTGGGCGGATGAGAATCTGATGGTGTTCAACGCCGATAAATGCAAGGTTCTCCACCTTGGGAAAAAAAACCCGCAGCATCCTTATAGGCTCGGCAGTGCTATGTTGGTTAGCACTATGGAAGAAAGAGACTTGGGGGTCATCATTGACCACAAGATGAACATGAGCCTGCAATGCGATGCTGCGGCTAGTAAAGCGACCAAAACGCTGGCTTGCATCCATAGATGCTTCTCAAGCAAATCCCGGGACGTCATTCTCCCCCTGTACTCGGCCTTAGTGAGGCCGCAGCTGGAGTACTGCGTCCAGTTTTGGGCTCCACAATTCAAAAAGGATGTGGAGAAGCTTGAGAGAGTCCAGAGAAGAGCCACGCGCATGATCAGAGGTCAGGGAAGCAGACCCTACGATGACAGGCTGAGAGCCCTGGGGCTCTTTAGCCTGGAAAAGCGCAGGCTCAGGGGTGATCTGATGGCCACCTACAAATTTATCAGGGGTGACCACCAGTATCTAGGGGAATGTTTGTTCACCAGAGCGCCCCAAGGGATGACGAGGACGAATGATCACAAACTACTACAAGATCGTTTCAGGCTGGACATAAGGAAGAATTTCTTTACTGTCCGAGCCCCCAAGGTCTGGAACAGCCTGCCACCGGAGGTTGTTCAAGCGCCTTCATTGAACACCTTCAAGATGAAACTGGATGCTTATCTTGCTGGGATCCTATGACCCCAGCTGATGTCCTGCCCTTTGGGCGGGGGGCTGGACTCGATGATCTTCTGAAGTCCCTTCCAGCCCTAATGTCTATGAAATCTATGAAAAAAACAAACAAAAAAAAAGCAGGGTGGCACATGTGGTGGCAGCCAGCTGAAACCAGAACCTGGTGAGCCTGATCTATGCTCCAGCTGCCAGATGGGCTCCTTGCTGCAGGATTGTCATGGCTGTAGCCCCTGGCAGCCCCCAGGACCCCAGGTAAAGATGCTGGTGCAGACCAGGTGTTGGCCCCAGGCTCCCCTATCCCATTCAGGGCAACATGCTGCGCTTAAGAGTGTGCATGCATAGACGTTCACTGGGGACAGGTAGCAGTTGCACATATTGTGCCATTGCTGTTTTTCCCTAGGGAAATGCACGTTTCCATCCAGGGAGTATATACCCTAGGAATCCAGAACTAAACAAGTATTAAAGCAGTGTCTATAGAGAGAATAAATGGTTAACGGGAAAGCTCAGTTCTGTCTCTGGAGAGAGTTCTGTGTCACTGCATGGTGCCTCAACAAAGCTAATAAGAAGACTGACAGGAACATGGAGAAAATGCATCATGCTATGAAGCAGACTGTAGATCTTCAGCTTGTATTTGCCATCATTGTGTGAAAAGAATTAGACTGTAATATCAATGAGAGTATCCTTTGATTACAGTACATTATTAAGTGATGACATTACATTGTTCATAAGATGATTCTGTGACAAGGGGGTTAGCATCTCAGAAGGTGTTCTTTTGAAGCAAGATAGAGTTACTTACTGTGGATTTGATTGTCACTGGCCTGGCCTGTTTTATGTTAAATGTATTTTTTCATGGCATTGTGGCTATGTGTTGAAGAAATTGGTCCTGATTCTTCCCTGAGTTCTTCCCAGGTAGGCAAGCGTCTAGTGCAGTTGTGGTGGATAGTGGGGAGACAGGGTGATAGGGAGTGTGGCTATGTGTTGTGTGGCCTGGGGGGCCTTTTGTTTGCTCTGGTATAGATGCTCGGGCTAAGTACAGACAGTCAAAAAGCCCGAGGCTGAATCAATTCAGTCTTTGCAGATTAGTCTAAACTGCACATATTAAATTGAAACAGAAGTGAACAGACAGACTCTGATTCAGGAAATGCAGCCACATGCTTGCAGTGGCTTGGGCCTGAAGCTGGGGGGTGCTAGAGCACGGTTCTCTGGCTGTGTGTTCATTTACTTTTCCTGCTGCCCCAAGGTCTCTGGGATTTGCAGTCCAAAATCAGAGCAGCAGAACTCTGCAGGGTTGCTTATTATGTCCTTTTCCTGCTTCCAGGTGCTTCTGGGATTTGTAATCCAGAGTTGCAGGCAGCAGTAAATTTGAGTAGGGGAAGGGCTGTTTAAGCCCCCTCCCTGGCCCCAGAATCCCAGCCAGGGTTTGCCTGGTGAGGGGCAGTTCTCCCCATAGACTGGGCTGCATCCTCAGCCAGGCTTGCCCCTCCCACCCATTTGTCAGCCAGCCCTCATTGTTCCAGCTAGGGAGCAGAGGGGTGGGGAAGACAGCACAGCCCAGGCCAGGGCTGCAAAGCATGCTGGGATGCTGGGGGACTGTGATTTAACTTGAACCACGAAGGGGTCTGGGACAGAAGTTTCATAAAGTGGTTTGATTCAGATGAGTTAAGTCTGATACTACATTCAACCAGATCTATTTTAAACCAGTTTTGGCCATTTTGAAACTGGTTTACATGCACTGAACGTCTGTTCTGTTACAAGTTTAAAACAGTTTCTGATCACTTAAACTGGTTTATGCGTAACTTCTGTCCCTAGCCCAGGTGTTTGGTTACTGCTGGTGTGACGTGTGGAGCATTTGGCTCCTAGGCACTTAAAAGCTGGACAGCTCTGTTCTAAAATATGCATACAGGGACTTGGCATATTTACAATGACTTCTTGTTTACACTAGCATAAAGGAAGGAGAGTCCGGCCCAGTTTATTTTGTGGTTGATCAGATTCTGAAGACAGGACTGCTCAACTGCCAGTCTGCAAGGAGTTAAGTTGTGGCCCCCAGGCTCCTGCCAAGCTACTGCTCTTCCCATCGTTCTGGCTGTAACTGCAGTTGGGGTCCCTGGGCTCCCCTTCTTCCTCCAGCTTTCACTGCCTGCCCCTCATCCCCAGGTGTGGGGCTGTGCAGCATGGCACCACTGGGAAAGCTGACAGTGAACCTTGGGTATATGGTGAGTGGGGGCGGGGAGAGTGCTCATGCAGTGTGCAGCCCTGATGTGGCCCATAGGTGTGTGGTTCTGCCTGATGTGGCCCACAGGGCATTGGACCCCCAGCCACTTAGAAATTGACCACCCCCTTTCTAAGATAGGCTATAGGTACTTGGAGCGAGACAACCAAATCCTATATACCACAGCCACATGCCAGAGAGCAAGATGTGCATTTAAACATTGTGGAAAGTCAGTTTCAAACTTGACAGTACTCACTTTCATGTGTTTTATTGCAAACACAAAGCATAGTGTTATATTTTTCTGTGTCATGTTGATAAAAGGTGACTCTAATAGTGTTTGGATATTTTTGTTCCAGTGTTATTTTTGGTACATCGTCTGAGACACAAATGCAGTGCTTCATCCCATTCACATGATTCATGCTCCCTGACCCCATTACTTTAGTACTTTCCAGGGTATTATATGGCTGCTTTTTGTTTCATAGACATTTATACAGTCTTTTTTTCTGTCTGTCCTTTTCTACCTAGAGATTTCTTTTTTGTATTTTCTCGTTTCCCTTTTTAGAGGATTCTTGTATGTGTATCCTCCTTTATTTCTAGAATGTACCCCATCTGCTCAGTTTCAGATTTATGATATCTGGCATCTGGAATGTATTATGAAAGTCAGCATATCTGCTGTTTCTGAGAGAGCTTCTGAAGAGGTGACGCTGCTAAGGTCAGCAATACAGTGACAATTTTTAATTTTCTTGATGATAATATGTAGCAGAAGTGATAAGGAGATTTAAAACCTATTAATTTCAAAGGAAGCTTTTCACTGCACTTTAGTACATAAGCCTTTTTTTCTGTAAATTTTAGTCCAGTTTTAGGTTATAAGTAGAAGTGGATTTGAGCTTCATCTACCATTTCCAGGTGAATCTGCACACACTGTAAAAAGAACAAAAAGAAAACACTGCTATATGCTATTAGGTACATGAAGACCAATTTGTATTCTTGCTTACTAGGGGTCAACGACTACAATAGCAGAAATGTTGCTATTAAGATGGAGATGTGTTTACAAAGCTTGGTGAAAGGTGCTTTAGCCATATGGATCACAATTTTAATTAGACACCTAACATCATATTAAGTTGAAACATAATAGTAGGTGCTCAGTTTATCTGGCAATTGGAGCACTTGGGCCAAAATCAGTAAGGAGACCTACATGGAGCTTGGGGTGCAAGGCTCTGAATCTTGAATGGAAGCAGGCACTTCCCTGCAATTTCAGAATCCCTGATAGAGGAAGCACTTACAACACATTATTCACTTCTGTGTTTCCAATTGGGTATTTTAAGTGGCTTCTCATGCAGTATGGCTTTTTTTGGTCCCATTATTGGGTGTGTAAGTCTCCTCATGCATTCTATGAAGGAACCTAGTTGCTCAGCTTTTAAGTTGTGAATTCCATTAGGCATTGAGGGCGTGCTTAGATTGAGGCAGTAGCATGCTGCAGCCAGGGTGGTGCCCAGCATACCCCATCTCCCTCCAAACCTGGCAAATCAGGCTGATTCTAGGCATCTCTCTGTAGCCGCTCTTAAAATTGTAGTCTCTGGCATCCTTGAGAACAGTTACTGGGAATGACTCTGACACATAGCTTGACGTGTGTAATTCTGGATTTGAGTATGTAAGCAGTGGCAGGTGATAGGGATATAGTCAGGACTGTACTAATGGCAGAATGCTGACATCATGGTATGGACATGCCCATAGACAGCTACAACTTTCATGCTGTAACACTCAGAATCAGAAGGGCCTGGAATCTATTTCTGGATCTAGTCCAGGCACATTTCATTCTCTGTATTTTCCTGCAGTGGGTGTATCTACACGTGCAGTTAATGGGAATCAATAAGCTCTGGAGCAGTTTGTGCTGAAGTAAACTATTCTCAGGCCCAGTATGTACATGTGCACCTGGGACAGCAACAATATGAGTAGAGGCAGAGCAGGCTAGGCTGGCAGGGAGCACTGGAGGTCAGCCCTGGGTTCCAGGTAGTGATGTTGGGCAGCAGAGGAGCTGGCAGGGGCATGAGGGTACCAAAAGTGCATAGCCTTGTGGCTAGGCAGCAGGCAGGAATCTGACCCCCAGCTGCCTGGGTTGACCGGGTGCAATTTATGCTCGCAGTTTAATTGCAATTAATTACTCTGCCATAAGATACTACTATCCCCAATTGTACTATCTCACTATGGAGTTAATTAGTTTACTGCAGCCTAAGACTGCCTCTCGTGTAGATAGCGAAGTTTTACTGTGCGGTTAATTAGTCTACTCTGCGGTAAAATGCATGTATAGATGCACCCAGTGTATCTCATTCTGGTCGTTGTACCAGGGCCTCTCACTTTCATGAAACCTCTGCTGTTCATATGAGCCTGGGTAAACAGCATAGAATCCCAGCTTAGGGATTTAGTTTTGGCTGGATGACCTTGGTGTGTTCCTAGACATATGCACTGTTTGAGGCACTCCTTACACCTATGCGGCTCTTCAGACAGTGAGCCTACAGATATGCATTGCTGAAGAAATGCTTCAAAAAGTGCTTAAAAAGTTATTCTAAAAAAATGAGGAACATTTTTAAGTGTTTCCTTTTGAAACTCTTCCTGAAATGTTTGTACGCTCCAGCAAAATGTGACAGAGGTTGCTCAGTCGTCCAGCATCCCGCAGTGGTCTATCCTGCCTCATCCCCCTAGCTTTCTCTCTCTGATGGGTTGCCTGTCTTCTCTTTGCAACCCAAAGCTTCCTTAGGGCAACTGAGCACACAGAATAGCATTTCTTGGCTGTCCATCCCATTCTCTCTAAACCCTTCATGTGGGATGAGGAGCACTGCTGGATGCTGGAAAACTGAGCAGCCCTCTATTATGCCTCCTGGCTGGAGAGTATTCCCACTGCGTGCCGATGTGGTAATTTTGAAGTGCTTCAGAAGGAGGGCATGGAGGATTGCCACACTTCTGTATGGCAGTGAAGTGCTCCAATTTTGAATCAGAAAACAGAGGGTGTGTCTACACGTGCATTAGATCTGGAAGCAGTTCACTTGTGAGTAAATGCTCCCATACAGGTGTTTACTCATGTACGGAAGTGGGAGAAGATTTGCTGGTAATGGCAGCGAACTGTTGTTGATTCCTGGGGATCTGCAGTGGGCCCCTGCTGCCACCAGGGGGGAGGTCTAGTCTCCCTTTGGGTGCTAGCTTAGGGGCTGGCAGGGAGCATCGGGCTAGGAGACAGCTGACTTTTGGCCAGGGCTGAGACATTGCTCCCTGCCCCTGGGGGGCTGCCTGCTGTTGGGGCAGGGACAATGTTCCTTTCCCATTCCTGGTTCTCTGGTCGGGGCAGGGGACTTGGAAAGAGCTGCAGGGGTGGGGACGTTCCAGTACCCTGCCCTGATCCACTGGGGACTTGCTGCTAGCTGCCCCACTGGCGGATTGCGGCAGGGGGCTGGGACCTGCCCCAGCCCTGCCGCTCTTTCCAAGCCCTGTGCCTTGATTGCCCAATTGCAGGCAGCTCATGGGGTCAGGGAGCAATCTCCTGCCCCTTTGTGGCTGGCTGACCGGGAGCAGATATGCTCTTGGTCAGGCATCTACATGAGCACTACTGTGCACTTAGTAATTGCAAGTAAATTTGCTACTTGTATTTGTAGGTAGCAAATTTACTTGTGATTAGTGAGGTTTACTGTGCAGTAAGCATGTGCACATGTAGATGCACTTGCTTACTTCACAGTAAATTATGATACTTCTCAGTAAAGCGTCTCGTGTAGGCACACCCAGAGTGCTCAAATGCACCTCTGTCCATGGCCTCAGTTTTCCCATCTGGAAAATGAGCGTGAGAATATTGACTTCTTTTATAAAGTGGCTTGAGAGCCATTAATGAAATGCACTACATAACAGTTTAAGACAAATTGTTTTTTGGGAAGTCCTTCAGTATCCTGTGATCAGGAACAACTCCTTTCCCGAGACTGTTTGTTGATCTCATTCAAAAAAAAAGAAAAAAAGAATCATAGCCTAAAATTTCTTGTTGATGCTTAGTACCCAAAAAAACATAATTGGATAATCACCCATAGCTTTGTAACAGGTCATGAAAAATAGTATAGTTGTTTACAATGTAATGCTTGATTTATGTAATATTTAATGAAAATATTTCGCAGGTAAAAATCACAAAAAATAGCTCAAGCAGGACCTGTAGCATCTCTCTGAATTTGCCCTACTTACATGATATTTTTTGTAAAAGAAAACATTCTGTGCTCAAAACATCTCAGTTTTCTTTTGTAATTTCTTTTTCTTATTCCTTATCATGCTCTTAGTTAGAAAAATTGGCTGCTTTAAGAATTTTTTGTGAACACACTTCTTTTTTTTAAATTTAAATTTTCTAGCTTGGAGAGGTTAGCAACAGAAAGGATAATTAATCTGATAAGTAGGGAAACCTCAATTTATCTTGGTGATTATAAAGAAAATCAATGAAATGTACCATCACAGTTTCAATTATTGCACTTGAGTTTGAAAAGAACTTTAAATTTGAGCAAGCACTTTCTCGGCTTTTATTTAGCAGAAATAGTATTATTTGACATCTTCTGTTTTTCCCCTAGAGCTGAACAATAACTTTTTGATTAAATAGTTGGCAGTTACTATTGTATGCTTCAAATTTAATAACGAAAGTCTTCTTTCAGAACCTGAAATTTTATCTAAATTGCTTTCCTCTTGTTCAGTGATTGTGAAATTTTATAGAATGACAGGGAGAGAACATGAAAAATCAGAATTTTTCCCAAGAAGATTATTTTTTTTCAGAAACAGAGCTGAAAACTGGATGAATAATTCAGTTAAATTTGCTACAAAACCGAAGGTTTGTCAAATAACGCGTCCTAATTAAAAAATACTATTAAAAAATCATGTTGGTATTCACACATTTTTGTTGGGAAGAAATAGCGCCTTGAAGAAGTATGTAAGGACAACATGGCATCCGTTTCTAAAAGCAATTCTTAAGCCTTTCAGAGGAAAGAAACAAATACGGATGCCAATATTGGAATCTTACAGCTAGAGACCCATTAAATGACCTTATCTAATCAACGTTTTCCTCATATTAGGGGGAGCCAAAAAACATACAGGGCAAACTTTCAGTAGAGTGCTTTTATTTTGGGTACGTTACCTTTTTTGGTGGCCAACATGAGAGGTTTTAGGCTTGATTTTAAGTGATGGGAATATTAACTCCTTTGCGGCTAGCAGCTATGGTGAGAAGTTCTGTGGGCCAGGTAACCCATGTCTATGGGCTGACTGCAGCCCACAGGCTGTATGTTTGACACATTGATATAAAGAATCTGAAGTAATTAGATACGGACAGGACAGGCAAAATGAATATTTCAGCGAGGAAAGGCCTGTGATAGAATATCAAGCTTTAGGATCAGGCTTAGAGAAGCAGAAATTTTTTTTTGAAATTCACCTTGCTGTTGGGACCTGGAACTTCTGCACAATCCCCTAGACTAAGGAGGTCCAGTAATCTAAAATACAGCAGTATTTAAGATCTGAGAATTAAAAAAAAAAAACAGACATAGGGACTGGAACATGAAAGCTCTGCACTGATCTACCCTAGGCACAGTGATATTCAGGCTGAAATCTGCTAGTTACATAATGATAAAGGAAATCAGAGGTGTGGAATAAATCTGATATATGTAAAGCATAACTATATTGTTTTGAGAAGAACCTGGATGTGGCAAGTACATCTTTTTAATAACTCACTATCATTTTAGATTCAAATGGAGTTCCATGATTTTGGGGGGTAGTGATTTTAAGTGTTACTGTACTCACAGTAATTTTTTACTTATAATATATAATTCCATTCATTTAGAAGCCTGATTAATAACAATTCCTGGGTAATCCATATTTGCTTGAATCTCCTGTTAATGTCAATAACACATTATTTCTTTTCTGTCATAACAGAGGATTTCAAATGACCCCCAAATGCTTCTCATACATGCTTCTGATATGCATGAAGTAAAGTCACCTCTCTGCAAAAATGGAAATATCTTCTAGGACTTCCCAGATTTAAGTTGCTATTCTGTATAAGCAGTCTGCATTAGAGGAGGGAAGTTTATTACAGCACTGTGAATACAGTACAGTGTAGAGATACCCAAGCTAGCTTTATGTAAGCTAGCACAGTGCTCGTAACAGTCTGGGATTTCAAAAAGTTCAGCACAGGGTAATTTTACCTTCTTTCCTGCAGCCTATGATGAGCTCTGTGCTGCTGGACTGAACTACCGCTACTGAACTAAGTGGTTCAAATCCAGCTTAGTTTTCTCAACACTGTTTTGAAGTCACATTATGCCGTATATGACATTTGTTAGGAAGGATAGTTAATTGGTTAGAGCACTAGCATAACCCTTCAGAGATCTGGGTTGAAGTCAGTGCTGGGCCATAGGTTTCTTTTGTGAACTTGGATGAATCGCCTCACTGTTCTGTGCCTCAGTTCTCCATATGTAAAATGGGATTCATAATAGTTCCTTACCTTAGAGGTAGATTTAATAAATAAATTAAAAATAATACAGTACTTACATAACTGGGGTCATGTATACATGTATAATACCTAAGGCAATGGAATATATTCATATATGAAACAATGTATGTGTGTATATCTATGTATCACTGAATACTTCTCATACTTCCATTCATTGGCTCTAAGGCTATGTCCACACGAGTATGAACGTTTGGTTCCATACGTTTGTCCCTGGGAAGTGCCTGTGCCATGCACCCTCTGCTGCATGGTAGGTTACCCTAGGTTGGGTAGGGGAGGCTGGGGCCAGCACTGGGCTGACCCCAGAAGCCTTACCTGGGGTCCTGGGGGCCTCCTGGGGCTGCAGCAGTGGGAATCCTGCTGTTCGGAGTCTGGCTGGCAGCCACAGTGTGGCTTTGGCCAGCCAGGCACTGGTTTTGAGCGACACATGTTGTCCCTGCGTGCACCTCTCCGCTTTTCTTTTTGGTGGGTTTTTTTGACCTCTGCATATCCAGGGGTCAAAAAAATCAGCCACACTGCTACCTTGCAGCATAGAGAAAAGCTGAATGTGCAGTATGTGGTGCTGCAAACACATCTGTGACAACACATACTGCATGGCCACGTTTGTCTGGATGCTGCCTAATAGCATTATTGTACAGGCAAGGTTTCTTGTATTGTTGTATTACTTATATCATATTGCCTATTCGCACAGGTGATAATTTTAGATGCTTGCTTAAAAAAGATATTCCTTGAATTGATGCCATTCTTTGGTAAGCTGGAAGGCACAGGCAATGTAAGTATGTGTTCTGTAGAGAGATTCTGTGGAGATGTTAGATCAGCTTTCATCAGTTGACTTTTAAGTAAATGTAAGTAAATTGGGAAGTGGTTTGATAAATCTGGGCTATTTTCTTCAGTGAGTATTTCAGGGAAGGGCATGATTTGCCACTGTTTTGGGGCTGTTGTAACAACTTTGAAATATACAAGTATAACAATGAAACAATGTAATAGTGCATCACTTGGACAGTAAATGCTAGTAGTCATAAATCTGAAAATGCTGAAGCACAGAACAGAGCTTCCATTAACCTGAAGACCTGGATCTCTTGATGTTGGAGGGACAACACAGACCACAATAATTTTAGAGTGTGTGGTACTCAGGAGTCCTCATTCTGAGCATTCCCTCTCTTGCAAAATGCTCCATGTGGGCATCAGTGTCAAATGTGTTTGAAACCCAGACTCTGAAGAGCTGTCTGTCAGCACTTCAGAAATCAGGAGTGTGGTAGGTATAATTTTGCTATTCAGTACACAACATATAACAATGGTTGGTGTAAAGGAAAGCACCGTAGGTAGTAAGTGAGAAAGTCCAACACAAAAAGAAGATAGAGGAAATTAGAGAAAGGGATAGAGGAAATCTCCTGGTGATATGAATCTACTTTAAAGCAGGGGAAGAGAAAGGGGTGGGGAATTAATATATAGTCTCCAAGCAAGAAGGGGTCTTTTGGATATAGTTAGGCACAACATACAGTTTTTCATGGTCAAATATCCCTTCTGTGGGAGAACCCACATAATATGTGTAACTTTTTAAAAGTAGTTGCAATATGCTCTTGTATGGTGTTTTTCATCAGTAGATCTTGTTGTGCTTTACAAAGGAGGTTAAACTTCATGGGCGTAGGAGTTCTGGCCTTTTGTGGTTGCCATATGGAGCCAGAAAGGATTTCCCCCCCGCTCCTGTTGCTACATGTGCCATGGTTTATTTTTTACTTTCCTCAGAAGCACTGGGTGTTGGCTGCAGTCAAAGCTGAAGATTTTCACTGGGGTGTGCCAGTGCTCCTGCTGGGACTCAGACCCAGAGAGTCCTGGCTAAAGGTTCCTGTCCCAATGCTTAGGGTCAGACTGATCAACACATCAGGTGTTGGGAAGGCATCTTACTACATCGTCAGATTGGTATGGACTATGGGTTGTGGTCCTCTTCTTGAATCTCTTGAACATATTTTAACATTTCTTGCTGCAGTAGGACTTGAGCCACCACGGTCTCCTTGCTTTATCTGTGGCAGATTAAGGTACTATGCCTTTTAATTGTGCAACAGGGTTGATTATGTAGTTTCAGCAAGAGTTTAGACAAGAATTTACACACCGGAGTTTGGATAGGGATGATACTACTTCAGGCAGGGGTTAGACTAGATGACCTCCAGAGGTCCCTTCCAGCCATACTTCTCTCTGATTCTGTGATTTCTATTATTATCATACGCATTTTATAGGTTCCCCAAATATAGAAAAGCTCTGATAATCACTTAAGTGTTGTACAGATCTTTATGGATTTGCAAGAAGCATAGGATCAGTGGTACTTAGCTATATAACTTTGCATTGCTTGCAGGCCCTCTTTTCCGTAGTCTGTCCCCTGTGTGATGTCTTCCACATCAGTAAGTACCACCATGAACCTCCCTTAGAGGCAGAAGCCTTCATTATCAGTGAAATCTCTTTTTTCTGAAAGCCATTCTCTTAGCGCTTGGTAATTTTACAGTTGCCCTTCTGGTTAAGGCATGAGATGGAAGCCTGAAGGTCTGGTTTCTATTCCTTTCTGTCACAAACTAACATCAGTTAAACTTGGTATGCCTCAGTTACCAATCTGTGTTGGTGTAAGAATTCATTCCATACTATTTTAAAGCCCGTTGATTTATTTTTTGTTAGATCTTTTGACTGTGAGTATAATGCAGTGCAAAGTATTATTATGAATCACTGATACCTTTGTATTTATTGATATGAAAGCATCTTTTTGCACATATATCTATCCTGTCAGCAGAGCTGTCCCTTTGGGGGGGGGAAATCAGGGTGAATGCCCCAGGCCCTGCGCTTTGGGGGTCCCAGTGAACAGTGCTATAAAGGTCCTGTGGACAGCGCCATTGGCACGTGCTGAGGGCGCCACCACTCCAGTTGTCTGCTGTGTGCCTCCGGCTTTGTGCTTTGGCTGCTCGCCCCCCTTTCCCCTCCAGTACAGGCCCTGTGCATGCCTGGGGTCAGTTCTGCTTGTGAGTCTTGGATTCAATATATAACTGCTCACAATTGGGTACAGTGTTACATTCCTGATGGTCTTTAAAGTCTGTATTTTTTTCTTTATGAATCCAGATGTGAATTTTAATTTTTCATTTATCAAAGGTTTAATGTAGTGATAGGCCACATTGTTGCTGTTGCTTGCAAGGGCCTTTTCATGTTTCACTGATTTCAGCGATATGTAGTAATAAGGTAGATTCACATCAGTAGTGAACCAAATAACATAATCCAACACCTGTAACATTGAAATTAAGTGAATCCTGATCACTTTCCACAGTTGGCATATGCCCTTCAATCATAAACATATATAATTGAAAGATCCAGAGAAAATATATTTAATAGAAAATAAATACCCTGCCCTCAACCTGCTAAACATCAGGATATACATAGAATAAGGTACAGAAGCCATTTATTTTTAATCTGAATGGTGCCTGAAGGATAAGTTAGATAGATGCTTCAGAAATGTGATTAGAATAGAACAACAGCCAGAGAAAAAATGAAGAGTCCGCAAAACATACCTTAACATACCTTATGAATAAGGCCTTATGAAAGGACACTGCAAAAAAGTTCAATACAACCTTCTCCTATAAAAACAAAAAGCAACCCCCAACAAACAAACAAAAAACCTTGTGTTAAATCTTCAGAAAAGTCAAAGATAAACCACTTGCTTGTTTCATTTGTCGTCTTTATATGCTATTATTGAACTATTTCATAGATTTCATAGATTTCATAGACATTAGGGCTGGAAGGGACCTTGGAAGATCATCGAGTCCAGCCCCTTGCCCGAGGGGCAGGAAGTCAGCTGGGGTCATAGGATCCCAGCAAGATAAGCATCCAAATTTATCTTGAAGGTGTTCAATGTAGGTACTTGAACCACCTCCGATGGCAGGCTATTCCAGACCTTGGGGGCTCGGGCAGTAAAGAAAGTCTTCCTTATATCCAGCCTGAAACGGTCTTGCAGTAGTTTATAATCATTTGACCTTGTCATCCCTTGGGGCAGTCTGGTTAACAAACATTCCCCCAGATACCCCTGATTAACTTTATAGGTGGCCATCAGATCACCCCTAAGCCTGCGTTTTCCAGGCTAAAGAGCCCCATAGTTGTCAGTCTGTCATCGTAAGATCTGTTTTCCTGACCTCTGATCATGCGTGTGGCTCTTCACTGGACTCTCTCAAGCTTCTCCGCATCCTTTTTGAATTGTGGGTCCAAAACTGGATGCAGTACTCCAACTGTGGCCTCACCAAGGCCGAGTACAATGGGAGAATGATGTCATGGGATTTGCTTGAGAAGCATCTATGGATGCAAGCCAGCGTTTTGCTCACTTTACTAGCTGCTATTGTATAATACATGTTGATTTGTATGTTTTACAATGAAAAAATAGTTCTTCTATAATTGAAGACAGATATTGTGGAGTCTCTTTACAGCCTTTTACTAGAACAAGTATATAAAACTCCAATATTCCCTCACAAGTAGTGTTGTTGAACCCACTGTATAGCTTAGTTTTAAGTATCAGGGCTTTATCTCTTAACAGAAAATGGAGTTCTTCATAGAATATTGACTAGTCTTTTAGAAGACTTCATGCTTTCCAGAGCGGACGTTATTAACCCGACTCATGAATAAAGATGTGCTATATATCTGAAGAGAAATTCCTAATGTGATCATGTAATTCAGCGAGTAGCTTTCTCAAGGAGCATGTCAATTACTCTGTTCCTTGTTCAGCCTTTTAAAGCACTTTTGCATTTGAGTAGATGTTTAATTTTGCATGTGTTAAGCAGAAAGGAAATGCTTACTTTTTAAAATATTGATATAGATAATACATGCAAAATTCCCATAATTTTTAAAACATGATTTGGAAGAATACCACCTTGTTTTGATGCTCAAACAAATAAAATAACTCAGCATGATAATTTTACTGATGGGATAGGTATTTAGCTAGCAGAAGCAAAAATATCATAGGGTTTTGATGATTGCAAAGTATTTTTACATTGGAGAAATGTATTTTTATACTGCAGCACGTTAGGAAATGTGAATTAGGGCTGCATATAATTAAGGTAAACTTAAGTAAAAAACACAAACTGGGCATGTCAACACGTGACCCCCACAGTGCAGTTGTTACTACACCATCATTTATTATTTTCTTTAGGAAGTACTAAATGATGGCGCATGGTTATTTTTAGCAGCTATGTCGCTGTAGCGATGCACTATAGTGAGCTAGCTCGTCACTGTGGTGACGTAGCATTGGCGTCATGGTTTGTGCCCGCCCACACTTCATTGCTGTAGTGCATCGCTCTGGTGACATAGTGGCTCGTGTAAACATAGCCACAAATATGTAAAGAACTATTTTAACCTCTTTGCTGTTGTTCTTAGCAGTAGAGTTTAATATAACTATTTTGTTTTTCTTATAATTTCAGAAAAATATAAAGTTTTTCTGCCTGTGACTTTTTGGACAGATTGTTCCCCCATTAATCTGACAAACTGTTTCCTCCTCTTCCTTGTGGTAAACAAATGTGGGAAGAATTCTTGGCTATTTGTACTTCGACATTAAAATTTAGTAATGCTTTTTTAAAAGTTCCTTAAAACTCAGTGGTCATTCTAGGTCTTGGAAAATGTGTAAACTTCTAAATAACATGGCAACTTATAACACAAAAATCAGTGCTCACATTAGGTAAGTGTGTGCTTAAGTAGACTGAAAAACTAGTCTAAGTGTAAATTACTAGGATAACTGTGTACTGAGTTGTGCTGATTGACTTGTATTTTTCTTTAAAGCCTCCTTCTAGCATTCATTCTAAAACTACAGCTGTAACGTAGGAGAGAGGAAGAAATCCTTCATCCATTTCGTATTAAACATACAGATACACTACAGGACTTGACATGTTCAGAATCTATTCAATTGACTATCTTACTGGTATGATACAGAACAATAGTACTCCCCTGCAAATTAGTGTAATGGAAATTAATTTCATCATCTTTCCCAGGCTTCAGTTATGACATGCCTTTTCTGATATAAGGCAGTGCATCTGTGGTTCCAAAACAAACAAAATAGCAGCATATCTATAGGGCAGGGAAAAGGATATGGTAATCTAGAGTCTTGTATTACATTCCTGCCTCTACCACTGTCACTTAACCTTCCAGTACTTGAAATTTCCTATGTGTAAGATGATGATAATACTTATTCACCACTGTGAAGGGCTTTGTGATCCAGAATAAAAGGGGCTATTTAAGCTTTCAAATCTTATTGTTAATATTACTTATTATAATTTATCAAAAAAAAAAAAAAGAGAACCTGTCAAACTCCAAATACTTACTTCTGAAAATTCCACATTGAATCAATTTATCACGAGCTAATGCTAATCTATGCTAATCTTTCCTTTTAAGTATGTGGGATGAAAATTACCCCCTTTAGGTGGCCTGTGCAGCATTTATGCAGTACTTTAATCCTGATTAAACATTCAGTATTCTTTGTTATTACTATAGTGCCTAAGGGCCAACTAAGAATGATGCCCTGTTGTGCTAGATACAACATGAGCACAAACAGACCCCATCCCAAAGCATTTACAATCTAAATAGGCAAGACATGGTAAGAAAGAAGTGTAATGTAAAAGCAGAAGGAATTGTATGATAGCAATAGGCAGTATATTAATGCCCCCCACACCCTTTTTTAACTGATGGTTAGGAGAGGATACATGAAATGGAAAATAAAGAGAAAGGAAAGGGGGCTTTGTGGGGAAAGTGAATGGGGTGGAACAGAGCAGGGGAGAAAACCCATGTATGGAATGAATCTGAGGTGGCTGTGAGGAAGTGTTGGGGAAGGGGAAGGGAGAGGATTGGAATAAACAGGGTTGGAGCCAAACAACAAGGACAGAGAGAGTCTAGACATAATTCCAGAAAGCTTCCTTGTTGTCCAGAAACCTGTTTTGGCTTCTTCTCCAGTGGTTCTTCATACTGGTTGAAAACTCAAACTCATATAACCCTGTAATTTTTCAAGATACATGGTTTGTATTAGGGGAGGTACCATCTGGGCCCTAATATTTGTGAAGTGGTGGTGGGGTTTGCCTGTGAACATCTTTGGGGCCTGATGGTCAGAGGGTGGTCTAGGATAGCTACAGTTTTATCTTCTTCAATGGTGCAGTGACTTCATTGCTTGCTAATGCAGCTGTTCCCTTAAAGAGTGCTAAGACCTTGTATTGCGTTGCTGCACAGGGGTGCATTTCACTCTTTTTTTAAATGCAGATTTTAAGAGAATAAAAATGTTTTGTGCTTTTTGTTTTTAATAAACATTTCACAAAATGAAATTAAATATGTTTTAAGCAAATGGCTGCATGTTAATGTTTTATTCTGGAGACACTTTTGATTCAACTTTATATCTTTTTTCTTTCATCATTGATCTTTTTTAATTAAAAAACTTCAGAGAGAAAAAAAACCTGTATCAAATGGTGATATTTCCCTCCACAGGATTTACGAACGTGTCATAGATCCTCCAGAAAAAAATTTGACCCCAGGAAGCAGCTTATGGCTTGGACAGAGAAATAGGAAACATGGTTTCTTTAAGGTAAGCATATATACAGTAGCAAATGGTAGATAACAGCACATCCTGCCTTATGACCTTGAATACTCCAAATCTCTGCTGGAATTTTAGTAGGAATCTGCGTTTCTGAGAAATGCAAGAATGGATACAACTTCTAACAAAAGGAATATTGCACAGTATAGCCGTCAACATTCATCAGCCATTAACATTGTTATTTCCCAGACAGTAGAAAGAGCTAGCCTCCACCTCCTGCTATATTTTGTCCTGGTTCACCTATGGGTAAAATGAGATGCTGGGGCATAAAATATGGGTAGGTAACAATGCATTTCTTAATACTGCTTGCTTCCAGGATTTCCATCATTCATTACTGAAGCTTGTTTTGACTTCTGTCAAATAGAAGATCGCTTCTGGTCTCCTCTTCCTCATACCTGCACAGCTATTTGTGATCATGCAGTATGCTTGTGCCTTGTTGAAAGGCCCGGTAAAGTTGAATCTCTGCCTTAGAATGCTTCCTGTCTTTTAGTCCTACTTTCACCTATGAGAGAAATTGTATCCGTTAGTTATTCCCTGGGAAATATGTTGAACCATAAACTACATTTTGATATCCTGAAAGCTGAGGTTGCACAGAAGTGAGAAAATATTGAAACCTGCTGACTTCATGTTTTCTCTTGGTAACCAACCAGGCATAAGTAGAGCTGCCTATACACATGCTCAGGGGGTTGGGAGTGGGGGGTGTTTTAATTAGAATGGTTCCTGGACAGCCACTTTAATTAAAATGCCTCACTGTTATGTGTATTAAGCCTCTGTACATTTAAAAATGGCTGTAGCATGCTTTGTTTAAACCTCACTTGACAAGGTTTAGTTAAAGTGCCCTGCGGCCATTTTAAAACACGTGGGGGCTTAATACGTGTGATGCTGTGGTGACTCTGTAGCGTTCTCATTAGATCATAGAGCAAACTCGATTAATTAAGTCTGCTCTGACATGTTCTAATGAAAACGCCCACGAGCACACGTGTAGGCAGCCTAGGTATCCAGTGGCTCATTCTCACTGATGTAGCTGACAGGGAGCACGCCTGCTGGCTATAATGGCTTTTTTAGCTTTTTTCCATTTGTGAGATGCCCCAAGACATCATGATGAACCAGACCAGTTTAAAGATGATAGAGATGGGTAAAATTAATGTGCCGCTGCAGATAAATACCTTAAAACCTGGGAACCTCCTTTCCATTTTTTTATTTCTCCTTCTACTCCTCTTTATCCTCTGGTAAGCTTGGCTGGCTTTAAAGCCTAAACTGAATTATTGTAAAATTTAAAAATTAATACTCTGCTCCATAGGCAAAGTTATAGCGAAAGCTGCCTAACTGTCGTATCTAATTTCATGTCCAATAGATATAGCAATGAATCTGTTGCTGACTAATGAGCATGGAGTATAATCAGTTGTTGGGCAATGTACAGCAGTTTTTCTGATAAATTCCTCAACTCATGGCCTGCAGAGCAATCTTTCATTCAGATTAAAGGAACACCCTTTAATGGATCCATAGATTAGTGATCTGTTGATCTGCATCCTTGCTTGAGATGTTTTTCCGTTAGCAGAACAGTTGATTACCAGTTTAGCTGCACTTGGTATTTAAACTTATTATACAGGTTACTGGTGTTTGAGGATCCCACTCACATTTCAAAATCCAGAGAAAGCATTAAATTCATAATTGCATATTGCTACATCTGAACAATGTCTCAACTGTACCAGGTGAAATGTTTGGGGTTCTATTTCCATGACTGTAAAAAATAAATAAATAAATACATACATTTACATAAGAGGCCAAGAATTGCACTTTACCTGGACTTTATTTCTTGTTGCAACAGCTGAGCTGTCTCTGTGAAGTGAAATTGATAGTATTATTTTATTCTACAGCTGTTGTTTTTTACCTCAGCTGCTTCCCATAATTCCACAGATGGTAAACATATGTTTATAGCCACATAGAAAAAAATAAGTTACATTGGATTCACCCATCTTTAATTCTTATTTTGTGCAGCCAGCCAGAGTCTAAGAACTCTGGGATATTATACGTTTGTAAATTAATATTTCTACGCATTAACACTTTGGAAACAGCAGGGAAGTTAATGATATGCTAATGAGCTGCCAGATTTTATTGATCATAATGAAAGTCGACAAGTGCCTTTCTTTGCTTTATGTAGGCTTGAATATTTTACTAACTGTCTGCAGGGCAGAAATACATAATTGGTTGCATTTTTTAATCCTGCTTGTGAGTTTCAGAATTCTTTTTTTTTTTTTTTTTTGGTACCCATTGCAAAAACTTGGGATTTTGCCAGTTTATAAACAGTACACATATCCATCCATATATTTACATGCTCAGCAGGACTTCCCTTCTCTTTTCAACGCAGTTTGTTTCAGTGTTTTAGCGTATAAAAAATAGAACAATTTTCCTCAATGTAAACAGAGATCTTCAGGGAAATAAGAGCGTTAAAAAAGAATGGGTGTGTGTGGCAAAGCTGTGTTAGCATTTCTGTCTAAAAGCTATGGGTTTTGTTCTCCATTTTCAGTCTAACCATAATAATTCCTAACATGTTAGGATTATAGTGATGTAATTAACTAATTGTTTCCTGCTTTCTTCTTCTCTCCTCTTTTTAAATATAAGTAATAATAATAGCATAAATATGCATTTTGAGCTATATTTATCTGTTTACCTCTCACACACTGGACACATCCTGTTAGGATCAAGAAGAGATTATGCTGCTAAGTAATGGAAGATAGATTCTGACTCGTTTATTCCCTGATTAGTCCCATTGGGTCTGTGGGAATACGGGAGGACATAGATATATGACATAAGTAAGGGGATTAGAATCTGGCCCTTTATATTTAGAGAGATAAAATATGAAATAAATATTTCACAGTATTAGTATACTATGCTGCCATTTGAGCACCCCTGTCCTATAATGTGTTGAGTAAATTAAACTTCCATTCAAATTACTGGGAGTTGACAGCCTTCACCACCTTGCATAACATTTACCTGCCCCTTGCATGATCTGACTTGAGGTGGACAGTGGAGTGTGTTGACAGCAAAGACATCAAACATAAGCAACATATGGCTCCCTTGTAAGGATAAGAAAATTTCCTTAGCAAAATTGAATGAAATTTAATGAAACTAAACAAAAATCACATAAATTATTCCTTTTGGAAGACTGAGGTAACGTTTGTTGACCATTCAGTCTTCCTTGCTATTGAAGCTTGTTGGAGCAGGGTTAGGGAAAAAAGTAAAGAAACCTTTAGGGAGCAGGAGGAAAGAGCCTTTTCAATAGTCTCAAACCTCCAAAACACCCTCCCAAAAGTTGATCACAAACTATCTTACCTTGCTATCCTTAGTCTTCAGTAAGATATTTTCAAAAGAACCAAATAAAAAAAAAATTCAACAGCATATTTTGCAAGAGAATCCAATGACTAAACTCAAAAAAGAATAGAGATTATTTCCCTTATGCATAGAACTCACTGCTTATAATAACCTTTATTAGTGTCTAGATGCCATGTGATAGGAGCTTTGAAAATATATATTCTATTCTGTTCTGTTCTATTAATTTATGTAGCACCACAAATATACATAAGAACCATAAGAGGTGCCAAGCTGGGTCAGACCAATGGTCCATATAGGCCAGTATACTCTGTCCAACAGTGACAGGTGTGGACCAGAGAGAGAGCACTGAGCCAGATAGATCTAGAGTGATCTATACCCTATTTATTACCCTTCCTGGCATCCACCATTATTAGTTTAGAGATGGCAGAAGAAACATCTCCAACCATTCTGTTCAACAGATCTGTCATCCCTGAATTTGTCCAGTCCCTTTCTGAACCTGTCTTTGCTATTTGCTTCTACTACCTCCTATGGCAGTGAATTCAACAAATTAACTATGCAGTATATAGAAAAGTACATTCTCTCCTTAGTTTTAAACTTGTTTCATACAAATTTGAGTGGATACTTCTAATTCTAGTACTCTGGGAGTTGGTGAATAACAGTCTCCTGTTCATTTGGCCCACACCCTCCATATAAACCTTTCCCATATGGCCCCTCAGCCTTCTCCTTTCCAAATGGAAGAATCCTAGCCTTTTTTGTCTCTCCTGTTATGGCAGCTGCTCATTTTGGTGGCCTGTCTCTGCACCTTTTCCAGTTATACTACATTATTTTGGAAATGAAGAGCCCAGAATTGCACACAGTGTTCAAGCTGTGGGTGCAGCATGGATTTGTATAGTGTCATGATGATGTTCTCTGTTTCATTTTTAATTTCCTTCTTAATGATGCCTAGCATTTTAATGGCTTTCTTGGTCATCACTGCTCACTGAACTGACATTTTTAGAGATCTATAATGACTCCAAGGTCTCTTTCCTGAGTTGTAACTGCTAGTTCAGAACTCATTGTTATTTTTTACCCATGTGCATTACCTCACACTTATTGACATTGAAGTTGATCTGCTATTTTTGGATCAATCATTTAGCTGGGTGAGGTCTTTTGGCTTTGTTTTTCCATCAGTTCAGGACTTGACTACCTGGAATAATTTAGTATCATCTGCACACTTGGAGATTTCACTGTGCACCCCTATTTCCAGATCATTGATGAGAATGTTGAATAAAATTAGGCCCATCCTAGATCCCTCCAGGACCCTTATTTGACCTCCCTCCATTCTGAAAAATGACCTTTAGCTGTACCCTTTGTTTCCTATTTTTTCACCAGTTCCTAGTCCTTGAAAGACCCTTCCCTCCTATCTGGTGGCAACTCAGTTTTTTTCTATAAGCCTTTGTTCAGGGAGCTTGTCAAAAGCTTCTTGAAAATCCAAATGTATTAGGTTAGCTGGACCCTCTCTGTCCACATACTTGTTAACTCCCTCAAAGAACTGCAGCAGATTTGTGTGACAGGACTTTCTTTTGTCTGGCAGGATTTCCATTTGCCAAAAGCGGGTTGACTTCCCTAGCAGCTTATATTTGTTTATGTGACTGCTTGATTTTATTCCTTGTTATAGATCAGTGGTGCTCAGCCTTTTTCCTAGGTGGGCTACATAGGTCTTGCCCCTTCCATTTACAGACCAAATGTGGATGGTGGCCCAGATCTGGCTCTTGGGGTGGGCATGGCAGGGTCCCATCTAACTTCATGGAGGGGCCAGGGGGAAGGGGGCAGTCTAGCCCAATCCAGCCCTGCAGGGGGAGGGGGCATGGCCAACTTTGATTTAGTCCTATGTGGGGAAGGGGGTATAGGCCCAGCCCTACTTCAGCTGGCAGAGGGGAAAGGGGCATGGCCAGCTCTTATTCAGCTGGGCAGGGGGGAAGGAGATCTGGCCTGGCCCTAACCTGGCTTGGATCTGGCTATGCTGGGGTAGAAGGCATGGGAATTTGGCAGTGGAGGCAGGTGGCCCTGCTACCACCTGTGGGATGCCTGGCAGGCCAGATGCAATGGCTCTGCAGGTCACATCTGGCCCACAGGCCAGAGGTTGAGCACCCTTGTTATAGATTCTACCTACTTACCAGGGATGGAAGAGAGAGTCACTGGTCTGTACTTCCCAGGATCACCTCTGGGGTCCTTTTTGAAGATGGGTGTTACATTGGCAACCTGCCTGTCCTCTGGTACAGAGGCTATTTGTAATGATAGGTTACATATTATTGTTAGCAGTTCTTCAGTTTCACCGTTGACTTTCTTTAGAACTCTTTGGTTCATGCCATCCAGTGTTGGTGACTTCTCAGTATTTCATTTGTCAGTTTTTTTCTAAAACTTCTGTTGTTACTTAAATGTGGTCCAACTCTTCTGACCTGTCTAATAGGAAGGGTTGATCTTGCATGGGAATTTCCCCAGGATCTTTTGTGGTAAAAAATAATACAAAGAATTCATTCAGGTACTCTGCTATGGCTTTATCATTCCTGATTGCACGTTTTACACCTTGGCCCCACTTAATTCTCTAGCTGGATTCTGATGTATTTTGTGGGACACCCCTTAAATTCTTTCCTGGCATTATTTCTCTTTTACACTCGAACTGCCAGAGTTTGTGAGCTTTTCTGTTTTCCTTGTTTGCAGGGATCCTGGTTTTCTCTGATTAAAAATTGCAAATTCTCTGGTTAAAAACCCCAAATCCATGATATAAATGAAAGACACCCACAGCCCCTCCCAGTGCTGTTGGTGGCATGCTCTCCCCCCCCACAGTCTCAACAGCCCTCCTGATCCCCCTCGCAACCCCCCACAGACCAGACCCACAGACACTGACACCCACCCCATCAGGTAAAGTGTGTGTGGGGGGAAGAGGTGGAGCAGGGCAGGGGAAAGGGAAGGTGCTGGGTGGGGGGCAGATCAAGAAGGGGGGAGTTTGCTCTTGTGCTCACTCCCAGGAGCAGAGCCAGGAGTGCCACTCTGTGGGCCACACACATGCCGGCCGGCCTGAAAGGAGGTTCGCACACAGAGGCCGCCACTGCAACTCTGCCACTGCACCCTGCGCTACCATCCCACGGCCACCTGAATGACTTTGAGGGCAAGTGGCGCAGGGCACGGCAGCAGCAGTGCAGTGGCAACCACTGTGTGCGGGCCACATATGTGCTGCCCGGCTGGGGGGTGAAATGTGGGGCTTGTATGCAGCGGCATGCCCCACAACTGCCTGCATGGCTCCATGGCGGTGTAGGGTGGTGGCGGCTGCATGCTTTGTGGGCAAGTGCTGCCACTGTGGAGCCATGCCCTTCACCCTTGGATCCTAGAGGATCCTAGAGGTTCTGGCCGCATGCCAACCTCCCTCTCCCCCTCCCCTGGACTTGGGGGTGTGGGGCTGGGGAAGATGGTTGGTGGCTGAGGGAGCAGGGGGTGCTGCCAGCCCCAGGTGGCACATCGCAGCTGGAAGCAGGGCCAGGGGGTGAGGGCAGGGTTGCCCCTCTGCAGGGGGCTTTGCAGGCAAGTGATACGGGGGGCAGTGTGGTGGGCCTGCCATGTGCGGACCAAACACATGCCACCTGGCCAGCTGCCCTGGGGAGGAGGAGAGGGAGGCTGGCATGCGGCTGGGGCACAGCTCCGTGGCTGACGCTGCAGCCACAGCGAGGGATGGGGGCTGGAACTGGGGCTTGGGCTAGCATGCAGCAGCCGCTGCCACTTACTTAGAGGGCCGTGATGACGGTGACAGCCTCTGCCTCCACAACCTCCTGCTGCCGCTGTGGAGCCATGCTCGGAGCTGTGTGGCAGGCGGCAGTTGTGCAACGCGGGGTGGTGGGGATGGCTGCATGCTGCCTGGCCACCACCATGCTGCCACCTGGCGGCCGGCCGCAGTGCTCCAGGCATGGCTCTGCAGGAGGTTGTGGAGGCAGTGGCCATCACCGCCATTACGCCATTATGGCCCTCCAAGTAAGTGGCAACAGCCGCTGCATGCTAGCTAAAGTCCGTTCCCCCCCCCCACCCCCCCCGCAATCGTCCCTTGCCGCAGCTGCAGGGCAGGCCATGCATGGAGCTGTGCTCTGGCCACGTGCCAGCCTCCCTCTCCCCCTCCCCTGGGCAGGCTGCCGGGCGGCATGTGTGTGGCCCACACATGGTGGGCACACCACCACACTCTGCCCTGCATCACTTGCCTGCAAAACCCCCTGCAGAGGGGCACCCCTGCCCTCACCCCCTGGCCCTGCTTCCAGCTGCGATGTGCCACCTGGAGCCAGCAGCATGTCCTGCTCCCTCAGCCCCCAACCATCTTCCCCAGCCCTGCCCCAAGCCCCACTTACCTCCATGCTCCAGGAGCAAAGAGCGAGTGTGAGCCTGAGCCCTGCCCTGGCTGCCTCAGAGGCCCAGGCCCTGCCCTCCCCCCCTCTCCCTTCCCCTCTGGCCAGGGCTGGGGGTTTTCCGCCCTTTTTGCAAATCGGCTCTTGCAGGCTGGAGCTGTGCCAGTCTGCAAGAGCTCTTTGCAAAAGCAGAGAATCCACGGATTTCTCTACTAAAAAGAGAAATCTGTTTGCTCCTATAAAAACTGGGAATCTGTGGTTTTCTCCATTTTTCCATGGGAAACGGAAAACCCGGATCCCTGCTTATTTGGGTTTGCCTTCCATTTTTTGAAGGATGTGTTTTTGGCTTGAATAGCCTCCTTAGCTCTGCTACTAGACTATCCAGGGATTTAATTGGACCACCTGGGACCCTTTATGATTTGTGGAATATGTGTTTCCTGAACTTCTAACATGGTATTTTTAAACAGCTTCCAAGATGCCCACATGCCGTTTATGTTTTTGACTACTTTGTAACTTCTTTCTAACTTCCTCATCTTTGTATTATTTCCCTTCTTAAGGTTGTATATTGGTGTGGTGGATTTTTTTTTGGCTTACTCCCTCCTGCTAGGATGTTCAATGTGATTGTGATGGTCACTGTTACCAAGTGGCTCATCAACAGATATCAAGTCCTGTGTGTTACTCAGGATAAGGTCTAGAATTGCTTCTCCTCTTATGGGTTCTACGGTGAGTTGTTTTAGAAAGCAGTCATTTATCACAGCCAGAAATTTTATTTCCACATCTTGCGAAGTGCTTACCCAGCCTGTGTGAGGGTAGTTGAAGTCTCTCATTTTAGCAGCTTCTCTAATCTCCCTAAACATTTTGTAATAATCTTCATCTTCCTGATTGGGTGGTCAGTAATATAATCCTAGTACTTTATTTTTTATTCAAGTATGGAGTTTCTACCTACAGGGATTCTATGGTAGTTTTTCCTTTTAGAAAAAGATTTTTAATGCTGTTACTGTCTGTACCATCCTTAGCATATAGCGCTACTCCTCTACCTGCATATCCCAGTGTGTTATTTCTATATAGTTTGTAACTTGATATAACTGTATTCTATTGATTATCATCCTTCCACCAGCCCTGAGATGCCTATTATTCAAAGTCACTATTTAATACCAGGCATTTTTGTTCACTAACTTATTTTTTCGGCTTCTAGCATTTGGGTAGAAGCACTTATAAATGTTATCCTTGTTCAGGTTACCTGTTACTACTCATGGCATTTGATTAGGACTCTAGATGTTTTGACTTATTCTCACTATTATCTATGGCTATACTTATTACTCCTTTACTATGTTCTTCAAGACAGTATAGAGTCTGAATGATGTCACCTTTTGGGGTTGTGATAATGAGACCTCTGTGCTTTTGCTCACTTGTCAGCTTTCCCCAACTTTTAGTTTAAAAGCAACTCTACAACTTTTTTAATTTTTAGGTTTCATTCTTGTTTATGTGGAGGCCATCTTATCTGTACAGGCTCCATGTACCACCTTCTCATTCACAAATTAAGACTCTGGAGTTCTACCTATCTCTTGAGCCCTGTACATGTTGCTGGAAGCACTTCAGAGAATGCTATTGTAGAGGTCCTGGACTTTAACCTGCCTAGCAGCCTAAATTTAACTTCCTGGACCTCTGTCCTACGTTTTCTTATTTTGTTGGTACCCACATGGACCACAACCACGGCTCCTTCTTAGCACCTGTTATCAGCCTATCTTCACATTTTGTGAGGTCTGCTACCTTTGCACCTGGCAGGCAATTCACCATACAGTCCTTCCAGATGTCACAAACCCAGCTGTCCATGTGGCTTATGATCAAAACCTCCACTACCACCACCTGCTTCTTCCTATCCTGTAGGTTTGATGTAAGAGCACACTATGGATCCTGTCTAATGGATAGTTTCCCTTCTTGCCATCTTGATGCCCTCCATCCCTGATACTGTCATCCTCCTATGGGGGCTGCTGTACTGGAGATGGGGCTACTCTACAATGTCCCTGAAAGCCCTATCTGTGGAGTTCTGTACCTCCCCTAGCTGCTTTAGTTTAGCCACCCTAGTCTCAAGGGGTATTTTTACATGTGGTTTGGCGGGGGCGGAGCTTTAATTAGAGCTGCTCTGAGAAAATGTGTGTGTATGTGTAGATATGTGTGTGTGTGTGTGTGTGTATGCTTTCCCTCCAGACTGCATTATTTATGATGTGTAAGAGTACCTCAAGTCTGCTTTTTAAGTATAGTTTAAAGCCAAATAAATAAAACATATGCATTATAATATTTAATTATAAACATACCCAAATTATGGTTGAATGTAGGGGCTTGGGCCCAACAAAATACTTAAATGAATAACTTCATGTACGTGCTACTTCTGAATAGGGATATTTTCCAGAATCTGGGACCATATATTTTTCTGGATTGATTACTATGAGAAATGTAATATGGTGTGGTAAATATCTATAATTTCCCCTATGCTTGTTTAAGCTTTTTATTGGGGAGAACTGAGCTTTAAAGATGCATTTTTGTGTCACAGCTGGTAATTTTTCATTGGTGGTCCTTGGCTAAAGGTATATAAAATAACATTTAAGATTGTTTTATAGGACTTCCCTTACCTAGTGACAAAATCATTTCTTATTAATGTCATGGCATCATTAGTCTCACAGATGAAAAGGTTAATAAATGTATATACTTTTGCAGGAGTGGTGGTGTGATCTGGTTATGTCTATTCATATTTTCAGTTAATATTTGATCTTGCACTAACAAGCAGGAAGCACTGCTGATTACCTTCTAGTGCTTTAGAAAATGAACACACAAAATACATAAATGTTAAGTGTTATTCATAACATTTCAAAGGCTTTGAGCACTATCTGAGACCTATATTTTATTTATAGATAAGTGCAGTATTCCAAGCCAGCAGCTACATTTTCCATCTGCAGAATTCATTCTACTAGGATTTCACTGAAAATAAAAACATAGCCACCCAAATCAATGTTTTCATTAAAAAATAGCAACCCTGATGATAAATTTCCACTTCAGTTAGGGCACTTCTTCCAGATAAGTTGGAGACAGAGCCATACACAGTTTTTCATTAATAGTGAGATCTTATGTAAATCCAGGAGTTCATCAGGAAATTTCCCAGTCTTCTTCAAGTTTGTTAAGGACCAAAGGATCATGCATGGTGCTGAATAACCTCCCATTAGTGAATATTGTGGGAGCTCTCTCTCTTTCAGGCTCAAGTCTGAGTAAGAAATTCAGGATTTAGCTCTAAGAAGCAAACCCAGTCTTCAGCATCCATCATCCTAGCTGAGCTCTGAGAAAATCAGTAAAGAGCTGGATTCCTCTCTACAATGGTGTGACCTGACACTTGGCTACTCTATGCAAGGCACTAAATATTGGAGAAGGACACTGGATTCTGTCAGTTGTTGAGCTTTCTACCCTCTACCTGCCAGTGTCCAGCTCCCACAATCCTACATGTACTGCTGTTAAGGAAACTCTTATAAAGCTGAATTATATGTAGCCCTCACCCTCCGTCCTCTCATTATGCACAGGAGGCCTTTCCTACCTACAGGTTCGGGACAGGATTTATTCCTAACTGAGCAACAGAAAGATCAATATGGAATGTTCTCTAAATTCAGTTTGATATCCTACGGTAATTTGGCTAAATCAATACGAACATTTCTAGCATACTTTTTTTCTGCTGTAAAGCAGAATCTGATGTTCTTAAGCAATGAGCATTACCTAACTTTTTCACCAGTCTCTGTCATTTTGAGACAGTTTAGCAGACTAGTTATTGATTGAGAAAAGAGAACAGATTGAGCTAGCCAATAACACTTGCACATATTTAATCAAAGTCAACACCTAGTAAACTTTTTTCATGGTGAAGAGGAAGGTTTTATTTATATTTTGTCCCACTTCAATGAAACTGTTAGTTTAGGATTGCTCTTAGTAAAAATAAGCTGATGTTATTCATGACTTTTCAGCAGATACCTTGTGAATAAGCTTGTACAGTTTCTGCTGTATGAATATAATCTCTATTACCAGCTATCTCTTCTTTTACAAAGGGTGTCATTCAAGATGTGAAAGTCATCTTTATTCCTAATGGATATATAACACAGTGTCCTAATCTGAATCGCAGTAAGTAGCAATTTATTTACTGCAGCAGTTGGCAATTTAAATGTTAATGATTACGGTAGTTTAAATGCGATAGTCTTAACTCTGTCCTGTATCATCATTGAATAGTTTCAATACAATCAGTCAAAGGAAGCAGCAACTCTGTTTAAGCAGTTGCATTTTATGTTCTGATAAGCAACACATGTTTAAACAATTTATCAGACTACCAGACTTCATTCATTTATAGGTTTTTTTTTTTCTTTATTGAGCATGCCCAACCTGCAGTGATTTCTTAAGTCTGGTTCAAGGAATCATGGATTTACAAGAACTCTTGGCAAAAATGACTTCAAAAGTAGGTACCTAAACCTCATTGTCAGTTCTTCATTCTGTTCCTCATCCTTTCATGTGCTCAGACCACTCTATGGATACTTTCACTTTTTTGCAATTGCTTTACATTATCGTAATAGATTTTTATTCTTACGTCTCTTTACTGTATCATAGATTTAAACAGATAGCTTCACAATTGCTAAATTACTAAAGCTAATCTAACCTCTTTTGCTTTGGAAAGAACACTTATACATTTAAACAAAAAAGCTTGTGCTGTAATAATATGCATAATAGTAAAGGGCCTAACTTCTAAGGAAGATATAGCAAGGTTTTACTTTTCAGGTTGGTGATTAAGTTCAGCCCCGAAAAAGGTAAATCACAGAAGGATTTCTTCATTCAGGCTTCCCCAAACTGTTTTGTGAGTGCGTATATGTTTGCCTACGGTGGTTCCACCCAAAATCTTTTCCACCCAAAATCTTTCTTGTCATAAACCCACAACATATTGAGGTGTTCATAAAATGTCATGCATGTTTTCTTGAATTTATTTGACTGATTTGGCATGTGTGATCTCTATAGGAGGTTTCGAGTTGTATTTAGCTACATCATCTTTGTGTTTATATGGATTGTGCTATTTGTTATAAATGTATTTTAAAGTTCTAGTTGGGCTGGGATTGCATAATATGCTAATGGTTTTTGGTGTTACTCCTTAAAAATGAGTTCCCTTGGAGAGGATCAAAGCCTATATGCTAAGAGAAGTAATGACTGGGTGTGTCTATATGTGAAATTAATTTGACTAAATAAACTCTGGCGCAGTGTAGACACTGACATTTAATTGTGAAGCCAATTAGACAGCTCCTCAGTAAACGTCTTATGTAGATGTGCCCACTGAGTATCCAGCCAAACAGACCTTACAAATGCAGTCTGAAGCACATGAACCAGGCCCTTTCAGACCATGATGAATTTACATTTTAGAAGGAGAGACCAGCAAGAATGACACCTGGCTATTCAGGCTTTTCAAATAAGGGTATTTCTCACAGTGGGGAAATCAGGTGAGAGAAGTGCATTAAAGGGGCTTCTGATTGAATCTAGGGTCAGGGTGTGTCACACCTGTAGGTCCCTTGGCATCGCCAGAAGATTAAAGGGAAAGCAGGGGAAGGAGGGGCATGTCACTCCATGAAGATTTGTGTGTTTTTTGTCAGATCTGTGGTCTCTTATGACTTACCAAAATACCCAGGCAGTTCCAAAGGAGCCACTGCATCTATTTTTCTTCCGTATCCTCTTCTATGGGAGTTTCTACAGTGAAGGAAGATTAATGGAAGAGTGAATATATTTCTAGCCTAAACTATTTTTGTAGGGTTGGAGTGTTGTAGTCATCATGATCCAGGAAATGTATGAAAGACAAGGTGATTTGTGTAATATCTTTTTATTGGACCAATGGTATTGGACCAACATTTTTAGACTGACATCTCTCCCATCTATACAGTTGGTCCAGTATAATATATCACAAAAAACCCTTGCCTCATACTAGTTTTTTGTCTTTTTTCTTTGTTTTGGTATTTGTTTTTTTCATGAGGGAAGGATGGATGCATAGTCTTCCAGATCTGCCTTGTAACTCCATCCACCCGCCTGGACCCTTGTTGAGTCTAGGACTGGATAGGGTATAATGCTGTTGAAGTCATTGAACCTCTGGTGTATCCGCAGGGATGATTTATGCTGAGGGAACATTCTGTTGGTAATACTTTTTAAACCAGCTGACCTATGATTAATTTCACCATCAGGAATTAGTTTTATCTGGAGTGCCGCACATATGCTGATGAAAGAGTAACTGCAGAGTAGCCTTTAGGTGCATTTAATTATAATGGAGTTACTGAACCTAGTATTCACCTAACGGTAACTCCACCTATGTAAAAGCAGTATGTGCATGATATTTTTTTATCATGTAAAATGATTTTCAATGCCTGCCTCTAGGAATTTTTCCTTCTTAAAAGAAAAAGGATTTATTTTTAAGCATGTCTGCATTATATTGACACTCTACTTAACCAGCTGACATGTTTTGGATAGGCTTGCTCAGGGAAGGAAAAATGATAAGGTTTTAGGTCAGTTTACTGCTAGAATTGTGAAACAGAGGTAATTATTTTGAGCCCTGCTGGTGGTATGAGAATTATGTATTATGCAAACTAACGTGTTCTCTCTACTGTTAATTATATTGTTGCTTGCTAATACACTTTTTGGGGCCAAATGACATGCTGTTCATATTCTAAAGATTTACGTGCTCACATTCAGAAGTGCTGGGATGCCTTTTTGTTGCTGGTCCCTTTTTCCGTGATACTGTTGTGCTCCCCATAGTAATGTGTTTAACTAACTCAATGAGACACTTATTTTAGTGACACTGTTGTCTAGGAAAAAAAGAAAGCCATACAAAGCAGTAGGGGAAGTTTTTAATTGTGAGACATGCAAATTAAAGATGATAAAACTTGAAAAAGGGCGTTTTAATGGTTGTTTTTGACATTACAGCCCCAGGGGGCAAATGGCCCTAACTGATATTTGTGTAGATATAAGTACACAACATGGTGTTAATGTATGTCAGAGCCCAGCATTGGCTTAGAACCACTGCACAGCTGCCCATGGAGATTTCTTCTGCCAGGGCAGGTGGTTAGAGAACTCTTTGCTAAAACACATGAGCAGTGACCCTTAACTCCTGGCACTATTCCAGGAGAAGCAGAATATGAACTTGGCAGTGTGTAATAATTGTGCCCCATGGTTCAATGTCCAGCTGTTGCTTTTAGGCTTTACTGTATCTGAGACTTAAATTGTCCCTGGATTTGATTACAGTTGAATTACAGGCTCGTATACATCAATGAATGTTGTTTGCAGTGCAAATATGAATGTATATTCCTGGAGAATACAAAATATAAAAAGCAAGATACTATGGGCCAAGTCTAACTCAACCTTTAATTGCTACTTAGGCATTACAAGGCATTACTTGGGCTACTTCCCCAGGAGTAAAATACAGCTAGTCAGGCTTAGCTATCTAGATTCCCAACACAGATCATTAGTGCCTCCCAGTGATAATCAGAAGTGTCAAGGTGTTGAACAAGAAGACAGGTGCAGCTAGATAATAGAAATGTATGTGTCTGAATTTCTGCCCCTCCCCAAGCCTTTTGCATCTGACTCTGAGCTGCAAGGGAGGCATCTTTGTGAACTCTTGGGCTGACAAATGAGAAAATGCCTACCTAACCAATGGCAGCATTGAGTTCAGAAGAGCATCCATCACTGAATCTTGAATGTGCATGATGGTGGTGATGACACTGCTCATTTGGTATGCTTTGGCCTAGAGGCTCTGGTCCCTGCTCCTAGTGTGTTCCTGTTTTTAATCCAGTGATTATCTAATGTAAAATGCGTAAGCAGTCCTGGTAGCAGAGACTGGAACCTGGGATTCCCTTTTCCTAGGGAACTGTTAGAACCAATGAGCCATGACATATTTCCTCTGGTTTGCTATTCTTCTGGCCCCATGAATTTTGAATTTTTTTTGATCCAGTAGCCCAATTTTAACAGCAAGGGTGACAGGGCCGTGTCTACTAATAGCTTGATGTTTAGGGCACTGTCCTGGGAAGTGGGGGATGAGGGTTGTAACAAGTTGAATGTATGCATGCTGTCATTATCAGTATTAGATAGGCAGTCAGGGACTTGGACAGATTTAGGCATTTTGCACACTAACTTGGATTGCAACAGAGTTAAGGCAGAATTTAAGCATATATATGACCTATGTGGATTGCTCCTGAGTGTGTCCAGTAGTCCAAGCTGCTGGACTTAAGGATGTTTTAAGAACAAAATAGAGGTCTTTTGTGACTTTAGGTGCCGATGTGGTTTTGAAGCTGCTGAGATTGGTTTGGGTCCATTTTTGTGACTTAAATTCTGCCTAAGCCACCAGTTCATGCACCTACAGGGTTCATTTGGATGTGGCCCCAGATACTAGATGCTTTTAGCTTTTCCTTCCTTGCATTTCTTAGGGATATGGAGTCAATGTAATAACTTCTCAGTGCCATGTTTATATACATCGTTCTTATCCTTCCCCAACAATGCATACCTAATGAAAACGAAGCTTTCCAGGGAATAATACCCCCTGCCACAAGAAAGCTTCCTGGCAGAACCCTAAAGGTATAACTTCTAAAGGTGCATAAGTGATAGCTTTTCTGAGCCTTAGCTGGTTTTTCATGGTGGAAAAGGAATCTGAACTTTTCCCATCACCCAGAAGTCTTCTAGATTCCTTTGTTTCATCTCTTTAATCTTGTTACCCCGAAAAGAATCAAATTGTTAAAAAACTAATTAAAATATAAATTACCCTGGCACAGCAGGGGCAGGTCGTTTTTCATCAGGCTCAAATGACATATTGGATATGGAAAGTTAGGTTTTGATGACAACTTCTTAAATATAACAAGTCATATCCTCAGACAGCTTTAGCTGCTATCATGAGTCTGAGAATTGGGCACATTTCTTTGAAAATGGATTGCATTTGCTTTCCAATAAACTTTGGAGATCACACATTAATAATCCAAGGTGTTCATTTTATTGGAAATAGTCACTAGAGATCTACAGTCCTCAAAGTTTTAAAATACTTTTACTCCTTGCTGAATTGTACCTATGTGAAGATCAAACGGATCAGAGCTTGGGTTTGGCTGGGCTAAATATGGAATTATTTGAGGGCTGAATTCACTCATGCTAAATAGAAATGGAAAACTCTAGAACACTTGGCTCAGAGATGATACCTTTTATTAATCCAACTAAGAAATTGCAAAAAAACATGGTAAATATACTGATGGTAAATATACTGCCTGGGTAACAGCATTGATTATTTCATCACAAGTACTTACCTGAACTACAGGAACCTATGGGACTTCAAAATTGATTTGGAACACTGATGAGAGCAAGTGTTCTTTGTCAGATTTCTGATGCTTTTTGATTATGATTGGGCAGAAATATTGAACATAAAGAATAGCCTGGTGTCTTAGGCCTTCAGCTTGTGTTAGGAAAAGAGGGAGAGACAAGAGAAGATGAGAAAAAATGATGGAGGGTAGTTAACCCAATATTTCTGAAATTTTCAAATAGCTTTGAAATTAAATTCAGATTTAGGAAAGAATAAACATTCAGTTGTGGCATAATATGTCCCCCGCTTCTTTTGTTCACTCCTGCTTTTAACTCAAAGCATGTCAGTTCTTCAGATCCTGGGAATTTCCCAATGATGTTTTAAATGTTTGATGAATCTATTTATACAAATTTGGCAAGATCTAGAATGGCATTTCAGTTTATAACATTTACTTTTGAGGATTTCATTGTTTTGTTGAGCACAGTACTGAGTTTTCAATTAAGCCTAGGATTTTAAACACAAATAGAACATTTCTTGACCCTCCGGTGTACCAGATGCCACTAAATAGTATTTTGAAAAAGATAAAAACTCTTTGTGTACTGAGATGCACCCACACCTATTACTATAAAAAGTTCTCTGTTGAATATCTTATCTATAAAATCAAAACTGACATATTTTCAGTAACATTGCAAAGATAGATGTTTGCATAAAGGTAATACAGGCAAAGCCTACATTTCTGTGATTTGCAAATAGTTTCATTTTGCATTTGAAGACATTTTTTCAGAGTAAGAGGTTAGAGGTAGTTGGTATCTTTATAAATGAATTGATATAAATTCTGTACAATAGTGCAAATGACAGAGCCAATTTTAGTTGATTAGCATTTGTTTCTCTTTATTGCTTTTACAGTAATCAAAACAAAACAGAAGGATAATGTATTAAGTGCTTTTCTAGAATTGTTTTATTAAATAGCCTTTTTCTCTAAAAGCAGTTTACACAGAATCATTAGAAGGAACAAAAATGATTAATTTCATTTTCTGTGTACAATGATTAAGGAAAGATGCAGTAGAAAAAACATAGATTCAACAATTTTAATAAATATAATTTGTGTGTTAGAAATAGAGAAACTCTTTTCAGGTTACTGTGGAAAACTGGGAGGACTAGGAGCACAATAAAAGGGGATGGTTTTTGCCTTTAAAGTGCTTAGAGTGTTTTTGAAGTCACTACATCATGCTGGGTTTGGGAGGGACTAGTGTTAATTCCAATAATATCTTAGAATCATGATTTGAAGAAAATCAAGAGCTGTTACTCAGATCTTTTACTCTAGATGATTCAAAGAAGGGGAAAATAAATTTACCTGGTATTTTCTGTTCTCCTTTTTGCTAATTCCGCTGGTGTTAGAGGTTACCTGGCAGAAAGAGTAATTGGGATTCACATGTATGTAAGAATATTTCCATTTGAAAGAGTGAAAGGTATGGAGATGCAAATGGATAAAATGCAGGTATTTGCCAATATAAAAATACTATATTATTCTACAGCCATGTCCCCAAATAGTGTAAGTTTGGAATTGTAAGATGTGGTATTATTACGTAGTATAGAATACTACAGTATGCCATATAGAAGGGTAGACAGTCATGACTGGTGCCAATTCCACATTATGCTGGATTCTGATACCTTCATACTGAATTAACCCCGGTTACTCAGATAGTCTCATAGACTTCAGTGGGACTACTCCATGTAGTATGAGTAAGTGTCTTAGAACTTGACTGTTATGGAATTTCTACCTGATCTGAGATGCATGGGTTTCTAGGAAAGGACTGCATTTGAAGAATGGTGTGTTTACATAAATACTATATGGAACTTGGGTCCTGCCAAGAAGTTTGCCTGCAGTAAGGGATATTATTCTCTGGGAGAGCTTCATTTTTATCAGGTATTCTTCACTGGGAAAGGATGAGAATGATCTATATGAACAAAGCACTGAGAAGTTGTTTGGACACGTTGTGCAGATTGGAAGTAGCAAAAAAAAAAGCAGGAACTGATTTATTTAGTGTGGACAACAATTTATCCTCTTGATTGCTTTCCCTGATGTTTGTCTTTGCATGAACCACTGTCTGTCTCCCATGTTCACTCTTATATAGCCCTTCTTCTAGCAAGTGTGGTGGTTGCTTCCCTGGAAGAGGAAAAAAATTAGATGCTTTCAACTTTTTAATGCAATTTAGTAGCTGGAAAGGAGACTGAGATGATGGCATCAGCTAGCTCTCTGTAATTTCTGTGCCACCAGAGATCTATAAATGAGGATTTGGAAACATCTGCCATACAACATATTTAGATATCTTCTTTTCATTATAAATACTATTTGCTTAGTGCAAGGTAAGGTCTTCCTAAAATGACCTGCAAATTCAGGTCTAGTTAAGGGTTTAACCAGGGTAGTTAGGATGAAAGAAAGGTGTCTGGGCCTGCTACTTTCATTCTCTATTACCTATAAGCAAGCTAATCAATAATACAGAAATACAGGCAACCCTCGCCATTCGCAGGGGATATGTTCGCGGGGGATACGTTCTCGTATCCCCCGCAAATGGTGAAATTCACGAATAAGGCACTGTGCTCATGAACGCTGTCTGCGTTCATGAACTCAGCACCCCTAGTGGTTGAGGGGTGGGGCATGGCTGCTCTGGTGATGGCAGGAACATGGTGATGGGAGCCCAGTGGCAGCAAGCGCAAAGCGCCTGAGAAGCTCCTTTAAGTGTATTTAAGAAGCGGGTTCGGGATTCGTGAATATTCGAAACCACGAATGCCAAACCCATGAATAATGAGGGTTTCCTGTACATACAGTTTTGTGGTTTGAACTGAAAATGTACAAATAACAATCAGAAGGCTCCCAAGAAGATCTTGTTGGCTAGGGGCAGACATTCAAAAACCTGGAGCCTGAATTGATTCAGTCTTGGCAAGTTAGTTAACCTGCCAAGATTGAACTGATTTGCAAATGCACAGACATTCACGTTTAATTCTGCAAATGCAGGCACATGCCTGTAGCGGCTCAGGCTGGAAGCTGTGGGGGCACTAGAGCAGGCTTCCCTTGCCTTTGCAGCAGCCGTAAGTCTGGAGGGAAGCTGACCTAGTGGGGTGTGGCCAGGTGTCTGCAGGGGCTAAGTATGATTGTGGAGGGCTATAAATTCCCACCCTGGCCTGTAGGGACCCCAGCCAGCCTGTGCCTGGTGGGGTAGGGAGAAGCAGCCCTTGCCAGGCTTGTACCCAAGGCCAGACACCGTCCGGGACAGTGCCTCAGGCATAGGGGGCAGGGGGCAGGGATTAAATTCCCCTGCCCTGCTCTCCGGGGAGGCATGGCAACCCAGTCAGGGTCTGTCCAGCTTTCCTTCCTGCTCTTGCTTGGGTGGTGGGGGGCCTGGCCAGAGCCAGCTGGGATGGCCCTGCTATTCATCCAGGGCTGGGGCTGCAGCTGGGGCTGTGGGGCAGAGCCCAGCTAGCTTGCAGGTATTGCTGAGGGCAGAGGCAGAGGGGTAACTTGGGCAGGGGCTGCAGGGGCTGCATGGCCAGATTGGTCCTGGCTTCCTGTGCCCAAGCTGAGGGGGCTGTCATGGAGCTCCAGCTGGCTGGGAAGGACCCTGTGCAGGCAGGGTACTTCCCAGCCTGCTGAAGCTTCTTGACAGCCCAGGCTGGTAGCATGGGTGGGGGCTGGCTGGGGAGTGGGCTTCCCAGGGCAGTTTGGAGACACTGGTGGACCCTGAGCCCAGCCATCACACCCCCTGTCCTGTGCAGCACCTAGGGCTGCATGCACACAACCAGCTGTGGGCTGGCTGATGGGGCTGTTCTGCCCCCCTCTCCATGCTGCTCTGGGTGGGGCAGGGAGAAGCTTCAGCCTCATGGCTTCTGCCTAGCACATGGAGCTCCAGCTGAATGTGCTGGCGTACTAACCAGACGTCTTCAACCTGGGCGCCTTCCGTTTTTCAAGGTGTCTGGGTAGAAGGTGTCTGGGAGCTGCAGTTTGGCTAGGAATAGACGTTACACATAAACTGGTTTAAATCATCAGAAACTAGCTTAAAGCTGTAACAGAACAGAAGTTTATTGCACATAAGCCAGTTTCAAAATGGCCAAAACTGGTTTCTGATAAACCTTTGTTGAATATAGTATCAGACTTAACTGATTTGGGTCAAACCAGTTTATGCAACTTCTGTCCCAGACCCCTTCCTGGTTCAAGTTAAATCACAGTCCTCCAACATCCCAGCATGCTTTCCAGCCTGGGCTGGGCTGTGCTGTTTGCTGTAGCAGAGAAGGGTTTGGTGGGGGAGGCAGGGACTGTGCCCCCCCAGGCAAACCCCAGCTGCAGCCTGGGGTGGGGGGGGAGGGGTGGTGGTTAAACTCCCCTACCCCTGAGTACAGAGCTGCCCTGCCCTGCTAAACTTACTGTTGGCTGCAACTGGGGACTGCAAATCCCAGGGGCACCTGGAAGCACGAAGAGGAAGTGATGAGCGACCCTGCAGAGTCCTCCTCTTGTGATTTTTGGACTGCAAATCCCAGAGACCTTGCAGCAGCAGAAAGAGGAGGCAAACACAGCCCATGCTGGCTGTGCGCCAGGGAGCTGTGGTCTAGCGCCCCTTGGCTTCTGGCCCGAGTCACTGCAGGCATGTAGCTGCAAAAAGTGCATGTCTGTTCATTTGTTAGTCAGTTTAATCTCTGCAGTTTAGACTAACCTGCAAAGAATCAATTCAGCCTTGGGTGTTTTGACCATCTGTACTTATCCTTTTTGTGTGACTTCTGTCCCTAGCAGTTAGGGTACATTAGACCAGAAGAGCCAGTAGGTCAGATCCCCATCAGTTGGATCACCATTTTTATCAATATTGGTGTAGCTCCACTGAAGTTAATGGACTCACTATTTAGTGTAATTTCAACTGGTGTAATAAAACTTGATTCACCTAAAAATAAGCAAGCTATTCCTCTCCTCTCCTCTCCTCTCCTCTCCTCTCCTCTCCTCTCCTCTCCTCTCCTCTCCTCTCCTCTCCTCTGTTAATACCATGTGTATGAATTGCAGAAATTACATCAAATCACTTTCATTTATAGCTAAATTATGCAGAAACAAGGCTTAGTCAGTTGGAAAACTGTCACTGTGAGAAGACTTGTCAAGTAAATGGAGTGATCTACCGAGACAAAGACTCATGGGTAGAAGATGATCACTGCAGGAATTGCACATGCAAAGTAAGAATATTCTAACAGATTTAAGGGGTAGGACCTAATTAAAGTGTGAAACTGATCCTTGAATATGTAATGCTAACTCTGAGAATTATTACCTTTTTAGTATGCATCTAGATGCAAAGTGAACAATTGGGAGGGAAATAGTAAAGAGCTGACATTTCTTATGTGAATATTTAGTAAATAAAATCTGCTTTCCCTTGACAACACTTTCGTATATGTTCTAATTATATCTGTGAGAAGTTCACCGTTTTTGGGGGAAATGACAGTGTGGTCTATGTTCAGTTCAGAATTGTTTCACTGCAGTAGTTTTTTAAAAAGGAAGCATTATCTTAATTTTATTCATAGATGCTCAATTGCATCTTGCATGGTAACAACATGCAAATTCTGTTTTGGGTGTTTATCATTTTGAAAAACAGAGGAACAGAAGAGAATTAGTATGTAAATCTTGTCTGGTTGAAATTATTTGATCAATATCTGAAGAGAGCCTTCGTTTGCTCAAGAAAATAGAAAACTGGTTGTTAAGATCTTGAAGATGATTGGCAAAGCCTGCAAAAAGTGTTATTTATGTTCTTGTAAAGATGGGGTTACAGTTTTTTGCCAACTCCGCTTTGCGTGGGTAAGTGGGATAAGACAAATGGAGTATATCAAAATGGTAATAGGAATGGTATGGGCTCACATAAGTAAGAGTCAGATAAGAATATACTTGTTGCTGAAGGATGGTTCTAAAAATTCAGAATTCTTTTTCTGGCAGAGTATTTTTATATTTTATACAAAATATAAATGAACACAAATGTATATGACTTAACTTAATCTTTCTAACTTTTGCTTAGAGTGGAGTAGTGGAATGCCGAAGGATGTCCTGTCCCCCTCTCAACTGTTCTCCTGATGCTCTACCAGTACATGTGGGAGGCCAGTGCTGCAAAATATGCAGGTGTAAGTACATTGCATTGATCTTTTCCTCCCATCCCGTTTTTAACTGGAGTCATACTTGTTTTGAAAGTAGGAACACTTTTTTTCTATGAATTTCACAGGTCCTGTTAAATTAATGCAGAAAACATCGGTCACATTGTCAGCTTTGGATAAAAAAAATGAATAAATAGTGGCAGCTATTTGCTGAAAGAGAGTTAGCTAGGTCATAAAATGAAACATTTTGTATTTCTGAGATTATATTGCTTCATTCTGTTGGCATGAAGAAAACCATGCCTGCATTTGTGCCTATGCAAAGGAAGAAGAGGCTTACTTCTATTTATCTGCTAAACCCTGTTGATATTAATTAGAGCAAAGTAGTTAGTCTGTACTTTTCATAATGAAGTGCAGTGACTCAGGTTTTTATTTTTTGTTGACCCTTTATTTAAGGATGGAAGGTTGTTCTTTAAAATGAGAACAAAAAATATGAGGTTGATAAGGCCTGGAATCATAGTTATGATATTTAATGAAAAATTATTTCAGAATAAATTCATGGAACACAGGAAGATAAGTACATTTTGCAATTGGCCTTGTTAAGAGAGTCCCTCACCACCACTGCAAATAGAAGCTGTATGTGATATTCCAGAAGAATATTCAACATTGACTACTTTCATAGATTTCATAGACATTAGGGCTGGAAGGGACCTTGGAAGATCATCGAGTCCAGCCCCCTGTCCCAGGGGCAGGAAGTAAGCTGGGGTTGCAGGATTCCAGCAAGATAAACGTCCAATTGACTTTTAAAGGAATCTAGGGTAGGTGTTTGCACCACCTTTGGCGGCAGCCTGTTCCAGGCTTTGGGGCCTTGGACTATAAAGAAGTTCTTCCTTATGTCCAGCCTGAAACGGTCTTGGAGAAGTTTGTGACTGTTTGACCGTTTCCTTTAAATTCTAGGCGCAGCTTTTTAAAATTAAAACTTATCACTGAAACTCTTGACTAGTTTAAGAATAATTAGAAACAGGAAAAACATTTTCTTATCCTAGGATGAAATCACTCAGATACTCTCTCTCTCTCTCATCCCCTTCTTTACCCCCTAAATAGGCAGCAATTAATCCTCTCAAAAATTGCACCTGTCTAGCTAACCTGCATCTTGTATGTTACCCCGTTTACTACTGAATACTGGAACTTCAGTAATTGGTGTACTAAAAGGTAGGTGGGGACAGGGTGTTCATGCGGTAAAACTTGTGAGTCAGGCTCTCTGAATTCTAATTTTCATCCAGGACCATGAGTATGGTGATACACCTCTTCCCATTGCCCAAATGATGGCGTCCTTAAAACATCATCATGTTTGGTAGGCAGTTACCTTCTACCATGGGAAGAGTGGCTTGCAACTCCAAGAATGGCCAACAATTATTAGTAGTCATCTTTCAAGTCTGGCAAATTGAAAGGTGATGATCATAAAGAAGGAGCTGACCCAGATTAAACTAAGTGGATTCCCTGCTGGAGAGCCTGGAAAAGACTGAGAATGATCAAAACCAGAAGAATGACAAGTCAGCAGGCTTTGGGGGTGGGGGGTGCCATCCTGGCACCTGGTGCCCCCCTATGTTCCATCCCACCTGCTGGCTCTTTCCTAGCCCCACCTTACCTCCAATCTTTTGTTTGCTACAACTTTGATGTTTGTTTGTTGGGGAGGTGGTCCCTGGGTATGGGGTTCTCACTGGTTCCCTCAACGGGCAGTTCTGCCTTGGTGGTTAAGTCTGTTCCACCTGAGGTCTGTATTCTCCCACTCTTGATTGCTTCCCCTTTAAGAGAGTGCTCTCTTAGGTTTCCAAGCACCTGTTGGAGCTTCAGCTGTCACTGCTTTGGCTCTCTTTTTCTCTGGCCACACCCTTAGTCTTGGTCTGCTCTCTAAGACCTCAGCTCCCAGCCATTGGTGCTGACTTGGCAGCAGTCCCTTCTGGGGGCCCTCTGGCTTGGGGCTAGCTTCTGTCACTCATAGTGGGGTGTGCCACCCAGGCCTCCTCATCCCCTATAGCCACACATGATCCTTTGATAGAAAAGCTCAAACACAAAACAGCAACCTAACTGGTTCTAACTTCAACATAAACCCCTCTGGGGCTCAAACCCTGCTTTGCATGTTGGCCTGCTTCCATCCCTCCAGACCCTGAGTACTTCTCTTGTGCTGACTTGACTTCTTGCTGCAGCCAGCTTTCTCCTTGGAGCTCCCTTTTCTCCTGCAGCCAGGGTAGACGGCCCCTCATGTGGTCAAAGACTAGATGTATATGCCCCAAATCAGCCTTCTTCCAGTCACATGATGGGACCTCCTGCACCCAGGGGCCAGCTGTAGATAATAACATCATTAACCACCTGGCTTTGGCTCAGTCCTTGGCTCAGTCCACCTATGCAGCTCCTACTTACTGCCCTTTCTAACCCTGAGTTTCTTGCCCTGCCCCACCTTCCTAGTAACAGAGGCATGGGTTACCTGTTATACAAGTCTGAACATCTGTGGAAGATTCTCTTTGTGGTTCCAAGGGATCAAGCATCACTCTAGGCATCCTTTTTCTAATGTGCATTTAAGTGCAAACATCAGCCAACATTTGTCCCATAGGAATTTTGTAGCACTACATTGTAGATTCAATCCCCAGTTCAGTCCCCTGTGTAGATTGTATTTTTGCTTCTGTAATGGAAAGTTGAACAATCAAATTCACCTTTAGTCAGTGATTGGCACCAAATTCAACTCATTATTCTGACAAGGACTCAGCATGTCAGTCAATGGAAAAAGATGTATAAAAGTTGATTGAAATTGATTATGAATGCCAACTCCTTGACAGAATGATAAGCTAGGGCCATAGCCAGTCATTTTTGGGTAAGCAGTGGCAGTAGGTGAGGCTTTCAATAGCATTATATTGCAGGTGTTGATTTCTCTGCAATTTCCCCATTTAGTTTTGGACAGAATCATCAATTCTAATTTTCTATCCCAAAGTATTGTACAGCTGGATTATTGAACAGCTTCTTTTCTTATCCACAGGTTAACACACAGATCAGGTCTAACATCTAAAGTTCACAGAGGCTTAAAAATGAGGGCAGTTCTGTTTTGCACCTTTGTAACTTGTTGTGGTCCCTCCCAAAAGTATCTGGCAAAATATCACATTAGTATTTAAAACTTTGCCTTTCTTCTCGGTTGCAAATTTTCTCTTCTATCCCAGGTAAATCCAACACTGTGCGACAGATGTGCTAGTTGTGATGGCAGGAAAAGAGTAAAAACACATTACCTTAGCTCCTCTTTCCCAAAACAGTCCTGTGGTTGCAATCTAGAGAGAGAATCCCAGCCAAATCTTTCTCATTAGTGAGAGCAGAGCAACAATCAGTATTAACTTTTTGAAGGAACTAGGAATGCATTTTGGAAAGGCCAAGTTTTCTAAAATAATGCTCATAAAGGGAGCTGAGTTCTTTTGAAAAGCTGGCTTAGTTGTGTTCAGTGAGCATTATTTTTAAGCATATGAACATAGAAAGTAACTTTGAGAAGCTGGACAGCATCTGTGAGATTTGGGGGATTATTTTAGCAGTGTGTCAGATTTTGGATTGGAAGGTGCTACAGAAATCAAAAGTTAAATAATTTAGTACTACTTTCATACCTGAAGCAAGAGAAGCATGTGCAGGTCTCATTATTTTTCTTGAACATCTTTAAGAGAGGACTATTATTGGACATGCATTAAATCGCCTCCTTGAAAAGCAACATCTAGAAGATTTGAATGTTCATTGTACAGCTGTTTCAACTTGGGAATTTTCTAAAGTGTTAGTATCATTACAGGACTCATATTTTTAGCTCCTTCCATGCAGTTGAGCAGATTCATGTCACATTGTGGTAATAATCAAGAGAAGAGATAACTGAACTTAGGAGCACTGTTTCATATAGTGGAAAGAATTATAGGCTTCACCAGGTAGTCCAAGGAGTCTGAGTCCTAGCAGGGGGACTTTCTACATTGTATGTGTATACTTTATCCTATTAACCAAATTGCACATACATTTATTTCAGGCAGCTAGAAAAAAGTGTACAGGACCAAGGTGCATACCAAATGAATATTTGGTAGAGTGTAAATTCATTTCTAGTTTGAGAAATCTAAGGGAAATGTCACCGTAGAGCAGGGGTTATCAGCTGGGGGTACTTGAGAAAGTCCTAGGGGATATGCATGGACAGGCAGAGATGGAGTCCTGACCATCCTGCACAGGAGCTGCCTGCCTGGCCAGATGTTGGGGGTGGGGGAAGGTTGTACGCAGTGGCTGCTGCCACTTCACATTCAAGTGCGTGCCACCCCTCCTGCACAGGAGCTACCTGCCTGGCTGGATGTGGGGGGTGGGGGAAGGCTGTACACAGTGGCTGCTGCCACTTCACATTCAAGTGCGCGCCACCCCTCCTGCACAGGAGCTGCCTGCCTGGCTGGATGTGGGGGGTGGGGGAAGGCTGTATGCAGTGGCTGCTGCCACTTCACATTCAAGTGCGCGCTACCCCTCCCACTTGACATCTGGCCGTGTGCCATAATCCCTCCCTCCCTTCTCCCCCCCCCCCGGTGTCTGGCCTCCAGGGGTACACTAACCCAAAAAGGTTGAAAATCCCTGCCATAGAGGAAGGAAGTTTAGATGCATCAGGTATGCAGGGCATTCCATGGATAGCAGACTAACAGTATGGAAACCATTGTTGGGCTCCTGTAATTTTACCAAGGGACTGAGTAGCAAATCTGCATGCATTCTGCAGCAGTATGGCCATAGATGTTTTCTTAAAGAATGATAGTGACATGGGAAGTCGGTGGATAATGAAAACAATGCGTCTTTTAGAATCAGCAATAAAAATCTGGCCTGAGTCATCTCTTGAAGTTAACAATCAAGTGTTTAACAGCTGGTTGCATAAGTGAGCCAGTTGACCAAGATTGAATCAGTTGCACCTATGAAAGTGTAAATGGAAAATATATGGAATCCCAGGCTCCATAGCATGCTGCTCCCAGTTTTGTTTGCTATGAAGCAGAATTGAAAAATTTCTATGCAGTCCATTTTAAGGAAAGAGGAACTGGGCAAGATATGCCTTTCTTAGAAGTTGGGAATGCTAGTATGTATATCTTCCATGAATCTGTAAGTGCAACAGCCACCATAATGAGCCAAAATGATACCTGTGACCAAAAGATGTTTGTTGAACCCCTGCAAGCTGGGGTGGATCAAAGCACAATATACTTCACCTTCTAATAGCAATCCAAGTAATCGAGTCAATAGTTACACCCATTATATTTTCCTGGAAATAAAATTTAGTGGGATTTTTTAGGCATTGTGAATCCCTCCTTTGAAATTTTGCATGAGCCATCCTTGTTTTTGTGCATCTGTTGAGACTGTCTGCCCAACATCAGTCTCTTCAGTTGATGGGCTCAGTAGACTGTAGTATTTGCTGATTTTTGAGGAGGCAATTCCAGCAGGACAGTTGAGGGTTCTGTCCTTATATGGTCGTAAGTATAGTCTGATGTCTTAACTGAAGTCCATGTGAATACCATTTTCTTGACAAACAAACATTGATGTTTGCTTCTGATTCTGAAGTGCTTTCAGAATCTATACTATATGCAGACATATAATAAAATGAATATGCTGTTGCTAATCTATAAAATATCAATGTTGTGAATGATTCTGTTAATGAATTGGCTAGAGTATAATGATCTATTCTTGTTACCACTTTGGGTCATTAAATACTCTGTTTGTTAGTTTGAGTGGTGCAGTGCTTTGAGGTAACCATTTTTTAAAATGAATTTACTACTAAATGCAATATGCATTAAAGCAATTAACACTGACTATATCATCTCTTTCTCAGTATGTACGTATTGATTTTATTTGTGTTTTATGCCTTGCATCCATTTACTGCTAAAACATTTATGTTGTAATTTTTTTTTAATTGTAGCTAAATGTATCTATGGAGGCAAAGTGTTAGCAGAAGGTCAGCGAGTTTTAACCAAGAGCTGCAGGGAATGCCGAGTAAGTGTGAAATTTACAAACTTCTGATTTTGTTTAAATGAATTATGTAGCTCAAATGACAGTGTTAAGCTGGTATATTGCTTTAGGCATACATTGCATATGTGGCATCCATTGTCTTCAAAAGGTGACCTTGATATCACTGAAAACACATAGATGAAGCCAAACATGACATATTTAAGAATACAAAAATGTGTGTGAAATGTCTTACACAGTAACTCTCCATTTTGTCTGCTCCTTTGGGGTACTGTACAAGAGGGTCAGACTCAGATCCCAGCACATTGAACTAAAACTGAAATGACTGTAGGTTTATACTAGACCAACTGAAAGTATCTACCCCCTCCTATATTTTTATAGTTAAATATATGCTTGAGTGCTTTGCTGGAATGTCCTTTTCTCCTGTTAACAGAAGAGCAACTTCATGTGAGTAATCCAGTTTCAGGCAGCTGATATTTACCTATGTATGCACTGTGTTTTCTTGAATCCAAGATGAGGATTTTTCCTGACAAACAGCATGGGAGGGGATAGGGGGAGTGGTAGAGGGACCTCCTTTTGGATTCAACAGGTGGCAGCTCAGCTCTGGCTTTAACCCTGAGTTTGGGGCTAAAGCTGGAGCTGAGCTGTAGCCTGCCCCAGGCCAGAGTGACTTGTTTGGCAGAGGAAGGGGCTTGCTGGTGGAAGGAGACCACAGGATGGGGGTGGGAGGAACCTGCCCCCTGCCCCCCCACCCCTTGCCTGCCTGTGCCTGCCTTTTCCCTCTGTTACTCCATGCAGCCTGCCCCTCCCCCCCTCTCCCCCCCCAAACTCCCCTCTCCCCTCCTGCAGCTGCCCCTTTCTCCTCTTATATTCTGCTCAAGCTCTGGTCCCTACACACCCGACCTGGCTCAGCTGGGAGCTGCTGCTGCTTCTCCCTGGCTTGACTGGGATGGGGCCAGGGCAGGGCTACACTGCTGCTGACTGTCCTGGAAGAGCAGTGTAGCAGCAGAAGGTAAGAGGAAGGGAGGGTGGGGAGTAGAGGTGGGGCATGAGCATGGAGTGAGACTGGTGGCAGGTCAGACACAGACATGGTGGGGGGGCAAGAAATGGGAGTGCAGACATAGGCATTTGGTAGCAGGAGGTTAGAGAGGCAGGGTGTGGGGGGGACAAGCACAGGCATGGGGGGTAAGGGATGGAGGCTGTGGGGGGAACTGGTTGTGGGGGAGGCAAGGTGTGGGAGGGTAGGCACAGGCAAGGAGACAGGGAGCAGGCACAGGCACAAGCACTGAAGGGCATGTGGCAGGGAGAACATTTTAAGAGATAGGTATGAGGTGACAGGGGTCAGGGGGGCAGGCAGAGAGGGCAAGGATCAAGGGAGTAGAGTACAGGGGTTTCATCATCTCCCACTGCTTTCCCTGCCACAACAATGGAGGGGGGAACAATTTTAAGATGTCCCTCTAGTAATTAGATTCTATACATAGAAAATTACAACACATTTTTAATGTTCTATGTGTAGAATCTAATTATTGGGGGGGGTCATCTTAAATTTGAAGTTGTCTTGGATTTGAGTAAATATGGTAATGGTTTCATTTACATTTTGTTATTTTCCAACATGCTGCAGAAAGTAGATAAATGTTGGAAAAAACTGTCCTTAACAAGATTAGTCCTAGAGAAGGAGAGAGAGTAGATTATGAAAGGCTGATGGCTCAGCTAACTCCAGCATATATTTTGTAAAATAGATTATGTGCATAATTTTAGGATGAATCAGTGGACAAAAAGTTATTTCAAATCCATTTTCCCCATAGACTTAGTTTTTTAATAATTTTGTTGTTCTTCAACATCCCTTTGAATATATAGACAACAGGCTAAATTACTTTCAGTTCAGTTGTCAGAATGTGGTAACTACATTATACTTCTGATAAACTTGCCAAAGAAAGTGGGGGTTGCATAAACTATTGTTGGATTTGTAAGTTAGAACAATAGTGGAAAATACAGCATTCGGAAGAGAGTATCTTTATATCACTATTGTACATATTTGTGACCATGATGCACAAAATAGCATCAGTTGTGAATTCATGAATGGAAATGGACAATAACTTAATGCAGACATGCTGCGAAAACAGTCTACTATGTAGAATGAGAATGACGTTATTATTATGATGATGCCTAGAAATCCACAGTAGGATGCTAGGTACTGTACAAGCTGATATGAAGGCAAGGTCCTTCCCTCGAAGAATTTGTAATTTTTGGGTTTGGGTCAATTTTGGATATCATATAAAACATGTACTGCAGAGATTCAAAGTGTCCTAGGAGTCCACAATGGCATACTGTAGATGGGGGAGAATAGGAGGATATTTATTTTAAATTGAATATACAGAAGAAGTCTATTTTCATTAGGTGAACATGGGTAGAAATGCAAGATATCCCATACAAAACATCATATTTATAATTTATGACTAGAATAACGCAGTGAAGAAGATTAAAAATACCCAAATATCAGCCATTAACTGTTTCTATTTGAAACGTGTCTTAAATATACAGTGAAAAGAGCTTTTTGTATTTCACTTTTTGTGGAGGGAAATTGATATGGCAATACTAATTATCACAGTTTATATTTTCCCCATAAATGAAAAGGTTGCTGTAGCTGTTTGTAACAACATTTTCTAATTGTGGCCTTAGTAACTGTTTTTTGAAGTTTGATTAGAGTTCTAGTGTTCACTTAAAAAAATAGGTGGACAAATTAAACCCACCTTCTTTGTACTATATTGTTTAAAAAGCAAGTGCTGCTGTGTGGGTCTAATTTCTGCATCAAGATAAGGTAATTCCACCATTCAGGTGCCTTCATGGGGTTCTAAGCATGTGCCAAGTTCTCTCCAACCATTTTTCCCCATAAACCCTTACTGTTACAGAGGGAACATTTCATCTTCTTCTCCCCCAACATTACCCCTTTTACAGTTACAGTTAGAAAACAAACTGTAAACTGCATATGCACATGCTCTGAAAACATCTTCAATATAGGCAGACAGTGCTGGAAATTTTAGATTCAAATACATAATTAGCATGTACTACCTCAGGATATCTGATTGAACTCTGCCCGGGTTACCTGATGCTGTTGCTGGGACTTGTCAGCTGATTCTGTTTCCCAGTGTTGCTACACTTAATCCACTGTTTCCTTGAATCATCCATGCTGTGCAGTATAGAGATGTGGCTAGGGCAGGTGAAAGGACAGTGTGAAAAGCATGGAGGATGTTATACCTCTAAGGCAGGTATGGGAGTGTGGGGTGAGAACTACCTATGTCATTAACTATCAGTGTTGATACAGACTTCTAAATAAATAAATAAGAAGCTTAGGTCAGATATTCTCCCCCACAATTCTTTGGTAAAAGCCAGTAAGGGAGTTTAAGGTACCAGTGTAAGGTGACAACATTTTTCATGTCAGAGATTGATGTGGGTGTGGCAGCTTAAAGAGAAAATAGTTTTCAAGGTTGTACGTGGATCTAGTTATGTGCATGGCTTGTGTATGTCCTTAAGCAAGTTTAACAGATTTTTAATTTAAATTTTTGCGTTGGATGGAATTAATATAATAATAATGCCTGATTCAGATAGATCAAAGCTTCTCTTTATCAGGCAATGAGCAGATTTTTTTATTTCTGAAAATTAATCCAGACTAAAATGGGATTTATGATGGCACATCTTCCTAACCATAAGCACTTAAGTTATTGATGGACAGCTGTTCACATGCTACCAGCTGGAATCTCACTCACAAACACTCCAGATTTAATGTACAAAGCCAGATTGACGAAATTAGCACTTGGGTGCCTCCACAAAAATATAAATGTACTGGTGCAGCTTGCAGAACTTCACCTTTCTGTATTCACTGGAGGAGATCTGTAGCCTCATACATTTCACTTACGAGACAGCCTGGCCCTTTTGGAGTCAAAGGAAAAATTTTCCTTGACTTTAGTGAATCCAAGAGTTTATTTCTGGGGTCTGTTGTTTCCTGGTAACATGTCCTTCCTTTTCCATCACCACTAGGTGTTGTCAGGTCTATTCCCAAACTGGTTTAACAATTGGCAAGAATGGATCTGAAGACAAATCCTTATAGAACCTTTAGGAGTAAGCATCCAAGTTGGTGATGGTACTATAAATATCTGTATAGACAGACTGTAGATAGACAGACAGGTGGCTCTAAATTTTGTGACAAGAGAAGCTGTGTCTTTAGCACTGATATAGATGTGGAAGTAGTTTAGCTTTATATTATGGGATAAGATGAATACTGTACCTGAACGTTCTGCTGAAATGATTATCAGTTGAAAAATTAAAAGTAATATTCAAAATGTTATCATTAGATATTTGATCTCTTTTTGCTAATATAAGGTGTGAACCCCACATTGGAATCAAGTGAATCGTATGGAATCAAACAGGAATCAAAGTTACAATAGCAAAGATGAGAAGGGAACCAAACACCTGTGCCATAATTTTTATTATGTTATCAAGCGTGATAGCATGTGCTAACCTCCTGAGATGAACAGGAACAGTTTACACCTTTCTTTAAACAGACATTTCAGGCTGTTTTCAGATGATGGTACTGAACTCATCTGTAGTTTGGAGAATTACCTTTGCAACCATAAGGAATTTAATTTTATTCAAGGTTAAAGCTTAGATTCCAGATTTAAATTATGCAAAAGGAGGTGGATTTATGTAACAGTTGAAGCTTACCAATTTATACTAGCAAAGAATTTAGCCTTTTGACTCTGATTTCTGTATGAGAAATCATGGACTCTGTAACTACTCTGAACTGAGTATAACAAATGCAGTGGTATCTTTCTAACACAGCCTGAAGCAATAGTTCTGAGAAGTGTGAACTGCTCCTATTTATCTCAGTGGATTAAATCTGAAACCTAATGAAAATAATTTGTATCAATGGAGCAATCAGTGTACAGCAGTGGGGATTTTAACCCACAGAGTGCTTCAGCAAAATGCTTTGGAAGATATTTTTTACCAAACAAATTAACTACTGGATATACTACATTCTTTTTTAAAAGGGGCAAAGTCATGAAATATTAGGAAAAATTAGAGAACTAAAATTTTCCTGACATAAAGCAACTGAGTTTATATTTAACCATGTCTCTTTTTCTGTAACTCACTAAAGAAGACAGGAGCTTGGTTGGAATTGGTTTTGAGGTTTTTTTTTCTGTCTTGACTGACTGACTGATTTGAGCTTCATAGTCTCTTGATTTTTCTTGCTATCATTTTGACCTGTCTTCTTATTGTCAACACTTACTGTTGATACAGTGATATACTGTAGCCTTTCTGCTGTAATTATTTTGTCCCGGCCTAAAAAAGTGGAGAGTTACAGCTCATGCTCTTCTATCTAGGTAGTTTGATAACAATGATAAAAAAGGATGATTCAGTGTGCTTGGTTCTCTTCTCCCATTCGCTGCTTTAACTAATTGATTCCTGTGTAGGACTCCTGCTTTGCACCATTAAAAGTGAGATTAGAATCAGTCCTAGGGTCCTTTAGCCTGACTTGTTCTCATGTGGACACCTGGACAATAAGATGGCATGTTCTCCTATAGGGAGCATCCTCTGGCAGAAAGTCCTTCCTCCTTGCTTCCACTGAAGCATTTGTCTCCTGATATTTAACAAGGTCACTGGGCAGTGCACCTCTGTGCCAATAAATTGTAATTGGGTACCAGAGAGAAATAGATAGGCTGTTTTCAACCTTTGGGTTGCAGATCCAAAGGTAATGACCAGCAGTGTTTCGGTGAAGGGCTGAGGTGCCCAGAATTTCTTATTCCCTGAATCTGATAGAGTAAGTTTACTTATTCATTTATAAGCCCTGCCAGCTGTCACACCTTGTGAGTCACATACACCATCAGTCAGTTCCCTAAAATCATGCGGCTGATGAGAAAATCTTTGGAATAATAATAATAATTGTCTTCTGCTTGCTTAGCATTTAGTACACTTTGATCACATTTTCAAGTTTTCCCCTGCAATTGTGGTAGAAGACTACTTTTCTTTAAAACGAAAGCTAAAATTCTCACATAATCTCTTCATTTAAGCATTCAAACTTCTGTGGCATTAAGGAAAATAAATAGCGAAAGGTTCACAATAGAACTTTAAGAGTTGGCAACATTATAGATAACCTTGTCCCTTGATAACATATCATGCCCCTGACTGCATAAAGTCAACTTGACTCTGGGAAGCTGGATTACTTGGCTCAGAACTCTGCTGCAGCCCTTTGAGGCTGTAGTGACACCTGTTTTACCAAGCTGCCAGGTGACTCCTCTCTCTTCCTCTTTGGCTTCTCTATCCTCCTTCACACTTTTCAGCCTGCAGGAGGCCATAGAAGGGGAATCAGGTTGTGAGGCCTTGTAGTTACGGGAGGTGAGGAGCTAGTGAAGGAATGGAGGAAGTGCTGTGAGGAAGTAGAAGGGGGTAAAGAGGTTATTGGGAGACAGGATCTAAAAGATGAACTTGAGTGAGGGAAATGAGTTGCTATTAGGTCAGGAATCCAATGAGGGATTTGAATTTGAGGTGATCTCGAGGCTGCATGTATGTGTTGAATAGAGTTTATGCCACACTGTGGATTACCATCAGCCTTTCCCTGCATACATTCTCTCCAGCAACTTCCTGGACCAGCAAGTGCATCTCTTTCAGACTGTCACGGGTTAGGTTACCCTCAAGATGTCTCTGGCTCCTAACACATCTCTCAATCCTGAGGGCTTAAGTGGCAAAGATTCCACATGTCTTCTCATTGCTCAGGGGACTGTCTAATTTTTAAAGGTCCTGGAATGGGAAGATGATGTGATATGTGTGTTATTTGATAGTGTGGAAATTGAGGTCTGGATGCTATTTCTTTCATACTACTGGGGCCAGACTATCATCCTTCTTTGTGCTAGCTTTGGGGTTTTTTTTAGTTTTTATTTGACCTATCTTATGTGCTGGATATGAATCCAGAATGCATACCAGGGTGATAAGTGAATTCTAAATAAAGCAGATAATATAGATAAGTTGGAAGACATATTTCAGAAATGAGTAACTATTTGCAGTGTTTCACTTCTGGGGTAGATAAGATTATTTGGGTAAATCTGATATATTTTATTAGACCAACTCAAATAGTTGGAAAAATTAATCTTTGCAAGATTTTGAGTACAAATACCCTTCATTAGGCTGAGGAAGCATCTGCAGATGGTATGTGATCTTCCTGGATGAAGTGTTAAAGCAGCCACAGGCCAGTACATATGCAAGAAAACCATTCAGTTAAAATGTAAATTGAGGTTGTCACTTGGTGAGAGACAGATGTGGTGGAAGGGGAAGGAATATAGCTGTAGGCAGTGGATTGGGGGCGGAGGGGGGGAAGGGATGGGGAAGGGAATGAGAATAGCTGATAAAAAATGGAGAGTTTATGTGGGGAGTCAGATGTTAGGCAGGTTATAATGTGTCATAAATCCAAAGTCTATATTTAGTCCATGATTTTTTGTATCTAGTATATTGATGAAGTGAAGTTCATAGGCTTATATTTGAAAGGTGTTTTGTAAATTCCCTTTGAGGATTAGAACTGAGAGATTGGAGGGAGAGTGAGAAATGTGCCCTCACAGGTAATTGGGTATTCTTGTCTTGATAGACAGACAAATTCTTGATAGATTTTCGGTGTGTGTTCATGCTGGTATGCAGTTGTTTTTTGGTTTCTCCCACATATTTTCCATCAGGACATTTAGAACACAGGATGAGATGTTATGTTTCTGGAGGGACAGATGTAAAATCCAGGAATGGTGATGGTTCTTTTCTGGGGTATAGTAATTGTGGTGGTGGTGGAGATGTGCTGGCAGGCTTTACATTTCTTGTCATGGCATGGTCTGGATCCATTCGGATCCATTTGGGCCACAGGAAGTTTGCCTCTGGTGATGAGGTTGGCGAGGTTCAATGCTTGTTTAAAGGTGAGGATGGGTGATTCTGGGAAGATCTCTTTAAGAATTAGGTCTCCTTCTAGTATGGGTTGTAATTGTTGGAGGATTTTCCTCATAGGGAGAAAAATGTCATAACCAGTGGTTTGCGATTCATGGGTTTTTTCCTTCTGTACTGCAGAAATTCTTCATGTGGCATCTGTGGGGCTCTTTCAGAAGTGTGATCTGTGTCTCTAGAGGAGTGTCCTTGTTGAGTGAAGGATCTTTTGAGATTTCATAGTATCGTAGTACTCAGGGTCGGAAGGGACCTAAACAGATCTTCAGGTCTGACCCCCCGCCCCAGGCAGAAATGGGTGCTGGGATCATATCACTCCAGCCAGGTATCTGTTCAGCCTCATCTTAAAGACCCCCAAGGTAGGAGAGAGTATCACCTCACTTAGGAGCACATTCCAGAGCCTGGCAGCCCTAACTGTAAAGGTGATGATCATGAGTGTTCGCCTCAGTGCAAATTTGGTGGTACTGGTGGGCTTGGCTATATACTACAGCTTTCTTGGTGTGTCTAGGGTGATTGCTGGTTCGATTTAGATATGTATGTTGGTCTGTGGGTTTCTTGTATAACGTGGTCTGTATTTTACCATTCTGGATAGTGACCGTCGTGTCTAAAAAGTGAATGTTGGTATTGGAGTATTCCAGAGATAGTCTGATGGAGGGGTGATGCATGTTGAATTTCTGATGGAAATCAATCAGATTGCAGGTTTTCAGTCCAAATGATGAAGTTATCGATATAGTTTAAGTATAGCAAGGGTTTGATGGTGCGGTCCTTGAGGAATTTTTCTTCCAGGTGGCTCATGAAAAGGTTGGCATACTGTGGAGCCATTTTGGTGCCCATAGCTGTGCCCATGGTCTGTAGGAAGTGTTGATTATTGAAAGTGAAGTTGTTGTGTGTGAGGATGAAGTGTATAAGTTCAGTAATATCTTTGAGTCTGTACTCTGAATTGTAATCTTGCTCTTGTAGATATGTAAGGCAGGCTTGAATGCCATCCTGCTGTGGCATGTCGGCATATAGGCTAGTAATGTCTATGGTGGCTAGGAGGGTATTGTGGGAAGGTGGTCTGTTTTTTTAAGTTTTTGTAGAAAGTCTGTTGCGTCTTGGACAAAACTCATTTTTTGGCAGATAGGTTTTAGGATTGCTTTGATGAAACCTGATATTTCCTCAGTGATGGTTCCATGGCTGGATATGATAGGTTTGCCAGGATTCCCTTGTTTGTGGATTTTAGGGAGCATGTAAAAAGTCCCTGGGTTGGGTAGCGAGGGGATCAAATTTTGTAGTTTTTCTTGCCTTTCTGATGGAAATGATTTGATGGTAGTTTTGAGTTTCAAGGTGAAAAGGAGAGTAGGATCATCCTCTAGTTTTTTGTAGTAGGTGGTGTCAGAGAGTTGTCTGTTGGCTTCTTTTATGTAGTCTTCATGGATAAGGATAACTATAGCTTTTCCTTTATCCACTGGTTTTATTACTACTTGGTGGTTAGATCTTAGGCATTCTATGGCCCTTCTCTCTGAGAGAGAGGTTGTTATGGTGATGTGTGTTGTTGATTATTTTATTGTTCATTCTTTCTCTGAAGCAGCGGTCAAGGTTTTAATTTTGTCCACTGTGAAGTGTGCAGTCTGATGTTTTTTGTGGGGTTGATCTTTTCCTCGGGGGTTGTCAAAGGTTGAAGTGCTGTTGGAAGTACATTCATTTTGGTTGTGGAAATATTCTTTGAGCCGAAGTCATCGGAAAAAATGCTTCTAGTTCTCCATAGCGAAGTGTTTTTATTAGGGTGTTTTTTCTGAACCCTGTAGAGAGGCTAGATTTTTCAGCTTTGGTAAGTTGTGTGGAGAGATTGATGCTATTTGAGGGTTGGTTGCTTCTTTCAGTTGTATCGAGTTTGAGATTGGAATGTTGTATGGTTTCTGACTTATGGAGGGTCAACTAGATAATTAAATACAGTTGGCCTACGTTTACCTCATGCCCTTGTGAATACTGAGCTACAGTATCTGCCTCATTTGTAATTTGCTTATGACTGTGGTATATATGTGGAATATGTAAAATAAAAATTAACAATGAAAAACAAGGCTTGTGTAAAGCAGGATGACAATTGGTAATAAAAGATCTGGAGCAAAACATGCTGATTTTGCAAATGTTCAGGCAGGTTATAAGGAGGGAGAAGTAGTTTTGCAATTTTGAGTTTGTGCAATGTGTTTCTTCTTAAACTGCAGGAATAGACATGTCCAAGTAGATTAAGTTTAGATTTGATATTATGGTGTAAAAATGAATTTATCTTGCTCCCTGTCAGCTTATTACTGTTGTTATTAAAGATTGCCTGAGTTGTAGATTAAAAACTGTGTGATCCTTGCCATCACATACATTTTCATTGGTGTCCATCTTTTTCCAGAATGGAGTTTTAGTAAAAGTAACAGAGACCTGTCCACCATTGAACTGTTCAGAAAAAGACCATATTCTTCCAGAGGGCCAGTGCTGTAGTGTCTGTAAAGGTAAGCAGGGGAATTTATGTTCTTGGGAATGTATGTCCTCAGTACAGTTTTGGGGCATGCTGTAATATCTTTAATTATGACAGAATAATTGCAAGGTTACAAGACCTGAAGAAGAATGTCTTAGATTTGAAAGCTTATCTCATTCAATCCCAACTATACAGTTGATTCAGTAAAAGATACCACCCAAAGAAATACTTGCCTCTTCCATAATTCTGGAATAATCACAGCTGTAACATCACTCTAATGCTACCATTTAATTAATGAGATATTAGGTACCCACATAACCTGCACCTGTAATTAGTCTTCTGAATAAACCAGTCTGTACTATTTCGTTGGGAGGAAAGATTACCAGAGACAAGGCAATAATTATTGTTCTGGATGAAGGAGAAAGAAGGTACCAGACAGTCTCTCCTGTTACTTACAAGGCCTAGTTGTGAGATAGATATTTTTAAAATAGAGGTGTCCTGAGCTACAAAGTTAGGATCTGAACACCTAGGGTTCTAGGCAGTTTATGTTCAGAATTTGGAGGTGGTTCATTGTAGTGGGGTAAGAGTTAATGTGAAGTGAAGATTTTAGTCCAAAATCATGTTTTGAGGGTGCTTGGATATGGGTTTGTTTTGTCAGATTATTTGTTTAAGGGAAACTCTATGTTACTTAGTTAATGGAAAACTTTATATTATGTATAACTATATCTATCTGTCATCTGTACTTTCTATCTGTATAGCTATATCTTGCAAGATCAAGGGCTTAGTAAATATTTAATTAGTGTGTGTGTGTAATTAAACATTTACTAGGGTCCTGACCTTGCAAGTATCTCCATGTGCTTATAGGGGCCTGCATATTTGAAGTAGATTACTGGATCGGAGCCTAAGAATATAGATATTAATTTTTTAAGGAGTTTCTAGAAACATCTGTAACTATTTAAGCTAGCAGTGAATGTTGCTGCTTCCTCCCTCAGAGAGGCAGCTGTCTTAATGATACTTCTTAGCAGATGGCTTAGTTTGGTGATGTGGTGTAGCTGGGGAAAAATTAGCTTCATTACCTAAAAGTATTTGAAATCAGAGAGCTTCAAAGTTCATGAAAGTTAAAAAGATAAAAGTTCTGTAATCATACAAGGCCCTCAAGCCCCCAGAGCAGCTGCCAACAGTGTTTGGAGAGTATGAGCAGCTCAGGCTGCCTTTACTCTCCTACCAGAGAGTGATTGATTGAGTGAGTGAGAGAGTGGGTGATTGCTTATGATCCTGTAGCATTTTTTTATGAGACTGAATTCTGCTTTCATTTTTTTAATAGAAAGATTACAGGTAAATTTGAAGAAATGAAATACTATAGTGCAGTCATTCATAGTTGGTATATTAATTGAAAACCTAAATGGAATATTGTAGCAAATAATGAAGGATGAAGACCTACACACAATAATTTACCTTTGTCTTTTAGGAAAAGACATTTGTCTGGATTACTTCTAAAATAAATAACGATCAGCTGGGTTTTCCTGTGGACATTTCTTGGTAACCAAGGAAGTTGTTGAGTGTTACTTATAATGTAATGCCAAATCCGTCAGTATATAGTTGTTAACCTGTAGAACTAGGTCTTCACTTTTGCAAGTCTTCATCAATTTATATTTTCATTAGTATTATAGCATGGAGTTTATAGAGTTCATAGTTGTTAGGGTTGGAAGGGACCTAATGTTGCCCTGTGGGGTCAGGCCAATGCTCAGGATCTCAATATTGCGCTGTTAGACAGGAGGGCGTGGTGTACAATTGCACATGCACACATAAAAATCAGTTAAACACACATACACTCACAAGCTGCATACACACCTACTAGGCATACATACTCACACTAGCAACTCAGATACATACACGTTAAAAATAACCAGTCTAGGTTCATGCACACCTGTCACCAGTTTAAGCCCATACACGCTACACACACCAAAATTTAGACAGAATCAGTTACCAACACCTGCATATCTAATACACATACATGGATTACTAATTCATATACCACACACACACAATGATATCTATATGTGTATTCACTAATTCACACATACCACCCACCTACACATACTCACAGGTGAGTTCCTGAGTTGGGTGTTGTGATGTGTATGTATGTATGTATGTGCTTGGTGTACTTGGGATACCTGGGGAATGGTTAAGGTAAGAAAGTAGAAGTGTAGGGAGTGAAAGTTGCTGGGAGTGAGAGTCACCAGGATCGAGATTAGAACCAGTAGACTAGAGGGCTGAAGAACTGAGGCTCGGGGGTAACTTTAGGTTAATTGATCTTAATTGATTAAAAGACAACTGCCCAAAGCCTGCAAAACAGGGGAGTGATGCAGGCACAGAGGCTGGGACTGGAACCAGAGCTACGGGGGAGCTGAAAAAGTAGGTGGGGAGAGGGAAAATGGGACTAAGGGAAAGTGTGGGTGTTAAAGAGGGGCTCTGGGTGTGGGGAGCCAGAGGATGGCTCTGGGGCAGCTAGAGAAGTTGCAGGGAGCAACAGTAGGTGCTGGGAGCTGGAGAAAGGCTCCAGCTGCTGGAGAAAACTGCAGGACAGTCATGAGGAGCTGGGAAGCTGCGGAGGGGGGGATGACTTCAGAAGGTGCGGGGGAAGCCTGAAAACAGAGAGACGGACAGCAGAAAATCACAGGAAAAGCAGCAGGAGAGACTGAAAGGTGGCAGGGCAGCAGGAAAGCAGAGAAAGGCAGCAGAAAGTCACAGGGAAAAGGCAGTAGGAGCAGGGAGAGAGCAGAAAATCACAGGAAAAGTGGCAGGAGAGACTGAAAGGCAGCAGTGAGCCAGAAGCAGGAGAGGGAGAAATGAGACAGAAGTTAGAGGGGCGAGGAGCAAAGATTGGAGCAGGGCCAAACCATAGTAAAGCAAAACCCAAGTTAGAGGTCCAAATAACAGTTTTATTACACAGACAACACACTACACAGCCCCATGAAGTTATTGGTTCTCACACACACACACACACACACACACACACACACACACACGTGAGCGATCTCACACACACACACACACGTGAGCGATCTCTCTCACTCACACACACACACACACACACATACACACACACACACACACACACACACACACACAGCAGGAGCAAGAGATTCAGTGGAAGGGCTGGAGTCCAGGTAGGGAAGAGAAGCAGAGTCCAAGTCCTTGGTTGAAGAGGGGGTGGGGGGTGATAGCTACCTATCCAGGCTGGAAAGGGTTCCTTGTCTAGTAGGTGTTGTCCAGAGGGGGGTCGCTGGCAGGGCCTCTGGGTGGATAGGTGGTATGGCATGGTGCTGGTCCAGATGGAGAGGGCGTCCCCCTGGGGCAGACCTTGTGTGACCCAAGTGACAGGAGGCATGCCCAGGCAAGGGTCAGCCCCTGGCAGACTGAGCACGTGTGCTCTATGCAGGGATGTACAGTTTCAGGTGTCTGTAATGGTGGGGTACAATGGTAGAGTTGCTGGTTCTGCAGGGTCTTTTGTCTTTCAAATGCTGTGTTCTTGTCTCTGTTCCTGGGTGACTTCCATGGTTCCTGGATGAATCAATGCGAGGTGATGGCCCAGTTGTTACAGGCCATTTAGTAGAGGCCTGCTACCATTGTATTTTAATCATTCCCAATCATTCTCATTCATCCGGGAACCAATTTACATGGGAGGGGTACGTGACTCATACAGTTGCAATATGGGATGCCCAGGCAGAGGACACAAGATGGAGGCTTGACATACAAAATGGAAACTTGACATGACTTTGGTTCACTTACAAACACAGGCCTAAACCATACAATATCCATATGAAACAATAAAAATCAATACAAAAATGATAATAATACAATATACAACAGTAAGAATCAGTACAAACCTTATAATAATACAATATAAAACAGTGGATCTCCAAAACAAAAAACTTGCTACCAAAATAAAAATGTTAACGCTTATCCTAAGTCTGAGCTCTCTTATGCTTGTCTATAGGGAATAGAGAGGGAGAGAAAGAAAAGCCAGAAATAATTGGGGAAAGGAAGGGAATGCATATTTATATATATAGATCTATATATATAGATCTATATATATATATGGATCTATATATGATAGATATTAAAAAAAGAAAAACTGGGGGTTTTGCTACACTTAAAGATCATCAAGCCCAACCCCCTGTCCCTGGGGCAGGAAGTCAGTCAGGGTCAAAGGATCCCAGCAACATAAGCATCCAAACATTTCTTGAATGAGTCCAGAGTAGGTGCCTGCACCACTTCTGGAGGGAGTCCATTCCAGGCCTTGGGGGCTCGGACGGTAAAGAAATGTTTTCTTATGTCCAGCATAAAACGATCTTGGAGGAGTTTATGACCGTTGGTTCTTGTCTTCCCTTGGGGCGCTCTGGTGAACACCCCTTATGTATTTATAAGCAGCCCCCAGGTCCCCCCTGAGCCTGCGGTTTTCCAGGCTGAAGAGAGTTAGGGAGGTCTATAAAGCAATACAGTATTGAGGCACACTGCAACTGCTCTAACCACATTAGCAGTAGTACAGTTGCAACAGAATACAGCAGAGCTTATCAGTGTGCATGCAGCATCACACCGTCACAGCTAAGATACTTCTAGTTACCAAATGGATACTGTAACAAGGTCCTGCCTCAGGGGTGGCCGTGGTGCCCCTGGAGTCCCCCCAGCCCTTGTCACCTTTATTTTCGCTGGACAGTTTACCCTTCCACTCACTTGCCATGCCTTGACATAATTATACCTTCAGAAAAAACTGAAGCTGTGGCCTCCTCATCTCCCCTTTTAGCCATGCCCAAGCCTTGCAGATGTTACCAATCATTGGGTGTGAAGCCTGATTGTCCGCTCAGGCCAATCTCTCATCCATGGGCCTTATGCCCCAGTGTCAACTCCAGTCAATGGAATTGCCCTTCAGAGATGCCTGCTTATCCCCATTGACTATATTGGAAACTTAGGAAGCTAACCTTTTTTCAAATCATCTGGTGGGTATCGTGTATCTATTTTTTAGGTATTATGCCATGTAAGTTGAAGGTGCCTAATAAATTCAACTATTTTCTCTCCATCCAAAACTTTTTAAGAATTGTGTATATCCTTGCAAAGAATTTCTGGTTGCTGAACTACAGCAAGGAAATATATGTACTCAGTTGTAAGAATAAATATGGGGCCACGGAAAAGAATATGAGAATATGAGAGTAAGATTATGATAGCACAATGAAAGGTGTAGCATAAGTCTACCTCTCTACCTCAGGGTTTTCTATTGTATTAGTCACAACAGCTTAGAATAAAATAGGATATTCCATCAAAGAAGAAGACTGTTTACAGTGCTTCAAATTGTGAGTCAGCAGAATAACAGTCAAATACTATAATATACACAGCTGGTATACTTGCTGCTCTCTTATTATTGTTGTAAATGGTTAGAAGAGTAAATACTGTGAATGATACCCTTGCTTTTTTTGCCTCACCACACTCATTTATAATACAGTGGCATCCAGTACGTTGATGGAACATGATTCCTATGTTCTATTGAAAGGATCTGTGTAAACGCAGTAGAGAGGAAGCACTACATCCATCAGATGTAATGAGTAAAAAGCTTTGCAGTGCAATGACCCCTACCCTCTAGTATAAAATATGGGGGCTTTAACCTACAAATGGATCTACCTATATAAGCAGTGCACCTGATCAGAACTTGTGGAAGAGGTGTATCCATGAATGATCACTTAGAAATATGGCAATGGGACTCTTCTAACCGTTTAGTGCACCAGAACAGAAAACATTAATGTAAATGTCTGCTTATACTACAGTATATATTTTAAACACATCTTCAGCAGGAAAGTTCATTGGTAGTAGGTGTCCCAATGCATATAACAATGTTGTTAAAAAATCTAACTAAAAATATATTTAGAAGCAGGGAATAAATTTTAATTGTATTTTTTGCAAACCTTTATCATTTTTATGACAATTAACTTAAATAATTATTTTTGGGTTTTTTTCAGTAGTAGTACCAATAGCATAGGCAAAAAAATTGTTTCCTTTAACTGCCTTTTCTTTAAGAGTTGGTGAGTAATTCTGAGGTGTGAAGTTGCCATCTTCTTTCCCTTTCAAATAAGTAATTCAAATTAAGTTTCAAAGGAGTACTTTGGGTTGCTGCTATTCATGATATCTTCCTCTCATCCTTAAAAGAGAGAAAATAATGAGGTAGTGAGAAATGCTTAGTTTCTATGGAAAGTAATTTTTATTTGATATCTAGTAAGATGGTTTGGCTGGTAGACTGGTTCTGATGGTGGTTAGCAGCAAGTGTAGTATCTTCCTGATGAGATCCAGTGTGCATTTTATTGCAGTAAACAGTGGCATAATATAAAAATATGGCTTCTGTCATTCTTACATTATTGGTTACAAAAAAAAGGGTTTCTGAGTCTTTCAACTGCAGCTTGGTAAGGCACTTCAATTAGCATATTTCTCATCTCTCTGTCTAGCTGTGAGACTCAAGATTTTTCTGACTAAAAGAAAAATGGAGTGAATTTTGCTTTATCAGAAGCAGAAATCAAATGTTTCTCATGCATTGCAGTGGGAATTTGAGCTATTTCAAGGTTTTACTTTTATTAAGGCTCTGGTGGTGGTTGAAAAGTATGAATTAGTTACTTTCTACACATATTCATAATAATGCTTAGGATTTAAAAAAAAAGCTGTATATCCTCAAAGTATGCTTTATAGATTATCTAATTAAACCTTGTGATGCCCTTGTGTTACTGTAGAGCTACTGCACAGTGCACATTTATTGAAATGGTGTCTCAATGCATATATGAGTAGAAAAGAATTATTAAACACATTGTTTGAGGTCAAATCTCTGGGTGTACAATCTCCAAAGACATGAAGGAAATCAGAAGAGTATTAGTGCTCATATCTTAGTAAAACTTGTTCATATGATGAGAGACTGTGGTTTGCTAGTTAACAGTAACATGATTTTTTATCAGGTTCATTAGGCACCCAGATTTACTTTACAAGTGCCTGGTCACTGGGAGCTATGTGTACCCAGAGGCTTAGAAAGGAAAGCTGGTAAGATTTGTAGTGTCTAATTTTAGATAATCTACTTTGAAAGTTGTAGGCCTCATCAGTTGTATACTTTTTCCTGAGGCCATGCAGGTGATCAGTTCATGTTCTGAAGCATGGAATTTGGTTACTTGTATAATTATCTTAGCATAAATTATTAACATGTATTGTGCAGTGAGGTAACATTAGGAAGTTACCCCTATTTATTATAGATAGTAGGAATAGATGCGATTATGATCTCAGTAGAAAATAATTAAAGCAAACAATCTAACAACCTTGGCAAAATAGGCAGTAACATGATCAGAAATATTTGGAGACAGAACAGAGGTTATCTAGCCCATCAAAAATCTAGACACTCTTCAGTAGTTAATTCCCTTATGGTAGTACCTAATTGTATCTTGAATGTCTTGAATGACTTTGGAGGGCTGTTCTGCACATTTATCTTTTCATGTGTGGGGGAAAAATTGGTTCCCGACATCTGTTCTGATTGTGTTTATCTGTAATTTTAATTCATGCTCACTTGCCTTGTCATCTGTGTTGGCCTGAAATTAGTTGAGATTATCAGTACTATTTAAGATTTTATGTGCTTCTATTAAGTTCTTTCCAACTGCGTTTTTGCTGGGATATGGTTATTTTTTAAAGCCTTTTCCTATATCTAGTGCGGGTCTGAAAGTCTCTGATCAGACATTACAGCATGTTAATGAAACCTTGACAGTTCATTTATTTTTGCTTGGCCAATATGGGTGTGTGAACTCTGCTGCTTTGTATCCCCTGTTACTAACTGGGAATTTCAAGACCACAATATGGCTTCAGTTTGTGGTTTCTTATTAAGTTATTTTAAAGGTTCTGTCATCATGCAAGACCCTAATAAAAATCTTCTATTACTCTTCTACTAATTATTTATTTTCTAATGGCTTAATACTTGCTGTCATGAATAAATTTTCAGCTGGCCCAATTCATCTAAGCATTTTCACTTGGGTTTAAGTCCATTTCTATTTAGTAAAGCATCTGAGCTTGTGCGTATACCAATTAATCAATGGGTCTTGAGTATATATTTAAAGTTGGGCACATGCATAAGTACTGTGCTGAATATGGATGGCCTTAGCTCACGCTTAATGGGCCGAATATAGGCTCCTTGCGTAAGAGTAGAACAGTAATTGTATTCTTCTATCCCCTCAGTAGATAGCCATAATTTTTTGCTGACAGTTCAGGAGGCCCTGGGAAGTAATCAGGCAAATACAGCCTACGGTATTCTAGATCCAGAGAGTGGATCAGGAAATATATATGGTTTGATTCCCCCGTAAAAACCTACACTTATAGAGCTGTAGATCTAGAAGAGAGGTAACAACTGTCTTTCCAAGCTGTGTTCTCCATAGCTTTCCTGAAACATTATACCTGCTTTTTTACCTCTCAGGAATAATGCCTTTAAAGGGCCTCTGGTCAAGTGCTGCAGCCTGTAATATTTTGTACCATAGCGTACATTACTTGAATAGCTATCAGTACATTTAATTTGCTCTGTAAAAGCTCAGTGATGTATGGTATGGAAATACGCTTCTACAGAGATGTTTTTCCACTTTCCATTTCTGGTGGTATTTAACATGTTTTCTGAAGTGCTATGGGAAACAAAGAGGTTGAATTTAGCAGCAGGCAATATACTTTAAAATCCAGGGCTGATAATAGTGCTTCATAAGTGTCTTGAAATAATAAACACCAAGCCAGTCCATGTATGGAGCAGGGCATTCTATCAATGTAACTCCCTAATTATAGGAGAACAATAAAGAATTCTCTACAGTCTCTAATTAAATATAGTTAAGTTAGAGAGCTGGAACATTTTTTGTTCTGCCATCTTGTCACAGTCTACAACCTTGAAAAACTTAATATAAGAAAAAAAACTGATTTTGAGAAGAATTGCATTCAGATAGTGTTGATTACCAGCAGGGGAACAAAAGAATCAAGGATTTGCCTGGAGGACTTTTAAAAAGGCAGCAATTGTAATGGCACAAGATGGATAACAAGAATAATTACCATAAATGATGCTGAGTTTCAGTGGTGACAAATAAGCAAAACAAAGTCCTTAGTAATATCCTGTGGCATTGAGAACTAATGAAGGACTCCACACTTTGGAGAGAAGTTTGAGTTAGATATGGACAGGTGAAGTGAGGATAAAAAAATCAACCTGCATTTGCTAACCCCTGACTGACTAGAAAGGAGAAATATCTCTTTTGTGAGTGTTACTCTAATAATGAAAAGTAAGGATGAAGAGCAGATGGAATCTTTGTCTTCCAGGGCAGAAAACTAGATAACAGTAGGAACGCTCTAACTAAAATAACATGCTGAGAAAAATAGGATGCATCATGTATGCATGTTTTAGATGAGAAAAGTATTATGTATAATGACAAATCCTAACATAATTGTATCAACTCATATCAAAGTAATGATAATACTATATATGAATACAAAAGGGTGGTTGAGTTCTAGAGGAGCAGCAAAAAGATTGAGCTGTAGTGTACTTAAGGATTGTATGTGATAAAGTAAATGTTACAGTATTCTTAGTCTTGGTATGTTGACCAAATGGCTGACAATGGATTAGAAATTAGAGTAGAAATTTGGTGTTAAGTGGGTCAGTTTTCAAAGATGGGTTCCTCTATTCAGCATTGATTAAAGTTAGGCACATGCTTCAGGGCAGAAGTAAGGATTTAAATTCTCTGATGGCATAAATTTATGAGTGCCGTCAATGGAACTGTGTCCTTTTATACTGGTAGAGAGTTTAGCCAGGGTTCCGAAGGCTTTACTTGCAGTACTTGAGTATTTTTTACTGGACTGTGAAATTACTATAGAATTGAAAGGCATTTGAAATTTTATTAAGAGAGTTTAAAACAGAAAGAAAGATATATTTTATTGAAAGCAGGATATTATTGAAGGAGGAAGTGAACAGAGCACAAGTAATGTATACCTAACAGCTATTAATAAGATTAATCTAAACTTCAAGAATTGAGTTGGACATTGACATTGAGTGATTGTACCCTCCACTAACACAAGTGTTTCTTTTGCCAAATAACCTGATATTCCAGTTGTAGACTGGTACCTTTTAGCCTTTTACTGCACAAAATCCCTCCCGTGCAATGCTTTAGATTATTACTTGATTATTAATGAAGCTGATATTTTTTTGTAACAGTGAACATTGTTACCCTCAGGATAACACCAAAAAACCTGCTTACACCAGGTAAAAACTTGATTTACCAAGGATTTCAAAAGTTCCCCAAAGTATAGTTAAACAGCGTCAGAGCAAAGGGTGTGGAAAAAAAAAACACCTTAGGTCTTAGATTGCCATTTACATCTTAGAACTTTAGGTCTTCTGTTTCATAGACATTCTTCTGGGAATTTAGAAAACTTTCAAATCAATGAACTAGAACTTTTACAGGAAGGAAACTTTGCTCTATCCCTTCTGTAATAAAAAATAGCAGAACTAGAGTTCAGACAAACCTAAAGTGTGATGATGTATTTCTGAAGAATAAAGAATGAGACTATGCTTGCAAAATAAGTTATTTAAATTTAATATCACGATAATTTCTAGAATGATTTGTAATTATGATAAATACAGTTGGGATTTTTATAGAAAATCCTCAAAGGTATACTTAGCATCAGATTTCAGAATAGACACTTGAGACTGACATGTAGAATTCAAAATTTATGGGTATATGTTAATTATAATTCCATTTTATTAGACTCTGTTAGAGTATATAAGAGATATAACAAATATATTTTCCCAAAAAAAGAAGCAGCCAAAATCCCGTTTCATATGACCAGGGCAAATGGAAATCAGTAAGAAAATTAACTACCACTATCAAAAGAAAGTTAATTACCGCCACCAACCTTGGTGGTGTAGTCCCCAACCTTGGAAGTCTTTAAGAGGAGACTGGACAGACACCTTGCTGAGATCATTTGATCTCAACAGTATTTGTGTCCAGAGCAGGGAGGTTGGACTTGATGATCTTTTAAGGTCCCTTCCAGCCCTGAATTTCTATGTATGATATAATTTCCAAGTTTTCCCAGTAATTAAATGTGTAGAACACTAATAGAGTAACTTCAGAGCCAATTTTGTAAGTGAGGAAATGATTTCTATCTCCTGTCTCAACAGAGGAAGCAAAACAAGATATTCTGACATTTTCTTTACTGTATTTACCTAAATACGAGATGACCCTAAATGTAAGATGACCCCAGTTAGATTCTACACATGGAAATTTATAAATTTATTATAATTTTCAATGTATGGAATCTAATTATTGGAGGATCTTCTTAAATTCGCCCCCACTCCCCCGCGCAAACACTACTGCAGTTGCGGGGGAGAGATGAGGATGGGGCAGTAATGGGGCAGGAAATGGTAGACAGTGTGGGGACAGTGGGGGGCAGTAATGGGGCAGGCAGTGAGGGGTGGTGGGGGACGCGGTAGGGGGCAGGGAGTGTGGAGGTGGTAGGGCAGGCAGTGGGAGGATGGGCAGCTTGACCCCTGCTGCCTGTCCTTCCCCCCTCCACTTTCCGCAAGTTGTGCCTGCTGCCTGTCCCCAGTCTCAGGCTGTCTTGATTCCCCCCTCCTCCCCTTTCCACATCACTTCTGCCGCTGACAGCCTCAGGTCCCAGCTCCCCCTTTCTCCCATCTCCCCCACTGAAGTCTCTCCCCCTTGCCTGCTTCCTTCCTTACTTTTGTTCCATGCCAGCAGACTCCATCCCTGCTGCAACCCAGAGCATGGAGCATAGCTCCAGCCTGACTCTGCAGTTGTGGTGTGGAGTGGGCCCTGCTGCTTTGGGGCCAGACTAGAGAAGCAGTGCAGGCTCTGTGCCACTTGTAAAACGTTGATTATAGTTTATCTTTTATAATGTGACATTAAAAAAAAAATTGTAGTTTAATTAACACTATCTTCTGTTATCCTGATGACTTGACGGTAGCTAAAAATGAAGTGGCATATACTTCCTTGAGCTCATTTGAACCTCCATTCCTGTTCATTTGAACCTCTAGCATGCATTTTCCCTCCATTGTGCCTCCATACTAAAATGTTTGGGACATACCATAACAAAACTCCGAAACATAGTATCACAAAACATACCATCACACATTTTTGTGGCATAGTGAGATATAAATATGAAATCTGGTTATTTGAATTCAGTGTGCTATAATACAAAATTGTGTCCACTTTGTATTTCAGGTCATAACTTTTGTGCAGAAGGACACAGGTGTGGTGAAAATTCAGAGTGCAAAAACTGGAACACAAAAGCTACTTGTGAATGCAAGAGTGGTTATGTTTCTATCCAGGGGGACTCTGCATATTGTGAAGGTAAACAAGATATTCAGTGAATATCTTTTTGGCATTCCACTGAGAAATGTACTGTTAAGGAAATGGCTGAAAATGAATTACATCATTAGATTCTTTTTTATGATAGTTGTCCCTTTCAATGTTAAATTTGCAAACACGCTTACAAACAAGGTAGTTAGGAAGTCAGTGGAACTATTCAGATGCCTGACTGTCCATTGGCAGCTGTACTGCCAAGCTCTGATCTCCTTAATAGCAGCTTTTTTGGCTGTAGGGAATGTATTGAGGATGGATACATTTTTCCACTGATGGAGGTAGTAACTGTGGTAGCGATGCTAGTTAGCATCACCAGCAAAGAAATTTACAACACCTTTCCTGACTTGGTATATTACAGTTATACCTAGAAACATTAACCTGCAGTACTTTCTTTAGGTAAGATAATTTTTGGAAATGGTCTTACTATTGTATAGAATAAACATGTTTCCCAGGAGGCACTCTTCTATGCTGCTGAGCTACTTTCTGTTGCTAATGATGTATTATTCCACCTCAGGAAAGAATGCAGCATGCCATTACTCTCGTTCTTTTCTCTTTGGTGTAGCTCTATTTCCTACAGCCTGCTCTTATATTTTTGATGGGAGCAATTTAGTAGCTACTACTTGCTGTATATTCTTTAATGTGATAAATTGACATAAGCCGCATTCCTTTAGCTTTGTATTTTTTTTTTAATATAAAGACTTTGTATGCTGGGGGAGTACTGTTTATGATTTTAACCTTCCTGCATCTTTTCCTATACTATCTTTAGAAATATTTCCCAGTTTTCTTCTTTTGTCAGTGCTGGTGATGGAAAAGATATGACATTTTTGACAAACTGCTGAATGTTATGGTAGGAATGGGAGACCAGACTGAAGAATATGAAACAGAGACATTTACATTGGTATCAGTCATTGCAATTAAAATGAAAATATATGTAGAGAAGATTTTTAAAATCATATATAAATGACCAGGACTCCTCTAGACATGATGGATAAAGTCATTCTTTAAATTAAAACAAAAATGATAAATCTTACAGAATTGTCAGTTCATGTTTTAGAAGCAAAACAGCCTCTCTTCTAAAAAATAAAATTAAATTAAAACATGATTTTAGAGTCTACAAAATAATTTCAAACATTTACTTCACAGGGTAATGGCAGAGATTCAGTATTTTAAGAGATTGTAGCGATAGTGGAAGAAACTTCTATATAGATACTACAAGACCTACTTACAAATCAGTTCATATCTAAAAAGATTCTTTATTAGCTCCAATATAGCACCCACTGTGGGTTCTCTCTTCTCTTCTAGCTATCCTAAATAAAACCAAAACAGATTTTCATCCTGAAAATTCCTTTAATCAGATTTCAGTGGTTTTTGTTGCATCTTGTATAGTTCGTTTTTCTGTATGATAACAGTTTAAACATCTTGACTCAAAATATGGTAGTATTTGAGATTCTGGCTATAGATTAGCAGTGCTGGAGGGGGGAAAGCTCTCTGAACAAAGTAACTATCCCTGGTTTAAGAGTATTTAGCTGACTTCGCAGACCATATCAAAGCTTTGTCTTACATGGATGGATCTGTGTGGAACCAAAGTGAGGAAATCAAGCATGATTCTGTTGCTTGATGTCAGGAAGAGAAAAAGTGGGGTTTGAACAAAAGTGTGCCAAAAAGAACTGTTGATTTTTAGCTTTGTGAAATGCTTGTGATTTGGGATGGTATGGGGAAGAGAAGGTACTGTGGCTGAGTGATCTATAGCTTGTCAAATCCATTAGTGACATCTCTTGTGCATGGTGACAAGGAATACTTAGTCCCTCTATACCCCCCTGAAATAAAAGAGACCTACACAAAGCCTGATCATCTCATGTATGATCAGGCTCTATCTTATCTAATTGTTCACATCTTCCTGCCTAATCTATTGAATAACACTCAATTCATAGGCAGTTGACTAAATTTTGCTCTCAGGTGCATATGCAGATGCCACTGAAATCAGTGGTGGCTATAGATGCGCACCCAAGGGGAGAATTTGGCTTAGTATCTGGACCCAGTATCAGACTTCCTGCAGATTTGTATTTATATGTGAGTATATCAGGTTCATATTAAATGTGACAGTCTTCTTAATAGAATGAGACACAACCTGTAGAGGCAAGGAAATTGTTGTGTGAGTTTCTGACAATGTTCTGAATTCAATTCTTTTGTTCTTAAGCATAGAAACATAAATGGCATATACAATAAGTTCTTCTGAGACAATGCAGTTAAAATGGCTCATATTCTGACATATTTAGTAAGTGGTACCCTAGCTGAGAACACTGTGGATCATTAACTTTCAGGCTTCAAATACCCTCCAAGAGTATTTGAATTTTTTTTGTATGTTTTAATGTATGATATTGTTTTTCCTTCTCTGTATTGTACTGTCGTGTATGCTGACTTCCATTGATGTCATTTTGCCTTTCTTCATCCCATTGTCTTGTCACCCCAACCTGTTTCAGCATTGTTTCGATATTGTAGCATCTCCTAGAAAAACTTGCATTGATTTGTCTATTTTTATTTTGTTGTCTTATGTATTTTTTGTTACTTTTAACATTATGTCTTTACATTTTCATTGTTACAGGAAAAGTTTGCTATGGTGCTAAGGCATATTAAAAAAAATCATCAAATCAAAAAAAAGGAAGAAAGAAAATCAGAAGAGCATTTTGCTGTTCATTGCCAACAGCTGTTTTTTCCCTCCCCCGGTGGTCTTAATCTCTGTTCAAACATGAATTTGGAAAAATGAATATAATTAATATAAAAGTGATTTTAGCTCAAATAGTTTTAAAAACCATCCAGAATGATTAAAGAATGTGATTGGTGATCCTTCATATTTTCTTAAAGCTGAAAAAACTCTAAGCTTTTACTCCCTAAAAACAATAGATGCTTCTCTAGCCCTTGTCTACTTTGCGCTATTTACAGTATTTTTTTTGAAAGTTCAGTGGAAGTATTAAATGTGTAATCTTTATTCTGTGAAAATTTTCCTGTGATGATTAGTATCATCTTTACTTTGTATATATGAAGCTACTGAAGCAAGTTAATGATTCATGTAGAACCAGACATCTCTTCACCTTTCAAGAGCAAGTGGGAAAATTTGTGTGTACACAAGAATGTTGACAGACTTGCATGTGGCTACAAGACATTCTAATATCTACAGATGTGAAACTATTCAGCTGTGTATGCATGTGTGTCTATTTGCAGCTATAGAGCACCAGTACGTGTAACTTTAGGATGGAGGCTAGATATCAGATACTTAGGACCAGATCACAAGGGCTAGGAACAGAAATTACACATAAACTAGTGTAAGTGATTGGAAACTGGTTCAAATCTGTAACACAACAGAAGTTCAGTGAACATAAATCACTTTCAAAATGGCTGCAACTGGTTTAAGATAAACCTGGATGGATGTAATATCAGACTTAACTGATTTAGGTTAAATTGGTTTATTGAACTTCTGTCCCAGATCCTCTTCACATTCAAGTTAACTCAGTAGCCCAGCATCCCAGGATGCTTTACACCTCCTCTCCACACCCCTATTCATAGGTTGTGGGGGTAGTCTTGACCCAAACCGTCTGCTCCTCCCCAGCAGTGAAGTGTGCTCTAATACCCCCCAGCTTCTAGCCTTGGCCACTGCATGCATGTGGCTAAATTTCTGGAATCAAATGTGAATAGCTGTTCATTTGCTTATCAGTTCAATCTGTGCAGCTTAGACTAACCTGCAAAGATTGAACTGATTCAGCCTCAGGCTTTCTGACTGTCTTTTCTTAGCCAAAGGGACTGAGTTGTTGCCATGCCTGACTTTTAGGTACCTGATTCCGTGAGTGGAGTTCACAAACTTGGGAGTTTAATTTGCTTGTACAATGAATGAGCAGAGTGAGGGATGGGATCAACATCTAGGAGCTGAGCAATGGGGCAGCAGTGAGGCCATGGAAAACATTGAAGAAGAGTGAGAGATCCCACCTCTTCTCCAGATTTAGTTGCCTCCGTGCACCTGCACCTGAGTTAGGTGTCTATTTGAGACTGTGTTTCATAGCTCAAAACTGTGACCTGGACTTAGGCACCTAATTCATTCCTTTCTTTATGGGCAAATGTTGTAACCTTTCATTTTTTTTAAGAGATGCCTAAGTCCAGAAGGTGGTGATAGTGACAAGATAGCTGCCTTTTGTATAATATTTTACTTGTTAAAGTACTTGCTCAGGAATTAAGAGACTTGGTGGACATTTATTTAAAAGCATGATTGTTTCATAGTTGGTAGGGTTGGAAGGGACCTGAGCAGATCATCAAGTCTGACCCCCTGCCATGGCAGGAAAAAGTACTGGGGTCAAATGACCCCAGCAAGGTGTTTGTCTAACCTCTTCTTAAAGACCCCCAGGGTAGGAGCCAGCACCACTTCGCTTGAAAGTTGGTTCCAGATCCTAGCCGCCCTGACTTTGAAGTATCGCCTCCTGATGTCTAGTCTGAATCTACCCTCTGCCAGCTTGTGACTGTTATTTCTAGTCACCCCTAGTAGTGCTCGGGGGAACAGGGACTCCCCCAATGCCTGCTGGTCCCCCCTGACTAGTCTGTAAATGGCCGCTAGCTCCCCCCTCAGCCTTCTCTTGTGGAGGCTGAACAAGTTCAGGTCCCTTAGCCTCTCCTCATTGGGCCTGCCCTGCTGCCCCCTGATCATGCGGGTGGCCCTCCTCTGGACCCTCTCCATGCTGTCCACATCCCTCCTGAAGTGTGGCACCCAGAACTGGATGCAGTACTCCAACTGTGGCCTGACCAGTGCTGCAGAGAGGGGGAGGATCACCTCCTTGGACCTGCTCGAGATGCATCTGTGGGTGCATGACAAGGTATGATTGGCCTTCCTGACCACATCCCCACACTGTTGGCATATGTTCATTTTGGCATCAATAATGATTCCAGGATCCTTTTCTGCCTGTGCATTGACAAGAAGAGAGTTCCCCAGTGTGTAGGTATGCTGCTGGTTCTTCCTCCCCAGGTCACTTGTCAGTGTAGAAGCCCATTCTGTTCTCATCTGCCCACCCCTGTAACCTGTCTAATAATTGGATTTGATACATGATTCCAACAATCCCTCATATCATGCTGCACATGCATTTTGAGATCAGGAATCAGATCCCAATCATGCCATGCTTGCCAGTGCAGGGGGAACTTGGGATCATGATTGGCTGGTTGACCGTTCGGTTTGGGGACCACATAGGGGTCTGGAACCAGCCCTGGTGCAGTCTGGTGCCCAGCTGGCCAGAGCTGCTGAGCACGGGGTTTAAAGTCCCCTGTGGAGGAAGCTGAAGGCTCCATCCACTCTGTTTCCCTGTGCTGTCAGCTCAGCCAGAGCTGCCCAGCACATGGTTTAAAGTTCTGGCTGGGGGGAGTAGAGGCTTTTCCTCACTGGGGACTTTAATCCCCAAGCTGAACAGTACTGGCTGGGCAGTATAGTACTGGGAGAGTCTGTCTCCTCCATCAGGAGGCTCTGCTCCCCATTCTGGGCTACCCAGCCAGGGCTGCTCAATATGGAGCTTAAAGTCTGCAGTGGGTGGTGGGGGGCTTTTCCCTCCCCCCTTCCCCCGCTCCGCTTCACCCCACCCCCGTCAAGATTCTATAGATTCCTACATTCTAAGGGCTGGAAGGGATATCATCAGGTCCAGCCCCCATGCACTAGGCAGGAAAGACAACTGGGGTCATATGACCCCAGCAAGATGACTGTTCAGTCTTCTCTTGAAGATTTCTAGGGTAGGTGATTGTACCACCACTGGAGGGAGCTTAATCCACAGTCTGGACACACTAACTGTGAAGTAGTTTTTCCTAGTCTTAAGGCTGAAACAGTCTTCTAGGAGTTTGTGGCCCTTACTTCTAGTTTTCCCCAAGGGTGCCCTGGTGAACAGTTGCTCACTGAGCCCTTGATGTATTCCTCTGATGTAGGGATAAGCTGCTACCAAGTTCCCTCTTAGCCTTCTCTTTTTTTAGGCTGAAGAGTCCCAGGTCCCTCAGCTTTTCCTTGTATGGCTTGCCTTTCAAGTTTCTGATCATATGGGTAGCACTTCTCTGGTCTCTCTCAAGCTTTACCACATCTTTGTTGAAGTGCAGTGATCAGAACTGCATGCAGTACTCCAGCTGCGGTCTCACCAGTACTGAGTAAAGTGGAAGATTCACTTCCTTGGTTTTGCTTGAGGTACATCGATTGATGCATGCCAGAGTATTATTTGCCCTTCTGGCTACAGCATCTCGCTGATGGCTCATATTCATACTAAGGTCTATTATTACCCCTAGGTCCCTTTCATTCATGGTGCTAATCAGTTTGGTGTCACCAAGACTGTAAGTATGTTGGGGATTGTTCATCCCCAGATGGAGCACTTTACATTTCTTGATGTTGAACTTCATCTGGTTCTGATCCGCCCAACTTGCCAGCCTGTCTAGGCCTGGCTGTATCTGCAGCCCATCTTCAAGCGTGACCATGCTCCCCCATAACCTGGTGTTATCTGCGATGTTGGCTAGCTTTTTACCCCCACATCCAAATCATTGATAAAGATGTTGAAAAGCACTGGACCAAGCACCGACCCCTTTGGCCAAGACCCCTGAGGGACACCACTGCCCACTTCTCACCAGGACGACACAAATCCGTTCATTAGAACTCTCTGGTTCCTACCCCATAGCCAGCTTCCTACCCACCTAACTGTTGAGTAGTTAATCCCACAATCCTGCAATTTTCCCGTGAGAACATCATGGGATACCAGTTTAAAGACCTTTTAGAAGTCAAGGTACACAATGTTGACCTCTTCTCTCTTATCCAGGTGGTGAGTCACCTGGTTGTAGAAGGAGATGAGATTGGTAAGATGAGACGTGCCCACATCGAAGCCATGCTGACTGTTGTTCAGGATCTTACCTTCTGCAAACCTATTGCACATGGACTCCTTAATGAAATTTTTCCAGGATTATCCTATGCCTGGGATAGAAGTTAGGTTACTTGGCCTATAGTTGTCTGGGTCTTCTCTCCTCCCCTTCTTAAAGATGGGCACAACATTGGCTCTCTTCCAGTGCTCAGGGACCTCCCTGGACTGCCATGAGTTTTGGAAGAGTTTTACTAGGGGTTCCTCAGTTACTTCAGCCAGCTCCTTCAGCACTCTCAGAAGAAGTTCATTTGGTCCAGCTGACTTATAGATGTCTAATTTTTTAAAATGATCGCACACCAGTTTGATGTCAGTAATAGGAAGGCGGCCATTCCCACTGTACTCACTCTGCACCCCATCTAGCATAATTTTCCTCTTGGTCTGGTGAAACACCAAATGAAAGTAGTCATTCAGGAGTTCAGTTTTCTCTTGAGGGTCTGTAACCAGCTGTCCTGAGCTGTTGAGCAATGGCCCCACACTCCCATTTGTTTTCCTCCTGTTCCTACGTACTTAAAGAAGGAACTCTTATTGTCCTTGATTTCAGTTGCTAATTTAACTTCTGCTGCCGCCTTAGCCTTCCTAATCTGCTTCCAACATGTGTGAACCATTGTTGTATAGGACTATCCCAAGCTTTCATTGATTGTAAGCCTTTTTCTTCTTTTTCAAGAGGGCCATGATTTCCCTATTTAGCCGGGAGAGCTTCCCAGCCCTTCTGCTACCTTTCCTTCATATGGGAATGGACTTATTTTGTGCTTCAAGAATTGTGTCCTTAAGAACTGACCACTCTTCATGCACTCCTTTTATCTTTGGTCCCTGGTCCCACAGCACTTCCCTTACTGTTGTCCTGAGCTTGTTGAAATTGACATTTTTGAAGTCCAAAACTTCAACCCTGTCTAATTTGCCTGCCTTTTGATTGACAGTGAATGTGATGGTTTCATGGTCACTGTCACCCAGGTTACCCTCTATGTTCAAGTTGGTCAGAAGATCATCTTCTTTGGGCAAGACCAAGGGAGCGTTACCTCTGGTTGGTCTGTGCACCTCCTGAGTCAGGAAAAGCTCTTCGGTGTAGGCCAGGAAGTATCGTGACTGGTCAGACTTGGTCAGTGTGTTCCTCCTAAAGATGTCTGGATAATAGAAGTCGCCCATGACGACCATGTCCCGTGCATGCACAGCCTGTGTCAGTTTTCGAGACAACTCGAGATTGAGCTCCTCCTCCTGGTTTGGTGGTCTGTAGTACAGGAGACCCTCACCATTCATGGGGGATATGTTCTGGATATCCCAGCAAATGGCAAAACCCGTGAATATGGCACTGCATTCATGAACACCCATCTGTGTTCATGAACAGCATGTGCCCCTGGCGGGGGGGTGGGAGGGGGAGGTCATGGCTGCACTGTTGACAGTGAGAGTGCAGCGGCAATGGTGGGAGCCCAGCGGCAGCAAGCACAGCTCTCCCAAGGGTTTTCTGTAAGTGTATTTAAGATGCGGGTTCAGCATTCAAGCTGTAAAAAGGTGAATATTCGCTGTGCATGGGGAATATTTCGCACACCGCCAATATTTGAAACTGCGAATGCTCAACCCGTGAATAGCAAGGTTTTCCTGTATACACCTACAGCTAGGTCTCTCTCACCATGCCCTCTCCCCCACATAGTTTGACCCAGAGCGTTTCAAGCCATTCTTCTTTGGAGCTGATGTCGGCCTCCAAGGAGCTCTTACATAGAGAGCTACACCTTCACCTTTCTTCCCTGCTTGGTCCTTTCTGTGCAAGGTGTAGCCCTCTATGGCTATGCTCCAGTCATATGAGGAGTCCCACCAGGTCTCTAATCCCTACTAGATTGTAAGATCTATTGGAGAATAGAAGGGCTAGTTCCTCCTCCTTGTTCCCCATACTCTTGTCATTAGTGTTGTTAGCAATAAAAACTTAGGATTCTGGACTAGCCCAGGGATTGACATGACACCTCGTTTGATGAGTGACAGAATGGCTTTATTTACTACAAGTATTTAAAATCAAGTCAAATGAGCCCAAACCAAATCTAAGTCCAGTAATTAGCTAAAAGGTAATGATTTCTCACCAAACAGGCGATGAAGAAGCGGTCTGTTTCTCTTCAACTTCTCTAGTAAGTTGGGCACATCAGCAACTGGTGTCAGAGAGATTTCTCAGTCTAGAAGTGCGTGCGCTGTTTGCTGTTTTACTGTCTTTTTTTATACCCTTTGTTTAGCATCTTCAAAGCATTCTTTTAGTTGTGTAAATCAAGAAAGAATCCCAAGCAGTAATTGTCAGGAAAAACCTGCTCGTTACTGGTTATCAGAAATTTTTAATTTGAATGAGTTACCTTCTTCGGTAACAATAGGTTATCCAGTTTAAAACATATCAAGAAACTGATTAAAAACTAGAAAAAACATTCTAAATCAGGAGGAGACATCTATTACATATAGAGAATGTCTCTTCCTGCACATAAACACGAGTTAGTCGCAAAAGAAATATTTACCATGCTAATTAATCAAGGATAGACGTTTCATATGGTTACACACCAGACACCGAGGAGTCTGCTTGAAATCATTCTGAATATAGCAAAATAAGCTGGAAGAGATACTTCATTATTCCTTCTTACATGGCCTAGCCATGAACTCGCATCCTCTTGCAATATGTAGTTAGCATTATTATTCTGCATTTTAACTTTTGTGAGTAGGCCCAAGCTTAGCATGAGTTTCAGAGTCATCAGTGTACAGGCACCTGAGTCCTCCAGATGAGACCCTAGATTTCCTGTCACACTGAAGGAGAACTGTTCCCTTAGTTCCTAGAAGAGTGGCTCTCCTAGTGACCCCATCTACAGATCTGTCTGTAGGGTATGGGTATGATCCAGTCCATGTTTCCCCAGCAATCTTAGTTTAAAGTCCTATCTAGAAAATAGATGGTTCTTCTGCTGGGCTGCCTAGCGGGTATTGGTCTGTGTGGAGTTTAAAGCCCCACAGATAGGGTAAGCCAAACCCCCACACTGGGTACCACACTTCCCCCAACCTCCACACTGGGTGCCTCTGTTCCCTTGTGCTGGGCAGCCTAGCCCAGTCAGAGTTGCCTGGCACAGGGTTGAAAGTCCTGGTACAGGGGAGCAGAGCCCCTCCCCCCGCTTCCCCGCCAGGATTTTAAGGCATATACTGAGCAGCTCTGGCTGGGCAGCCTGGTGCAGAGAAACCTTTTCTTCCCTGCGTCTGGGTAGTACTGCTCTGTGTGGAGTTTAAAGCCAAAGACTTCCCCCTACCATGAGCCTTTGCTTCCCTGTGCTGGGCAGCCCAACCAGGGCTGCTCAGGGGAGTGTTTAAAGTCCCAGATGAGGGAAGCCTGTTGGCTTCCCCCAACCCACCTCTGTTGGGGACAAAAATCAGCTGATTCGTTGGCCACTGGCCATATGTTAAATTTAAGGTGCCATATAGGTGAAGCATAAGAACATTTTTATTTATTCCTCATTTTATGGTGCCTTAAATTGGGTGCACATGTAGCACTCTTTTTATTTGTGGAAATAAATATAACATGTACAGGGGGCTCTAGGTTTTATGCCAGCCTGAGGGGGGTTCAATTCACATCTCTTACTTCAAACTGTAGGCTAGGTTGGAGGCACCTCCACACCTGTTCAAGCGAAAAATAAAACATTCACAACAGAGAGTAAATAAAAGGGATTACAATTTTGTATCCCACTTATATCCCCTGGGAAGAAGAAAGTCCTGGATCCTGGTACCTGGATCCAGATAAGATGTAGCATTTCTGGACATATGCAGCAGCTGAACTCTGAGTGTCTATGGAATTTTACTACCCCATACTCAGGTTCCTATGGCCTCTTAAGAGGTTAGATGGATTTTGGTAAATTACAAGTTGCATTTTAGATGCACATGTGCTTTTTTTCCTTTGCATTTGCCCAAGATGGCCCAGAAAGCTAGTGGTAGAATTAGAAAGAAGGAACTCATCAATCTTAGCATCCTTTTCATTTCTCTAGACTGGAAAAATAGCAATTTTAATACTTTGCACTTCTTTGTTGCCTTCTGTCCAAGCATCTCAAAGCATTTTACAAGTATCAATGAGATAATCACAATGCTACATATGAGAGAAGAAATTGTCATGTTTCATTTTACAGTGGGAGACTCTGAGGCAGAGAGAGGTGAAGTGACTCACCTTCTCTCATACAAGAAATAAATGGCAGAAAACAAAAGCTAAAACAGTTGACAGCCAGTTCTTGTTCTTTAGCCACAAGGCTCTCTTCTAGATACTGGGGAGCAAGAAGCCACTCCTGTCTCCCTTCTAGTCAGGGGATGTTTTGCCATAGATTTCTTAGGTGTCCTCTATGCTTTACTGGTATTGTGCTAGCCCTCCTATTCTCAAGTTGGTCAGAAGATCATCTTCTTTGGGTAAGACCAAGGGAGCGTTACCTCTGGTTGGCCTGTGCACTTCCTGAGTCAGGAAAAGCTGTTCGGTATAGGCCAGGAAGCATCGTGACTGGTCAGACTTGGTCAGAGTGTTCCTCCTAAATTTTTATTTAAGAGCTTATTTTGCCTGTTTCTATACTGGCAGTTTAATTTATTAGTTGTAAACATGCATATTAAAAAAATAAAATTTATGCTAACCTCCTCCTCAAACACCAAAGTCTTCTCAAGAAAACACCAAGTAAAAATGCTAAAGTAATCTATCACCAGATACCTTGCCATGCTGCACAACATCCTTTTCACTGCTGGTTAGTCAGATGATAATAATGTCACCCCTGATAATAGATGTAATATAAAGAGTCATCTATTGACCAGAATGAAGGGGGCCAGTATGATTCATATTCTTATTCTTTTAGAATTTTGCAAGCTTTTTTTCCCATTAACAAAGTTGGCTGACACATGCTTTTTAAATTTTGTCCCAGCAGGTCATTTAAAGAACATAAAGCACAAGCTTTGTGAATCTGAATTGAGTTCTTAGAATCAAAAACAAAACAAGAGTGTTTTGAAAGAGTAAAAAACAAAAGTGTTTTGGATCTAACTGTGTTGATTAGTCTATGATTAAGACTGGACATTCCAGCTGAAATCTTTAACAATTTGAAGGGCTGCCCAGTGTAAATGGGGAGCTGGATGGGGTTTGTGCTGCTTTTCCATAGCAAATTTGAGTTCGCTATGGAGCTAGTCATTCTGTGGGCTTTTGTGTCAGTATAATTCAGCGGCTGTAACTATTTTCTTTTATGACCCTGTCTTCAGGGTTATCTTCCTTGTAGTTACCTCAGCTTGAGAAGTAGCTGAATTAAGTGCCTTATCCCATGAGTAGGATCTGGTTTAAATTGTGGGCCCAGTTTGCTAATATCATGGTCTGATAGTGGCAGGGCCAGCATTTTCATGCCCAGATTGCAGGGCTGTTTGCTCCAATAGTTGCTCCTGCAACAAAAGCCTTCTAGCTCAGGGGAGGCACGAAGAGGTTGCAAAAGGGACAGAGGAGGAGAGAGCTTGGATATGGGTAGGGGAGGCCCTGTTTGTTCCTCTGGGTGGGAAAACTGGGGCATAGGGGATCAGGAGCTGCCTTGGCAGATGGCCCTGGCACCGAGTAGGGGAGGGGCTGTTTACACCCCTGCACGTGTGTTCTCTACCTGTACTCCCCAATTCCTGCCACTTCAGTTTTTCCACCTGGAGGATCCAGCAGCCCCTTTCTTACCTATCTCCAAGTTCTTTCCTCCCCCTTCCCTTTTGCGACCCCTTCCTTTCTTCCCTGGGCTGCTAGGCTTTTGCTGCCTCCTTTGGAGTCCTTTCCCCACCCTGCAGGAGCCATCTTGTTACAATGATATGGCTCCAGCAGGTGGCCATATCATGGCATTTTGTTGCAAATCACATTTTTCATGAAATGTACTTAATTTTGTGATTTTGATGAAAAACACAAAATTGTGATTTAAACTAGATCCAGGGAAACTTACCAATTTTACTTGCAGTACATAGGCCCTCATGTGACTTTCTTCCCAAACCAATATACCTTCTATGGGAATTAAAAATGTTTCTTTCTTTTATTTTGCCAAGAAAAATGTTTATGCCCTGAACATTGCCATTGTATCGTGTCCAGAAAAAGGGTTACAGTGTTTTTTCAAGGCTGGCTTTCCCTGACATGTAAAAGAAGCATGTTGTAAGGTCCTTAAATGTCTTCCTTCAAGTCTATAGCCCAGTGGCAACAAGGGTTAAAGAACCCTTCTCAACTGATTATGATTTTCCAGATCCTTCAGATGCTTCTCCTTGTATAATTTATTTCTGAAGAAGAATGTCTTTCATTCAAAAGTTTGTCTAATTTTAAGCCAACCACATAGTTGGTCCAGTAAAATATATGACCCTTAGATATCCTTGCCTCTTATACTCTTTCTTTAAATCTCTTTATTTTAATCCATTTCTTTTTTTCTACTCTACCCAACCTTTACTTGGTTAGTTCCCAACAGTTGCTGGTGGTTGATTCACTGGAGAATGACACAATATTTTACTTAGAAATTCAGGTTTGTAAGATTCAGCCAAGCCTGTAACCATTGAGTTAAGTCAAAACAGAGCAGTTTTATATACTTTTTAAAATCCAAACAAGTGCTCTGAATGAGTCTGGTTCTTAGTATTTTCCCAGAGGTTGCTTCTAAAGCTAGGAGAAGCCAATGAGAGAAACAGTAAAGTTGGGGAGGGATGCATATTATTGGTTGGTATTCATTAAAGAGAAGACAGTCTTAGAGTGAGAAAATTTTGTTTCTCAATGCTGATTTTCAAGCCATTAATATCTTTTAGACCTGCTTATATGGCTTCAGTCTGAGGGGCTGAGTATTTAATCCCAAAGGCAATGGTTGCCAATGTTTCAGTACAATATTTTTATCCCAGTATTACCTATTACTTGAATTAATATATCTCTATGCATATTTGGTATATCAAAAAAAATCTAGTGGTAAATAAAAGATAGGTATTAAGGAGAGGTAATTATGTTATTGACCTTTAGTTCCCATTAGGATGGCTGGTCCTTTTCATTCATTACAGATATAAGTATTTCAATGAAATTGATTTTTCCTCATCCTCATTCCCCTCCTTTTTTAATTTTGTAAATTAAAGGATTAATTGAAAATCTCATAGGTGCTCTTGGCTTCTGGTTGACTGAACTCATGCTCTTTTCATGAAAGGTCAATGAGTTACTCAGTACTTCTTCATGAAAAAGAAAATGCAACTCTTCCTGTTTGTTTGCCTTTTAAACCTTTTAAGACTCAGAGCTCAGAATTGAGGATATATGTAATTATGCGTACATAAACTTAACAGGGAATATAAACTTTTAAAACTGTTTGGAGAAGCTACAATAGAAAATAGCTCATTTTCTATCATTTCTAAAAATCTAGTGAGCCATTTTAGTATACTTTTGTGGGATTAAATATTCTTTAAACTTTATTCTCAACATTTAAATGTTAATTATTCTAATTTATATTACTTCTTGGGAATTGGATTACTTGGTGAATTGGTAGGAAGAACTGGTGTCTTTAATTCTAAGTTATTCATTTCAGTCTGATTCTGGTCCATCACAGCTGCAAAACATAGTCTGATGTTAGTTCAGCTGACAGTGTGGAAAGAAATTGTGAGGGGCAAGGGTTTTTGTGGGTGATCTTTTATTGGACCAATTGCATGGTTGGGATAGACTTAGTTTATTATAGTCTGTCCCAGTCATGCAGTTGGTCCAATAAAAGATATTACGTACAAAAATCTTCGCCTTTCTTGTATTTCCTGGACCATCATAACTATATCATCTTTCACAGGTCAGCTGGGCACTGTGCGTGTATCAATTTTATCACAGGCCAACTGGGCTGTTTGATTCAGTTTCAGATTGAGGAGGCAAAGTTGGGAGTGAAATAAAGGCAAATTTATTATAGCTTACGCACAACAGTTAACAGAAAGATAAATGCGATAAGCAGATAATGCAGTATTAAAGAGCTACTAGTAAATAATAACAACAGATAATAACAACAGATAGATCAATTCTGTTGCAGGCCAACTGCGCGCTGCGAGGGTATTAGCCACTGGGCTGTTCAAAACAACAGATAGACAGACATGGGTTGGCAACGTATCGATAGTCCCTCAATGCCAGGTACTCGTCAAGTGATTCCAGCAAAGTCAGGAGTCCCCAATCGATGCTGTCAGAGAGATTACTGGGGAAGATCCCTTGATCAGGATCCGATCCTCCTCACACCGGGAGTCTGGGGTCCGGGCGTAGAACACAAATGAACATTCTGTTCTCTCTTTCCTGCTAGTCACCTGATGCACGTGCTTTTTATACCTAGTTTTATGTTAATCTGTTGGCTTTAGAGCCACTCACAATGTTGCCCAATAGCTGTTACCCTATGGGATTGAAAGGTGTTAAAAATTATCATAATTTACTACTGAGACTTGCGTTTATCCAATAAGCAAATTACGATGCAGCACTTTTAGGTTTGAAATTGACATTGCTCTGCCTAAGTTCCAACCCCCTTTAGGTTTCATTTGAATATGCCTTCTTGGGATATGCTTTCCTGGAATGTGTTGGGTGTGCCAGGCAGTTGGATCCAGTTTTTATCACTAAGGCTGAACCCTGAGCAAAAACCATTAGGTCTCCTAATCTTACAGCTACAGCTTTGGCTATGGGGCCCAGTCAGTTCCATGAACAGTTAATTTATCATTTTGGTTAAACTTATGACAGACAAGTTACATTTGCAGTTTACAAACTTACAAGCTTATATTAACTAATATTACCTGTTCAGGCAAAATACCAAATGCCTCCATGAAGCACATATTTATTGCTTATTAATCCCTCTGGTTCTGGCTGTTACAACCGTCCCAACACTAGAAAGAAACTGCTGATGTCAGTCCTGTGCCCTGGTGTGTGGGCATCCTAGAAACCACTATAACCATGGATGTTAAGTCACAACATACTTGACAAACCAATCTGAGAGGCCAAGGACTGAGTGGTATGAAAATCAAAGTGCCCCCATGCCTTCAAATGATCCATTTATACCTTGTTTGGATTTGTGAGTCAAGACTGCATTTTTGCCTCTGTTATATCTGTTCTGTGGTTAGGTAAAAGACTTCAAGGTTTGCCCACTCTCAGTTGCAAAAGTATAGATCAGGATGGCTGTCACTTGTATTATACTATGCTTGTATGGGTAAATTCATGACCAGGTTTTGAATACTTTCAGTTTGATATTAGTGACATATTGCAGGCCTGCTTGTATAGCATATCCAGTAAGAACTAGGTTCTGCCCCTCTTATTTATGTTGCAAACTGAAGTTCCATTGAAAAAAACTGGATTGCTTACAGAATAAGATATCACTCACTGAGCATCAGAGTGGCAGTATCTGGCTGTAAGTGCCTAATGATAAAGTATAACTGTCATTAAGACCTGTAGTGTCATTCATTACAGAAGTCTTTTCTCATTGTGTATTATACTGCTATCAGCAAAGATGTGCATTTTTGCATAAGGAATTGGGCTTGCCTTTTATTTTCATTCCCCCACAAGTGTTGCATTTGAGAAAATTCACAAACCTGAGGTGACAGGTTTGGGATACAAAGGACACAGCATCATTTCTTGTTTTACTTTGTTCCAAATATATTTAGAATTGCTAAAGTGCTGAAGATGTTTAATTTATTGTGATTTTTTGGGGAGACAAAGAAATTTACATACCAGATTTACAAGCTGTTGCATATATAAGTAATAATATTTCCTGAAGCAACTCTAGTGAAATTCAGATGCGGTCTCTGGGGTTATTTTTCTTCCAGAGCAGTAGAAATATTCAGGTTAACTGAGATCTCAATTATCAAATGGTATTGGATGGTCTGATATTGCTTTATTTTTTCCATATTTTAACAATTAGCTCTTTACTTTTACTCAATTTTTAGTGCTGTACATTCATAACAGGTAATCAAATGAAAGCATTCTGATGTTTGGAGAACATTTCATTATTCAGTAAGCGCATCTACATGGGATGTTTACTGTGGAGCTGCCTGATTAGCTCCACAGTAAAGTCTCAATGTCTACATATGCAGCCCTATTAGGCCACAGGAAACTAACTAACTCCATGGTAGGTTAGTACTTGTAAATACAAGTACTATCCTAGGGTGGAGTTCTTCAGTGCGCAGCAACGCATGTGCAGATGCTGATGGGGCTGATTAGGGCATGAGGGTGCTTCAGTGCAGGCGCTGCCTGTCAGTTAGTGCCCCAGCCAGCCCCTCTGCAGTATGTTGGTCCAAGTTGGAGCAGCCACAGGCTGACACCCACCGCGCCACAGGTTCCATGCCAGCTGGGTCTACTCTGACCCCGCGTAATGTGCTATGGTCCCAGGAGCACATGTAAATGCGGCACCTGGTATCAATAAAGTGATATGCACTGGAGCTTATTGTTCCATGTTAATAGCACGTGTAGATGCATTCAGTCCCTGTCTATCTTTGTATATAGTATTTTCCTGAATCCAAGATGACTTTGAATTTGCTATAACACAGCAGCAGTGACAGCTCCATCTCTGGCCTTGCTATGGGCCAAAGCTGGAACCAGACTAGGGCTGCTGCTACCACTACTGCTGATGTGTGGCCAGGTGGGGGCCAGAGACAGTATGTCCTCCTTGTTTGGGTTGAGGCCAGGGCCTGTGGGTAAGTGGCAGGTCAGGGAAGGGGGAACAGGCAGTGGGAGGGTGGCCAGCGGGAAGAAGGGGAGTGGGGGAGGAGCAGCTGCAGCTTTGATTCCAAGCCCTGGTTTTTGGCTAGAGTTGGAGCTACAGCAGCTCTCTGTTTCCCATTTGTACTCGAATCCAGGATGAGGGGCGTTTTTACTCATGTTAAATGGGGAAAAAACATTGCCTGGTTGTGTGTATATCTGTATGTATGTGTGTGTGTGTATATGTGTGTGCGCGCGCGCATATATATATATCTATCTATATATATATAGATAGATATATATATATGTGTGTGTGTGTGTGTGTGTATTTGTGTCTGTCTCTATATATAAAATCACTCTTCCTCTCCCTGTCTCTCTCCAGCCCTTCAGCTGGTCCTACATGTGTAACTCCATGAGGGTAGGGGAAAGGAGGGTTTCAGTCTCTGGAGACATGGTGGGCCACATAACTTTGCACTTTCACCACTTATTTTTAATATTTATATAATAAAGAGTAAAAAAGTTAAAAAAAAAAGTCTGTCTCACTCTGTCTCCAAGAGACTGACTGAAGAAAATGTTTCCTTTGATCTGCACTAAAAGCTAATAAACACCTCTCTTAGAGCTCTCCTAACGTTGATATAGTGCTCCAATGTTTATGGTATTTGATAATGTCAATCCCAAATTGTGGATTTGGAAGTAGAACCAAGGGCTTGTTGTATTTGTTTATGCAAAGTATGTGTAACAGAAGTGGGGATGGAGATTGAGACAGGGGGTAAGGAAGTGGGGATGGGAAATACCATATTTACTCAATTCCAAGACAAGGGTTTTTCCCCATTTAACATGGTAGGAAGCTGCTGCAGCTCCAGCACTGGTTCCAGCTCTAGCCCCAACCCTGGGTTGGGGATGAAGCCAGAGCCACAGCTGCTGCCTGCCCCTCCATTGCTTGTGCACCGTCAGCCTCTCCGTCCCCTCTTTACCTTAGCACCCTCCTCCCAAAAGCCTTTGCCCCACTGCCACCCCTTCCCTTTCCCTGACTGCTTACCCTTGCTCCAGCCCCAGTAGGCTCCACCCCCACCACAACCCAGGGCATGGAACACGGCTCAAGCTTGGTCCTGTAATGGTAGTGGGGAGCTAACACCACTGCTTTGGAGCTCGGCTGGGGCCATGTTCCATGCCCCAGGCTGCAGCAGGGTGGGGCTGGCAGTGCCAGAGCAAGAGTAAGTGGCAGGATGGGAAGAGAAGGGGAAAGCGCATGAGCCTGTGAGAGGGCAGGCATAAGAGTGGGTAAGTGGTGGGGGGCAGGCTGCAGGGGTCAAGTTGCATGCCTCCTTATTGCCTGTCCCCAACTCTACGAGTGTGATGATACAGTTAGCAGAGCAAACAATACACTGGCATGCACCAAATGATGCATCTCAAGCAAAACTAAGGTAGTGATTCTCCTGCTGTACTTGGCATTAGTGAGGCTGTAGCTGGAGCACTATGTTCAGTTTTGGGCACCACACTTCACGAAGGATGTGGAGAAACTTGAGAGAGTCCAGAGAAGAGCCACTTCTATGATTAGAGGCCTGAAGAGCAAGCTGTACAAGGAAAGGATGACAGATGTGGGACTGTTGAGCCTAGAAAAGAAAGGAGTTGTGGGGATTTGGTGGTAACTTACAAATATATCAGGGGATAGCTTCAGGGGCTAGGCAAACAACTATTCACCAAAGCGCCCCAGGGGAAAACCAGCTCCCCGCTATGCTGGGTTGCATCCCCCAGGCTGTGGAGGCCCTGGGGGAGGGAAGCACTGTGGAGTTTGCAGTGGTGAGAAGCTTCTCCGTGCAGCTCTGCTGTACCCTGCCTCTCTGCTTCCCTCCCCTGGGGCCTCTGCATCCCAGTGGGCATGACCTAGTGCAGCAGGGAGCACTGGAGCCGCACGGAGAAGCTGCTTGGAACTACGAGCTCCACGCTGCCCTGGCAATGTGTCTCCTGTGCATGGGGCTGCAGTGAGGGCAGTGGAGTGGGTTTGTGCCCCTCAAAGCAGTGGCATGTGCAGAGGGCATGTCACCAGGGCAGCAGGAAGCTCTCAGCGGTGAGCAGCTTCTCTGTGTGGCTTCGCTTTTCCTTGCCATGCCAGCTCATGCCCACTGGGCTGGGTGAGGGTAGCAGGGTGGGAGCCCGCACCCTCAGCCTGCACTTGTCCCACACACAGATTTGGGGTGTGGGTCCCCCCTGCCTCAGCCCTGCCCAGCTCCCTCCCTCCCTCCCTGCCTCCCTTCCTCCATTCCTCCCTACAGGGTCCTCAATCCCCTCTCCTCTCCTCTCCTCCACAACTTACCAACTGGAGCTGCTCTGCAATATGCCTAGGGCCACGTGCATGTCCATGCACATGGCCCCTTGTCTCACCACCTTCCTAGCTTCCTGCAGGCTGGAACTCTGCCAGCCTGCAGGGAGGTCATTGCAAAATGGCAAAATCTGTGGGTTTCTCTGGTAAAATGAGAAATTCGTGTTTGCCTCCAGTTAAAGGTAAGATCTGCGATTTACTCCATTTTTCCCGTGGGAAACAGAAATGAGAGTGTTGATGACAGTGTTCTCAAATCTATCCTGCAACACTCAGTCAGAGATTATCTTGGAATCCTTCCAGCTCTTGATGAAGTGAAGAAAGCTCTGCTGATACCGCTGGCTGAAGAATGACAAGGCATCTGGAGCAGATGGAATCCCTCCTGAAATCTTCTAGCAGTGAGGGAGAGGAGTTTACATCTCAGCTCCATCTCAAGGATCAGGTATAATGAGGAAATCCCAGATAACCTCAGGGATGCCACGATCGTGACAATTTTCGAGGTGATGATCATTCAGTATCAACTTTGCTGGGTCAGCTATCCCATCCAGATGTCTGACTCCAGACTTCTGAAGCAAATTTTTATTCTTCTAGTTCAGTTAAGTCATATGCTCAAGAGGAGGGCAGAGAAAGTGCTTCAAGGATGTCTTCAGGGTCAACTTGAAAATATGCAATATTGACATCAACTCGTGGGAGACAGTTGTGCAGGACCGTCCCAAATGGAGGAAGATTTGCTGCAAGAATCTCAGTACTTTGAAACTAGTGCCTCATGGTCCTGTTGTTGTGCTGCACTGACTGCTGGCTGGCCCACGTCCATCTTGCCCTTTCCAGCTCCCCCATATGCAGTGGCTGACTGCCAGGTTGCTGTGTGCTGTCCCAGGAGTGGCTGACTGTCCCTGGGCTGCCACTGCACACCTGCTTCCTCGACCCCATCCACCAGGCTGGATCATGGCACAGATGCCACCAGTGGGCTCCAGGATGTCACTGCCAGGGCTGCTGTCATCCTCCTGGACCTCTGGCCCCTCCACTTTTGGGCCAGCTGACCCAGCCAGGACTGGGGGCTGCATGTGGTCCAGCATACCTGGGACTACAAGCACTGGCTGGATTTGTTCACATATGTAGATGTATATGCTTGCTGCACAGTAAACTATGCTACTCTGCACCTAAGTGTCTCTTGCAGACGTGCTCTGTATGAGTATACGTATCAGGATTAAGATGGGAAATATAGAACCTGGGGATGCTCTTGTTAATCACTGTAGATATTAGAGCCATACTTTATAGCAGCTTAATTTGTAATAACAAATCAGAGCATGTTCTAGGTTCAGGGCTCCCTTACCTTGTCTTTAAAAAAACGCAAAAGATACCATAAAGAGAAATCCCATTGCTATATCTTGATTTCCCTCAAATCAGTAGTAATGGTATAATGGCTAAAGCTTTTGGAAAATTGTCTAATTTATTTAAAAAAAAATTATTGGATTACATATGTGGGCTTTGCAACTTGTTATAAAGTCAGAAAGTTTGATTTCAGATCAGAAAGTCAGTTCAAAAGTCAAGAAGCCCTTAGAATCCTCTGCTTTCAATTTAAAATGTATATATGAAAATAAACAACTGTATGAGAAAGAGAGAATGTTCTAATATTATAAAAGCCTTTGTCTGTCTGTTATTCTTTATTCATGTTCTGATTGGCTGACAGACAGCCAATCAGAATGCGAAGAAGCATTTGGACAGGTGGCAATGTGCCACCATGATTGTGGGGACACAAGGGACAGAACCGGGGAGGGGGCGTGAGGCCAGCACAGCTGACTTCATCCCCCTGCCCTGATCCCTGGAGGTGACAGCAACACAGCACAGAAGGAATGGGGGAGGGAGGCCAGTAGAGCTGGCCTCACCTCCCCTGCCCTCCTCCCTGCAGCTGGTGACGATGGAGTGGGGCGGGGGGCGAGGCCACTGGAGCTGGCCTCATCCTCCCACCTTGCTCCTTGGAAGTGACAGCGGCAGTGCAGGGGGGGAGGGAGTGGAGTCGGGATGCTGCGGTGGGGTGAGGCCACTGACACTAGCCTCAGCCTGCCCCTCCCTCTTCTGTTGTTACTGTCTGCAGGGCTGACCCAGTGGTGGTGGGGGAAGTAGCAGGTGCGGTGTGGCAGTGGTGGTAGTAGTGGGGGAAGGCGAGGAGTGGGCCCAGGCCCAACGTAGGGGGGGGGCGGGTCCAATGTGGGGGAGGAGTGGGCCCAGCCCGACACAGCAACAGCTGGGGGAGGGGAGGAGCGGGCCTCCTCCCCCTGCTTGGGCCCAAGCCCACTCTTTTATTTTATTTTCCTCTTAAGTTATCTTCTTGTGTTGAATATGGTAACAACAAACAGCTGTTTGTAATGCTGGATAGCTTCTGGTACTGTCAAAATCAGAATTCTTTCCTGTTGTCTTTAGGTCTAGTTTTTAATCCTTTGATTAAACACTTACTACGTATGAACAACTATTATGTTTAGTGTATACAGTTCCCGTTGATATCATTAACAGTTTTAGTTGAATAAGGAATGAATATGGCAGTGATTCTCAAGCAGGGTGCCCAGGCACCCTGGAGTGCTGCCAGATCTTTTGAAGGGATGGGAGGAGATAATGAGGTGTTAGGAAATAAGCAGAAAAGTGCAGGCTCAAGCTTGTCTGTGCTTGAGTGAGCCCCACTTCACTGCTGAGCCCCTCTTCAAGGAAATAAGCACTGTAATATATACATTATTTTTTGAAATTGGGTGCCACTCAGTTCACAAAAGTTATGCAGGGATGCCTCGAGTCCAGTGAGGGGTGCTTTCTGTTCAAAAAGCTTGAGAACCACCAGAATAAGGAGTGCTGACTAAGGGCCTAAGGGTAGAAGTCAATTAAAACACACCAAGTTTCTGCAGCTGACACATTTCCTGCTGCACAAAATAAATAAACGCAATCTATTGCTGCTTTTTTTCTCCCCAATAATGTTTTAGTTGTAACTGATACAGTTTCATTACATTGTGGCTCTAGAGCTAACATTAAAGTTATCTGGCATCATTTAAACCTTCTGCATGGCAGTAATGTATGACTGTACTTTTGGCTGCTGTCCATTGACTTGACTTCTGGATCAATTTTTAATGATTATCCTTCTGTTTGTCGTCTTCTCTTCACAAAAACATTCCACTCAAGATGTCAACATTTTCTGTAGCCAGTATACAGTTTTTTTTCCATAGTAAGGCATGCTAAAGATTTCTCCTCTTCCAAAGTGTACTTAAGATGACACATAGCAAATTCAATCATATTCAATAAAATTCCTTACTGATGAGGAAATTAAAATTTGAAAAATAAATAGATTTTAAAATCCCATTCCCTCTTACTTTTTGCACTGAGATTTAAGAAAAAGAAACTTGCAGGTGTTATATAAATATAATGTGCAAATTTTTTGTGTGTGTGTATTTTCCCATTTTTAATTGTTAAATCTGCATTGTTATCAACTATTTGAGAGGTTCAATTTTAATATCTTGAGGTGCAGTTGAATGAAATTCAATATTCTGGAACTATGAGGAATGTAAGTAATACATAGGCCCTGTGCAGATCTTCCATGTGGGAATAAATTTAATCCTATGTGGCCACCTGAATAATTGCATGAATTCAAATGCATCTTATTATATCATATCAAGAACAATTTCTGGGAAATAATCAGTAAATCTCACACAATTGCACATAATCTGCTTTTACTACCAGGGAACATTAGCCATCTTGGGGTTGAGTATAAAATTTCTAGTCAAATTTTTTGCTTGTGTTGCAAGTACATGTGTTTATAGCCAAAAAAGTTTTGGAAAGGAAAATGTGAAACAAATTTTGTAAACTGAGCTGTATATATTGCAAGCTCAGAATCTTGTAGGGAAAGAAAAGCATTTATGCCTATGCTTGCCTCTAGATGGATTATTTGTGTAATCAAAACTGCTTTTGTATTTACAAATGAATTAGTTTAAACTTCATATTGCAACTGTCAAACACTGGAACAGTTAAACTGAAATTATTTGCTGTCCCCTGGAGTTACTTCAGTTATTTTAGTGTAATATCATGCTGAGATTTATATGAAAATGAATTCTAATTTCTAATAAGGTAACCGTGTGTTTTGGAGTTGTTGTAATAAAGTGCCATGAATAATTATGGTTCTGAATAAAGTCAGCCTGGCTACTGTCAGTTCTTATGTTTAACTCCTCACATTTGAAACAGATTACAACTATTGCCATGGATATTTAAAAACAAAACCAAAAACAAAAGCAAGCAAGTCCACCTTAGTGTGCAATAAAAATCATTTTGTAGCTCTGCTGTTGTTTTTTAAATATATTTTGCGTTCCATAAATCCACAAATGTTTTCATTTTTAAAATTGCATCTTCCGTGGAAGATATTCGCATGCCATAACACCCTTATGTTATTGTCTATATTTTATTAATTACCAAGAAGCAACAGAACATTTTTTTCTACAGAACGAATTACTTTTTGTTGCTTTCATCTATTAACTTCAATCCATTAGGAACCATACATTTTTTAGTGTGGGAAAAATGGGTTAAAGCATCATTTCACAAACTTTAAAAGCAAACTGCATTCCTTCTAGTTTTAGGTGCCTTTCATAGTTTACTTCCCTTAGGCCTCTGCCACATGTTATACTTAAGATGTGATTATCCAGTTTATTAAGTCTTAAGCTGTGACCCAGTCACATGTTCAATCAATTAATAGTGTAATAAAACAAGGAATAAGCATAGAGTTATTCCACAAAAAATGTGTAACAACTTTGTGGCTGGTTCTTATCATGCCATTAATTGAATGTTTGGCCTGCTGCAGGAGCATGCTACTTGCTTGTGCAGGGGGTTCGTGATCTTGGGCTTCTCCTGCACCTGTAATAGGGCATGATAGGCTTTGATGCATAGTTCCACAATCACACTTCTGTCATGCACATGTGACATGGCAAGAAGTGCGATTGTGTGGATTATGCATCAGATCCCATTGTGCCTCTATCTGCATGTCTGGCAGGGGCCTTAGCTTTTGAACTCAAAAGCTTTGTGTTTGCACATTATCTCTTAACAAAATGATGAGCAGTATCATAAAATAAATGTTATATAATTGTAACTTTTAGCAGACAGTTTTTTAAGCTCTGTTTTGTGTTAAAGGTAGTAACCCATTATGGTGATTTGAAAGTGCAATTCTTTTATAAAGGAAGTTTGACTAGATTAGAAAGAAGAAAATGAAGTAAATTATTACTTAACTATTCATGGTTTTGTCTTAACTGTACTTTAAATAGTCTGTTTATCATATTTTCTCATATAACCACCTGCCCTTTTACAATATTTTCGGGCATAACCACCTTCCCCCAAATAAGACTTGCATCTTGTTTTTGGAAGCAGGAATGGAGAAAAATATTTTTCCAGAGTCATGACAGAATGTGTGACTCAGAGTAAGTCCATCTGGACTCGCAGTGTCTAGGAAGTATGGCATTCCAGAACGTGGCCCAGACCCTTGTGAGGGTAGTATAAGACTAGACTGTTACTTTATATAAGCACATGTAAATAATGGTGTTGTTTGTACACTACAGCCTTATCAAGAGACTACAGACTACATGCAGCAGCTTACTTGCCCTGAATCAGCTCAATTGCTCCTTCATGCAAAATCTACAGTGCTCAGCCAATAGCTATATTTGGGAGAGGGTTAATGTAAGACTCTGCCCCTTTTGTTCTCTGGGACCCAAGACAAGTGGTAGTCATCTTGGTAGCTGGAAGCATGCAGACACCGAGTGCATACATACGTCTAAGTCGACTTAAACTAGGAGAATTTAAGTAAGTCGACTTAACTAAGTCTACTTAAGTTAAGCCACGTCAGAGCATATACACGTACAGCTCCTTGACATGATGGCAGTCATCTTATGAGCCTTTTCCTGCAAACTAATGCAATCCAAGATAATTCACCATGGAGGTGCATTATCTTGTGCTACATTTAAATTGACTCTGCTCCACATATGTGTGTATGCTTTGATAGTTAAGTCAATTTAAAAAAGTTAAGTTGATTTAACTGTCAGAAAGTTAGTATGTATATATGTACCCACTGTGCTTGGATATTCCTCCCTGTTTCTGTTTCAACAACAACAAAAAAATCAGCTTCACCACTTAAGACATGTGGTTCAGTTTTGGAGGGCTGGTTTTGGGAAAGGCGGGTGTGTGGTATATAAATAAATATAATATTTCCTTTGATTTGTAAAACAAAAGGACATTCCTAAAAACTTTATGCATTCTTCACTTGTGTTGGGTTGGGTCATATAATATCATATTGTATTGTATCATACAATAAATATGATTCTCCAGTCATTGCCATTCCTTAGTTAGAGCCAACAGTAATGAGATGGTTTTATAAGTGATCTAATGTTCTCTTTAACTTCAAACTTTGTCTCTCCTATTCTTTGCATGATGCACAAGTAAATTTCAGCCCTTATTATTGACACAAATGGTAAGTGTGAGCAGACATCCAAGGAACTTGTTATGGGCTTTTCAATCCATGTACAGATTTACCCATGTTACTTCTAAATTCTGCATGTACTAAGACAATTGAGCTGATTCCAAGTAGGCTGGTCTTTGTTGTGACCCTATAAAATCTTCGTTTTCAGAAACCAAAACTCTGAGGAATCCATAGCTTGCCTACTCTCCTTTCTCTTTGTTCTTAGCTGTCTGTGTAGGGATTATTTATTAGGTATGTTTGTTCATCTTAGAAATGGGCCAGAGATGGAGCATCCTGAAGAACATTATGTGGACTGATTCAACAGATGGATACAGTTGCAAAAGTCATTGGTGGTTTAGTTTCTGATGCATCTTCCTTTTCCATTACATCTTACTTGTGTTAAACCTTATATTATGTGCAATAACCTTGGGAGCTTGCTGTAATCAAGGTTTTCTTTTACACTCTTAGATTCTTTTTTCTAATCAAGCTCTTCATGTGCCCTTTCATCTATTTTCAGTGTCTTCATTCCTATTACTACAAAAATTAATCTTCCTTCTCTAGGTTTATGAGGGATTGGACAAAGACATAGCAATTTCTTGTCAGCTACTGAATAGTAGCAGACTTCATTTAAAAGCATCAGCTTGGTCAATAATGTTGACCAGTGGGGGGGAAACTTCATTATTATATCTTCCTGCTGGTCAGCATCATTAACTCTACAGTAGAAGTAGCCTAGTAGCAAATTGATCCCCTTATATAGTTCAGTATCAGAAGAGAGAAAATTAATGCCAGAAATTATTAAATTACATATGTCTTAACCATTGTGAGCAGAAGGAGCCCTTGCTGTGCTTTCTTTATCTCTTAGTCAGTCTCTGAACCTGGCTCTGCAATCTTTTCCCTTTCTTAAAATGATAGTGGGGCAGATCCTCAATGGAGCTGTGGCAATTCATATGAACCTTCAGTGGAGCTGTGAGAGTTGTACCCCAGCTGAGGATTTACCCCAGTAAATTTACAATAAAGATGACAGTAGTCTGACCTGGATTTGCAAAGGGTCAGCAAACATTAACGTGTAAGATGGACTGCAATGTGATAAAAGGCTTCCAGGTGTGGTGTGAATGTGTCAGTTTGACCAGAAGAATAAAGAAACCTAACTATTAGAGAGTAGCAAGTTCACACAGGCATGAACCAAGTAATGACTCCCACGGCTATATTTTTAAGAACATTTAGATGCCTTGTGGTATTTACAAAGGTGCCTAAAAGACACCTAACCCCCTTGAAACTGAATATGTAGGAGACTACTACCTTTGTATATGTGGACCTCCACTGATTTCAAATAAGGCTCAATATGAGAAAAAGAGAAGAGATGAGGAAGATACTCAGCTGTCATAGCTCAAATCCTGTTCCCCCGAGCACCTTCCAGAGTAACAAGGAGTAATGGCCATAAGTTGTTTGAGAGTAGGTTCAGGCTGGACATTAGAAGGCGCTACTTCACAGTCAGGGTGGCTAGGATCTGGAACCAACTTCCAAGGGAAGTGGTACTCGCTCCTACCCTGGGGGTCTTTAAGAGGAGGCTTGATAATACCTAGCTGGGGTTATATAAACCCGGTATTCTCTCCTGCCCAGGGCAGTGGGTCGGACTTCATGATCTACTTAGGTCCCTTCCGACCCTACATCTATGAATCTAGTATGTCCGCACCACTGTTTCCACCAGTTTGGAAAGGAATTTGTCTTAGGTTTTGAGTTGGAAACATGAAGTATTGGGCAAATACCCAGACTGCTACTCATCAGTCTGTGTGACACTCTTAGCCTTTATGTCATTTTCTACTTTAGTCCCATAGATCAGTTTTCAATAGAAGCTGGCTTAGAAACTTTTCAGACAGGTGGCACAACCAATCACAAAAAAATTCATCCCTGTATATAGGGGATGTTTTACGGCAATATCCAGCCAGTCTCAATGGCAGTAGGCAGAAAGAATGTGTATTTTGAGAAGTGTACTTTTAAAACTAGCGAATGGAAATGTCAGTCAATGCACGATAAAGTTTTTTAGCTGTTCTCTTCTTTCATTATGGTATCAAAGGTTTAGCAGTCTTCCACTTGTTTTGTAAAGGACATCATTACCCCAGAGTGCTTTGCTAATTGTATTTCTCTGTCTGGAAGGTCATTACATATAAATGCTACTGTTTTTTGACTGTTTAAGTTGACAAGAAAATGCATGGCATAAAACACATGCAAAAACAAATCAATTTGGATAGTACCACTGTTTTTTGTTTTTCTTTTCTGGCTGAAAGGTTCTGAGATAATTTGTGGTATGGTTATTGTTTTGAGACTCTGGTTGAAGTATGAAATGGTTGTATCTTTGAATTAGTGCACGTAGAGTCAGCTGTATGCTGTTAGAGCTGTGTTGTGTGTCTCCCAAATCAAGGGCTATGGATAATTATTAAACTTTGATTACCTTCTGGGATGGTTCAGAGCAAATCCTCAAACAAAAAAAGAGAAAAACAATTGTGAGTTAACACTGAAGCTTAAAAATGATAGAGTGTGAGAGACTTGTGAAGGGGAGGACTCCTAGAGATGAAAGTTTGAGAAGCTGAGAAATTATTTTATCAGTGATCTCTGGTTTAATTTTGAAACTAGCTGGGGAAGAAAGGAAAGAAAGATGCTCCGTGATTTGAGGAGAAACCACAAACAGGAAAGCAAATCATGGGCTGCTTCGAAGACTCTGACAACCCTAAAGACTGCTCAAGAATGCCAAGGAAACTGAGGGAGGAAGTGTGTGTAAAATGGTTCTTATTTTGCCTGAACCTATGTATATGTGTGTTTCCTGGGCTAGCTAAAGTAAAACGTGTGTGTACATGTTGCTGAAAAGATGACATGTATCTGGCTTGCTTAGGAAATGGGACTTTGGGAATTTGCATTTTTAATCTCCTTACTATAAGATTCCGGCCCCAGTTCTCAAGAACAACTCACTTTTCACTAACCATAATGCAGTATGGGGGTTCTGTGATCCTACTGAGTTCCTAAGGCTAAGCTACCTAAAGGGACACAGTCTGATATGAAACCAGTGTATCTGGAGGTTCATTATTGCTCTTGGAGGCCTAAGGCAGTTAAACCTTGTGATTCTAGTTCCATTGAAAATTAGAAAACAAACCATCTATACTAAATAATTGTGCTGGAGCTAGGAAGGATGACCCAGCTGAAGCAAGGAAATTTAGTACATAGGACCAACATGGTCCCAAATGCTGGTACACAGGTTTGTGATGGCAGGTTTATTAGTATGTTCTGTGCCCAAAATCAAGTGTGCTTTAGTATGAAACTGGCTGGAAAAATCCTCCCCTCCCCCTTTTTTGTGAAAAAATGGAGAGACTTTTTTTTTTTTTTTTTTAATGAAAAAACATAACAAATGCATATAATTTCTAAATGGAATATAGGTTCTGTCAGAAACTAAAACCAAATATTGCTATTGGTAACACAACATTTATACTAGTGTAATTGAGAGTAGAATTTATCACAGGAAACATACTCTTTGCTTTTTTATTTATATGAAAAGATGAAAAACAAAAACAGCTAGAAATACAAGAGCTTTTAAACCTTTAACAAATATCAATTTATAGTGACATATATTTCCCACGAGACATAATATGCAACACATTGATATGGTTCAGGATTCTCAAAGCTACTGTGCATGTAACAGGCTTAATGTATAAAGGAAGAAATTATTGGAATGAAAGTTATTGCCAGCCTAGGGCTGCACTAAACAGTGGCTTCTATATCCATCCCTCCTGTTGGGCTTACTTTGCATATTTTGCACTCTTGGCATCTTTTTTCTTTTGAATAGCATATATTTCATGCAGGAGTACCTGGGGGTTTTAAGTCAGTGATTCTCAACCAGGCTTATGCAGTATCTCAGGGTGACCCTAGATCCTTTTAAGGTTGCTGCTGAGTGCTGTACAGTATTAGCACTGTTAGATGTATAAACACCTACACATGCTTCACAAGATAAACCCAGAGATTTCAAATAGAAATCCACTGTCAAAAACACTCTGACCTTTTGTGATCTTTCTGAGTTTTTTTGCAACAGAAGAGCTATTATTCTATTTTTTCCATAGTCAAAAAACAATTGAAAGCTAAGAGCTTGAATTTATTGTCCTGTGTTCATTTAAAGGTACACTGAGTCTGATTATGATGCTAACAAGGAGTAGTATCACTGCAATCAATGAAGTTTTATTGGTATACAACAGCAGCTTCATAAATTAGTTTTATCATTTTTGTAGTTGGGTTTTGTAAAAGACCAGGTTTATATCTAGTATATTAAACTCATTCCTTTTCCAATAATCAATTAATTTCCTAATTTTTAAATTCTTTAATATTTTTTCAAAAAAGTTTAGAAGTTTAAGCAAAAAAAAAAAATAAAAAAATGAAAGCACAGTCTCATACAGATTTTGTGCATGCTGTTGCATAAGACACAAATAGTGAAACTGCCTTTAAAATAAAAGCAAGACTGGTAGACTTTCATTGTCCAATTAAGGAAGAAAAGCACTGAACTGTTCCTCTGGAAATCTTAAGTGCATTGCTAGGTCTTTCAGATTTCCTGTATGATGTTGAGCGAATTGCTGTGCCTTTGTTTCCTATCTGCAAAATGGGGATATTTATAATAATCTTTCCTGTTTTTCTGAGGTGTTGTGAGACTTTTTGTACTCAGATACTTATAATGAGCACCACAGAGATGCCTTAGGAATAAATCAGGAAGTGTGGAAAAGAAACCAGGAAAATTAGTGAGAAATAAATTATGTTTTGTTTTTTACTTAAGTTGTTAATAACCAGTAAGGGATATATATATATATATATATATATATATATATATATATAAATAAATAAAATCAAGCCATGTATAAAGTATGATTTTTATATAGAGTGTATATAGTATGATTTTATACAGGAAATCTATCCAGATCCATTAGAAGAAAGTACTTTAGACGTACTTTATACACCTATCTACTTTGAAAATCCCAACAGGCAGCTTTTTCTTAAGGTACCTAAATAGATTTAAAAAATCAGGCTTCTCATTTCTGAACCATTTGAAAGGAAGAAAAATTATATAAAGGTTTGAATTGTTTCAATTATCAAAAGCATGTACAGTACCCAGAAAGGTAACATAGTTATTAGAATTACATTTTTTTATGGAGTTAGCAAATTCACTAAAAATATTAATAAAGAAAATTGTGTCTAATCGGGTATCACTCCACCTTGTGACTGCTTCAATTACTAAATAGGATCCCTCTGTATATAACATTTAATATACAAGTTAGCCTTGTTTTGTTTTTCCAGATTTCTTTTTTTCTTCTATATTCCCCTAACCATGCTTAATTTTGTTGTTGGCTTTATTTTTCTTTGCATTTTCCCTTTCATTTCTTCTTAAGATATTCATTCTCATCATCTACTGCTTCAGTGTTTGAAATGATGCTACTCCTTGGTATTCTGATAAAATTCTAATTTTTTCATTATATCTCGTCAATCTAAATTCCCCCTTGAATTTTCTATTGGGTATGATAGTTTTCTTCCTCACTGCTCTTCACTGTAGCAGTATGCGTTATATAGATGTCATTTATCATTACACAGAGAGTTGTATTTCAGTGGTGGTAAGTGAATTAATATTGGGTGTGGGGAATGATGAGGGGAAATGGAGGGTGGGAGGCCTGAGGCTGCAGGGAGGATCTGGCAGAGGGTTGGGGGGATAGGCAGCAGGGCATAGGCAACTGGTAGGGAGGCACATGCCCCCCCTGAGATTGGTCCCTGACTTGGCACTGCTTAGGACACGGAAGCATGTGGTGGGGGGAGTGCACAGAAGTATAGGAGTGGATATGGGGCTTTTGGCCCGGCCCTGGGCCCACCCACAAATTGTGTCCCCCCAGACTCAGGAGGCACCAGGCATCCCTGCAGTAGGGGGCAGTATGTGGGGAGCAAAGGACAGGGGTCAAGTTACTTGACCACCCTCAACCCTACTGCCTCCCCACAGCTGGCCCCCACCTGCACCCCCACTGCCTCCTCCACCACCCCCAGACCACATGCCTCTCTACTGTCTCTCTCATTACCTGCACCCATATTGTGTGCCCCACTACTCCCCCACAGTACCTGCCTCCCTAAATTCCTCTACTGTCTTCTCCTGTACTGCTTCCCCCACTGCCTCCCCAGCACGTGCCCTCCTGCCACTGCTTTCTGTGCTGCAGCAGTTGGGGCTGGGGAGTGTATTTAAGATGACCCTTAAATAATTAGGTTCTATATATGGAACTTTATACATTATCTGTGTATTTGCTGAATCTAATTATTGGAGGACCATCTTAACTTTAGAGTCATCTTGGTTTTGGTTAAATATGGTATTTAGAAAACAAACATTTTTTACCATTTTTTCTTCCCATTTTCTTTTTGATTATTTTATTTCCTTAACACATGTGAGGCAGATTTGTTCCTCAAACTTTACACCAGAGATGGTAGCTGGATGAATTGGTGGGACTTATTCATATTTTATATCACAATTTCAGCAACATGCACCAGTCTTTTCAGATATAAAAATGAATTTAGTCTTAGCTCAGAAATGTATATTTTGTAAGAGGAAAGACGTTCACATTTGTGGTTTTATAAGCAGTTTATATATAGATATATATGTACTACAATTAAAGATGTGCAAAAATGTGATTGTGGCGCATGTAGCTGCACCTTAGCTAATGTTAATGCCAGTAGCAAAGAGAGCAATATGGGCTTGAGCCTCTGAGTTAAGTAATCAGGGCTCCAAGGCTAGGGACAGACATTACACATAAACTGGTTTAAGTAATCAGAAACTGGTTTAAATCTGTAACAGAACAGACATTCAGTGCACATAAACCAGTTTCAAAATGGCTGAAACCAGCTTGAGATAAACCTGGTTGGATGTAAAATCAAACTTAACTGATTTGGCTCAAACTGGTTTATGCAGTGTCTGTCCCAGATCCCTTGCTGGTTTAAGTTAAACCAGAGGCCCCCAGCATCCCGGCATGCTCTCTGGGCTGGGCTCTCTGCTCCAGCCCAGCCAGGCTGGCCCCGCCCCTCTGCTCCCCAGCCAGAACAGGGGCAGGCAGGGGCAGGGGTCTGGCCAGTGTGGGGGGAGGGGTGTGTTAATTCTCCCCTCTCTATCCCACTGGTAGGAACCTGAACCGGGTCTGTTGGATGCTCTCCCCTCACTGCTGCAGCAGTGGGACACCATGGCCCTTGACACAGAGTGGGGCAGGGAGTGAGGTTAGTCTCCTTTCTACCTCCACTGGCAGCCAGGTCTGCCTGCCCTCACCACTGCTCCCTGCCCCGCCTCAGGTGTCCTGCCTGGCCATGCCCCCTGCCCACCTCTGCAGCTGAAGGGGGCAGGGCCCTTGCTGGGGCAGCAGTCCCTGTCATAATGTGGAGCACGAGCGCCTTCCCAGTGGGAGCACTGTGCTGCGGGGCTGGCAGAGCTGTGGTGCGCTGTGTGCGGCAGCACTGGGGTCGGAGCAGGCCAGAGGCCTGCAAGCCCCCCACAGCACTGCTGCACTTTGCAGAGTGCCGCTGCTGAGAAGGGGCTTGCACTCCGGGAAGTCATGATGGGCTGCTGCCCATCACAGTCATTCACTGTTCACTGCTCCAGCTGCTGGGCACTGGCCTCTCTGTGCTCAGGGCAAGTCCTGTCCTGGCAGGAGAGGGCTTATCCAGCCACTGGCCATTGGCACCACAGCAGGGTCTGCCCAGCCTGACAGCTTCTTATTACATCTTTTCACTCCTAGTCCACAGCCTTCTTCCATCCCTCCAAGAAGACCGCTTGCGTTTGCATGGAGGATATCCTTTGATTTACCTCAACCTGAGTCTGCCTCTTTCTTAGACCTGAGGAATGGCACTTACCCTGTGCTTATATGGTTGCAATAAACGGGAAGTAGTTGAGAACCAGGCCTAGCTTGAAGACTTTCTTAAAGGAGAATTGGGGCCACCGCTTTTAAATGGCTTTTGACCCTTATGCATCTGACTGTCAAAACTTATGGTCGAGCCAGAGCATACAGGCATCACTCTTATTCATATGGATTGTTTTCAGTGAAATACACTCTGTTATTTTGTGATTATGATTCCTATTAAGGAAGCTGCACTGGGGATGAAAACTTTTCTCCATTTGGTTTGGGGACAGGTGACATTTGAACCTTTGAAGGTCAAGCTTTCTATTCTATTCTGCTGCTTATTTTTAACCTCTTACCCCTTTGGTGACTTTATTGGTTTTTAGTTTCTCAGTTTTGCTAGCAGAATCAATGCTATTGTGAAACGGTCAGCAGCATTTTGAAGTACCTTCAGTTTGCAACAGAATGTATGGCACAGTTTCTGGTCTTTCTTTCTCACAAGAAAGAATTCAGAGCCTGGTGCTGCCACTGCATCTTGTTTTCATTTAATAATTTTTCTGTACAGGTATTCATATCAAATTTGAGTAAAACGTGGCACATTTTCTTTTTCATTGGGGTATTTTTTGCTTGATAGCACTATGGTTATAACATACCAGCATGCTGTTTGGTAATTAGTACCTTGCTATCTTTGTTTTTACTGTCAGTGTTATACCAGAAAAAGGCCACTGAACATTGGTTTATGTGAAGATGTACTCCTTCTGTCTGTACAGAAAACTCCATGTTTTGTGTGGGCTAGATGAAGTATTTGCTTTTGTTTGGGGAGTACAATGCTAAAGCAAGAGCTCACCTCAGTTTGGGTGGTAAGAGTTTCTGTTAGTTGATTTTAGCTGGTATCGGCATTATTGGATATTCATTAATGGGCGGCAGATGATGAATGTGGAGGTAGAATGAACTATCTTCTCATATTAAGTGTTTGGGAACAAATGATTTTATTGCAAAGTGAATGGAATTATTTTTTCCCTGATTAACAGAAAATAACTGTTGAGCCAAATTTGATCTATTTTGCAGTTCATAGAATCTTGAAATGAACCAACCAGGCAACGAGAAAAGAAAGTTGTATCTTGAATTACATAGAACTTGAATCAATATAAATGGCCATGAAGCGATATTTTGTCAGTCATGTTGTTATATTCCCATTGATTTTGGAAGGAGTCTAGCTTTAATCATAATCCCTTATAATAATCTTATAATTTAATATTTTCCTTTTTAAGGCCTTCTACATTATAATTCATTATAAAATAACTTATTTTGAAACTGTATTGGTATCAATGCAAGTATGGGAATTTCAGTCCTAGTATCTTCACATCTCTCCATAGGTCTAAGCCAGATCTCCGCAAAGTCAGTGAGAGTGCTTACACTAACTTCAGGGAACTTTGGCCTTTTTTGTTCTTCCACTGTGTGTGTGTGTATATATTAAAGTGAATGTCATGAACCTTATTTTGATATGGTGACACATGAACTGTTGCTTAACTGGTATATTACCACAGGGTGACTGATTCTTTTAAGTGGAGATGGAGGCCTAACTCCTCCTGTGACTAATTATAAAATGAAGCTGTTGGATTAGCAATCAAGTGATAGTGGTAAGAAAGTTGTGGCCAGCAAGAGATCAGTTGAGCTGGAAACGGTAGGAATAAATGGAGTGCTTGGGTTAGAGAAAGTGAGGTGAGGGAGAGACCTCAGGGAACTGAATCCCAGGTGGTGCTTTATTTTGTTTAACTCTTTGTTTAATAAATGTCTTTTTCCTTGAGTCAGGTCCCCAAAATAGACACTTAGTATGATGTTGCTCTTTCCTGAGCCTGTGAGTTAGCCACAGGTATTCACTATCATTTAATATTAATGTTCAGGATCCATTAGTATTATTCTTTTCTTTCTAAACAGAGTTAAACATTTAGATTACATTATTTCACCTGATTCATTCCATATTAATTTCAGATTACAAAACTCTCCATTCTTTATTCAGTCTCATGATGAGCTGATTCCTCACTTTTACCTACTGTTATTGATGGGCATATCCTATATCGGGGTAGGCAAAATGGCAGATCTGGCAGGCAGCCGGATTCCATTCTCCAGCAGCCCTTGCCCATCTCGCTTGCTGGTTTCCATGGAGACCCCAGGATTAGTGGGGCCATGACAGTGCAAGGCCAGGGTTTCTATGGACACTGGCTGGCGGGGAGCTGCTCCAGGGCTTGCGCTGGGATCTATTCATAGACACTAGGGCTGGAAAGGACCTTGGAAGATTATCGAGTCCAGCTCCCTGCCCCAGGGGTAGGAAGTCAGAAGGGATCATAGGATCCCAGCAAGATAAACATCCAAATTGCTCTTGAAGGCGTTCAAAGTAGGTGCTTGAACCACCTCCAGCGGCAGTCTATTCCAAACCTTGGGGGCTAGGACAGTAAAGAAGTTCTTCCTTATGTTCAGCCTGAAATGGTTGTGGAGGAGTTTGTGACCATTCAACCTTGTCTACCCCTGGGGCACTCTGGTGAACAGACATTCCCCAGATCCTGGTAAGCACCCCTGATAAACTTATAGGTGGCCACCAGATCACCCATGAGCTTGCGCTTTTCCAGGCTGAAGAGTACCATGGCTCTTGGCCTGTCATCATAAGGTCTGTTTTCTTGACCTCTGATCATGTGTGTGGCTCTCCTCTGCACTCTCTTAAGCTTCTCCACATCCTTTTTGAATTGTGGAGCCCAAAACTGGACTCAGTACTCCAGCTGTGGTCTCACCAATGCCGAGTACAAGGGGAGAATGACGTCCTGGGATTTGCTTGAGAAGCATCTATGGATGCAAGCCAGTGTTTTGCTCGCTTTACTAGCCACAGCATCGCATTGAAGGCTCATGTTCATCTTGTGGTCAGTGATGACCCCCAAGTCTCTTTCATACATCGTGCTAGCCAGTGTAGCACTGCCGAGCCTATAAGCATGCTGCAGGTTTTTCCTCCCAAGGTGGAGAACCTTGCATTTTTCGGTGTTAAACACCATCAGGTTCTCGTCCGCCTATTTCTGAGCCTGTCAAGATCTGCCTGGATCACCCTCCTGTCCTCAGGTGTGGATGCTTTCCCCAGAGTTTGGTGTCATCAGCAAACTTGGCCAGTCCGCTTCTGACATTAATGTCTACATCATTAATGAAGATGTTAAATAGTATAGGCCCTCGGACAGAACCTTGAGGGACCCCACTGGTCACAGCGCACCACGACGATTGACTTCTGTCAACCACCACCCTCTGGGTACTACCGTGTAGCCAATTCCCCAGCCAGCGGATCGTGGTGAGGCCGAGGCCACAGTTAGCTAGTTTTGCCAAGAGGGGATTATGGGATACCAGATCAAACACTTTTTTAAAGTCAAGATATATGACATCAATGTCCTCTCCCTTGTCTAGGTGATAGGTCACCTGGTCGTAAAAGGAAATGAGATTGGTCAAGCAAGACCTACCCACAAAAAACCCTTGCTGACTATCCCTCAGGATGTTGCTGTTTGCCAGTCTGTATAGGATGGCCTCTTTGATAATCTTTTCCAAGACCTTCCCCAGGATAAAGGTCAGGCTCTCAGGTAGTTTGCCGGATTCACTTTCCTCCCTTTCTTGAAGATAGGCACCACATTGGCCTTCTTCTACTCTTCAGGCATTTCACCAGATCACCATGAGTTCTTAAAGTTCTGTGCCACGGGCTGGGCTATGATGCTGGAGTACCCTGGGGTGTAAACTGTCAGGGCTGACTGACTTGAAGGTATCCAGCCAATCAAGGTGTTCCTTCATGAGGTCAGGATTGATGGAGGGTAAGGAATCTCCCTCACCCGGGCCTCCCTGTCCTGTATTGGGCAGGGGCATCCCATGGGACTGGTGAAAAACTGTTGCAAAGTACCCATTTAGCAAGTTACCTTTTTTCTGGGCGTTGGTTGTCAGTTGTCCCATCTAGTTTAGCAGGGATCCAGTGTTGCCCTTGCTTTTCCTCTGGCTTCCCACATATCTTGTGGCGGTGAGAGTATGGGCTGCAGCTGGGACAGAGCCGTGATCCACTGCCCACGTGCTCTGGGCAGGGGCATGAGGGCAACAGATTGTGGCTTTGCCCCGGCTCTGGATCATGCTGTGACCACCACAAAATCCTGGCTCCAGCCCTTACCCTGGAGCACCTCCCTGCCCAGCTGCGCATCCTGCCAGTGCTGCTTAGGCTGGTTTCCATGGAAACCCTGGCCCTGTGCTGTCATGTGCCTGCCTCTCCTGGGGTCTCCATGGAAACCCGGCCACAATAAGGTGGGCAAGGGCTCCTGGGAAATAGTCCACTGCAAGCCCAATCCAGCCTGCTGGTCAGACTTTGCCTGCCCCTGCCCTATACCATGTTGTGCTTGAGTCTGTGTTCCCTGGATATCCTTGACCTCAGGGGTAGTAGGTAAGGAAGAAAGAAGAAGGATCAGGACCATAGCTTATGTTTAGGGACCTACCCAAATTGAGGAGGCAGATAGCCGATTTCATGGGCAGGTCCTAGGGCTGGCTACTATTTTCTTGTGCTTAATTCAGAAGGGCCCCACACACCTCTGCCTAAGGGGCCCTGGTGGTACTTCCTCCTGCCACTGATTGATTAAGAGGGCTCTCAGTCATACTGCCCTGCCCCTTCCCACTGTGTGACTGAGAGGGTTGTCTATCATGTGGCCTGCCTCCACCCCTCATCATTAATTGGTGGAGAGGGGCAGGGTCACATGACAGACATCCCTTTCAGCCAGTTGATGGCTAGAAAATGGTATTTAGAGGTTTGTTTTTGGGAATTGGCTTATAGGTAAATTAGATATGTATTAGAATAATGGTCCAGGGCAGCAACAAGTGTTCATTGATTTCTAAGAAGCCTGTCTTGAGAGAATTTCTTTAAGGCCTGCTGTATCTGACAGGCAAGCAGTGAGCAGACACACAGGCTGAGAAAGTGAAGCCATGTACTACACTGTTCCATAACATGAGATAAGGTGGCACCAGGTCACAGTGCCCAACTGCAGAGCTCTTGGGATTTCCAGTTTTGGGGAACAGACAAATTAGGAGAAGACTGGTTAAAGCTCAAATTAGGATGTATGCCTGTGATGGGCTTTTGAAACAGGAATATGCTGACGGGATAGAACGTGGACAGTATGATGACTACAGAGACCAATCAGCTATGGCCAGAAATGAAGAGTCATCAGGAGGGGAAAAGAATACAAAAGGGATTTCAGAGCAGGCCACCATGGACAGAGGGCACACCACCAGCCAATCTTACCCACCCCACTGTGGGACTGTGGAGGGGGAACGTACCTTTCCTCGTATGACAGCTCCATCTCTTGCGTTATTCTTATCTGCTATCATTGTATCGATAAAATTTGCCTATTATTGAATGGAAAGGTTGTGGTCAATCTGAGGGTTTGGGTCCAACTGGAACAAGGTATCTGGGTCATTAAATCCAGTGCCAACACCAATCCGTGGCAGAGGGTAGGGGCGAGAGCCATCTTGCCTGCCCCACTTCCTCCTCAGTGAGTTGTGTAACCAGGCCACGGTGACCATGAGGACTTCTGGCTTCTACTGGGGAGCCAGCATTTTATTTTTAGTAAGTTCCCCCCTTCCCACCCTGGCTGCGGATTTTGCAGACATTGCCCAATTTCATGGTTTCTGTGAAATCTACAAAATTGCAATTTGAGTAGGTCCCTGTTTATATTATATTGAAGAATAATATGAGAAATGTTGGTCTACGGAGCTTGATGAAGTGAGGCTCATCTCAAATGGGTATCGTAGTGAGGAAAACTGTAATTAATGTAATAACTGTAAGTTTTTCTTTTAAGTTTCAGTAAATAACTACTGTAAACACTGTGTTGCACAATACGGCAGATGTTTTCTACCTTTCCTCAGTTTACATAGCTTATTTCTCTAAAGGCATTGTGTAATCAAAAATAAATAATGCTGGAGATCATGCTGTATAGTCAAACTCATATTTTCCTTATATTTCCAATATTTAGTACTAATAGTACTGCTTTATTTACAGCTTTCACTGAAACAATACAATAACATGAATAATACATATTATATGTGATACCGTAACATTTGTATAATTTTATTTTTTTTCTAAAAACATACAGTAATATTATCCATGTTATCAGTTTACACAAAATTAGAACATAGTATATGTTGTAGTGCGTGCTGCACCACAGCAACATAGCATACTGTAGTGGCTTTAGCATAACAAAAAAGGATAAAATGGATCCGTGGACCATAAAATGAAACAGGGGAATTCTGTTTGGTTTTGGTCCTTATTCTTTGTACAAATAATACAAATACACCAAAGGAGTCTACAACAGGCTTCAGTTCTTAGTGAGAAACCAAATTGTTTTTTCTTCATTACCCTAATATTGAACATTTTCTGTTAATAGAGAGATCTATTTTCCACTTATTTCTTGAAAGAAAATACAAAACCACAACTAGTTATTCAAATTATCTACCCCATTCTCTGTAACAGAACATATTTTGCCTGAATAAGAGGTTCGATACTGCCTGCTCATGACAACTGCAGATTTCATTAGAGTGAATGCACAGTCTAGTAATGGCTTCTACAGTACAACACTGTAAGTAACGAGATAGGTTGGTTTCTAGGCCAAAGGAGAGTGCTTTATTAACTAAAAAAAAGGGTAAGCTTGAGAGAGTCTCACTGCTTACATGTTTGTCTTATGCTGGCACCTGTAATTCATAAATTTATGTCTTGTTTTAGATATAGGAGAAATATTGAGTCAGTGACCCTTCAGTACACTTCCCAGGCAGTTTGTCTGGAGGAGAATAGAGTTATTATTTAACCACTCAAGCAAAGGTTTATTTGGAAAAACAGAGGCTTCTAATATTCAATTCCCAGGTTATCTGGTAGGCATAAAAAATCTAATTTTTATCCAATATTTTAGAATTCTTTATTGAGTTAAGTTGCTCACATTTATCTGTCCTGTTTCAGAGTGCGTGCGCCCCCAACTCCTCATCATAGAATTAAAAAGGATAAAAGTGATCTGAAAAAAGGAATTGGAGATCTTTTCTATTTTTGAGTGGATCTTAGGGTCAGGTCCCCACAGTTCTGCTCCATACAATAAAATTGATTTGATTTAAGGTATATAGACCTTTCATGCTGCCAGAACTGCTCTTCTGCCCTCTTATTGTAACAGGATAAAACTCTACCTAAGGTTTTTTGGGTTTTTTTTGCTCTAGAGCTTACATTTCCAGTGTGCTTTTCAGCTCAGTATTTCATTAAAATAGGGCATCTTTACATGTGCCCTAGGGTGAAGGTTGCTTTAATTAGAGTGGCTCTTGGGAGTCTCATGTATTCAGTGCATCTCATGTATTCAGTGTCTTGTGCATGGAAATGGGAGCTGGGGCACTTTGACTAAAGCTCATTCAACAAGCACCCCTGCTGAAGTGTGGGAATGCTGAATACACATGATGCCGAGGCTGCTGGAGCATGCTAATTTAAAATAAGATGCCACCTTTCGTTTCCTGTAAAAAAAACCACAACTCATTTCCTGCTTTCATTCCCAAAAAACAATACCTTTGATTTAGCTTGTTGATTTCCAGCTATTTGAGGTGCAATACTGCTGAAAAGCATCTAATAACCTTTGGAGACCTAGCTGGGAATATGACATTAGTAACGCATCACCTGCATAAAGCAAGACAAGGATAGAATCATTCAATATTCTGGGTGTATGGAATTGTTACCCTTGTTAGCACCTGTTTTAGATCTCCCAAGAATAAATTAAAAAGTAGAGAAGTCAGCAAATATCATTGTTGTACCCCTGTCTTAGTTGGGAAACCTTTGGACATGGCACCATTGATCCCATAACACACTGTAGGTGCTGTATTTGAATAGCAAGTAATAATTAATTGTTAGAGAGCTTTATCCATTGATGTTGTCGCCAATCTCTCCCATAATTTTTAATCTCTCTATGGAGTCAAAAGCTCCCTTTAGATCTGTAAAGTCTGCATATGTATCAGTTTGTTTATTTACATATTGACTTGCAACATTTCCCACTTACAGCATTTATAAATTGACACCCTGTTTCAACTTTATGACATCAGTTTTGACTTTACAACGCTTGATGCAATGTGATGGCATGCCAGCGAACAAGTTCGCTGTGTCGCTCATCTCCCTGGAGAACATCTGTCCAAACTTCCTTGGACACTTTCTTTAAGAAAGACAAGACTCCAGAAAAACCTGCAGCCAAGACTCCTGAGAAGACTCCAGCCAAGAACCCTTCAAAAAGTCCAACCAAGAGCCTTTCAAAAAGTCCAGCAAAGTCACCTCAAAGAACTCCTTCCAAATCAATAAGATTGCTATTTACAATATAAATATATTAATGTAGCTATAGGGGTGTAGGTTGTAGCCTTGTTGGTCTAAGGACATAGGCAGACGAGGTTCTTTGGGTGAATCTGATATCTTTTATTAGACCAACTTAAATAGTTGGAAAAAAAAAATTTAAGCAGGCTTTCGGGTTCAAAAACCCTTCGTCAGGCTGAGAAATTTTCAGCAGTTGGTGTGCGCTGTTCCTGGATGGAATGAAAAGTAAAGAAGCCAGAGGCTGGACTGGTATGCATACAAGACAGGTAGTCAGTGAAAATGTAGATTGAGGAGTCAATGGGTGAGAGAGAGGTGGGGTGGGGGGGAGAGAAGGGGGATGAGTTGTGTTTCTTACATAGGCTTAGAAAATATATGTCACTGTTGCGTTTGGCTTCTTTCTTTTTCATGTTGTACAGTTTCCATTTCAAACGGCTGATTTGGATATCTTTCATGTTACAAGGGTGTAGGTTGTAGCCGTGTTGTAGCTCTTAATGTAGCTATATTGCTCATCTATAATTGATCGAGTATAAAATTCTGGGGTATTTTTGGTGAAAATAGGGTATCGGGCCTTGGTTCAGGAACTAATCCCCCATTTATAACATTGTTTCTTATGAGAAAATTGGTTCTGAGTTACAACATTTCAACTTAAAATGCGGTTTTCAGGAACCAGTTGTGTCATAAGTCCGAGGACTGCCAGTAGTGCAAGATTAAGCAGTTATTCATATGAGAACAGCCTCCTTTCAAGCTATCCTGCTCTTCTCCCAAAAACACTTTTTTCATGAAACCATGTCTGAAGAAGAAAAAGGAAATGCCTCCCAAATATTTTGACTGGAATCCACATAATACTTAATAGGGCAGTACAATGCAGATCTCTCTTATCAGCATTTTTAACAATTGGGACTGTGTTTTTATTGCAATACTTTGGATATGTGCCTTCTAAAATAATTATATTAAAATGTCGGACAGAACTGAACACCATCAATCAGTGAAATCCTTGATGATTTCTGGGGGAAGAAAATAAAGGCTTGGGGCCTTTCCATTTTTCATTATCTCACATATGACCTTATGTGAGATAATAGTCCACTTGTGGTTTAACAGGTAGAATTTCCTTTAGCAAGTAGTGATCATTTTCTTCATCATTTGAAGGTTCTTAAACTTATTTTAAATGGTTTAATATTAACAAAACTGCTGGTTAGGTTTCTTGTTTGGGTGCTTGGTACTTTGATTATTGGTGCAATTTTTTGTCTGCCAAATATTTTTTTATTTTTTTTCCCTGAAGATGTGTTGCTGTGATTGAGGACAGGGAAAAAAATCACTCAAGAACTAGCATGGAAGCTGGCATTGTCATTCCCAGAAATATATACATAGCAGTAGGAGATATTTTGGCTAGTAGACAGAAAGGCTATCATCTGTTAAACTGTTTGGAGCTCCAGGGGACAAACTGTGTTAATGCTATTGTAACCACAGAAGTGTCAGATGCTAGTGTTTGATATTCCTGATTAGGGGTACATTTAAACCTTAGGGGAATTTTGTTTTACTGTGTGTCAGTTATGTGTCTCAACACAGGCTGTTTCTGTGTGGTGGGGCATATTAGATTATGATTGCACTGTATATATAAAAACAAATCTTCAGTTCTTGCAAAGTTCAGAAGAAAATATTACCATTTCAGTTTAGCCAGCAACCAACAAGGTGAAAATTGAAAAAAAAATGCTAATTTTTTTTTTCAGACAGGATTTAATGGATATATTCTTGGGTCAAATATACTTGGGTCAGTTGTTTGCAGATTATGATACGTATGTACACCACACACACACGCGCACGCACGCACACACACACACACACACACACGCTCACTCTTATGATGAGTTGTTATTTATTGCTCTGATTTTGTTTAATTTGTTTGATTTGTGTTGTGCATACATTTTTTCCAGGTGGGACTCATAAGGAGATGCTAGCTGTACTTTTTTATTTATGGATAGTTACACCAGCACATGAATAGAGAAGCTATAGCATAGTGAGTTCTAAAGACAAAATAGTAGAATACTATTATTGTAATTGGTATTTCTAGTAATACAGTATGTAGGAGTCCTAGTTTTAGATCTGGATCTCAAAATTCTAGGTGCTGTACCAATGGAGAATAAAAAAGATAGTCCCTGTCTCAAACAGCTTACAATCCAACTATAAGACAAGAGATGGAGGATGGAAAAAGCAGAGAGGAGGGAGAGTACAAGGAAACAAGCATGTTGTAGTGGCCTCAGCATAGCAATAACTAACAGCTACCCATTTATTGTAGATAAATCAGTTGTGAGGATGTTCACAGGGCCCTACTCCTGAATAGGAGAAAAAGTGAATGTGCTTGTTTGAAATTTTAACAAGAGAGGGTTAATGCACATTCAAGTGACTTGATTCTGTTCTAAATCTGGTGTAAGTCTGGAGCAGCTCCATTGACTTGTACAGGTGTAACAATCAGAGTGAGCAGAGCAAGATCGCACAGCGCATACCTTTCAGTGGACTGTAGGATGTTATTACCAACCTTTTTGGCTAGTTTGGAAAGGGTCAAACCTGAGGGCATACTACTGCTTCACCTCTTTTTTGGGAAGTCTGGTGCCACAACAAGCATCAATATGGTCTTGGCAGCCCAAGGGAGTTCAAGGCTCTTGGCTGTAGCACAGCTCTAGTCAGCACAGAGTTAGCTATTCTTGCCTTATGAACTTATTTATGAAACAGTAACTAACATTACAATCTGAGAATGGAGAGATGTTTGCCATAGACTGTTCAGCACTTGAGAAATACAAGTGAACTACAGTACAAAGTTCTCAATGTGTGATGAAGTGGGGATCATACTTCCTCTGGTTGTAACTGTATAATGATAAGCTAAAATTGCCTAAAGAATTTAAATTAATTGTGGCTTTAATATCCAGCACTGTTTTCATGTTCCTCTGCACTCTCATTCCAGTCCTTTTAATATTTAAACACTGTGGTTGGCTTGAATGGCAGTGTGGGAACAGAGGGATATGAGTGTGATTTTAGAGCCTTAATGTTTATCTGAGTGCAGGAGAAATGCTGGGATGTGATCAAATAATTATGTGCTGTATGAGTTTGTCTAATTGCACATTTTCCTTTAAAGTGCTTCAGATCTCATAATTCTTTGAATTTATTTAACTACTGCACCATATAATATATGTTTCCTTATTGATGTCATTTATTTTTTGCCTGTGCAACTCTTGTAGTGAGTGGGGTTTAACTGCGGGTGGTGTTTAACCATTAGAATATATTACAAAAAAAAATCTTATTGGGGGTTGGGGAAAAGAGCTTGAGGGGTTTTGTTTTTGAAACTTGAAGGTATCAGGTGTTTAAGAAGAGCTTTGATTATGTGAAATTCTTGAAAATAAATGCATTCTATAGTTACATGCATGCTCATACATATTTATATATTAGTATATTTTAGATGTTAGGAACATTTGTACCTTTAGGCTCTTGTTTTGCCTGTTGTAATCTTGTTACAATAATTAATACATCAGAGAAACAAATACATGCATTTTAATGTAATAGAATTTATGGGCATGATTTGTGCCAGATAAAAGTAAAATAATGCACACAGGAGAAATAATAAACTGTACCTTCCATTTTCTAAAGTAGCCATTGGTGTTTGCTAGAGTTTTGTTAGATTTCAGGGGAAGTGTAATTTGTACCAGCCATCTTCCTCTCCCTGCCCCCCACAAACAATATAGAGCAGCGGGTCCCAGACTCTGGTATGCATATCACCAGTGGTATGCAGAAGGTCAGGGGGAGGGGCCGCATACACCAAGAGCACAGCAGCAGCCTGCTGCAGACAGCCTGTTGCACATGGCCTGGAACACAGCACCGGGTGTGGAGCAGCACCCAGCCAGTAAGTGTATTCAGGGGAATGGGGGGCGGCAGATCAAGGTCCCAACAGTGAGGGAGGTAGGGGCTCAGGGGAATGAGGCTCTGGAGTGGGTGGTGGGGTGGTCAGAGCCCAGGCGGCTCATCCAGGGATGTGGGGCAGGGCTCCCTGCCATTGTGTGCACCCTGAGGCAGGCATGTGAAGCATGCATCCCCCAGATCTGTGTATGGGGCAGAGGCGAGCTGCCACTTGGCTCTGCACCATGCTGCCACTGGCCCGGGAGTGTCGTGGGATGCCATGTGCCTGCCATCTGCTGGCTGCATTGCCTCCTCTGTCCACCCAGTGGCAACATGTATATGGCATGCTGCGCAGCTCCAAAGGCAGCTGTAGCAGAGTGCAGCGGCAGCCCACTGCTTCCCGGGGGTTTTCTCCCCTTGGGCCCACTCATTCCATCCCCGTGGCAGGGTTGGCACAAAGGTCGTTTGGGCCTTTCTAGAGATGCAGGTGGGCTCCCCCTGCTGTGCACACCCTGGGGTGGGCATGGGGGGCACATGCCTCTTGTTATGTGTCTGGGTGGAGGTGGGCTGTGCGCTAGGCTCTGCACTACGTGGTGCTGCCTCTGGACCTGCATGGGACGCCATCTGCCCACCATTGCCGAGTGGGCAGAGGCACTTGGCTAGCGTGCAGGATGCACATAGTGTCCTACGGGGCTCTGGAGGGAGTGAGGTGTCGGGGGGCTCCTGCTGCTGCACGCATCTGGGGCAGGCATGGGGGGTATGTGCCCCCCAGATCCATGCAATGGGCAGAGGTGGGCTGCGCGCTGCTGCTGTTGCTGCCTCCGGACCTGGGTTAGTGCCTCTGCCCACCTGGTGGAGGCAGGCAAATGACATCCCACACAGGTGTGGAAGCAACACCACAGGGTGCAGTGCCCAGCACACAGCCCACCTCCGCCTGCGCATGGAATGGGGGGTATGTGCCCTCCATGCCTGCCCCAGGGTGTGCACAGGAGGGGGAGCCCCCTGCATCCTTGGAAAGGCCCAGGCTGCTTTTGTGCGGGCCGTGCCATGGGGATGGGGTGAACTGGCCTGAGGAGAGAGAACCCCTGGGGAGCAGTAGGCTTGCACTGTGCTCTGCACGGCGCTACAGCTGCCTTTGGAGCCACATGGGAAGCCATGTGTCTGCTGCTGCCGGGCAGGCAGGGGATGCGTGGAAGGCACATGGCATCATGCGAGGCTCCTGGGGCAGGGGCAGGGTGATGCAGAGCCCAGTTTGCAGTGGGTAGCCTGCCTCTGCCCCACACACAGATCCTGGGGGCATGTGCCCCATGTGCCTGCCCTGGGGTGCGTGCAATGGTGGAGAGCCATGCCTCCCCCATTGCCCCTGGATGAGCTGCCCGTGGCTCTGTCCCATGATCTGTTCCGACCCGAGGGTCTCATTAACTCCTGCCCCTGCTCCACTTCACCCCTCATGGTGGGGTCCTTGATCTGCCCCTCTGCCCCCTCCCCTCCCACTCCACAGGCTTACCTGCTGGCGGTGTGTCTGTGTGTCTATCTGTGTGCATCTATTACTCTCAAGTCAGCCCTGCTGCTGCCCCTCACTCCTGACCCATAGTACCCTGCATGCTGCCAGGACATGTGGGAACCCTACCCCTCCCCAGGCTTCAAACCCCACACATACACCCACAGCCCCTCATACCTTCACAAATCCTACCCCCACACACACAACGCCCCCAGCCATACAGAGTAACTGCATAATTTTGAGTTTTTCTGCACATAATTTTGTATTTTTAGCTGTATGATTAAAATCACAATTACGACTAATTTTTTAAAATTGTGCAACTAATCACAATCCATTTTTTAAATGTTAACTGTTTTATGTGGCTACTGTAACTGATAAAACAATATTTTATGATTATTAAAGGTTTTGATATTTTAATACATAGTCTGTTATATACCTATATGTATGAAAAATTTGCTGGTGGTATTTAAGCTTGTATTGTTTTGAACTGTGGTACTCAGTCTGTCAGAGTTTGGGAACTGCTGATATAGGGTCAAAGACTTCCTAAAATGCAGCCTTCTCTGTTAAGCAGTGGTACCCAATGGACTTCCAAATCCTGCTGAACAAGGAAGATGTGCTTAACCAGTGGGGGCTTTATTATGCTATCTGACTGATACCTCATTCGTAACCAATAAACTCACGTGGAAGATTTAAAGGAAAAATAGTTGCATTGGACTGGGAGGAGCCTCCTGGGCTACTGAGTCCAGTCCACAGCATTCAAAGGCAGTCATTTACACAAGGAATCCCTGTGCATAAAGTGTAATACTTGAAGCACCAAACATACCCTATAGCAGGGATTAGCAACCTCTTGGAGTGGTGGGCTGCTGCCTCCACCACCCATTCCCCTGTTGCTCTGATCCCTTCCCTCCTATATACCCCTCTTTTTACTGAGTGCTGCCAAAAACCATGGTGATCATCAATGGGAAACGACAGATTTGGCAGCGAGGGTATGGAGCAGGCAGCTGTAAGTAGCCACTTTAACATGGGCCCTTTAAATCAGACCTTCTCAGGCTGAATCCAAGCTGTATGTAGGCCATTCCAAGCCCATGGGCCATAAGTTGCTGTCCCCTTCCATTTAGCATGCTAGGGAACAAAGCAGGGAAGGAAAAGGTGCTACCAGTGTTCTGCAACTGCAGTGCCAGAGAAGTAATTGTTTGAAATGGACTCAGAGGATCTGAGGAAAATCACCATACCCAATGCTATAAAGAACTGGTCCTCACTTTTTTTTTTTTTTTTTTTTAAAGAGGTGGGGCATCTGTCTACCTATACTTGTTTTGGATTTGGCATCATACCAGTCTGTAACTATTTATCCATGTGTCGAAGGTGTTGTTCAGCCTAAAAGCTCCTTTTCTTTCTTTACATTAGCCTAATGTATGTATTTGTAACTGATGATTATATCTTCTCTCAAATTTAATCAAAATTTGATATTTGATCAGTTTTCCAAAAATGTTATGCTTTTCATGAATTTAATCCTATCCATTCTGCTGAGGACGAAAAATGAAACAAAACAAACGTTTTTTGCCCATTTCTGTGAGCTTTGAACCTGGAAACTCCTTTGCTAAGGTTTAACTTATTTGCCTGTCACCTTTGCCCTTTAAAGAAAGGCACTATTTGGAAAGGAGTTGAACTTGCTGATAGAGGCTCTGCCCTCCTTTGTTTCTCTCCTTCCTTTTTTAATCTTCACGAATCTTACTGGAGATGTAGGAAAAGGATGCATTTGACACCTTTGAACAAAGCTCAGTGACTCACAGAATTCTTGTTATTGCTTTTCATGGTTTACATAAATTTCTCTTACTGTAAATGGTGCATTTTCTTCCTAAATGCCAGCAATAGTTATTTTAAAGCACATTTCAAATTTGCTATAAGCCCCAAGTTCCCTTTGATCAGATTGCTTGCATAACCATCCTGTCATTTTTACTTTTTAATAGATTTCTTTCTATTAGCTGAAATTTCCGGGTGATTTGATGTATTCTACCAAAACGGATCAAAGTGCACTTAGTCTAAAAGTGCAGTCCCAGTTTTAGCCATTGATGACTGATCCTTGGATTTATCATGTGCTTCCAACAGCATTTACCGTATTGCTCATCATTGCTGGGCTTGTGATAGCATTGAAAGGCTAACTTAACATGCAATATAAATAAAAACAAATACTTTCCCAAGCTTTCTACTATCATTCCAATCTTTGTCAGTGCATATAAAATACTATTCTAATATACAAACAAGGCTTGTGATCCTTAAAATCTGTTTTCAGTGGAACCAGAATTTGAAGGGATCCAACAAAGAGAAGAATTATTGCAGAGGCTTGCCATTGTTCTATTGCTGGAGTCCTCCATGTTCTGGATTCCAAGAATATCTCCCCTAGGTACCTGAAGTTAACTTCACAGAGTGGTAATGATGCAGTAACTTGCCAATGAGAGCTTGGGGCACTGCTGGCAACTAGAAAATTAAAATTGGCCTGGCTGTTTGCAATGCAGATGAAAAAAATGCAGTACATGCAGAATAAGTGACATATTCTAACAAAAGAAAAGCTATACTTAGGAGTATAATTGGCCACTCCAGAACATTTTTCTTCATAAAAAAAAAAAGTGGAATCTTCACAATCTAATTGGCATGATTTGAAAAGCTCAGCATGGTATAGAGAGTCACTGGGGCTTAGTTAAATCAAGTTATTTAAGACTTATTATGATACTTTAAGTGACAGGAATTTGTGCATCTGGGAGAGGTGACAGTCTGGGTCACTGAATGTTAGCTTGTGAATTGAACTTTAAAATTATATTAGATATTTCTTTTAGGGTCAGCAAGCAAGTCCTTCGTGGAAATATGATATATAGAAGGAGACTATTATAAAAACAAATTGTACCTACCCTTCCGTGTCTATAGAGCTTTTCATATGCATAAATTAAGTGCTCTGATTATTTCCTCATTTTGTAGCTTAAACTGAGTGTTCCTCAGTTTTGTAATGCCTCCCCCCAATCCCCTCCCGACACATTAATTTTTAACTTTTTGAGACACTGAAATAGAATTTGGCACATAGGCCCAGAATGGCACTTATCAAACACCCTGGTTTAAGCTCATAAGTGCCTAATGTAGGCATGTAAGTTTTTCTGCAACAGAGATACCTCAGTACCTCAAATTTGGCTTCTGTATATGACCAAGAGCATCTTAGTCTTGCCATCACTAAGTAGCTCAACACTTATTTCATACTTAAGCCCTGTTGGGATCCACAAATTGTGGGATCCCCTAGCTATGTTTTATGAGGAGTCTGATTCAGTAGGTGAAAAATAGATCTGTGCACATGTTTGTAGCTGCTTCTTTCATTCTAAAACACTGGCAGAGGAACAGTCCAAGGACCTGCTTAAGAATTCCACCTAGGGACTAAGGAAAAATGGAGCAGTGGCCAGAATTGAAGTTTGTGCCTTCCAAAATAAGTTCTCTAGATAGTAGGGTACACTCATGCTCATTTTCTTCTCTCTCTCTCTCTCTCTCTGGTTCTTTAATACTTTTCGGTAAAGTGGAACAACTGCAAAAAGGGGAGATAAGAGAGACTGCTAGCAGAATATATTCTAACTTGATGGTTTGGGCACTCTTGTCGAAGATTAGACATTTGAGTTTGAACCTATTTAGGCAGGTGAAGAAGGTAGAATTGGGTTTTCTATGTCCACGATAGGTAATTTAACCAATGAGCATGTTTATAAAGGAGAAGAACCTGCTGCAACTCCCTGGTTTTCAGAAGTAAGACTTAAGGATCCAAACCTAAGAGAAAGGGTCTGCTCTGTTAATCCCAGTGGGAGGTAGGTTTCTCTGTCTAGTCTTCGGTTAGGTGCATAAGACCTGGACATAACTGAAATTTAAGACGCTCCCCCTTTATCAGTTTAGGTGGCTCTTCACTCAGCATCCTGGTTTTGTGTATTGTATTCTAAGGAAGTGTTTTTCAACCTTTTAAACAGCAAGTACCCCCTAACTTCTGAAAATTTTAATAAGTATCCCAACACTCAATTTTCCAGGGGATTTTATATTTACAGACTAATGTCTGCCATATGTTGGAAGAAGGGCTGTGTATATAAGGCCCTGATATGACAGATGCCTGATCTGGTATGGGTAGGGTTCCCACCTTTTACAGCAAGGGTGCACAACTCAAGTATGTACCTGGGCTAGAGCTGATGTTGGCCAAAGCTAGGAGGGCTGAACCCAGTGCTGTGCAAAGTGTGGCACACCAAATTATTATTGGGGAATTTAAAGCACACCACATTTTTTACCATAGTTTTGAGAGGAGCAAGGGGCAAGAGAGAAAGGGAAAAGAGGGCGAGAGAGAAAGTGTTGGGGTACCTGCATACCCCCAGGGGTATGCGTACCACAGGTTGAGAAACTATGTTCTAAGGTACCTACATCTCTTCCCACACAGGAAGCTGTGGCATCAAATTCAGAACTGTAAATTCCATTCTGGAGAAAAGCTACAAATAAGACAAATAATTGTTAACAAAATAAATGGGAATTGTGACCTTAAGACCATAGTTTGAAGTCCAGCTCAAGAGCATGCTGGCTAAAAGGTTTTACCATTCTCATTGTGTGCACATGTGAAACAAGTTGTGGAACTTAATTACTAAGGAATGACTGTGACAATTATCTAAAGTGTCAATAATAAGATCATGGTTGACATCCTGAGTGCAGAGATCAAGGACTGGGTAATAACTTGGGAAATATTTTGTGCACCCATATAGCTGATGCATTCTGGAGAGGGACAAGGATCATGAGTTGGGGAATGTTGTATTATTCTCAGAAGTGCCATCTGATTGACTTGCTGGATTAACAGACCTACCTATATAATTCACCGCACAAATCCAGAATCCAGATCTTCCCCCCTCCCCCCCCAAGGCTAATGCTTTGACCACCAGTGTAAAAAAGCCGTATTAATTTTCTTTTCTTCCCTCTGTCCCTGAGGGTCTTAAAGGCTTGGCTTTGCACACATTTTATACAGTAAACAAGCTTTTCCTTTGTGAACAAAGTAAAGATATACTAGTAAATTTACAACTGTCCTAGCTCAGTGATCTGAAATTATGTATCTTATACCAAACACAGGAAAGAGAAAACTCTGATTTTTTTCCAGATGCACAATAGCTTCCTAGAATACTTGTCATAAAAATTAAGATGCTATTGGAGGGACATGTTGGAAAGGGCTTCAGATGATGCTGAGATGCATGCATGTTTGACCAGTCACTCATGTATAATTCATCCACATTGCCTATGTGCTTAGATAACTCCCTACTTCTAATTCCGGCCATCTAGAAGATTGTTTTAGTTGGCCATGGGCAGAGATTAGACCAGGTTTATAACCAGTAGGATTGGTTATTGCAATCCCCTTTGTATAACAGTGAAGCTGCCCACCCTGAATAGCAATAATTGGTAGAAAAACATGTAGAAATATGCAGGTATGAGTCTGTTGGATTCTCTAGAATCTTGTTGCAGGGGGAGGATATACCTCAGTATGTAATGCTTTTATCATGGATTCATGATTGTGGGTAATGTCAGAAGTTTCTCTGAAAAAATTACACTGATATTGTTAGAATTCAACAAAAAATCTGTTAGGAATATCACACTGAATTGAAATATTTTTCAATGTGATATTATGGTAGAAAATTAATCCCCCCCCCCAGGTTTGTCTAGTTTCTGTGGTGCTCACACTTCTTTTGGCTCATCTTTCATTTACAATCCTCATCAAGGATAAAGTAGTTAATGCCCCTCATTTGAAATATTTTTCAAAGAAGGTTTTGGAATTCTACTCAACTTGTCAAACAGAATTCTGTCTCCCCGCTCCCCTACCCTCTGAGATCATTCAGTTTTCTTAAAATGACAAGTTTTATGATTTGTCTTTAAAAGAGCTATTAGTTATCTTTCAGAAAAATCTAAGGTCTTTTAGAAGTCATCCTAGTTATTCATAACTCCAAGGGAGACATTGGGACAATAATCTCAGTTCAGAGTTTGGCTATGCTGTTACATTTCACACATCACTGTAATATCTGAGTGCCAGGATATCTGAATTGAATCAGATTCTAAATCTAAGCTTCTTATGAGTAGGCTGGACTCCATACCAAATCTCATGAATAACTTATTCCACTAGAGCTATAGCTAAATTGTGGCTTACCATCATAAAGTGTGAGATAGGAGATTTGTAAAGCTGCCACAAGAAATTTTACCCACTCAGCATTTATTCTCTTGTTATTGAAGCACTATCAGATGATTTTTTTGAGAGGGCAGATCATTACATCTTTTACATTTCTGTTATAATTATTTAGATTTTTATCCTTCTCTATCAGGAAAGGCTCAAAACAGTTTTCTGAGACAACAATTCTCACAAAAAAAAAAAAAAATGTAGTTCCTAAACAGCTTTTGGAGGGCTGCTGTGACTCGCTACTCTCCTACAGGGGGAACTTAAAAGGGAAGTCCATGAGGCAGAAATGAAGTTAGTTAGAACAAGCAAAACTGTTTGACTTTGCTGACTTTAACTTTGTAGATCCACAGTGATATTCAGTGATGTCTAATTGCAAATCATTGTAGCTTAATTAGTAAAATTAGTGTTTATTATAAGCTTAGATGCTCTCTTAAAACAGTAGTTTTCATGTGAGTTGTTTCTTTTTATTTGTCACCTTTGAGAAGTAATACTAGTCCTTTCTGAACTAGTAGTTGATCTGAATGACTGCGGGAAGAATAAATGGCAAGCACACTAAATAAGCATGTAAAATACCTTGTAAATTGTCAGGGCTAAAGTTATTACTACCTGGAGGCTTCAAGATGTGTTATTCCGTCTTTCTGCAAAACATTTTTGATTTATACCTATTGTAATAGGAATGCTTATGTTGGACTTCATGCCCTGTGGGAATTTCAGGATCACATACTTATCTGGTGTACATTGATAGGGCCCAATCCAGGAGACTTTTCAGCATGTTTAGCTTTAGGCATGTGACAAGTCCCATTGAATTCCCTGGAATTACTCAGATGCTTAAAGCTGGCAAATGCTAAAATACTTTCCCAGGTTGCAGTCTGCTACTCTCCATTTATTAAGCCCTTAGAAGTTATTTCTGTGCCTTGTCTGATAAAAGAAATCTTTTCAAAGTGCAGTATATTGTTTTTAATGGATCATAACTTCTCAAATCATGGTGCATTAGAAAAAAATACATCAGACTGAATTTTGTAGATAAAGTTATTTTAAATGACTTTCAAACTATGTTCTCCAGAGTTAGTCTTTACTGTTGTATGGTAATTCTGTGCAAGCCACCTGTATCTTTACTATGGAGAAGTTACTTCTTCATGTCCTGACATCCTGCTGTACTATTTGCTCAGCCATGATGCACTTGACATCAGCATTAGCTGCTGTTTAGATTAAGCAAGTCTCCTACCTGAAACTAAATTTTGGAACACCACACCCTAGAAGAATTAATGTATCTAGTTACGTTATACATGTGGATTGAGATTATTGAAGATTATTGTGCTGTCTACTGTATTGTGAATCATTTATGTCAGTTTAAGTATAAATCTCTGGAGCAATTGGTTTGTTTTTGGAGTCTCACTGTTGTAGATATAGGTAGTTAAGAATAAGAAACGTTCTGTCTTTTGTAGCAGTTACTGTTCATTACCGTTTATTGTCCCATAGTCTTTGGTCTGGTAGAATTGTATAAGAGAGAGAATACCAGAATTATAACCAGATTATAACCAGAACACAGGCTGAAAGAATATATATCCTGAGATTGGATTGTATATGAATGACTATTTATATTTAGAGTGATGAAAAAATGTTTTATCACTTTTCATAGATTCATAGATTGTAAGGGGCTAGAAGGGACCTTGCATTAGGTCCAGCCCCCCTGCACTAGGCAGGAAAGACAACTGGGGTCAGGCGACCCCAGCGAGATGACCGTCCAGTCTCCTCTTGAAGATTTCCAGGGTAGGTGATTGCACCACCTCTGGAGGGAACTTATTGCACAGTCTGGACACTCTAACTGTGAAGAAGTTTTTCTTAGTGCTAAGCCTGAAATGGTCTTCCAGGAGTTTATGGCCATTACTCCTAGTTTTCTCCAAGGGTGCCCTGGTGAACAGTTGTTCGCTGAGCCCTTGATGTATTCCCCTGATATATTGGTAAGCTGCTACCAAGTCCCCTCTCAGCCTTCTCTTTTTTTAAGCTGAAGAGACCCAAGTCCCTCAGCTTTTTCTTGTATGATTTGCCTTGCAAGTCTCTAATCATATGGGTAGCACTTCTCTGGACTCTCTCAAGCTTTACCACATCTTTGTGGAAGTGCGGTGCCCAGAACTAGATGCATTATTCCAACTGTGGTCTCACCAATGCTGAGTAAAGTGGAAGAATCGCTTCCTTGGTTTTGCTTGAGATACATCTGTTGATAAGTACCAGAGTATTGTTTGCCCTGCTGGCTACAGCATCACACTGACAGCTCATGTTCATACTATGGTCTGTTATTACCCCTAGTTCCCTTTCAGTTGTGGTGCTGGTCCGTTTGGCGCCATTGAGCCTGTAAGTATGTTGGGGATTTTTCATCCCCAGATGCAGCACTTTACATTTAAACACTGTAAAGCTTGGCACTAGAGCCACTCTCAGCCCACTGCTTGTTGAAAGCTTTTCCCAACTATGTTTTAAAAGAACCTTTCAAAGTATTGTTATTTCTGATGGGAGAATCGCATATTAAAGTCTACCTGCAAGAGAAAATTTGGCTCTCTTTGTAATATTTTGACACCAATATCAGAGAATCAGTAAGCACAGCAATTGTCTTTCTTGGTTTTCTCTAAAGCACCATAGCAGTTAATAAGCAGCCCATGACAGTGCGTCACATTTTGAGAAGAAAGTGTATTTAACATAAATTCAGGGCCTTGTGAAATGAGTCAATAATGGAAATGCATGGGATTTAGGTAGATTATATATATATTGGGATTTAGATCATATATGTGTGTGTGTGTGTGTGTGTGTGTATATATATATCATCTACTTAAATCCCATACATATATTAACATTCTCTCTATTAGCAGTGTTATTAAACAATTAACATTTTCTCCATTAAAGGTGTGCTTGGCTCCAAGTGCCCATTCAAAACTGATTATCACATCTCACTTCAAGAAAAAAAAAAGGAAAAAACTCCAAAATATAAAATGAAGTATAATCTAGGAATCACTTAAGGCATAAATCTAAAGTCTTTTGAAAGCAAATTCATCTTAGTAATTAATTGCAAGAGCCTGCCATGTAACTCCATGCAAGACCTTAAAGTTAAATTTAAAAATGAGGGACTCTTAATAAACTGTTAGCATGACAATTGATGAGACTGCTAGAAACACAAAAATCAGTCATTGACATTCATAGCCTGTGAGTTAAAAGGAATGGAAGTTTTTCTTATATCAAAAAGGGGAAATAATTGCAGTCTGCCATTGTCAGCACTATTATTTATCTTGGCTTTTTTCTTCTTTGTTGCATGAGTTGATATATAACATTTTTTTTTAGCCTTGAGATACCATTAGTAAAGGTGTGAAGAAGAAAAGCTACAAAAAGAGTGGCGGGGAGCTTGCTTGGACTATTTTTTTTTCTGTAAGATAATCATTTAATGATTTTGAAAAGCAACAGTCAGCAATGAGAATTTAAAAACCATAATTATATAAATGTAATGCTCAGGATGGTGTAAGTTTAAATTGGTATTTTTCAGGAGTCTAATAACTACTATGTACATTACAATTTATAGTAGACTCGGATCAAATATGAAACTAAAACTTGTGTTTCCATATATGGTATGATTGCATAATATATACATGACTTCATTTACCTTGTGATCTCTCACTCTTTCCCTCCCTCCCTCTCCTTTTGACACTGATTATATGTAGAATAACACCAGGAGATCAGTGAACTCATCTGGGAGTAATACCATGGTAACCTCTGACCTTGAAAGACACTGAGCTAACCAAGTAAGGTTGAGGTGCATTAGCATGTGAATGGAAGAGTTCCAGATAACTACTTTCCATTTGGACAATAGCTTCAGCAGGGTATAGGTGCACTGTGTTTAAAGCTCCTCATCTTAATTCTCATGTAAGGAATGCATCATTCGATACATCCTCTGTCATTAAACTGCTGCCAGAAGCAGCATGTTCTCAGTAATGGAAACCAACTATAAAGTTGATCAAATGCAGTCAACATTGAGCATGACTATAAATCACATGATCCATATTGGGCAAACATACAGGTTCCCTTGCTTTATGCAGGTTCTGTATGTGCACACTTGCTCTTCTGTGATGACCCTTTTTATACCAAAATTTTGTTATATGAGAGGTAAATTCACTCGTATGTGATCAGTGTAGTGGAAGCCTGCAGTCAACTGCTTTGTGTGGTGCATTGTGGGAGTGATGTGGATCTGTGCTCCTCACTCGTTGTCTGTGACACGTGTTTCTGTAGTGGCCATCCCCATTATGATAGTGCCCTGTGCTTGTATGTTCTGCCTGCTGTTGGTGAGTACCAAAATTGTCTTGTAAAAGTGGTAGAAATGGGTCTGGGGGTCAGTACAGTTGAGGTCTTGGAATGTATCCTTATTTGTTAAGTTGTAAAGTGGATTCCCGTTATGCGCATTTGAGTTATGCACCGTTTTCCAGGAACACATGTACAGCATAAAGTGAGGGAAACCTGTATAGCATAAAGCAAGAGGAACATTCCTTTTCTTTTTTTTCTTTTTTTTTAGAAAAATGTTTTGTGTTCCAAGTCAAATCAGCCAAATCAATTCCAAATCCGTGAGCCATTCAAGAACCAAATGTGGCCCTACTACTGGCAAACATTCTGTACCCCATCCTGGGGCTTCAGATGCTTGCAAACCTTTGGCAGGCATCCTGTGTGCAGGCCCATGCCCAGAAGCTTGGAGTTCAGGTGCCCCCGAGTTTGGCTTGCCCTCGGCCATATGGGAGAAGTCTTTCATTTCCATAAAGTCGCTGCATAGCCAAGATTCTCCCACTGGAAGCTGGCCAGTGGAAAGCTGACTGTGAGGCTGTCATAGGGAGTCCTGTTGACAAGCAGACAAGGGTGCAGCCCTCTACTACACAGTGCCATTTTAATTGCATTACCTCAGTCAGGGTATTTCCCCTGCCACCATCGTGGTCATGGTATTTCCCCTACCAGGTAACCTACCACAAGGTTAAGTTAGTGCAGCCCATCTGAATAAAAAATATAGTTGTGTCCATTGGGGGGAGTCCACTCACTGCTGACTCTTTTTCAAGTAATGGTAAGCTACTACCCTGAATACATTTCAAGTTCTTGTTCACTCACATGAAGCAGATGCCTTTCTTTTCCATTTCCAATGATTCCTGTTCCTTTACCAGTCTTAAATGTCTGGCAAATGTCACCACACAGGGCCCCAAACAGTTCACCCGGAATCTGTCTGTCACCCCCTCTTTCAGCCTGTTTCATATGATTAGTATGGCCCTGCTCTCCATGAGGTGGAGCCTGACTAGGTTGCCCTGTGCCTCACCTTCATATAAATTTTGGAGGATCCCAGGACTTGTGATAAGAACACCCAGTTCCAGTCATGAGTAAGGGGGGGCTAATTAGCACATGAACCCTTTGTAGGGGGTATCTGGACTATACACACATACTGAGCAGTGCTGAGTGGTGGGGCAACTATGGCTGGAAACACTGTTGACTCTGCTGGGGCCCAGCTGAATGGACTATATTGTGATGACGGTGGTCTTATGTATGTAGTCACCCGCCGGCAAGACGATCCCCGAGCGAGGCAAAAGAGGGAAAGGGGCCAGGAGGCTCCCCTGGCTGACCAGAGAAATCCAGATCAGCCTAAGGGACAAAAGGGGAGCACATAAAAAGTGGAAACAGGGAGAGATCACAAAAGATGAATATACCTCCTCTGCTCGTGCTTGTAGGGAGGCAGTTAGACGGGCCAAAGCTACCATGGAGCTGAGGATGGCAACCCAAGTAAAAGACAACAAGAAATTGTTTTTTAGATATATAGGGAGTAAAAGGAAGGCCCAGGGAGGAATAGGACCCCTGCTAAATGGGCAGAAACAATTGGTGATGGACAGGGGGGACAAGGCTGAACTCCTCAATGAGTTCTTTGCCTCAGTGTTCCTAAGTGAGGGGCACAACAAGTCTCTCACTGGGGTTGTAGAGAGGCAGCAGCAAGGCGCCAGACTTACATGCGTAGACCCTGAAATGGTGCAGAGTCATTTGGAAGAACTGGATGCCTTTAAGTCGGCAGGCCCGGATGAGCTCCATCCAAGGGTGCTGAAGGCACTGGCCGACATCATTGCAGAGCCACTGGCGGGAATATTTGAAAGCTCGTGGCGCACGGGCCAAGTCCCGGAGGACTGGAAAAGGGCCAACGTGGTCCCCATTTTCAAAAAGGGGAGGAAGGAGGACCCGGGCAACTATAGACCTGTCAGTCTCACCTCCATCCTTGGTAAAGTCTTTGAAAAAATTATCAAGGCTCACATTTGTGAGAGCCCGGCAGGACAAATTATGCTGAGGGGAAATCAGCACGGGTTCGTGGCAGGCAGATCGTGCCTGACTAATCTAGTTTCTTTTTATGACCAGGTTACGAAACGCGTGGACACAGGAGGAGGGGTGGATGTCGTATACTTAGACTTCAGGAAGGCCTTTGATATGGTATCCCACCCCATACTGGTGAAAAAGTTAAGAGGCTGTGACTTGGATGACTACACAGTCCGGTGGGTGGCGAATTGGCTGGAGGGTCGCACCCAGAGAGTCATGGTGGATGGGTCGGTTTCGACCCGGAAGGGTGTGGGCAGTGGGGTCCTGCAGGGCTCGGTCCTTGGACCGATACTCTTTAATGTCTTCATCAGTGACTTGGATGAGGGAGTGAAATGTACTCTGTCCAAGTTTGCAGATGACACAAAGCTATGGGGAGATGTGGACACGCCGGAGGGCAGGGAACAGCTGCAAGCAGACCTGGACAGGTTGGACAAGTGGGCAGAAAACAACAGAATGCAGTTCAACAAGGAGAAATGCAAAGTGCTGCACCTAGGGAGGAAAAATGTCCAGCACACCTACAGCCTAGGAAATGACCTGCTGGGTAGCACGGAAGTGGAAAGGGATCTTGGAGTCCTAGTGGACTCCAAGATGAACATGAGTCGGCAGTGTGACGAAGCCATCAAAAAAGCCAATGGCACTTTATCGTGCATCAGCGGATGCATGATGAATAGGTCCAAGGAGGTGATACTTCCCCTCTATCGGGTGCTGGTCAGACCTCAGTTGGAGTACTGCGTGCAATTCTGGGCGCCGCAATTCAAGAGGGATGCAGATAACCTGGAGAGGGTCCAGAGAAGGGCCACTCGTATGGTTAAGGGCCTGCAGACCAAGCCCTACGAGGAGAGACTAGAGAAACTGGATCTTTTCAGCCTCCGCAAGAGAAGGTTGAGAGGCGACCTTGTGGCTGCCTATAAGTTCATCACGGGGGCACAGAAGGGAATTGGTGAGTATTTATTCACCAAGGCGCCCCTGGGGGTTACAAGAAAATGGCCACAAGCTAGCAGAGAGAAGATTTAGATTGGACATTAGGAAGAACTTCTTCACAGTTTGAGTGGCCAAGGTCTGGAACGGGCTCCCAAGGGAGGTGGTGCTCTCCCCTACCCTGGGGGTCTTCAAGAGGAGGTTAGATGAGCATCTAGCTGGGGTCATCTAGACCCAGCACTCTTTCCTGCTTATGCAGGGGGTCGGACTCGATGATCTATTGAGGTCCCTTCCGACCCTAACATCTATGAATCTCCCCCTCGTCTCGCCTTCCACGACTTTGCTGATAAACTCTTATGGGGAGGGTCCTGGTGGATCTTCTCGGAGGGGTCCCTTCCCAACACGGGTGTACTTACAGTTATGGAGTGCGTTGTTCCACGGGGCTCCTCCACCCCTACACCCCGTCCACTCACCAACCAGTCCTGGGCTGGTAGGATGGTAGTCTTCACTTCCCCATCGGCTTGCCCTGCCGCCGGACTCCAGCCCGGAGGGATTCGAGCTAAGCTGTATAGCTCAGCCTGCTCGTCCCTTGCTTTCTCTCTATCTTCTAGTCCTCCGCGTATCTCTTTGTGCCTTTTCACGTTATCCTTTTTTTTTTTTTAGAAGTAGAGTTCTTCTGGGACAGGGAGGTTCCTGGAGCTGCCTTCCCCTTCCCAACGCCTTCTAGGGGGTTTCTACCCCTCTCCTTGACTCTATCTTCCCTAGCTCTCTGTCTCCCCAGGGGAGTACAGATCTCTCCCTGCTCTTCTCTTGCTGAAAGCTCAGGGCTTTCCCCTTGCTTGTCCCTGGCAGAGGATTGGAGGCATGCCCTGCCTCCTGCTCCGGGACGGCACAGCCTGACTTGTGCCTCTCCTTGGCAGGAGCGTCAGAACGGCAGGCGTGCTGCCTGCTACTCGCTCTCTTTCTTGCTCCCCCTCCCTGCGGGTGCTGCTGGTGTTTTAAAACCTTCCTGCAGCGGCCATGTTAGCCGCTGCAATTGGCCCAGCTGTTTCCCTCACTGGGAACAGCTGTTTCAAAAACCATCATAATGGCGGCTGCGGCTGCTGTCACGGTTCCGGCTCCTGCCCCCTCACGTTTTCTGGCAGTAAGCCTTCCCCCTGGGGTTCTTCCTCGGAGTTTTGTGTACCTCGCAGACCTCTCTCACCTCCTCTCGGGCTTGTGGAGGCATGCCGCCGCCACATATATGATAAATCATGAGCGTTTTGACTTTAGGTTAATTATATCATGCATAGTTTGTACTATATAGAAGTAGGTACAAAAGTGGTGCGTGGAAGTCTTTTTATAGAGTCCTTGCAGCAGTTTCAAAAAAAGTAAAATGCATCAATTCTGGATGAACTAACTCTGTAGGTAACCATAGTAATTGACTACAGGAATGTTTATTTCAAAGTCAGTGTTTTCAGATTTGCCTCTCACTCGCACGTGCTCAGGGAGAGCAGGGTTGGACAGTAAGTTGGGGGGAGGGAGGGGCACAGAAGGGGCTGCAAGGAGAAGAAATGGAGGATGTTGGAGGGAAAGGGAGGTATCTGACTCCCCCAGATTTATTTTCCCTCCTAGCAATAGGAGGGTGACAAATTCAAGGCAAACCTCCAATAATTAGATCCTATACCTGAAACATTTATAACAAATGTATACATTTTCCATACATAGAATCTAATTATTGGGGAGTTATCTTATATTTGAGGAAAAACAATAAATTTGTTCTCAGGACTAGTTTTTGTTATTACAGATTTTGGAGCAGTTTTCTGAAGAGTTGGGTGTTACCCTTGGTATTGTGGCTAAATTACTGGTTTAATCCACTATTGAAATTTCAGCTGTTGCTAGTATTCTTCAGTTCCTTCCCAATCCCAGTTCCTTCCCAATCCCAGTGCACCTTTGCACTGTAACAGCTGCTGCTGTCTGCCTTTTAAAGTGGAATCTGTATATGGAGCAGGAGAGTGGTCTGAACATATTTAGGGACCTAGATAAATCATGGTATTGCGGATTTCATGGAACTGCGAAATCTGGGGTTCCCCACAAAATCTGGGGTAGCCTGCAAAATCAGCGAAAAGAAATCCCTTTCATAAAAATAAGTATTTATTAAGTCTTCCCCTCCAGGGCAGCATGAAGGGGGCAATGGAGAAGATGGTGGCTTCCCCTATTCCCACCTCTTGACTCCCCAACTCCCCTTCCCCCCTGCTCCTGGGCCTCTCTGCCAATTAGTGCTGACAGGCAGGGCTGGATGAAGGGTAGCCAGCAGTCAAGATGGTGGCCATTCCCTCTTCTCTCCTCCCACTTGGGCCTTTCGACCTATCAGTGCTGAAGGGCATGGCCTCTCCACCAATCAGTGCCAAGGGGCAGGACTGCTGCAAAATGCCCATGAAATGGGCTCTTTGTGTTGGGACAAACCCACAAAAATGGCTTTGTCTCACTACAAGTTAAGTAGGTGCCTACACACATTGTATTATTCCCTATTGTGTCACATAATCATGCTGAGATTTACATGGATAATGACTTGGTAAAGAAACAGCAAGGAAGGGAACCCAATCCAGGAGCTCACCTACCTTGTTTAAAATGCCTTTTATTGTGTAGTCGTTATTTCTTCAAGGAGGTATTTTGTTTCCTGAAAGCAGAATATATACCAACTGGTGTTGTGGTTGCTGTGTTGGTTCACTAGCAAGTAAGTAAGCAACCTGTTAAACATAGGACCCACAGCATAGAAAATGTTGTTTCTAACTAGGTTTACTCTTTTAGTAGATATTCATTTTATAGAACTGCACTTTTATACTTTGCATTATGGTTTTGCATTATGGCTTAATATAAAAAAAGTTCCTCTAGTCTTTCAGTGAGATAATTGCTTTTGACAAGTATGCTTTTCAGTTTGGTTCCCTTCATGTTTTCATTGAAAAGTGGAATAAATAGTATTTCTATTTCTTTTTTCCTTTCCTTGGTAAACACAACAGAAATTTAAGTGAGTTTCAGGCAGAACTTGCAAATTGGAAATCAGTTTTCTGTAAGTGTAATTTGTTTGTTTGAGAAAACTTGATTTTATTTTGCTTTAATTATCATTTTATTTGTTTTTATTGTTTTTTTCTTGCTTACCTCTGAGATCTATCTGGTGGAATCACCGGTTGTGTTGAAGGGAATACATACATATGTGAAGAGGAGCAGCAAAATGTTACTATGTTAGTTACTGACATCTCTTCGTAGAGATGAAAGTTGTTGTAAAAGAAAAAGTACTCTGTATTCTGTCAACTTAAATATTGTGTTCTTTTCCTGCAAAGCTCAGTAAGGGCTGGGGCTATGTTTTTTGACCTATCTGAGTAAGAAGCAGTCCTTTAGTTATACATCCATAGGAGTTCCCCAGAAAATATGGTGGCTCACAGAAACCTTCAGCTACTGCTTGGTTCCAAGAAGTCAGGAATTTGGAGAGGAGCAATTTCTTGCCAGTCTGTACTGGCAGGACTCAAGTGATGGGTGATATATGAGGTGTGGGCAAATGGAGGTTTGACTTTCCATGTTCCCTTGATGAAGTTTTTGTAGCCTGTGAGAATCTGGATTTATTATCCCTGAGAGCTCTGCCTGGACATGGAGTCACAGAATAAACCCTAGGGAAGATCCGGTTAAAATGTGCAGCATAATAAATTAGATGATAGAACTGTACAGATGCTTCTTTTAACCCTGTTCCAGAATATGACAACACAAGGGTAATTTAAAACAAATTACCAACCAGATGTAAAATGCAGAGTGTACTTTTGCTTGTCACCATTGTAGGAGGTCATCAAATCAAATATAGTGACTGATTTTTTTTTTTAAAGGCTTGGATAATTTTACAGACAATAATAGCATTTATAGTTACGAAAGATCAGATAAATATAATCAGTTGTCATGTTTCAGGGAATAAGGTAATCATTGCAGTGAATGAAGAAAGATATTTTTCTCTTCTGCAGCATTACACAACATGAATTTTACTTCCTGTGATCTAAAACACTTGCCAGAGGCTCTGTTCCCTGCCTTTTTGTCCATTGACTGTTATAGCAAATTTTACGCCTCTCTTAAAGGAAAGTATATATACCATATTCTGTTACAAAATACAATCCTAGCTAGTCTCACATGATTGTTAAAATTAATGCATAAAATGGAGACAATAAAGATTAGGGGCCCTTTTCTTAACCTGATAACCCTGATATGGCTGCTGAGTCTACACTGATTACAAAAGTGTGCAAATACACTTGTCTCTACTAACCAATAAGTTACCTTATTACTGCTATTTCCTGGTTTCCCTCTCTATTAACTTTTAATAAAATCCTGAGTTCTCTGGGTCCGGTATGTTTCTGTTGTTTAACACAATGCCTAATACACAGAGTGTGCAATTAATAAGCCTTCAGTTCCTACTGCAAAATGATGTTCACAGAATTACTTGTATTTATTTTCTGGTTTAGATATTTAGTGTATTTTTGTACAGTTTTGGTAAACTCCTGTACTTTTTTTAACTTAGAAGATACTTAATATCCCAGATATCCTATAGGAAAGGTCAGTAGATGGAAGCTTAAAGTCACGGTGCATTTTCAAATACATGTCTGAATAAGCATTCGCCTTTTTTTTTCTTTACATGATCAAAATTCCATGACATTCTAGAAAAACTGATTTAAATGATTAGCATTAGTTACTTTTCTATATTCTTTATTGAAATGCACTCTGAAACCCTAATCTATTGCAGTCCTTGGATGCTACCCAGTAGATAAAAATAGTGATGTTTGTTGAAGAACAATATATCAGTTTTATCTGCCATGATGAAAAATGTTTTATGTTTGCTTAAGTTTGATTCTAATAATCATATTACCTATAGCAATATATCCTAATTATGTATGTGGGGAATTTTAATGCAATTTTTTGCTGTAGTCACCACCACCTGTGCAAGACCTTATCAATACAAGAGTGTTTGACTGACATTTCTATTCCCATTCAGAGTCCAGAGTGGCTAAAAACTTGAGGGGAAGAAGAGTACCTGTAATAATTTAATTCTCAATTCTCTCTCTCTCTCTTTTTCTCTTTCTAATTTCAGATTTAATCTCTCTCTTGCACTCTCTCTCCATCTCATATATGTACACACACACATATATGTATGAAATTTAAAATGAAATTCTTAATTTTTATATGTTGTATCCTTTAAGGACAGAACATTATGGCTGCACCAACACAGGTACTGCCATAATTTAGCCACAGTGGATACATCTACATATGCAATTAGCACGTAACAATAAACTCTAACACAGTTCATGCCAGAGTTTATTGTTTTTGGGCACAGTGTTTACTCATGTGCCCAGGGCCACAGCATGTTGAGCCAGCATGGAGCAGTCCTGGCTGGCAGAGAGACTGTGAGGTTAGCCTGCCACCCTGGAGCTGCTCCTCCCTGACTCAGTGTGCTGCAGAGGGGTGGCTGGGGCAGGAGGGTGCTACAGTGTGCGGCTAGCTGGCAGAATAGTAAATACAAGTACTATTCTTCTGCAGGGTTAATTAGCTTACTCCAGCCTAATAGGGGTGCAATGTGTACATTGTGTGACATCTATTGCAGAGTTAATTAGTCTACTTGCAGTAAACATCTTGCATAGATGCTTCCTCCGGGTGGAAGCAGTGAGGGCAAAATACAGCAAGTTCCAATGACCACTTTAATCCCTGTGGGATTTTATTCTTGACAAAATGTTCTCACTGTCCCTGAGTCGAGGACATCACAGCATGCTCCTGGTGTAGGGTTTTAATGCCAGTACTCATGCCCTGTAGTTTCTTATTGTCACGGCAGGGTCCTTGCGGAGGGCCGTAATCTCCTTGAGGCCCTCTCACCGCGCTACTCCAGCCCGAGGGCACCCTCCATTCTCGCCCGCCACGTCTTGATGGAATATATGTAATAGGGAGGCTGCCTTGTGTTACCTCGGGCCTGTCCGCTCCTGGACCCCTCGTGGGTCTCCCCGTATAATGGGCGCTACCCAAGCGCCCTAGCCTTATGGGCTATGCGTGGCTCCTGCCTCCCCTGATACCACGCCCCAAGCCTCACGGATGTAAAGGACGTTGTCCGGTCTGTCTCTCTACTGTGGCCCACCCTGGGCTCCCTCTCTCATGCCCAGCCTCTTGCTGGGATTCTCGTCTGGCCCACTCTGGGCCTCCCCTGCCGGAGTGGTTCCGCTTCGGGACTCTCTAGCAGGCCTCCGGTCCTATGGGCCAACCGCACGGATACCCTCCCTGACTCTGGCTCCCCGCGCTGCTACTCCCTGTCTTCTCAGGGGCAACCGCAGCGCCCTGCCTTGGTCTGAGGGGGATTGCCGCACTAGCCTGCGGCCGGGCTTGCTATGCCCGTGCGCCCACACTAGGCTACTCAATAATACACAAGGGCGTTCCCCCTCTCTGGGGCTCGCCGCGCCCACACTGGGCTACTCAATAAAACACAATGGCGTTCCCCCTCTCTGGGGGCTCGCCGCGCCCACGCTGGGCTACTCAATAAAACACAATGGCATTCCCCCTCTCTGGGGGCTCGCCGCGCCCACGCTGGGCTACTCAATAAAACACAATGGCATTCCCCCTCTCTGGGGCTCGCCGCGCCCACACTGGGCTACTCAGTAATACCGCCCCTTTCCTGGGGCCGGGGGGCTATGTTCCCCCCACACGCAATCCGGGGTCCCGGTCCCTGTCCGCAACCTACGGGTTGCGCCCGCAACCCACTGGCCGCGCTCCTCGCCGCCAGCTGCTCGCGCAGTGGCGTGCGAGCTGCGCCTTCGGGTTCTATGTTCCCCCACACGCAATCCGGGGTCTAGGTCCCCGTCTGCAACCTATGGGTTGCGCCCGAGACCCACTGGCTGCGCTCCTTGCCACCAGTTGCTCACGCACTGGCGTGCGAGTAATTGAGGCCTCCTCCAACCCCTACAGCCTCGCCCAAGCCTCCGGGAGTAATAATACAAACACAGAGCAAAACCACAAGCCCCTAGGCTGTAACACAAATGCAAGCCACCTGGCCATAACTCCTCATCATAGCTCAAGCCTCCAGGGCTATCATGAGCTGTACTTGCGACTTAGGCTCCTTCCCATATCTCGGCCGAGGGAGCTCCTGCCTCTCCGGCTGCTGGCAGAGAACTGCCAGCCTGGCTTCAGCCCTGAGCTTTATAAGGGCCAGGCCCTGCCCCCTACAGACAGCTGGCTCCACTTGGTTGCTCCGGCAACCCGCAGCTGCGCTCATTACCTGAGCAAGCCTCAGCTGGGCTCGTTATGTCAGGCCAGGGTGCGGTCACTCGCTCCCTGGCAGTTTCTCCTCTATAGGAGCAGGGGCACCGAGGTGCCCTGCGACACTTATGCTCCGATTTGTCCCATTGAAGCCAACAGGAGTACACATTTTAAATAAAGATGGCCCTTTTGAAGCTGAGGTTGATTTCTGGATTTGACTTATTGCTTTAAGAGTAAGTCAAATGTAGTAGTTTGCACCCCAGTTTTAAGCTTTGTATACAGAGAAAGGATATTTCCTTTAGGAAAAAAGTAGTTAAGCTTTTTGTCTGTTTTGAATCCTGAGTGCAACAGTGTGGTGAGGATTCACGAGAAGCATGCAGATAAGGAGAAACTGAGCATAGACAGTGTAAAAGTGGTAGTATATTTACCATTCTAGCTCAGTCTCATTGCAAATTACTTCTTCTGGCCCCAGCCAGCCATGCTCCAAAACCTACTTGGCAAGAAATATATGGTGCCATGTGTTCATAAGGCTGCTGACCCTCTAAGGAAGACAAATATGAAACTATTGGAAGCATTTTATTTGGGTCTCTTGTAATTTTTACTTGGGTATGTAAAGGGGAAAAAGTATACAAGCCACTCAAACAGGATTTTAAAAATGTTTTCAGATTTAATGATTTGAGGTGTTACTCATAATCGAGATAACAACATTTTAAAGAAAACAGTATAGAACATTGCAGTTTCCACTGAGATCAATGCAACTTTAGCTTTTGTCTCTCAAGAGAAAAGTCTTTGTTCCAAAGAATGTTCTTCAAATAATCTAAGAAAATTATCTCTTAGACTGGTGTAAAACTGGAGTAACTTGTTGAGTCCATTTGAACTATGTTTACACTCTGGGGAGTAATGTAAGATTATATTTCTAGCTCTATTTTCCTTTCTTTCTTTCTCTTTCTCATAACCATTCTGGACATCTTCAGTATCAGATTTTTAAATAGGTCTTGTTTTAAGTGTGCATCATATATTCAGACATTATTAAAATTCTAAGAATAGAACTTCTATTGATACATCTTTACAAAGTGTGTACTTCTGTGAATGTAATTCATCAAATTTTATTGCTCCCTTTTGCCTATTTGCTTTGGAATCTTCTCTAGTAATAAGATAATGGATTTTTTAATCTGGACATTTGGAAGATAAATTGTATCACTTTTTGTCCATCCTAGTAATTTTAAAGGAGGACACAGAAGAGTCCTGCTGAATGTGTAGCTTGGCAAAATTTTTACTACTGTAACTTCTCATTAAAACCAAGTTCATGACCAGGTAACAAATGAAGTGAGGGTAAACAATATATAAACTCATTTTCTGCATTGCTATAATAAAATCAAATAATTTATATTTATATAAGGCCTTTCTCTAGAAAGAATCAATATTCACAGTTAGTAATTATTTTGGATATCATGGCATTGATACCGATTCTGAAATGTAGCTGTGTATTTATGCGCGAACTACGGCTTTGATAGACTACATTTTAGAAAAGAAAGCAAAATGTCCTACTGAGGCCAGGAAAATTAATATTAGGAAATAGTAAAGAACAAAAAAAAATAAATCAGACATTTGGAAAAAAAGAATGGTGGGATCTTTGCTTAACCTTTCTGTTTTATTCAAAAGATGACCAGCAGTGCTTCCTCACTTTATAGGGGCACTGGATCAGTAATGAATTCAGGAAAAGAGTGCTATATATATATTGAATTACTTATATCCAATACATCCTAGCATTCCTGGGAAGTGTTCCATGTAAATGCTGACCTAGCGTTTCTCTGTGTAGCTTATTAATTTTGACAAGTTCAGAGCCTTAGAAGTTCAGAGTATAAGACTCTTCCTAATTAAACTTGCATATTATTAACATAGTGGTTTTTTTAACATAATATTTTTCAAGAGCGAATTAGTAATGTACAACAGAAACGTGAGTGAAAGAGAGGAATGTGTGGGCATAGAAGTTAACTCAGGTGTCCTAGATTCTGCCTCCACAAGGGAGTTTAAACATTCATACTTTTAGGCCCAAGACTTACAGTATATCTTGCTTTTTAAGAAGTCCATGTATCCTGCATCAGACTTGAATGTAAAAAATATCTCTGTTTAATTTGGATAAGACAGTTGACAGGCTCAGTATGATGGAAAGAAATAAATGATTCAGAATTCAGATGAGCGACTCAAAGAAAAATCATTGTCAAAATTAGTAAAAATTAATCACAAAGAAAGCATCATGGTGACCAGAGTGAAAAAAAAAAAGAAGCAATTATGGAATAGAATATTAGAGCTACTCTATTGGTAGACAAAAAGAAAAGACTAAAATGAGGAAAATGGAACATAACTTGAAACTATAGAGGTAACCTGAATAGAATGTTTTTTAAAGTGAGATAATGTATAGAGGAATTTGTCCACAAACCTGATTCTTTTAATACTGCTATGTTATATATTTCATTTATGAGCATTTGGATTATTTGCATGTATTTGTCAAAATATCTGTAGAAGCTTAAATTCATATAAACATTAGTTTCTTTAAAAGCTTGAAATGATTCCTGGTGTGAAAGTTAGGCCATTGAGTAGAATGCATACTGTATGATTTAGATCACCATTTACACATGATTATTCAATGACAAAGAGTTAAAGCAAAAAAACAAAGATTCCACACACTTAGAAACCAAAGAGAATTCAGTAATTGCAAATAGAAAAACATCTGCAGAAATCAGAATCCATTTTATAATTACTGGTCATAATTCCTGGAGGTACTGAACCTGGGTTAAGCCAGTGGAAGTAATCACATTTATTATTGGAGGAATGGAGGCTCATTCCTGGAAGGTGCTTAATTCCGTCAATTGAAATCAAGAGGTAGTCAATAGGAGGTGATGATACTCAGCCCTAGGGCTGTGTAAATGATGGATTTGGTGGCCAAAACTGGTTCCAAAACAATTGCATTTTCTGTGAAATGAAGGAAAAAAATCATGTCAGGCTTAAATAAAAACATTTTGCTCTATCAGAATGAATTGTTTCATTTTAGGGTGCTTTTAAATAAAAGCCAAGAGCTAGATTTTACAAAGCCCAGGAGGAGAAAGCAGTGGTGGTCTCCTGGGAGGCAAGAGGCCATGGTCTAAAATTCCTGGTCTAAGTCATATGGAAACATGGGGATATATACCTGTAGGCAGGGGTGGATCTAGAGGGGGAGCAGTGGTGCAGCTGCACTCCACATTTCAGATTTGGTCATATCCTGGGAGCTCTAAAGCATATAAGAATCTCCCCACACCTTTGCTTTCATGCTCAGAGGCAGGTCTTTCTCCTTCCCTTCCCTTCCCCTTGCCCCCCATCTGCTGCTACTGTTTTTTCCTGCTGTACTGGGGGCTGGGGAACCTTCAAAGCTGCTCCTGCTCGCTTCAGCCAGGCTTCCCAGGGGTGGACTCAGCTGGGAACAGTAACAGCAACTGAGACAATGGGTGGGGGTGGGTTCCCCTTCCAGTGCCTGCTTCTGGGGGGACTGAGCAGGGTGGGGGAATAAACCCCTGCCTATCTCCACTGCTACTCCTGTCCTTATTTCAGCTGAGCTCAGCCTGGGTAGAGTGGGTAGGAAGGGCTTTGAAGCTTCCCTGGCTTGGGGCAGCAGGGAAAATAGTAGCAGGAAGTGGGTAATGTGGGGAAGTAGAAGGAGCACGGAGGGGAAGCAGGGGATTTAAAAAAGTCTCCAGAGTGACTCCAGTGTTGCGGGGAGGGGACAGAGGAGGCTGGAAGTGAGTGCAGCCACCCCTGCAGTGGGGGTGGCTGCTCCTGTACCCCCACCTTGCCAAATCCTGAATATGCCTCTAGGTGTATGTACAGTATTCTGTGTCCATGGGGTGTACTACTACCTCTTTGTTTTTGGTTTTGTGAACTCTAGAGTCCCTGGTGCATCTAGTTTGAAAAATCAAAATGCTCTGATCTGGAAATACTGAAATGAATTGAAAGTATTTGACATTTCCAGTGTTTTTCTTCATTTTATTATTCAACTGGGCATCTCTTTTTAATTTGTTAATGCTTAATCCCAGATATAGAAATGCCAGTCTACTCACTGTTTGGTCTGTTCTATATTATACTAGATTTTACCTATGTATGTTTTTAGGCTATATAGTTGTGAGGGGAGGTATTTTCTGTGGGACATTCAGGCCCTTGTAAAGCATTCTATAAAGCAGTGGTTTTCAATCTGTGGTCCACAGACCCCTGGGAGTCCGAAGGCTGTGTCTAAGGGGTCCGTAAAAATGACTATGATCAATCAAAAGTATGTGACTTCCCACACTTAAAATTCAAATTCCATTTGAAATTTTAGGAGTTTGCAAATGAAAAAGAAAGGTTGAAAACTGCTGTAAAGCATTTAGAGGTCTGTATCGATGAAGAATACAATTTGGTGTGACTGTTTGGAGAATACAGTCTCTCAGGCATACCAGAAACTAAATGAGCATGGCATGCAATAATTCACTATTAAGCAGGTATGGTAAGTTGTGGGTTACACGTTTTCCCTATTTCTGTCCCAGTCGATGACACACGTGTCATTTTCAGCCTCAAACTTTACTTTTTTTTGGCTAGAAAATGAATAAAGTTAGATCTAGAAAATGATGGGTTATACTGTGGAGCCTATGAAGACTGAAAAATGCTAGAAAAATATATATATTTGGATACAGAGAGCCAGGTTTTGAGTCATCCTTATTAACAATAAGTATCATCTTACTCCACTCCAGTAGTAACAATTCAGTAGGATTAGAGCCTTATTAAGGGTCCATAAAAGTATAAATTTTACACATTTAGCAGTTTTAAAATGGCAACATTTTGCTAACTGTTAACGCCCCCTTTTTCATTTATAGTACTACACTGCGTACAATAGCTGTAGTAACTATGTAACTGGGTGATAGAAAATGCCAAATGTTGACTATTTAATGATGGCTTCTTTCTTTTTCTGCGTAAAATGAAATGTTTTCTCTTTTGTGTAGAACCTCAGGTTTTAGCACAAGAAAAAAGGCCTGTGAATTCTGAAGCAAATATCTTTCACCTATGGATTGTTCATTGCACATAAGATTGTTATATAGTGTAAATTCCACTTGTTGATGTTTTTTCAGAAGCTGTCACTTCTTTTGAGAGATCACAGGAAGTATATCTCTTTGAGCTCTAGTTTTGAGACACTGGGAAGATGAGAAGCTGGTTTAAAGCTGCTTTTTATCAGCATCTTCGATAAATCAGGATGTTGTCAGATATAAGTGAAGGCTTATGAACAGATTTCCAGAGCCAATCTTTAATAGAGTTTCCAACAATGAGAGAGAGAGAGAGAGAGAGAGAGAGAGAGAAAGGAAAGCCAGCATACTTTTTTGCTGAATTGTAATGTCTGACTAAAGTCAATTGGGCTGTTCCTGGTAGCTTCCCGTAAGGGGATGCAGCATGCTGGGAGCTCCTTGTCACAGGTACATATGGAACAGACAAAATGCTGCTGCTGCTTAAATGTCCAGGAAAATAGGAACATGACTGGGAGCGAGGAAAGGTGTCTGGGACTGTCCCCTGTCATCCCTTGCATCCAGGAGTGGTTGCAAGCTAGTACTGGGGAGATTATGGGATTCACCCTAAATAGGTGGAACAAAATCTCCTGAGCATACTTCTGCACAGAAAATGATGCTTTACTTACCCCACACAGCCGTAAAATCTTTATCCTACGCTTCTGAGCTGTGAACCCCTCTCTTCTTTTCTCCCCCCATCCCAGAAAAAATGTAAGATTTTTTAAGTGCCTTAATATACTCATTGGCCTGTGGTAACAGAACTATTTATTACTTTACTTGATCTCAGTGGGAAAACTGTGCCTATAGGCAGAGCAAAATTTCAGAACCTAACAGTTAGAGAGCTCTAAGTGCAGAATTTGGTTCTTTATGAAGGGGAATCTTTATAGGCTGTGTTCTTTATACAATGTGAAGTAATCCACATCAAGGCATCTATCCTTTGTCAGGTGTTGTACTACTATCTTCCACTAATGCCTATGTCATATTTCACAGCATTCAAATGCATTGACCTGGCATGTGATTTTTATATTTCTGGGTCATGTTGGCTGGTAGAAACTCCATAAAAAGCAATGGCAGTCTGAAGCAACAGATCCCATATTGTATCCCGTATCAGGAGAACACAATTTTGTTACTGCTTGATAACACGGATGTCATCACCACTGTATACAGAGGAGAATGTGTTTCAGATGGCATTTAAAGTGTGCTATCAGTCTCCCTCAATCTATTTCAGAGTTTGTTTTTTCATTGGCAAGGTGCACAGGGTGAGCAGGTAATGATGAGATGGTTGGAAACTATTTTTTAACTTACAGTAATTTTTACTTGAAATAACAGAATAGCAATGTATACATGTGTGTAGATAAGAGAAATTAAGGTATTTCTACCTTTCATTCTGCGATGTTAATGAGCACTATTTGTATTTAACCAAATGAAATAAATCAGTGTGAAACAGTGTCTTTGAGATAAGAATCTTGGCCCTTTCTGGGTTTTATTGCTAGTTCATAAGCCCTGGTAATCAGACACTATTGTTTTAACCAACAATGCTCTGCATACATCTTCATATTGTACATCGGCCCGTATCAACAGTCCGCTGTCCAGGAGATTCTTTTATGCTTTCAAGATGTTGGGATATTTCTACACAGCATGTAATGCATGGACAATTACTATCTATTTGTATAGATAGGAGATAAAAATTACATGTTAAAGTTATAGTGCAAAATTTTAGCAACAAAAATATAAATTGCTGAGAAGATTTATACTGAAAAATAGGAATTGTTTTAAGCAGAGAGTGTGTGGGGGATGTTGTAGGGAAGGAAAGAATTTATGTTTCAAGGCTGTAATGAGGTGACTATGCCTAAAGGAAATTGAGTAAGGAATTACATGTTCTACTTTTATCTCCTTAAAAGCAAAATATTTCTCTGTCATTGAATATTCAAGACAATCTTCATCTTTTTTTAATATCATTCTTTAGCCATATCAGTGATAGTGTAGGATAGTGAAGGAAACTTAGTTTACTAATTCAGAACTGAGGGAAGAGTCCAGGGTATGACTGATACTTTATTTTACACACTCCTAATATTGTTCTTAACCAGCCAAATATCCCCATAGTATTCTGATTGTATAAGTAAAGTTGGGAAGACATGAACTTTGTGTTTTATTTTTTGATCCTAATTTCTGCATAATTTCAACTGTCATCTCCTTTAATTACTTGCTTTTGCCTAGGATAGCAAGATAAGGAAATTTTTGTTGGTGAAATAAGTTGATCAGACGTGTTGAGGTAGATTGTTATGCCTGTGCTGAGGACCCACTGCCTCTTTGCAGGCACAGATCCACATGGAGGTTTGGAGGCTGATTGGAGGTTTGCTAGTTTTTGCAAGGAATGAGTCCATGTAGCTCCATTGACAGTATTGCAGCTAGAATAAGAGATATCATCTCAAGGGTTGGTCTATGGACATCAGACAAGCTGAGTCAAACAAAGCAGTTTCTTGCAGTCATCCACAGGAGGATCTGTTTCCCTTATGTTTCTAGTAGTGTCAGCTTTAAGGAGGGTTGCTGTGATTAAATGAATTTATTACAGATAAACAGCAAAAGGATTTGTGTTGCCTAGAATCTGCAGGTGGTCACAAGTTGCATGCTATATAATTGTGATGATCAGAGCATCATATCAGCTTTCTATGATTAGAAGATCTGTGTGCCTCTGCAAATCTCAAAGGAATTCAAAGACTCTGATGCCTATATTTTCTTTGCATTACCTCACAATCAGTATATAGGCTGTTAGTGTATTCTGTTAAGCAGGACCTGTTTTCCAAGGTCAGGCCAGCACATACATTTAATTTTTATTCAGGTTTGTGGGGTAGAATTCAGAGAAGTTGAGGCAAATATCACATGTAATCAGCTGATCTAATATTCATAAATGAGAGGTATTCAGCAAAGAACTGTAAAAATGATTAAGGGTGGATGGGACTGGTATAGGGGGAAAAACTAAAAGTGAAATCTAGGTAGCTTGGCTGAAAGGATAAAGGGGATATCTTGAAGTATTTGAAGGGTGTAAATGCTCAGGACCTGATCCTGCTGTCCTTGTACAGGGAAATTCCTGCATGAATTCAGGATTTCAGAATTTGCTTAAAGTGGAAATGTTTATAGTAGTTCCCTCCCCACCTTCCATGGAAATATGAAAGATGAGACCAAGAAATATACAAGAAAATAGCAAACATTACCTTCAGGTTAAATGTTAGAAAGAATTTCTTTTAGGTCAGGTCAGTTAGATCATGAAGTATCCAACCAAGGAAGGGATGTACACTACATCACTCAGTCCACATTTAAGTCATTTGAGGAGAGTGGCAGAAAACTTCTTAGTGTGTAGAAGATGTGGTGGTTTTATATCTTTTAATATTAATGTTTTAGAAAGTGGTCAGTGTAATGATTGTGCCTGCTTCATGCTATTCATTTTTCCTTTGCTTTTATGGTATTCAGGTTATATTGATGTGGTCTGATATCTATGTGTCTGTTAACCACAACTTCCTCTTGGACAAACTGAATTTCAAGTGGATTGTAACAAAAATGTTGACATGTGTAGCAGTTTTCTTTCTGCTTGCACCCTGACTTACTAGGGTTTGGTGTGGTATGAAATGCATCATGAGCATGAATTTAATTTATATTCACACTACCAGACTCTTGGTTTCTGCTTGGTTATAGCACTTTGATCTTGGGACTGTTTTATGCCACTCCTAGACCTTCGTAAGTTAGAATAGCATGGGAGCTGCTGTGTATGACACAGATTGGCTATGGTTCTATTAGCCATTATTAGGTGGATATTGTGCGGGCCGGGGGCGAGCTGGGCCCATCTTTGCGCACGCGGGCTGTGGCCAGCAGCCCGGGCATGCGGGGTCAGAGAAGACCGGGGGGCGAGCTAGAATTAGTCACGGACGCATAGTGGTTGATTTAAAGATTGTTTACTTACACCAAAGATGGTCGCGGTGTAGGCTGGACAGTTTCCAGGTTCAGCTCCACTTAAATCCTCGTTAGAGAACTACAACAATTCGTTCTTTTCCCCGGAGTTGTTGAAGCTCCTCGGGTTCGGTAGTTTCTCGTACAGGAAGGGATACATCTAGGAATTTATCGGCAACGGGGAGAGGCTACAGGCTGTTCAGGCCTCTATTGCCTTCTTAAGAAATGCGTTGGGTCCGTAAGGATCCGCAGCGCTTAGAGATCTTCACGCTCTCCCTCTCTCTCGAACTCTAATTGCTCTCTCTTCAACTGATTTCTCTCCAACTTGGGCGGAAGACACCCAAGCTCTTTATACGGCTAGCAAGCCAATCGCTAGCAGTCACGTGTGCATATATTAGAATCGGCCAATAATGTGGCACGACTCTTCATACAAATGGCGGGAACTCCTTGCACCGTGCATTTCTTAGATGCAAAAGAAATGCACCATGCAAAGAAAGCTTCAAGTTGGCGGGGAATTCTCCGTTGCACCGGGGTTCTCTTCTGCAGCAGAAAACTCCACCGTGCAAAGAAGCTGCAATTTAGCGGGAAGAATAATTTAGCAGTGCTGAAGTACACACAAACGAAAAATCATAACTTTGGGTTGTGACATCCCCCTTGCTGAGAGCATAGCTAAATTATGCTATACACTTATCATTCTAGAGCTTTGTTGTAAGTCGTCAAACGAACAGATAAGCAAACAAACAAATAAACAAACATAAGATTCGCTGTCCTGGGATTGAGTTACATAATAATCAAGAAACAATAATCAACACAAACACATAATCTGATTCATAACAAAACTGCACAATCAGGGCTTCAGTGGGCATCATGGCGAAGTTGTACGTCAGGCCCTCACTTCTTTCGGTGATGTCACCCTTCTCAGGGCTTCTCTTTGTCAGGCACTCTGAATCTCGGATCTGTAAACAAAAAACTCTCAAGAAATAGATTAATGATCTTATTCAACAGATTTACAAAATTTTCATGGCTTATATTCTCAATTGGACGAAATCGTTGAGGATCCGTCATCTGGCTCCACTAAATAACGGAAACCTAACTCATAAGCCAATTGCCATTGGCCTGCGTCCCCTAAAATCTGAAGCTGCTGCTTGTTGAGTCCAGAACGCTGTAGGAGAAATCCAAACATGGATCGCTCCTCTAGGGTTCTCGGTGGCAGTGGTGGAAGATCGGATTCACAACGTCTGGTGCCTTGAAGTCCGGTCGGGTGTCGACAGTCCTGATCAAGAGATAATCTTGGCTCCATCAGGATACGCAGTCGTGACAAACCAAAGAAGATTATTGTTAGTTATGTTTAAACTCTAGGGCCATAAGGTCCAGCCATGAGACTATAGCCTCATCAGATTCCATCTCAGATTCTTTGTATAGCTGTTGTAACTTTGTCCAAGCACGAATGCGACTGGTGACGACATCTCGCTCATCAGTTGCTTGGTTGACCGTGGCTGTAGGGCAAGCTGCTTTTTCGGGAGTCGATGTTGTTATAGGCTGAACTGCTGCCGCGGGAGTCACTGCTGCTGTTGCTGCTTCAGGCAGGAGGGGCAGATGCACTCCTCCGCTTGACTCTCTCCTTCGTTGGCAGGAAGGCATGGTCGGTAGGGGCATCGCTGTGTCACAAGGCGGGGTTGCCGGAGACGACGCTGCGTCGATGGGCAGAGTCGCTGACTGAACTCTTGCGGGTTCCTCCGAAGCTCCACCCTTCTTTTCCGGTTCTTCCACGCGGTCTCCCTCTTGCTCGGCGCCATTTTGGACCGGCGTTTCAGGTTCCTTTCTCTCAGCCGCTTCTTTGACTGCCTGAATAGCCATATGTAGCTGGGCTTTTAAACTTAAATTCTTGTGCATTAGATTAGTAATCGTACGAAAAGTTGCACTTAACTCTCCCCCCTTGTCGTACCGCGGGGCCACCCTCTCATCTGTGGCTCGTTCCTCCATTTCCAGGTCTTCGCGGAGCTTGGACGGAAGCTCACAACCTCTTAATCTAGCCGCCATGAGGGGAGGGAACCAGCCAGTTGGCACTGGTTCTTCACTCTCCCGAGCATATAGTAGGCATCGGGCACGCTCCCGGGTGAAAGTCGGGTTCGCTTCGCCCACCGGGTTGGGTCCGGCGAGGGACACAGTATCGAGGGGCCTGAACAGGACCCGCTCATCTCGTTATACACCCGAACGCTGCGGGGAGCAAATACACTTCCCTCTCTCTCGGGGCTCCGTCTTTGGAGACTCCCTCTTCTCCCTTTAGTGACAGGCGTCCGCTTACAAATCTTTCACCCGTTCCGCCCGCCTGGTGATAAGCGATATGCGCCTCCAGTTTCTCAAAGCTTTTCACTTGGTGTTGGTTATCGTGCCAAGGGCAGTTCTTAACTAATTCTAGCTCTAGCATGTTTTCTCCTGATCCCATCCTTGTTGACATGTCTTGGACAGCCAAAGCTGACTCGAGGTGATTTAGTAATTATTCGTTCGTTGGGCGGGCTGGTGAATAGAGAGGTGGACAAAGCTTAATGGTTGTAAAACTTTACTTACGCCGCTTGTAGCTGCGACGCAGACGGCCCGGTAATTTGAACAACTATGTTAGTTGCTCCAGCTGGCAGGGCTCAGGCCAGCTCGTCCGTCCCCAAATCAAGCCGGCGGGGAAAGGGTACGTCGGGGATTGAGCTCGGTGACGGGGAGAAGATTCGATAGGTGATCAGTCTAGCGATCAGCTCAGCCGCAAGTCAGATCTTTTTTAGAAGCACTCTGCAGCGTGCTCAAAGTTCTCCGACTTGGGCGGGAGTTGCACAAAATTTTAAACAGCTAGCAAGCTGTGCCCGCCTCCGCTCGACCAGGCGCTCCCGGGCTGCTCTAGCCCGAGTGGCCGTTCTCACTGGCCACGAGCTCACGAGAGGGCCCCGGGAGGTGCCTCGGGTGGTGACGGGAGGCCCCCTAACCTCTCCTGCCACGACTTTGAATGTAACCTCAGTGGTGGGGGTCTCCGTTAATGCTGCCTCCCGGGGTCGTTGCGCCTTCGGCGGGCACTCACGGGGCTCTGACCTCCCCTACACCCCGGCCAATCGCCACCTGCTGCTGCTGGTCTTCTAGTGGCCTTCCTCAGGCGGCCCCGCCGCGTTTCCGGTCCTGAATCTCCCGGTGGTCCTTATTTCGGGGATCCAAACTACCCAGGCTGGAATCTGCCTAGGGGTCTCACCCCTCCTGGTTTCTCGGCTGCCCCTAGCCTGTATGGTCCCTGGGCCTCCGCAACACTACAGCCACGAGCTAGCCCCCCAAAAGGAAGCGAATACTAAAACTAAACCTCCAACTCCTATATCACGCCTAGCCCAGGCCGTGACCCGGGTGCCTAAGCCCCGACCAATGAGCTCCCCCTGGCTACTGGCCTGTCAGGAGGCTTAAGGCCACCGACTTCTCCGGGTGCCTACTCCCTGGGCTTGTGGCTCCCTCTCTCTGGGAGTCTTGTTCCTGGCGTTCTCTCCCTCGCCGAGTCCACTGCTGGCTCCCTGCTGGCCTGTCTGTCACTTCTCTCGTGGGGTCCGCGCTTGGTTACCTCACCGGTTCTGCCACCCGCACTCCTGCTACGACGGTAGCCAGTTCCTCCTCCCGTCGTGCTGCCGACGTCCTCTTCCTTTTTATCCGCGGCTCCTTTAAGAGCGCACTCCTCACTGCTATAGCCGCAGCTCTCTCCCCCGGCTCCTTTAACGCGGCGGCTCTCTCTGCCGCTGCCGGTGCTGCTATCAGCGCCGCTCTCCCAGCAGCTGCTGCAGTTAACGCCGCTGCCTCGGCTGGCCCCGTCGGGCCGGATGCATGTGCCCTGCTGGCACGGGTCCCGCTCTCGGGGTTCCCTGCGGGCTTCCCCCGCCTCTCCTCCGGCCCCGCTTCCGGGGCCGCCTTTTATCTCTGCCGGGCGGCGTCTTCCGCCGGCATTGCCCGGCCCCAGCTGTATATAAGCGCAGCTTACAAACCACGCTGGCGGTCTCGTCGCGCGCATGTCCCTGCTTGTCTCGGCCTCTGCGTGGGGTAAGTAAGTGGTTACTTCCCCCCTGGTCCAGCCTCAGGGTACCCTTCTAACCCCAGCATCCCTGGGACACAAGCCAATTACTAGCCACCATGTAGGAATAATTTAGAACTGGCCAATAGCGGGACACAAATTTGCATTCGAATAGCGGGAACTCTCTTGCACCAGGGTTTTTCTGTTGCAACAGAAAACCTTTGCTTTGCAAGAGGCTCTCATGTGGCGGGAAAATTCCATCGTGCCGAGGCACCAAAATCACTGGGTTGTGACAGATACAAGCAGGAAACCAGTATACTTCAGTTGCATCCATTTGGCACCTATGTATATTCAGTCCCTTTTTACCACATCTGACACATTCAGTTTTATATATCTGTTTTGTATGTACTAATTTTTTCTGGGTAATTAGAAATGCAAAGAGACAATTAATTAGACCAGGGATGTCAATGTACACCCTCTGGGCCTGGTGCTGCCCCTTGTTCTGAGCAGACTCACATGGGGCATTGTGTGTGCCAGCCCAGCCCCATGGGCAGGGTCTGGGACATATGCCACATGTGCCACCTGCCCCAGCACTCCAGGACTGGACTGCGCTGTCTGGACTTCACTGGGGATGTGTAACTTACATCCCAGAAGTGCCACATGCGGTATCTGCCCTGGGTGGACTAAGCCATATACAGCACCCACTTCAAGACATGTGTTGCACACAGCACTTACCACATGTGGAGCTTGCTCCAGTCAATCCAGAAATTGTGTTGTACGTGGTGCTTGTTAGCAGGTCCTGGGCTGGCTGGAGGCACCATGTCCACCATGGTTCCTAGAGCAGGCACTGTGGTGCAATCCGGCTGAGGCAGGCGCCACATGCAGCATGGTGCCTACTGCAGCCAGTCTGTGTTCAATCCTATATGACTCCAGCTGGACTGTGCTGCACACAGCACCCATTCCTGTCACTCCAGGAACACAGCTGCATCCAGTTCCCATTTCAACCACTGCGGGAACCAGGCCAGCTGGACTGGGTGCTGGATCTGATATGCTAGGGGAGGGAAGAAGGGTGGGAAGGAGGTTTGTGGGCCTGATCTGGCCCACAGTCAGCTTCCAGGCCACTCAGTTGGCCTGCAGGGTCAGATGAGTTTGATACCCCTGATGTGGACTAATAGCTAAGTCATGGTGATTTACTTGGACCCTGATGTATTGACTCCAGTAAGAAGCAGCTACAAGGAGAACTGGTAGACATGACTTAGCCTTATGTATAGGTTGTATAAAACAGAAGGTTTATCTTCAGGGCTTTTCACAGAGAGGCACAGGATCTTGCAGCTTGAAAGGACTGGACTAAAAGGAGAAAGTAGGGGCTGCTTTATGTGACAGGGACTAGAAGTAACAAAATTGTTCAGTACTCGAAGACACTGGAGATGAAACAGGATCTCAGTGATGGGGAAAAATGAAATCAGGGAAACAAATGTATAGAGGGAAACCACAAGACAGGATGAGCCTGGCAGGTTGCCAATATAATGCCCATCTTTTAAAAGGGCTCCAAAGGTGACACTGGAAGGATTACCATCTATTCTTCCATTCCTGGTAAGTATGTAGAATCTATAATAAAGAATAAAATCAAGTCACATAGACAAATATGATCTCTTGGAGATGAGTCAGCATAGGATTTTTTAAAAGGAAAACTTGCCATACCAATCTGTTGGAGTTCCTTGATGGAGTTAATGAGCATGTGGACAAGGGGATCCAGGTGACGTACTATATTTGGACTTTCAAAAAACTTTTTTATTTTATTTTTTATTCTTTACACCTTGTAGAGTGTAATGGTATATAATATACAAAGGAGGAACTTGGATTGTTCTCAGAGCCACTCTTCCTTCTTGGGATGCTTGTGGAATAGCATAGTAAACCTTTTTGGATCAGTGTACCCCCTGCAGCCAGACGTAGAGCGATATACCCCTGATGGCTGGGTGGTGGGGGGAGGGGAAGGGGTGGCACATGGCCAAATGTGGAGCTGAGGACAGGGTGTGTGTGGCTGAATGTGGAGTGGCGGCAGCTGCCACATGTGAGCTTCCCTCAGCCCCGATGTCTGGCTGGGTGAGTGGCACTTGCACGGCAGCGTGGAGTGGTGTGTGGTGGCGCTCCATCCCCGCACACCCATGTGTACCCCCAAGCCTTCTCACGTACCCCCAGGGGTATGTGTACCCCTGTTTGACAACCCCTGGCATAGTAATATATTGTACCCTGTGCTATCTTTATGTAGCATGATGGACTGTATCATAAAGGGCCCCTTGGGACTCGGAATGGGGGGGCAGCAAAGGCACCAGTCGCAGGGCTCAAGTGCCTATATACTAATGCTAGGAGCATGGGAAACAAGCCGGATGAACTAGCGCTCCTGCTTGCACTAAACACCTATGACTTAGTGGGGCTAACAGAAACCTGGTGGGACTCATCCCATGACTGGGCGGTACATATTGAGGGCTATAGATTGTACAGAAAGGACAGGGTGGGGAAGAAAGGGGGAGGGGTTGCGCTCTATGTTAGTGAGCAATATACATCAACCCTCATCAAGACGGAATCCGAGGATGAGGAAGTAGAAGGATTGTGGGTTAGGCTACATGGGGGGCAAGGAGAAAGATTTGGTGGTAGAGGTCTGCTACAGACCCCCACATCAAGGGGAAGAAAGAGATTCGGAGCTCCTGAGACAACTCTCGGAGACCATAAAAGCTAAAGAGGCGGTAGTCATGGGGGACCTAAACTACCCGGACATCTGGTGGGAGACGCAGACAGCAAAGTCCCACTGCTCACGCAGGTTTCTAACCTGTGTACAGGACCTCCACCTGACACAGGAGGTACATGGTCCCACTAGGGGGAATGCCATACTGGATCTGGTATTGGCAATGGGAGATGACATGGTAGCGGACCTCCAGATCGGTAACCATCTGGGGGACAGTGATCACCTAATAATAGAATACACCATAAGACATCGAGTGGGTAAGGTAACTAGTAGGGTGAAAGTGCTAGACTTTAGGAAAGCTGATTTCAATGAACTCAGGTGATTAGTCAAGGATGCACTGCAGAGTAGGAGATTTGAAGAAATGGAAGCACAAGAAGGGTGGCTGTGCCTTAAGGAAACGATCCTTCGGGCACAAAGCAAGACGATCCCTGAGCGAGGCAAAAGAGGGAAAGGGGCCAGGAGGCTTCCATGGCTGACCAGAGAAATCCAGGGCAGCCTAAGGGCCAAAAGGGGAGCACATAAAAAGTGGAAACAGGGAGAGATCACCAAAGATACCTCCTCTGCTCGTGCTTGCAGGGAGGCAGTTAGGTGGGCCAAAGCTACCATGGAGCTGAGGATGGCAACCCAAGTAAAAGACAACAAGAAATTGTTTTTTAGATATATAGGGAGTAAAAGGAAGGCCCAGGGAGGAATAGGACCCCTGATAAATGGGCAGAAACAATTGGTGACAGACAGGGGGGACAAGGCTGAACTCCTCAATGAGTTCTTTGCCTCAGTGTTCCTAAGTGAGGGGCACGACAAGTCTCTCACTGGGGTTGTAGAGAGGCAGCAGCAAGGTGTCAGACTACCGTGCGTAGACCCTGAGATGGTGCAAAGTCACTTGGAAGAACTGGATGCCTTTAAGTTGGCAGGCCCAGATGAGCTCCATTCGAGGGTGCTGAAGGCACTGGCTGACATCATTGCAGAGCCACTGGCGGCAATATTTGAATGCTCATGGTGCACGGGCAAAGTCCCGGAGGACTGGAAAAGGGCCAATGTGGTCCCCATCTTCAAGAAGGGGAGGAAGGAGGACCCAGGCAACTATAGGCCAGTCAATCTCACCTCCATCCTTGGCAAAATCTTTGAAAAAATTATCAAGGCTCACATTTGTGAGAGCCTGGCAGGACAAATTATGCTGAGGGGAAATCAGCACGGGTTCGTGGCAGGCAGATCGTGCCTGACCAATCTAGTTTCTTTTTATGACCAGGTTACGAAACGCGTGGACACAGGAGGAGGGGTGGATGTCGTATACTTAGACTTCAGGAAGGCCTTTAATACGGTATCCCACCCCATACTGGTGAACAAGTTAAGAGGCTGTGACTTGGATGACTACACAGTCCGGTGGGTGGTGAATTGGCTGGAGGGTCGCACCCAGAGAGTCATAGTGGATGGGTCGGTTTCGACCTGGAAGGTTGTGGGCAGTGGGATCCTGCAGGGTTCGGTCCTTGGACCGATACTTTTTAATGTCTTCATCAGTGACTTGGACGAGGGAGTGAAATGTACTCTGTCCAAGTTTGCAGATGACACAAAGCTATGGGGAGATGTGGACACGCCGGAGGGCAGGGAACAGCTGCAAGCAGACCTGGACAGGTTGGACAAGTGGGCAGAAAACAACAGAATGCAGTTCAACAAGGAGAAATGCAAAATGCTGCACCTAGGGAGGAAAAATGTCCAGCACACCCACAGCCTAGGGAATGACTTGCTGGGTGGCACAGAGGTGGAAAGGGATCTTGGAGTCCTAGTGGACTCCAAGATGAACATGAGTCGGCAGCGTGACGAAGCCATCAGAAAAGCCAATGGCACTTTATCGTGCATCAGCAGATGCATGACAAATAGGTCCAAGGAGGTGATACTTCCCCTCTATCGGGCAATTGTCAGACCTCAGTTGGAGTACTGCGTGCAATTCTGGGCGCTGCAATTCAAGAGGGATGCGGATAACCTGGAGAGGGTCCAGAGAAGGGCCACTCGTATGGTTAAGGGCCTGCAGACCAAGCCCTACGAGGAGAGACTAGAGAAACTGGACCTTTTCAGGCTCCAGAAGAGAAGGTTGAGAGGCGACCTTCTGGCCGCCTATAAGTTCATCACAGGGGCACAGAAGGGTATTGGTGAGTATTTATTCACCAAGGCGCCCCCGGGGGTTACAAGAAATAATGGCCACAAGCTAGCAGAGAGCAGATTTAGATTGGACATTAGGAAGAACTTCTTCCCAGTTCGAGTGGCCAGGGTCTGGAACAGGCTCCCTAGGGAGGTGGTGCTCTCCCCTACCCTGGGGGTCTTCAATAGGAGGTTAGATGAGTATCTAGCTGGGGTCATCTAGACCCAGCACTCTTTCCTGCTTATGCTGGGGGTCGGACTCGATGATCTATTGAGGTCTCTTCCGACCCTCACATCTATGAATCTATGAATTTATAAAGGAACACGGCGTAATTATAGACTTTGGTTTCAAAGTTATGTTTTCAATTATAAGATCCAGAACTTAGTTTAGAAATGGATTGAGGCGTACTTAAAAGTTTTGGGTTTACTTGTTTTGGGACTGGACATCCAGAGCTTTTATTCAGGAAACACCATGTTCTTATATTTTTACATGGCTCTGTCCAGGATCACACATTTTGGGAAGAGACATTGCGTACTCCATAATAGTGTCTTGTTGGTGACCATACACGGTTCAGGACAATGCAGTTAGTCTAAAGTAGTAGTAAAGCCTCTTAAGATAGCTTGAAATATCTGGATGTGTGCAGAGATAGGTGAACATTTAGGATTGTGGGAGATAAAGAAGTTTTTAAACTTCAATTACTAGATTTTTTTATACCCACATAATGTTTAATTATTCCATATTTTCCTTGAAATTTGTATGGGCTATTTACAGTCTATAAACTATAAAATCACTGTGAATTCTGACTATAATTTTACTTCTTAATAGAGGTCAGGAATGTGTAGGTATATATGGAAATGTTCTACTCCATGGTGCAAGTTTTTCCAGAAACCGAAAACACCAGTCTTCCATCAGTGTCCATCTCAGAATCACAATTTCACCCTTAAATTAAATGTATTATAACTTTAGAATGTGAGAGGCAGCACTGGCTTGCTGAACTGAGTGTAGGGTTTAGAGATGGAGATTTGCTGAGTTTTAGTTCCATTCTTTCTGCTCACTCATTGTGTGGTCTTTTAAAGGTCTTTGGGGCATTGTCACACATTCACTTTGCAGGAGTTTGAAATCACTGGAATGTAGACCTGTTAAAGTTAGTACATGTTAAAAGGGAACATCTTTACAATGCTGACAGGGCACTTAACATGTGCTAAACCTCTTGATTGTCTCTTTGTGTTTTAACTGCACTTCTAAGGTGTTGAACTGAGCATGCGACACCACCCCTTCTTGCTTGTTCTATGACAGTTATTTTTTTCTTCTGTAAACCATGCATGAAATGAGAAGATTAATTACTCAGTGCTTTGCTCAGTGCTGTAGGCTTGGTCCAAAATCCCTTGAACTTAAGGATAGTCTCTGTTAACTTCAAAGGGCATTGGCTCAGGCTTTGGTACTCATTACACTACCGTATTTCTCAAAGCGCTCTATTGGGTTTCAGTGGAGTTGCTCACAGGGGGTGAGATTCTGGTATCTTGACTCCTCTCATTGAATTAAATCATTTGCTAAGGTTGGGAGAATATAGCCCACAGTAAGATACTACATTATTTGAATAGGGCTGTTACTTGCTGGTAATTCAGGCTCTGATATTCTTTCTCCGTTGTTAATAGCACTGTAATAGAGGCCTATTTCAGAACTGCACTTACAAATTAGGGCTGCACGAAGCTTCCATAGACGATTTGATTTGGAGGAGATTCGGCCTCATTCAGGAATTGAATCTCCAAATCCAAATCAAATCGGGAAACAAATTAAAAGCTCTAAATCAATTTGAAGTCTTCAAATTTATTCAGAAAAGATTCAGTCAGTTCGGAGATTCAGCCATAGACTGAACAGGCAGCTAACAGCTGCCTCCAGTTGGTAAGTCTTTTGGGGTTAGGGGAGGGGGGAGGGAAGAGGCATGGGAGGGAGGGATTGGGGCTGGGGCTGGGGCAAGCTGCCCAGCCAGGGTGGGGGTTGGGGGGTGTAGGCCTCGGGGGGGGGCACGGGATGTGGGTGTGGCAGTGCTTGGGTGTGGGGGGGCGGGATGCAGGGCTCCGGGTGGAAGGGGGTAATCTGCAATAGGACATAGCCCCCACTCCCAGCTCATCCTGCATTCTGATGGCAAGCGACGACAGCACCTGCCCCCTTGCCCTGGCTGGCAAGCAGTGGCACTCCCCACTGCCCTGCACCAGCTGGCAAGTGGCAGCAGGGCAGAGTCCCCACTCCCAGCATTGATGTGGGTATGGCAGCGGTGGGAGCAAGGGCTCTGCCCTGCTGCCCTTTGCCCAGCCTGTGTGGGGGGTGGGCATAATGCAGGTGTGGCTTACTCCGGGTGGAAGGGGACAAATGGCAGCAGGGCATAGCCCCTGCTCCCAGCACTGCTATGCCCCCATCAACACTGGGAGGAGGGCTCTGCCCTGATGCCACTTGTCCAGCCGGCGTGAGAGGGTGTAGAATGCGGGCACAGCAGCACTGGGAGCAGGGGCTATGCCCTGCTGCTGCTTGCCTGCTTCTGCCTGGAGTGAGCCACGCCTGCATCCCACCCCCTCTCCCCCCCGGCTGGTCAAGCGGCAGTAGGGCAGAGACTCGGCTCTGAATGCTGCTGCACCTGTATCCCATGCCCCACTCCTTGAGTAATGTGCTCCCCCACCCCAGCTGGACAGCTTGTCCCAGCCCCAACCCCAGTCTCTCCCTCCTCTATGCCCCTTCCCTCCCCCCTCCCCTAATCTCAGCAGACTTATCAGCTAGAGGCAGCTATGTCAGCTGCTTGTTTAGTCTATGGCCAAATCTCTGAAGTGGTGCCAAATCTTTCGAATCTGATTTGGTCAAATTGCATCAGGACAGTGATTTGAATCTCTAAATTGAATCACTGTCCTCTGAATCGGCCAAATCCGAAGCGAATGCTTGCCGCTTCACACAGGTCTGTTACAAATCAGGTTATACTGTATTTGGGTGAATAAATTTTTTTCCTTTGGGAGACTCAGGGTGTTCATACCTCAAAACAATCTTTTCAGATGGATGCTTAGCTCTTTTGGACAGCATCGGCAAAATGCACAACTACCCCTGTGCTATTTCTCCTCTCCCCCTCCTCAAATAGCAAGCATAGTTTTAGTTAGCCCTCATCCTCAGGGAGTAAAAAGCCATTTCTCTGTAGGGCAGCAGTTTTTTGCTTGGTTTGTCTTGTTATATCTACACCTAATACTTTCCCAGAAGTCAGAACTTGCGAATGTTGTACTCCTGTAGATTCTAGATTTTATCTTCTCAGGCAGGCATCTTTTCAAGGGAAACTGAGACTCCCTGAGTGGTTCTGTTGATTTCATGGAGTCTGCTTAAGAAGAAAGTGATATGAATAAATGGATCAAAACATGATTCTAATGTTTCTAATATAAGGGAGGACATGTTGCACTGACAGGTTGTGGTGATACTGGATAGAATCACTTGGACTCTCACTGTTATTAGAAAAGAAATGGCAAAGAGTTGAGAGTATCTCATGTTAATGTTTTTTAACTACAGCAGAACTTTGACTGTGTTATCAAAGACAAAGGAATTAAATTGCTAGTTCAGTTTCATAGCCAAAAGCAAAGCAATTAAAATAAAATTTCTGACCAAGCACTGAGGCAAAAATGAGGGTGGTGGGGGCGGGTAGAGAGTCTTTTATGATCATCTGTTGGATATGGTTTTTTTTCCTTTGTGTTTTACAGCTTTTCTAGTTGAACTCACCTTAGGTTATGCCAAAGGAATTTAGTGTTGATGTGATCTGGAAAACAAAAATGCCATTTCTAGTAACTAATGTTATAAATCACACTCCATTACCAAATTTTCAAGGATGAGAAATCTGTCTCCTATATTCTTAGTAATAACCATAACCTTAATTGTTACAAGAGACAAATTATTATTTTTAAATATAAAAACAGGATTTTATTTTGCTGAAGTGGTTGTTTTTATACATTACAGACTAAATGAACAGTGTGCATGGATTTAGAAATTCATAAACTAGGGTTTCAAGCCCTGGCCCATGGATCAGATCTTTCCTGCGTGGCTGTCATCTACTGGTCTGAAAATTTGGTGGCATGGTGGTAAATTTGGAAAATTTGGTGGTAACTTTAATTGCTTCTCCCCTCTCCCCTGCTGCCAAATTTCCAAACCTGTGTTGGAGCCTTGTGGGCTGGATAGCTGGGCACTGATTGGGTATTTGGGACTTTACTGGGCCCAGACCCAGTTTATGGGGGAAGTGCAGGGCCCAATCTTGGTATGCAGGGCTAGGTGGAAGCAGCATGGGGCACCATGGCCTGATCCAAGTCTAGGAACCAATCCTAGTGTCCAGGGACTGGCTGGGGGTGGCATGGGGCACCAGGGCACCAGGGCCTAAGCAAGGACAGCATGGGGTATCAGAGCCCAATTCTGACATGTGGGGTTGGCATGGGCGATGATCCTAGCATTCAGTGACTGGGTGGAGGTGGCATGGAGAGTCAGGGCCTGATCCCAGTGTGCGGGGCCAGTCAGGGGTGGTGTGGTGCTCAGTCTGGGTGTCCAGGCACCTGCCACAGTGGCACAGGGTCCAGTCTGGCCCATGTGTTGGCCTCATGCCACTCATCTGGCCCATGGAGCCAAAAGATTGAACACGGCTGACATAAACAATAAGAACTAGATTGTGTCACAGGAGAGTAAGAGGTCAGAGTAAGACATATAGATAGCATGCTGCTCTGCAATTTCAGACATCACAAGAAAGGTGTTGTAGCTCATTGATCTCTAATTCTGTTACATATGTGTCTCACACCCCACATTTTTGGAAAAGTAATGTTGGTGGCTATTATGTCCATAGTGGGTAGCAAAGCTCCACTCATTCCTTGCTTCCCCATTATCTAAACTTGGCTTACCTTTGACTTCTCTATCACTATTTAATACTACCCTTGGCATGCAGGTGGAGGGAATGGGTGCACAGACTGAGGCACAATTCTTGCTTGATGGAGGTAATAGGTAGTTCTGTGTATGTGAGGAAGAAAATTAGATCCACAAATCCCCAAGTAGGTTGAGGGCTAACTGTACCTATGTTACTATTCTGAAGATTTACAATATGTCTTATATTCTTGGTCAGTAGTAACTGAAGAATGCTCCCCTTTCCCTAGCAGTACAGTGGTCTCCACAAAATACCAAAATAGGAACTGCAGAAGACCAGAGGGGAAATGATACTGTTTTAATTACGTTTATTTATGTGAATAGCTGTTAGATATTTCTGGAGTACATCGGCCCTCACTGACAGAGGGCATGCTTGGACCCCAAACTGCCATAGAGCCTAGTTAACGTGGAATATTAACACTTATTTAATGGGACCCATCAGGTGAAAATTAGTAAATCAGCTGGCATCTTAAGTTAACTGCTATGATTTTTGCCCCTTTCCCAAGGAAGCTGGTACAAGGTTCACTTATACTAGTGGTTAGGTTTCTACCATGTAATTAATAAATAACATTTGCTAATACATTCTGGAGTTTGTAGCAGAGCTGTATGTTTGGACAGACACTTTGACAAATAACCAAACTGAAAGATGTGAGTGATGGTTTGTGGTAAGAGCTTGAACGGATGCAGAGAATCCAGGAACTCTCCTTGGTCTTGGTGAAAGTCATAAATAGGAAAGATAGGGCACAATAAATGTGTACAAAAGTAGGATGATATTTTTTCATTAATAGCATACTGCTTTGTACCACACATGTTGGTCATTCAGTGAATGAATTATTTCAGTAGCAAAGTGATGGGGCATTAATTTTGTTTGGGCTGCTATTAATGTATCTCATTTCTCATTTGTTACAAAGGTATATATTAGATGTGATTACAAGGTGCAGTGTCTGATTCTTCATGGACTGTAGATACTCTTAGGCATGGTAAAGACAAAAAAAATCACAGCTTTCATCAGCATTTAATTTTTCAGAGATAGAGTCCTTCAAAATGCCAGAGTAAAAGGTTGCTGAGGGCACAGGGATTCTAGATCAATTATATGGGTAGCCTGCTACAATATATCATTTGAAGATAGCATCTATGTGGATTTGAAAGAGTAAGCTAGTCAATATCACAGGACATAGATAGAAGGACACAGACTGGGTAAGAGTATTAGAGATAAAAATAGATCAGCAAAACAAAAATTGTGGGGGATGGTACAAGATAAATGCTTATGGTGCCAGGTATTTCAATGTAATTGCTCTGGGTATAGTGGTTCAAGGAAAGAATTATTCATTTTGAACACAGGAATACATTGTTGATCCTGAGCCATTAGTAAAATCACATATAAAGGATGCAGAAGGTAAAGTATCAGCTAAATGAAAATGGATATAATTATTTTAATATGTTACTTGCCTACCTAATACAGGTGAATGAAAGAGCTTAAAACTTTGAATAGCAATCCTTTGAAATCTATGAGAAATATTTACAGGGTTTAACACAAAATGACAAATTAGGATGTAAAACTATTAGATAAGTATTGTAAGGGGTTTAACCATCTACAATATTTATTTGGTAGCTGCTTATTGAGATACAAAAAGCAAGTTCCAGAAAAAGCATCAAAAGGCTGAAGCAGGCAAGGCTGGAGAGGTCCTGTGCATAATCAGAAAATCAGAGGTAGTCCTTCTGGAGAATGCAGCTAGATTTGTAAGAGAGGTGATTATACAGGTTTGTTTTCTAATAGGTTACAATATATTTAGGAGCAGTAACATGGTTATTTTTTATCTAAGGCAGACTTATATAATGGGAATTCTTGTAGCCAAGTGTGAAGTTGCTAGATTTAGAATATCTGAAACCTAAAGACTCTGTGAAGAAGAGAAATGGCAGAAAGAGTGATAATAAAATGCTAAGAGTAGTCCAGTTAGATTTATTAGATATAACTCTTACTACTTCTATTCCTGTGGTAATTTGTTGTAGTTTATATCCAAAGTTCTAGCCAAGGAAAGGCAGTTAACTCCCTCTGTGTTCAGGACTGGCAAATTGCACTGAACTGATGAACACCATTTACGTATTGAAAAAGTCTTTATAGACTGTTCACATTTTAGTTGACCTTACTGTATTAATTCATTGTAGGAGGATGGAGCAGGTCAGAAACATTTAATCCATTTCAAGGTTTCATCAAGGGAATAAAACACAATAGTTTCCAATATGTTGTTTGTATTCTTTAGAGCCCCCAGTTGGCCAGATCAATGCCTTCCCTTTGCTTACCCTGCAGCAGCAACTACAGATGTGGTATGTTTCAACTAACAGTTTACAGGACTCAGCTTATCAAATCATGGTTAGTAGAAGACAGTTGGCTTCGTAGCACTAGAGTTCAAATGAGCCCTAAACTATTTGCCTTTAGGAACCGTGGTAGGTGGATATCCAACGTTGGTAACGTGACTTGACTTTCCTTCCTTTACAGTTGGCAGATTTCCAAACTTTTTATATATTTGAGTAGGATCTGCAAGGTACCTAGAAAGGAGTTTTGCAGAATGCCCTGCTCCTTCTGCAAGGTGAAAAGAAAAAGCCATTTTCCCATTATTGAGAATTATACCACTTCTGATGAAATGTCAGAATGTCTTTATTGAACTTGCACAGGAAGCATGCCACAATCCATGGCCCAGAATTTGCCATGTTTCCAAGACTCACCTTGGAGCTCTTTGGTCTCATTAAATATATATATAGGACATTTTATTAGTATTGGGAAGGCTGAGATTTAGATAACCATAGTCTGTTTTAAACTGTGACTGACATGTACAAATGTAGGTATTTCCTAATTTTGGAACAAATGTATAAGGAGCATTAGTATATTCTACAGAAGCATGTCTCTGCTTTTGGAAAGCAACCATTTTGGGTCACTTTTTTAAAGACAGGCTAGCAACTAATGGCAGTATGGAACAGGTGCCACACACGCATGTTTGTATCCTTATTAAAATATATATTTTTAAATTGATCCGTAGTTTGAGTTGATCTTTCGTTCTTTGAGTTATTTTTTTCTTATAAATCCATCCCTTTTTCTTATTACCCTCTCCTTGGCAATGATGTTAAGAGTGTTACTTTACCTACAGATGGAGGCAAATGCACATAGGCAAGTTCCCACCACTTCATTAAATAGTTCTGCTTTGACTGAAATCATGACGGTTAGGCATTCCACTAAGCCACCTTTTGAGTGTTATCAGAAAAGACAACTTTTTCTGCCAGTAATGAGCCTTGGTTCTATAAAGTGCTGAGAACCTACAACTCCTATTCCTAACAGACCAAATCTAAGTTAAAACTGTATAATTTGGGAACAACTTCATTTTAGTTCATGGATGTAAGAAAACCAATAGGATAAGTTCTTTCCTATTGCTGAAGAGAGCTTGTCACCTCTGAGAGACACAAAAATGCCTTTTGTATTCTCTCAGGGCTGATGTGTAGATTCAGGTAGCCCTTGTTTAACCTGCAGCAGCTTCCAGGGTTCCTAAGCTTAGGTTTGTAAGGCAAACTTGGCTAGTTCCCCTACTGCCAGTCATCCCTATTTCTGCTGGTAGTTATGAGTGCTGATGTTATAAGGAGGCCTTATATCAACCCTATGCCTTCCAAGGCTGTGCACAGACATTCAGTTTCTCCTGGGAGAATCATTGGTCTCTCAAGAGAAACTACAAGTATAGAGACAGTCAGGATTTTTCTGACACAATAAAAATGGCTGCTCCAAGAGAAAAATAACCTGGGAACAATGAGGGTTAAATCACTTTCATGTTCAGACTCTGAGTGGTCTGGATCAGCTAATCAGGGCTGCCCTGTGCACTGCTGCTATACTGTTGAAGGAGCCTGCAGAACATGCTGAGATGTATGCAGAGGGAGCTTCTGGCTGCAAGCTCTCTGCTGTTCAAGAATTTGACATTCAAATGCCCATCCAGGCATCTACAGGTATTTTTTTCTATCATAAGAACAAACCTGGAACAATTTTCCAGATTATTTGAGTGTGTGTATATAGCCCAAGAGTCTGCCATTGCAAAAGTGCTTCACTAGGGGTGTGGTCTTCTGGGGTTCAGGCTGATATGCTCTGGTTGGCCAGTGCTGAGCAGCAAGAGCATGCCTGATGGTGGGAGCCATTAACTGGAGTAGGAGTTTATAATGCTCATTACCTTGCAGATCCAAGCTGATGAGAGAGTAGTTCTCTTATTACATACCCTTCTTAATATTAGTGTAGATGACAATTAAATGGTGGCTTTGAAGAGATATATATACTTCCACAAATACCCCTGGCTAAATAACTTGCTGTGCTCTCCTGCCTTCTAAGCAAATACATCAAGCATACGTTCAAAGAATAATTTGAAATAAATAAATAAAAGCCTGAGTAACCCTGGTTAGAAACAATGGGAATTTCAGTTTTCTTCTAATCATCAGAGAGAGTGGTGATATTTTCAATATATAAGAAATAGTTTGAATTTCTTCAAAACACTTGCTATGGCATGTTTGAGCAAATGAATGAGCCGCTGCCATTAGCCACAACCTGTTCCCCCAAACTCTTCCATTCTGCCTTGGATGGTTATTTTTAATCTGCATTCTCAAAGCTGTATTATCATATGTGAATTTTGACTGCATATTTTTAAAAATAATTTATTTGTAACTGTCAGAGATGCCTTATGAATAAGTTATTAGCCATCCCTGAGAGCTATAGCAGTAAAGTCTTTTTTAACAAAATAATATTTATAATACTATGAATATTTTCCATTAATGTGTTTATCAGATGATTGGAGCCATTCACTTGTAGTTAAGAAAGTAGCCCCTTTTCATTACAAAAAGAGAAAAAGAAAACATATTACTTGATTTAAAAAAGTACTAATACAGAAAAGGCAGCATTCCAAGCAATTTTAATTATTTTTTACCACAACAAGTTCAATTTATAACCCCTTATCATGCTAAGAGATCTTAGGGCACTTCAGAAAATACACAGACATTTAATAATAGATCCTACATTACCAAGCTAATGATAGAAATAAAAAAATCTAAGGAGTATTCAGGCTGGTTTAAAGAGTGGAATTATGACTTACATTTTTCGGCAGAGAGAGTTTTCAAAGGGATAATATGCTTGTATTCTAGGATGATAGCATTCTGGGGGAATGGTCAGAGAGTCTCAACTAGCACATAATGGGTAAAAAGGGGCAATTAGATCAATTGAGGCTTCAGTTGTGAACAGCTTTAACAATTAAAAACCATAGAATAATGACACTAGATAGACAGTTGGTGTATCTCAGCTCAAACATTATCAAGAGGGGGGGAGGTGGAAAGGTGAACACATACTGCACCCTAGTTCCTAAGGCAGTATATAGTTGAATTCTTCATGTCATTACAACCTTTATACAGAACTAACCTTCTGAAAGTTAGAAGACAGGTGAGTGATCCAGGTTGACCTGGACAGGCTCAGCAAGTGGGCGGACGAGAATCTGATGGTGTTCAATGCCGATAAATGCAAGGTTCTCCACCTTGGGAAGAAAAACCCGCAGCATCCTTATAGACTCGGCAGTGCTATGTTGGCTAGCACTAAGGAAGAAAGAGACTTGGGGGTCATCATTGACCACAAGATGAACACGAGCCTGCAGTGCGATGCTGCGGCTAGTAAAGCGACCAAAACGCTGGCTTGCATCCATAGATGCTTCTCAAGCAAATCCTGGGACGTCATTCTCCCTTTGCACTCGGCCTTGATGAGGCCACAGCTGGAGTACTGTGTCCAGTTATGGGCTCCACAATTCAAAAAGGATGTGGAGAAGCTTGAGAGAGTCCAGAGAAGAGCCACGCGCATGATCAGAGGTCAGGGAAGCAGACCCTACGATGACAGGCTGAGAGCCATGGGGCTCTTTAGCCTGGAAAAGCGCAGGCTCAGGGGTGATCTGATGGCCACCTATAAGTTTATCAGGGGTGACCACCAGTATCTGGGGGAATGTTTGTTCACCAGAGCGCCCCAAGGGATGACGACTAGGTCGAATGGTCATAAACTACTACAAGACCGTTTCAGGCTGGACATAAGGAAGAATTTCTTTACTATCCGAGCCCCCCAGGTCTGGAACAGCCTGCCACCGGAGGTGGTTCAAGCACCTTCATTGAACACCTTCAAGATGAAACTGGATGCTTATCTTGCTGGGATCCTATGACCCTAGCTGACTTCCTGCCCTTTGGGCAGGGGGCTGGACTTGATGATCTTCCAAGGTCCCTTCCAGCCATAATGTCTGTGAAATCTATGAAATGGCTGTTTTTGGGGTGCTTCTAATCATAAGCGAGGGAGCAAATAGTTTAGGAATATCAGAAGACTTCTATCCGTCTGAATGGCAACCGATCGGCTACAAGAGTGAGCACCTGCACTAAATATAACCACAAGGTAAAAGACTTCAGCTCCAGCAGCTAAAAAATAATTTTTTATACTTTAGAAATTGCTGTCATAAAGGACCCTTTGTACCAGTTGGTAAAACATGTTTTTGTTTATGTGCCTGAAAAGTAGAACGGTAGAAAATAGGAAGGAGTGGGTCTTCCAAATTAAACTTCCCATTTCTGCTCTTGACATGCATATATTTTGGAATTATGCATTTTCATGGGTATAAATAGGATCCTGTAGTTGGGATTAAATATAATACAGTGCCAGCCTGAAGTACTGGAAATGTTAGAACTTTTCCTGTAGGTGGGATGGTCCCTACCAGGCTCAGGTCTGGGGGACTTTGCATCAGTTGAATTCTAACAGGAGCTGGAATTAGAAAGATTGGCAGATCCAGTTGATCAGTGCACCTACAATCAGAACTCCTCAAGGACTGCACTATTAAACCCTTGCTATACTTAAAATGTATCAATGACATCTTCATCATTTTGGACTGAAAACCTGCAATCTCTGATTGAGTTCCATCAGAAATTCAATAATCATCACCCATCCATCTGACTATTTCTTGAATACTCCAGCACCAGCATCTCCTTTTTAGATATGATGATCAATATCCATAATGGTAAAATGCAGACCACTTTATACAAGAAAGCCACAGACCAACATACATATCTGCACAGAACCAGCAATCATCCTAAACACACAAAGAAAACTGTAATATACAGCCAAGCTCTCAGATACCACCAAATTTTCACTGAGGAGAACACCTAGGATTGGCACCTCACAAATCTCAAAAAGGCTTTCACTCAAGAAGGACACTCCTCCAGAGAAATAGATTGCACATCTGAAAGAACCAGCTGGATACTATGTGAAGAATTACTGTAGTACAGAAGGAAAAAAGGAAAACGCCCACGAATCACACACCACTGGTTATGACATATCACCCCTCCCTCAAACCTATACAGAAATTCCTTAAACAGTTGCAACCCATATAGAAGACGACCCAATTCTTAAAAACATCTTTCCAGAACCACCCATCTTAGCTTTCAAACAAGCATGGAACCTTGCCAGCCTCATCACCAGAAGCAAACTTCCTGTGGCCCAAATGGATCCAAATGGATCCAGACCATGCCATGACAAGAAATGTAAAACCTGCCAGGACATCTCCATCACCCCCACAATTATTACTCCCCATAACAGAACTATCACCATTCCTGGATCTTACAGCTGCACCTCCAGAAATGTAATATATCTCATCCAGTGCACTAAATGCCTTGATGGAAAACTTAAGAGAAATCAAACAACTGCGCACCAGAATGAACACACACCAGAAGTCTATGAAAGACAGGAATACCCAATTACCTGTGGGAGCACATTTCTCACAAGAAAACCACTGTCTCTCCAATCTCACAGTTGTATCCGCAAAGGGAATTTACAAAACACTTTTTCACAGCTGAGCTTATGAACTTCTGGATACAAAAAAATCATGAACTAAATATAAGCATTGGATTTATGACACATTATAACCTGCCTAACACCGGAGTCCTCCCAGGTACCTCTCCTCTGTTCACCAGTTGCATTCATTCCCCTTTCCATCTCCCTTACCCCACCTCCCCCCGTCTCTCACCAGCTGACTCTTCAATTAACATCTTCACTGACTGGCTTTCTTGTACATGCATACCACCCTCTGGCCTCTTTACTATTCAGTCCATTCAGGAGGAGCACAGAACAACTGCAGATGTGTCCTTAGCCTGAAGAAGGGTATTTAAACCTGAAAACTTGCTAAGTTTGCCAGTCTTTAGTTTGTAATCATCATGTGATCCTGTCAGAGTGCTGGCTATGATACAGATCATTCATTGTTGTGCACGAAAGTCAGATTGTATCCCAGGAAATTGTACAATAGCAAGAAACTCTCCTTACTTCAAATAAATGCCATGTGACTAAAAGCCGAAGACAGTCTCAGTTAATCAAAACTCTCTCTGGGGCTCTATCATTTCCTAGCCCATGTAATACTGCTGTGGAGAAATGGGTTCAGCTCAAAGGAGCCATCTATCAAACTGCGTTGGACCCTTGTGGTACCTGGTATCACCATTCAAATGATTAGTTTGATGAGAATTCATCTGAAATGATCCTGCTCCTAGAAAAGAAATGGTCAGCTCTCCTTGAATGTAAGTGTGACCCTAGTCACTCCAACTTGCAGGCACTTTGAGAGATCCAGCTAAAGGTCAAATGTACAGTGAGACAGTATGCAAATGATTATTGGCTACAGCTGTGTGAAAGTATCCAAAAAGCTGTTGACCTAGGTGACATGCAAGCAATGTATGGGGGCATCAGGAAAGCTCTTGGGCCTGTTCCAAGGAAGACCGCCCTTTTAAAATCCTCCATAGGTGAAGTCATCAATGATCACAATAAGCAGATGGCTCGATGGGTTGACCACTGCTTAGAACTCTATTTTTGTGAAAATGTGGTCCATGGCTCTACTTTTGATGCACTTGAAGACCTCTGAACCCTGACAGCACTTGACCATGAATCTAGTATAGACAGAGTAGAAAAAGCCATTGATCAATTTGCTTGTGATAAAGCCCCAGGTGTGGATTGCATACTGGCTGAAGTTGTTAAGTGTGGGAAATCCTTCTTCCTCCTCCATCTTCATGAATTAATATGTATGTATTGGAGAGAAGGTGAAGCTTCTCAAGATATAAAGGATGCAAGCAGGGCCATACCTGGGGGGGCAGGGGCAATCAGGGCAACTGCCTAGAGCCCCACGCTTTGGGGCCCCCACGAAGCTGAGTGGAGTAGCCATGGCCCCTCCTGAAGGGCCCACCCAGTGCTGGCGACTCTGCACTGCCACTGCCGGCTTCTCATCCAGCCGCTCACCGCTTCCCACCCCCCTCCCCCCCTTCACTGCTGCTGCTGGCTTCTTCACTTCTGGGCCTCACACCCTGCTGCGGCTGTCTCTGGATGCAAGCATAGTCACTCTGTACAAAAACAAAGGTGATATTAGTGACTTCAGTAACTATCACAGTATATCCTTACTATGCATCACTGGGAAGCTGTTCATCAAAGTCGTACTGCTAAGACTGCAGACCCTTACAGACAGAATCTACCCTTGGTCTCAATGTGGTTTCAGATCTGGTAGATAACCAGTGGATATGGTATTCTCCTTGAGATGGCTACAGGAAAGGTACCATAAACAAAGGAAATCTCTGTACATAGCATTTGTCAATTTCATCAAAGCTTTTGATTTTGTCAGCAGAGATGGTTTGTTCCGAATCCTGAAAAAGATTGGCTGCACTCCTACGCTCCTGAGCATCATGAAGTCCTTCCACATTGGTATATATGGAACAGTGCAGTTTGATGGGCCACATTTGGAAGAATTTGAAATCAAGAGTGGTGTCCAACAGGGTTATGTCCCAGCTCTGACAATTTTTGGGATTTTCTTCTCTGTCCTACTCAAATATGCATTCAGTTGCTCTTCAGAAGGAATATGCCTTTGGACAAGATCTGATGCAGAAACTCTTTAACCTCACTCATCTCAAAGCAAAAACTAAAACCTGAGAGAGTTCTTGTCTGTGAAATGCTCTTTGCCAATGACATACCAGTTGTTAATCATAAAGAAACAGGGCTGCAAATTCTCATGGATCACTTTTCTCGTGTTTGTGATGATTTTGGTCTGACCATTAGCCTAAAGAAGACAATAGTCATGGATCAACAAGTTGACCATCCTCCTGATGAAAGCCTGGAAGTGGTTGAGAAGTTCACTTACTTGGCCTCCGTTGTCTCGGAAAATCTTGGCTTGGAAGCCGAACTTAACACTTGCATTTGAAAGGCAAGCAATGCCATGGCTATATTTCAAAAGAGAGTTTGTAAAAAACAGAGCACTTGCTTTTTCAACAAAGATGCCCTTCTACAGCCCTTGTGTACTTAGCTCTTTAATGTACGACAGTGAAACATGGCCTCTTTATGCCAAGGAAGAAGGAAAACCGAACAGTTTCCATCTTTGTCTGTCATATCATGGGTGTAACATGGCATAAAAAAATCTCCAACTTTGTTGTTCTGGAATGGACCTAGATACCCAGTATGTTCATTCTCCTAAGACAGAGATGCCTCTGTTGATTAGGACATGTGAATCATATGAGCAATGGCTGAATCCCCAAGGACATACTCTACTGTGAACTGGCCACTGGCAAACATCAATATGGATGTCCCAAACTCTGTTTTGTTGATGTCTGCAAGAAAAAACTTGTGTGAGCTATGCATCAATGGCCAACACTGGGAATCAATCGCTTCAGATTGCTGCGAGTGGAATACTGCCATGAAGCAGGGCCTACATCACTTCAATATAGAGATGGTCAATAATGAGATAGAAAAGAAGCATCAGAGGCAGGCAAGGCAAGATGGTACTCACTATGCTGGCACAAGCTCAACTGAGTTTGTATGTCCAACTTGCTGGAGGGTCTGCTTGTTATGCATTGGACTCCTCAGCCACTCAAGAAGCTGTGGTGGTACCCAGTAACCCACCAAAAGCACAATCTCCATGGTCTCCTGAGACCAGTAGCTGCCAATAAACATGACTGGACAAACCATAATATTGGCTTAAACAACCAAAACATTTTTTTCTTCATGAGAGAATTGGGTTGCACAAAATGGCTGCAATTTAAGATGAGATATGGTAGCATATGATTTCAAATGAAACATCCAGTAGGTTTGGAGGATTTGTTTTTAATGATGGCATTTGATTCTAAAATTGAAGCCAGCACATAGAAAGGTCGTACATAGATTTAAAAAAAATCACCTACTGGCATGCTGGAATATTTATTTTTATACATTTGTGTTATTGCCTCCCATTAGATTTGTGCTAGAATCGCAAATAACTGGTAATGATGTTAACCCTTTCCAAGAAAGTTATTTTAAAACACATACAGTTTCTGGCAGTCATTTAAATTGTTTTGCCTTCAAGGTTATTCTCACAGGCTGCATATTTTTATGACCCCAACAGGCCTGATGATAGGTGTGAAACGTCCCATCATTTCATGAGGGAAAGCAGGTACTTAAAAAGAGGATCTAAAGAGTTTGATGATTTTTTGGAAGTAGTAACTTTTTTACAGTATAGTGGGGGTGATTAATAATGAACAAAGACCAAGCATGTGCCAGACTCATGTTAGTGACTAGACTACTGATGGAGTTGGCTGAGGACGTTTCCCTAGTCCCACTGAGTTGCACAAAAGAAAATCCCTTCTGGTTTGGCCATGCATACTTTCTCATTTTGGGTCTATAAATATATTTAGCATGGGTATTTAATGTGCTAATTTATCTTTCTTGCCTTTCTCTTGGAGCAGGCATGGTTTCTTAGGGGCTTAGTTCAGACTTTGTTTACTTTTTTTCAGTACTTGTGGACTTGCATAAAATGGTTTTCCTCCAGTTTTATTTCATTCAAATACACTCAAATAATATAAATGAATAAATAGTATAATAATTGTAATTAATTGACTTTTTAATAGGAGTTCCTTTTTCTTTGACACTATAATTTACTCTTGACTCTGACTCTGATATGGACAAAGAGGATGGTACAATGATAAGGCAGTTAATTGACTAGTATATTTTTATTTTTATGTACAAATCATTTACTATTCATTATCAGGCATCCTGATTTGAGCTATACCAAATTATATTAGCTGAGGTTAGGGTCAGTGCATCTATGCTAATTTTCACCTGCTGGGAATTTGGCCCAAAATATTGTTCTCTTTCCTTTTTGTGTCATTACCTTCATCCTTGAAAGTTCATGAATTATATTAGAAATAGAGGAAATATGGCCTTTACCTGACAGCTATATTGGGAGCATTTTACCTTAGGAGTGCTCTATACAGGCAATGAAGTCTTCTTAAATACCTATTAAGACAATACTTTAAATGTAGTTAAAGGATGGTCTTGTTCTTTTTACCAAACCAAACTATACTTTAATGCAATAATCCTCACTGAAAAGCGGTAGCCCAAATGTGTCTTTGTCATTGAAGAGAACGAGATTATGCAGATGGAAGTTGCTGATATGTGAAGGATCATTATGCTATGTCAAGTTTAATTTTAAAGGCCATAAGTATACCTTTTAAAAAGAAAAACAAACTACTTCACCAGCCCAGAGAGAAACATAAATCATGTATTTTTATCACCTCAAAAGACCATCAGAAGATGAGCTCTAATATTTCAAATGCGACAAGCAATCTATACGCATGAATCACAATTTGAGTTCCATTACATTCAAGCTGATATATACTATCGTATGGTTTATGGATGTTACTGTAACAATGTTAAGTAAAAACCCAAGACTTTTTGTCATGGATACCTAATCTTACATAAGGTTTTGTAGAGAGTTGTGGACCAACAGTTCTGGACCTCTTATCTATAGAACTTATCTGGAAAAATACTCTTACCAATTTGTGACCTCCCATAACTGTCCCCTGTAAAAGAGATGTATGTAGATTAGGCTTAACATTTTTATAGAGGCAGTGGAAAATATAAAATGAAAGTGAACATATGAGAAACAAGAAGAGGCACAGGGAAAGCCTGAGGAAGGGCTTCAGTGGGTGAGCAAAGAGGAAAGAGGACTTATCTCCTCACCTCTTTTGCCAAGGCCAAATTTAGTCCTTTAATCTCTTGAACATGAGGACTAGGGCTGCAGGCTAGTGCTGGTAGCTGTCAGTTTACCCATCTATAATCAAAACAGTGCTTAAAGTTGTTAGTATTTCTTATGAGATTCAGCAGGATCATTGTGCTGCAGAGAGGTGCCACTCAGGATTGTGAATTTAATTTTCACTTCTGGTAGTTTGAGGGGGAGCAAAGGGGGGTGGGTATTCTTTTGATAGTGCTTTCCCTTATAATGAATCAAATGCTAATTAATTCCTTCCTGTTCAAGACTTTTCAGTACCTCCATTTTTATTTTCTTGGTCATTGTCCAGTGAATACATCGAGATGGCTAAAGACAAAGATGGCACCATATCAGATTAATTTTTAGGTGAATTCGTTGCTGATTTGAGATCTATGCCTTCTTTTCAGGCATCTTTCCCTTTCCTTTTATGCCAGAAATTATTAGATATTCAAGAACAAAACCCCTCAAAGCTATGAACCAAAAGCCTATCAAAAAGAGGCGGCAAGCAGAGTAGGGTGAACATATCAACACCTGAGCATGTCCCAGGTGGCCCCACTGCACAGTGGTGAGATAAGAAGACATGTAGGAAGATTTTTTTTTTTTTGCATTTTTCTTTCATATACTGATGCTTTTGACATTTTTATACATTTTATCAAGAGGTTCAGCATCAGAAACAACCAGAATGAAGGAAGTGGATAGATAGCTCAAGGTATTTGTGATGGAATATAGAATCTTTTGCCTTTAGGCTATTATTTCAAATTCAGCGTGTATTGGTAGTGATCAAAAGTCAGTGCCAACTGACAGCTGTTTGGTGGCCAATGTGAAATTATTTAATTAGTGGTCCCTCTAATTCCCAATGGAATGGATGTCCGTAGTGCAGAAACCAGAATGTTTGTTGGCGTGTTTGTTGCAATTTCAGTACAGAGGTTGTGGAAGGTCTGTCTACATTGCAAAACATGGATAGACATTTCTGAGCCAGCTTTAATCTAACTAGTTTTGGTACTGCTAGCGGTGTTGCTATGGAAGCAGCACCAATGGATAACCTCAGCACAGCATCTCAGGTAGGTTTTCTAGCTTGTGTTGGGCTCCTTGTTGCCATGACTAAGCTTAGTAACACCCAAACCAGGGAGCTCAAAGCTAGGTTGTATATGTCTACGTGAGCTGCTATGAATAGGAAAGGCCTGTTGTCACAAAGAAAATGGAACTATTTTTCACATTTATGGGCATTCTTTCAAGCCAGATTGAGGCATGTGTGTGTTAAGGGTTTGAGAACCTGTCTGCTCTGCACTTTTTTTACAGAGGAAACAGGAGACTTTTATTTTCAGTTATGCTGTCAATTCAGTGTCTATATTGAACATAACATTCAATAAAAAAAATAACGTGTAAAGAGAATGCAGTAAAAAATAGGCCCAATTGTCCATTCTGTTACACTGGCATGCAGTCACTCTAGAATAATTCTTGGGAAGTCAATAGAGTTTCTTCTTCCTAAAATGAGTGAAAAATCAGTTCCAATCAGTAAAGGTAATTGTTCGTTCTTGAAGTAAAAATAACTTGTATTTTGGAGGAAGAATCGTCTTTAGGTGAGCTTCATGACATTTAAACAGTTTAGTAAGTGGCAGTTTCAGTTCCCTTAATCAAACAACAAAAATTGAGTGCTGGCCTCACATTAGCTGCAATAATCTGCTAATAACAAGTGGAGTCACTGGGCTGAGTCTTCAGCTTTTTTGTTTGTTTCATTTCATTGGAACAATGCAAAGCAAACAAGGCTGTTGTCTTTGGGCAGTTGAGGTTTCCTTTGTGTCAGACATTAGCTTAGTAGCACAGAGCCAATGTAGCTAATAAAATTCCACTTACCTTTCTTCTAGTCCTGAACACAGGGTTGTTTCAGAGATTTGGTGTCACAAACCTATATTTTGAGGTATTTGTGGAATGCCATGCATGTTTTCTTGAGCCTGTTTTACTGATAATGGCATGTGTAGTCTGTGTAAGTAGCATCAAGCTGCATTTAGCCTTACTGTCCTTATGTTATATATATTATGATATTTGATATAAATGTATCTCATGTGGTATAATAGAGCTAGGATTGGTTAACATGATTGTGATCTTCAGATATTGCTCCCTAAACAATGAGTTTAGTAGCTGGGAGAAGCCTAAATAGCTGAGAGAAGTAATCAGTGAGAATTAGCATCTGACATAGGTAGGCTTAAGGCCAGTTCAATAGATTTGTGTAGATGTTGTCTGTGGCACATGATCCTGGCCCTTACAGACAATGATGAATTTATACCTTGAGCAGTGGCAATGTGTAAGGGGGGCACCCCCTGAGAGAGCTGGTGCACCAGCAGGGGAGTGGGAGTGCAGGATGTAGGGTGCAACCACTTCTGGGAGTGCCGCAGCTGCTTTCAGGAGCAGCACGGCTATTCATCAGTCGGTATGTTTTGTTGTGGGGGGACCCCCTCCCCTCCTCCGGTCGCTGGGGGGGTGGGGGCACATTTCCCCCCCCCCCCCCCCCGACTAAGGTGGCACCAGTTACCCATGATCTTGAGAGAAGATACCTACAAGAATAACACCCGAGAACAGGCTACTTGGTGGAGGACATTCCTCACAGTAGGAAAATTAAGTGAGAGAGTGTCTCTTTAGGATATTGGATTAGTAATCTTTGGGTACCTATACATATGCATCAAAGCTGCTCTGATACACTGTAATTATAGCTGCAACGTGGTAATTACTGTGCTCCAGCAGACTCCAGCATCACATGTATCAACGTCCCCATACTCGAAAGTGGCAGCAGGGGTGCTTTAACTAAGCCTTGTTTGATGAGCTTTAGTTAAAGCACCCCCCACTGCCATTTTTCAGTGTGGGGACATGGATACACGTGATGCTCCAGGCGTCTTAATCTGAGCGGCCCTTGAAACCACTCTAAATAAAGTGCCTCTCTCCCCATCTCCCAGAGCACGTGTATAAATGCCCTTTACGTCTGAAAGGATGTAAATAAGAATATAGTCCTGTCTCAGGAGGGCCCACTACATCCTGGGATGCTGGAGGACTTCAGCTTGGGTGGAATAGCTGTGAGATGTGGCCATACCTTAATGGAACAGGAACAAAATTAGGCAAATTAAAAATAATCCTGCGCTGGAATGGCATAACTTTCATCCGTATAATGAATGCCTTAAGCCATTTAAGGTGGTACCATGCAGTCAACCCTGGGGTTAAGAGCTCCAGAAGTCACCTAAAATTACCATGCAACAAGGCACTGAAACAGGAAGACAAGGGAAGTTTCATGGAGCCCTGTCAGGAAGGTCAGAGGGGGAGCTATGTTCTAACCTGTTGAGCTGAATGAAGCTATATTAGGTGTCAGATGCAACATAAGACCATAGTATTGTTTCGATATTTTCATTTGTTGGTTTACTCTTAGATCTCTCTCTATCTCAACAGATGGTTACTGATTTCTTGTGTTTGACCTTCTTTTCATAATAAATCCTTTTGTTGTCTTTTACAATCATTGTTGTTAATGGTAGGTGTGATTTCAGAGCATTTGACCATATAGGCAGGCCTCCTCTGAGGAAGAGGGGAATCTATCATTTCTGGGGTGTGATTCTTCTAGTTGGCAAAATCTGCTAAGAGCTGGCAAAACCTGATTGAGGTGAATAATTTGAGGTGACTTTGATTAGGGAGGTGACCTTTGAAGCATCTCAGTCTTTTCTCAGTGGTAAAGCAGCAGATGGTAAAAGATGTTTGGGGCTGAAGGACACCCCTGAAGGTATGGCCTTGGGAGTGTGCCTGGGATCAGGGTGTGTCACACTTAGCTAGAGGAGGCATGAAGAAAGGGTGCAGACAGAAGTGCAGCTCCAAGCTGTAACCCAGAAAGATTTTTGCAAAGCGTTCTGAGTTACATTACTCCAGACCGAACAGAAGTTGCTGGACGGTGGGGTGGGTGAATTGGAGCCTCCCACCTTGGGAGGGGGGACTGCAATACACTTGCCCCACCCTCTAGGAGGGGATGAAAACCCTCCAGACTGAACTCCCTCTGCACCCTTTCCCCCTTCCATGCTGAAAACGGATAGGCTGGGAGCTCAGCAGACACAAGTTACAGAAGACACTACATTTTGTAACATCTTTATCTGATACCTCATGCAATGACGGGTCAGATTTTCAACCAATCGGCCATTTTTTAAGCTCTTTGCAACCATGCACTTGTTTGGTCACAGCTATAAACTGCTTTCTGTGGCCAGATTAGCCAAATATTGTCACTTCTGTCTGCACTTAGTGTTCCAGTGATACTGGAAAGACCAGTACCTGAAGCATGCATCACTTGGTTTGTTTATATGATTACTTTTTTTTGTTTTAATACTTTAAACAGGGGAAATATTAAGGTGGGGGGAGGCTTGAATATTTCTCAGTTTCCCAAGACTTCACATTTTTGGAAATGTCTGTGAACTGTACATTATTGTGCTGCAGAAGTCTTAATGCTTCCTTGATAGTTTTCTACTATAAACTCAGTAGTTTAATATGTGAGTTTAAAATGTGTTGCCTTTTGAGGTTCTTCTTAGGCTTGTAATTGGAATTTCTCTCATCTTATTTCAGTGTTGTGTCACTCTAAGGCATTCAACTCTGACTCTGACTCTGATTCCTGCTAATTCTTTTTTTCCTTCAGATATTGATGAGTGTGCTGCTAAGATGCATTACTGTCACGCCAATACAGTGTGTGTTAACCTGCTGGGCTCATATCGTTGTGACTGTGTTCCAGGATATGTCCGTGTGGATGATTTCTCATGCACAGGTGAGCATTTGGAGTCATAGTAATAGCACTTATGATGTAATATTTCTTTTGTACTGACTGAGTCTGTAAATGATCTCCTCTCTGAAACAAAGGCCCAGTTATAGTTGGTGCTGTCTGTGCAAATCATTGATAAGGTGTGAAGAATAGCCTAGTTAACTCTGGTGCTGTGTCTGAATAGCTCCTTATATATTGATCACTCTCATACTAAGGAAGTTCCGCCTAATCTCAAACCTATATTTCCCCTGCTGCAGTTTAAAGCCATTGCTTCTACCCCCATCTCCCATGGCTACAGAGTATAGTTTATCTCTGTACCCATAAGGTATTTGAAGATTGTTATCAAATCTCCTTTCGGTCTTCTTTTCTCCACACTAATGACTGAGTGTGGGCAGAGCATGTACTTCATCCGTTTTCTGTGGGGTCTCCTATAAATGCCAGGATTTCCTGCAACACACCTGTCACTTAATGCACGTGAACGTGACTCACTCTTTGCTTTGGACTTGTGTAATTTTGATCCAGATGGGCAGAGGAGGGATTGACATATTTTTGGGTGAGTAGGAGGATGCTCAGTGGTTTGAATTACTCCTGGAGGCATGGCTTAATGAACAAAGTACAGGTGATATTGCCCAGGATGCAAAACTGCAAATTAATTATGTAGCTCATATAAAATGCTGATTAAAACTTTATCCCACTGTCCTGCATGCTTTGGAGGGTATATATGCCACCAATATATCAATCAAAATTATTTTGAGAATTTGATAATTTTATTGAGAGTATTTTTTGTATCCTTTCCTGTGTAAAATAAGTGGCCTTTAGTCCTCTTTAGTCCTTCTCTACATGTCTTCAAAGAAGCATGAAGTTATTAGCAAATTAACTGCAGTACCTATAAAATGACCTAAAACAATGTTACAAATATAAAACTACTACATCAAAAATTCTTGCCATCTGATGTTTCTGAACATTCTAGGATAGAAAAAACACTTTTATAACAATATATAACACAGATATAGATGTAGACATAGTATATGTGTGTGTGTATTTACATATGATTTTCTTAAGCATGTGCTTGTCTGACAGCCTGAAAAATAATAGGGTTAATGCTGGGACTTCATGTTTGTAAGTGTTTCTGGGACTATGATGCAGATTATTTAAGAACAGAGAACAAATACAATAGCTTTGATGTCTAAAGTTACTAATTTTTAATACTTGTCAGCAAAATCAGTCCTCAAATCTTAAGGAAATTTAGATGGTTCCTATTTCTACTTTTAAGTCTAAGGAAGTTTTGTTAGCAGTCTTTAAAATAATACATTTGGAATGTGAGGGAAGCTCCTAAAATGCTTCATTTTGTCCACAACTAAATTGATAGCCTCCTTCAGTGGGGCCTTGTTCAAAGCTGTTTTCAGAACCCTTTTGGTATGCTCCAGTCTGATAGAAGAAGGCTAGCTTTGGGCAGGTTTTTTTAAATGGAAATATGTAAGCTTAACACGACCCCAGATTTAGGATTGTATTGGGCTGTCTGTTTTCTCAAATGGAAAGATAGTCAAGAAGCATAAATATTAGAGGCATTATTCCATGCTGGAAATCATGTTGTAATGTGTGCATTATCATAGGAGAAGTCATGGGGAATATCTATTCTTCCGATGACAGTGTATCTTACTGTTATACCTGACTACATGTAGCTTATGAAATGCTTCAGAGGAAACCTGCGCACCTTTTGAGAGAGGATGATAGTGAACAATTGACCTCCAATTGTGCATCTAAATCACTTTCTGTACCTTGCAACTGCACCAAGTTTTTCTTGATCTCTTTTAAACCTCTACGAAGAAAAAATCTCAAATGCTGAATTCCATGGGAGGTGTTTCTTTAACCTTACACACTGAGTGTGGTAGTCACTTTTTATAATGATAGTAAAATATCTTTGATCATCTGACACTTGCTTTCCAGATAGTCACTACTAATTCCTTAATGTTCCTTTCCTTCCAGCAAGACAGTGGCATTAGGCATGTTAACAGGTTAGAAAGCAGGGTAGTTGTTATGTACAACAAACGTGTGAAACAATAAGACACAGTGCTTGACAATAATGAGTCACACGCTCAGACAGAAACACACACAAAATAAAAAAACCTGTAAAAATGGGAAAGAATGGAAATGAGTGAGATAACAAATAGTTTTTGCAGTTTTCATTACTTTACTGAAACATTTTCTCTTCTGGCATCAAGGGTACAAAAAGGTCCATATTAAACATATTTGAGCTTGGGTGCATTGGCCATTTATAACTAGAAATAATGTCATTATAATAAATGCATTTAAATTAAGTATTGCACAATACAGGAAATAACCTTTTATTATTACTTTGCTTTAAAAAGGGAAAAAAAATGTGCCTGTAACTTAGAATATTCCTGTAGCAAATCCATAGCTTATCCTTCATTCATTACTATCCATCTCCTTATAAATATCATTAAATTAATCAGTTACCAACCTGTTCATTAGTATGCCTAGTTATTGGGTCAAAGCAAGTGGAAAAATATGAAGTGGTTTTAGTGAGCTGTGTTGTTTGGGGCAAACTCCTGAAAATCTTACTTATCAAATCGCTTCAGTGCTTGCATTTGTTTGTGAAACGAGACTCTCTTTGGGCATGAAGATGTGCCTGATTTTTTTTTACATATTATATTCCAAGACTTGGAAAAGGTCTTTGATACATCATAAGTTGTACTCCATGGGCACGTCCACACATGCAAGCAAGTGCTCTTGCAGCAGCTCAAATAGGAGTGGCGCAAATTTGAGCTGGGGCTTTTTGCCTCTGCACACATGCTTAGACATGCACTTTGTTGTGGAGTAAATTGTGCCACTTGGGGCAAAATAACCCTGCCTGGCTCCTCCCAGATCTGCAGCCAGGGGGAACTAGAGCCTGGGGCCAGCACCTATGCTGTCCCCAGCAGTATAAAAAGCTGCCCTGTCCTGGCCCCAGCAGTACAAAATCCTGCCCTGGCAAGCAGCTCAGGGCTACTCACTCTCAGGAGCTTCTGGGGCCCAGTCAATTGGTACCTGGGAACACTACCCCTTGTACCAGCTGGACTGCTGCAGCAGCATTCCAAATCCATTTTTAAAAATACTGCAAAATCCATGCTCTTTCACAGTTAAAACAAAAAACCACTCTATACACACACACACACACACACACACACACACACACACACACACACACACACACACACACATATATCTATAGAGAGAGAGACAGTGATCATTTGGGTAATGCTTTATTGGTATATTTACAATGTTAAAGCAGTTTGGAAGCCTACCAGTGTCTCTATCATCATGAAAAAATAAATTCTAAATACCTATATGTGTTGATGTGTGCTTTTGGTTTTCTTCACACATGATGGGTGTGTGATGGGGGGATGTGGTGTTTGCAGGAAGGGGGTGAGAAAGGATGTGGGGGAAGGCGGGTGGGTGTGTGTGGAGGGATGTGGGAAGGATGTGGGCCAGGCAGAACAAGCAGCCCCAGACTCCACATGGTCCCTGCGCATTGGGCCAGGCCAGGCTGGGCCGCAGATTGCTTGTTGCGGGGACCACGTGGAGCCAAGCCGGGGCTGCTCATGCTGCTTGGGCTGGGTCCTGCTGCCATAGGAAGGACCCGGCTGGATGGCAGGACCTGGCGCATGCCGCGCCTGGTCCTGTCACCATGGGCCGGGCCCCACGGCTGGCTCCCGCCTCTGCCCCTTGTGCCTGCGGGGGGGTGAGGACCTGGCTCATTCCCATGCGGCTCTCTAGCCCAGCTTTGCACTGGATCGGGTCGCAGGGCTCCGGGAGGCGTGGCTTCTGTGCATGCCTCCCAGAGCCGTGCGACCTGCTCCAGTGCAAAGCCGGACTAGTGAGCCACAGGGATCTGAGCCAGGTCCTCACCCCCTGCAGCCCCAGGGACATCCCCCCCCGGCCACTCCCCCAACCCTTCCCCCCCACATCCCTTGCCATGTCTCACCCGCTGACACCCATGAAACCGCCCCCCCCCACTTAGCTTGGGATAGCACCAAGGGCTGCAGGAACACCAAAGACACGCTCCGGCCAAAACCAGAGCGTCTCTTTTGGAGGACTGGCTCTGGGCATGGTTTGGAACTGTGCCTTGCTCCACTTTATTACAGAGTGTGTTTTTTAGACCCCTGGGTATCCATTTTTTTCATTCCCGCATATGCCTCTTGCCCCACCTCAAAGGGGTTTGAGGCAGAGCAAGAGGCACGTTCATGCTGGTCTGAACGCACCCCATTGGGTTAAGGCATGAAGCTATATATTTAAAACAATAAGTTGAATACAAATCATAATTATTTTAAATCCTAAAGTTCCATTTTAAAATGAAGTAACATATAAGCATGACTAAACAGCATTAGATCTCATAAAGAGCCAGTATGATGGGGTTCCCCCCTGAATATTTTCTCATCAGTCTATTCTGTTTCTCAGTACCCTTGACCTACATATATCAACAAAGTTATGTTAATATTTTTGTAGTCTCCTATTCCTGGAGCTGTGAATTCTGAATATTAATTAAGCCTTTCTATGAAAGAGTTTTATTAAAGAAAGTTATACTTGATTAGGAAGTTTCCTGCAGTCTTCCTTCATTGTATTTACTGGTTGGTTAATTTCTCATGGTTAAATCATGCCCTAGCTTATTCCATAAGTGGAGCAGCGATGCTATATGGTGTGCCCTCAGTTTATCAAACCATAAATAAATCTCCAAATTCAAATATCTAAACATACAATATTGTTATCTTGAACAGACAGACTCTGGCCTGTTGAATTTTAATGTAGTACTTGCATGTCCTATGTAGGCAGTCAGGTGAGATGATCATAATGGTCTTTGTGGTTCTACAATCTCTGAGTATAATTAATGTGCTAATGTTTGATTGACAGAATTTTTACTGGGGTGAGGGAGGAGAAAATTGAAACCTTCATAAATCCGATTTTTGTTGAAGATGTTTTGATATTTAGCATTGTGCCAGTCTAATAAGGTTGCAGCAGCCTCAGTGACTTTAAATTTCCACTGTGTTTTCACTAAAGATGCACTGTTGAGAGCAAAATCCCTTGAAAGGGTATATGGAAAATTAGCATATCAAGTAGGTTCTTCCTTCCCTTGGTTGCATGCCTCCCTGAAGGGCAGGTTTCTGCTGAAGAGTGCCCATGGAGGAGCATGGAAATTGGGTCTCTTGATTAGCTTCTGGGAAGGACATATTTTTGAAAAAGAGAAGGGAGGGCAGTATGATTACAAACCAGTGGCAGCAGATGACTGGTGCTGAAACATATTGGGATAAATAAGGGTACCACTGGCCCCATGCAAAAAGATGGCGCACCTGTACACAAAGGATGCAAGGGAGAAGTTGTGCCTCTTTGAAGCTCAGGTCCTTCCCAAGTTTCCTCTAAAGTCATGTGACACTACATTTACCCCAACTGATGAGCTGTGCCTAAATGGCCTAATTTCACCCTTTCTCTTCTATTACCATGCTGTTGACTAAATTGAGTTGAAAGGGGAGAGTCATCCCTTTAGGCAGGGTTTTTCATTCCTAAATCAGTGAGTTCTTTGTTTAGTTTCTGCTTCCATTTTCTGCCCTCTCCTCTTCCATTTTTTCCAAGTAGATTATTCTTATATGACCAATTTTGCCCTGGTAAATTCAGTACTGCATAATTTTTCTCAAATGTATTACATGAAAATATGCTTGAGGAGAAGTAAAGCTGATTCTAGGATGAATCCTAGAGCCTTTGGACACAAAAATCCTAAAGCAGCCAATGGCAATTTTGCCTTAATAAGGGATGCAAATGATCCTTGATACATTTCCCCTTATAAATGTAGTAAACACCTATAGCAAACAGTGAAAAACCTGAAGAGAGATTAAAGAAAATTGCAAAGCAATTTTCTGTCTTTGTACTTTGGCCTCCTTACTGTCTCGGCACGATTGTGATGGGTGCTATAGTCATTTTGATTGTTGAGATAGACAGAACAGTTGTTCACATTTTATTACTGCTAAGTGAAGGTTGTGTAATTGTAACATTTATCTGATATCATTGCAGTTTATACTATTACTACGGTACTTATCCCCAAATTACCTGTCAGTCTTCATTTTGGGTTATTGTGCTCATATTTTTTTCCTTTAGCTTTATAGAAGTGATGAATCACTAAACAAATTACATAGTACTTCCAAAGAGCATAGTTTTGCCTACTATTACTACAGTAAGTGATTTTTCAAAATAAATCCTTTATCTTTTACTTTGTGATAAAAGAGACTTTTCATAGAAATATATTGTTTTAAAAATAGCCTTATAGTTTGTATCTTTCTTGTATGCTGTGTAGCACAAATAGACTAAAGGAGATAAAGAAACTAACGCCTTTGATGAGACTTCCTCTACATTCTGTATTTATGCCGTGCTTAATGTGTTAATTGTGTCATAAATAGGGTGATCCCTTGAACCCTTTCATTTTTGGTCCCTGTGGTATTTGGCATAGTATTCAATTTTGAATCATACTTTTTTTTTCCAACGCAATCCCTGTTACCCTTGCATTACATGCTTCTGTCAATAAAAAGAATGGGAGTAAGGAGCAGAAATAGCTGAAGTTTGGAAAAAGCTGTGATTCAAGGGAACAAACACTTAGAATACTAGCTCAAAATTGAAAGGATTTGATCATACAGTTTGATGAAAAGTTGGTGAAATTGTTTGGTCTTGCTAATAATTGATGTCTTTAGATCATTGTAGCTGTACTTTACCTGTCAGAAATTGGGCAGGTTTGACCCGGTAATAGTAATAATAATATAGCAGCTTTTCAAATAGGTGAAGTGGCAATCTGAAAGGACAGACAACTGGTTTTTTATCCAGGATCCTGGACAAATAGGACTCGAATGGAACATTTTAAATTTAGGCAGCTGATTGATAATATAGTCACTCTTGCAATGAAAACAATGTGGCTGAAATCTATTCTGCTAACCCTATTCTCTTCCCCTTGCTTCTTTTGGTGATTTAAATAACCATGTGAGGAAGAAGCAGTGAACATTAAAGTTAAACGCAGAGCTTTTTAAAGATCTGTACAATGTGTGATGCATGTTCATAAATCTCAATAAAAAAATTCTATCACTATGGACACAGTGTGTTGGCAGGGCAGTAAAGGTGTCTAACTATGAGCCCAGAGGTACCAGCTGTAATTGGTACCTGGAGGGTCAAAGGTGGCCAGGTGTTGCTCTTGTGTGTGCTGTTGGCTGCTGGAACAGGCATGCCTTAATCACACCAGCCAAATGAGTCACTTAAGTCCATGGGCACATTTTGAGTGTTTGAGGTTTTTTTAATTAAATATGCAGTTGACTAAGATGGATTGAAAGTAATGGAACAACATGAACTTAATAATACCTAAAATCTGGGTCAGTAAGCAGCAAAGAAATATTAGACTGGAAACCTTTTAAGAGGGGATGCCCTCGATATTGCTCTTGGTGTTGTATTGAAATGTACTGTTTTTGGATAAGAAGGTTTTTTAGTGTATTTCAATTTCCAAACACACAATATACACATATGGTTAGGATTGTATAGGGAAGCTGTTATGTAAGTATTGTCTCCATGCACAGATTGGAGAATGAATGTTCAGCCCCTCCCTTCCCCCCCTGGTGCTAATTTATTTATTATAATGCAATAGCCAGTAGAACTGTCAAACACATTAGGGCCCCACTGTGCTATATATTTCTCTCACAAACTGAGGAGAACCACACCAGCTTCACAGATCTTATAGCTATTCTCTTACATGGAAAAATCCATAGAATAGGTCTAGGAGGGATGAGGTCTCCAAAAGGATAACATGTACTGCTCATTGTACAGTTTGCATCCCCGAGTTTCCTTTGAAACTCTGCATCTCCCATTTCTATATTGTCTCAGTGGTAATATTTACCCCTGAATGCATCTGGAAGCTGTCTCAAGTGACCTTCCCTCCTTCAAACAGAATAGAAGTTCAAAGACATTTTGCTCTACATGTATGAGGCATACTGTTAACTCACCATGCCTGAAATTTCATGTTGAACACCCTGGCCCTTAATTCAATCTCACATGGAGAATGTTTAAATTTGGAGAAACAAACTGAGCAGCTTCTATTGAAATACCATATTTACTTAAAGCCAAGATGAGGTTCTTTTCCCCTTTCAACATGGGGAGTGGGGGGAAGCCCCTTGTGTTGGATTTGAGTACCAAAGTGGGGGGGCTGGGAGGGGAGGGAACAGGTGGCTGCTCTAGTTCCAACTTCAGCCCTGACCTGGACTCACAGTTGCAACAACAACCATTGCCAACCTCTCTGCGTACCCGCTGCTGCTTACTGTCAGTCACTGACCCACCCCCATTCTGGCCTAGGACACAGAGCACATGGTAGCTCCATTGGTGTCGGTGGCCACAGCTCTGACATCATGGGGCCAGAGCTGCTGCCACTGCAGCATGGCCAGGCTGGGGCCAGAGCTATCATATGTTCTGTGCCTGTCTGCTACTGGCTTCCCCTCTGTAGCAGTGGGGGAATCCAGATTTAAGAATACCCTGCAATAATTACATTCCATACTTGGAAAATTGTAACAAATGTATACATTTTCCATATATAAAATCTAATGCGTGGGGAGGTCATCTTAAATTCAAAGTTGGATTCAGGTAAATGCAGTACTTTGCTTTTCCTGTTTTCAAATAATTAAACTATATAATGATTACGCTTCCTTGTCAAACGTCTTTATGTTGGTCTCTTGGTACTTTTCTTACCAGAGATTTCTACATCAGGTATAAAAGGGCAGGACAGTACTGTTTTCCTGGTGTTAAGTGGTAACTTGGTACTTGATCTTACAACTGTGAAGAAAGTTGTTACTTAGCTGCAGATGCCTTAAATTGCAGAAACAGTTGTTTGAGAATCCAAGTAGGCTGTTGACTAAGCTCAGTAGTGGATAATGTATGTACTGGGCATGCCTACATGTGACGCTATGTCACCATAGTAACAACGACACCATAGGGGCATGTGTAGATGTGCCCACTGAAGGGCACAGCCTTCATCAGACAGCATATGTCTGCTCTGCAGGTTAAGTCAACAAAGATGATAATGATGTGTAAATTCTAGCAAATCAAAAAAGTGGGTAGCATAAGCAAAATCATATTAGATGATTAATGATTATATAGGGCCTGATCCAGACACAGTTAACTCAGTGGAAGTTTTTAACTTGAAATAATTTGGCTTTGGATAAATTCCATGGACGGGGTATCCAGTGTGCACATACCATGGGCAAATATTTATTTATTATAATATTAAAAATAATTCCTTGTGCTTCTAAAATATTTTTTCGCTTTTTTCTAAAGACTGGAAGGTGTGGTACTACCATTAATTAATGTAGTTTCTCAAAACCTCTATGGGCGCATCCAGACAAGCGCGCACATGCCTCTTGCCCCTCCTCAAACCCCTTTGAGGTGGGGGAACAGGCATGTGTGGGAACAAAAAAATGTTCCCCGCGCTGCAAGTTTGCAGCGCGGAGAGAACGTTAGACCCCTGGTTATCCAGGGGTCTGAAAAAATTAAGTATAAAAAAGTGGGGCAGGGCACAGTGAGGGAGCATGCCCAGAGGCAACCAGAGGCTGGGTCCTCCATAGAGGCAGCCAGACCGTCTCTATGGTTGCCCCTCACCCTGGTGCTGAAACACGCGGTCAGCCAGGCCATGTGTTTTAGCACCAGGGCTCCGGTGCCGGTGAGTAAGGGTCGGGGGGGGCTGGAGGAGGGGGGAAGGAAGTGTGAGGGGACCCCCGATGGCCCTGTCCACTGTCCCTGACCCCTGCTGTGGTCGGCCCCTACCCTGCCAGTCCCCCAAACCCCCTGAACCCTGCTGGGGCTGGCCCCTCCCCCCACCAGCCCCTCTGAGCCCCCTGACCCTTGCTGGGGCTGGTCCCTTCCCCTGCCAGCCCCCCCCCGAGCCCTGCCGTGGCTGGCCTCTCCCCCCGTCAGCCCTGCTGAGCCCCCCAACCCCTGCCACAGCCGGCCCCTCCCCCTTCCAGGCCCCCCAAGTCCCCCGACCCCTGTCCTGGCTGGCACCATCTCCCCAAACCCCCCCATGCCTGCCCCCCCACCCCATACTTAACCCCCCCAACCCCCCCCAGCACTTAGGTCCAGTCTGGCTGCCTGGGGCCCTGCCCTCACAGTTCAGGGCAGGCTGACAGCCCTAGCCTGAGCCCTCCTGTCCCTGAGCTATCCTGTGCTGCCTGGGGGGCTCTGCCAGGAGGCCCTGGAGCCCCCCACCCCTGCTTCTCAGGTAAGCAGAGGCTTTTTTTTCCAATTGTTTTTCTCTTCTTTTAATGGGTTTTTTTTTAAAGTGATGGCACCTGGTGTTGTAGGGGTAGCCTTGGGGGCCTGGGGGTGCAAGTTGGGGGGTGAGGCTGGGTGGGAAGCCATTGGGGGGTCTGGGGGAGTGGGAGGGTGGGGTGGGTGGAGCAGCCATTGGGGGGCTGCAGCAGCTGGTGAGGGATGGGGCCAGGTGGGGCAGCAATCGGGGGCATGTGGGCCTTTCAGGGGGGGTGGTAGCCTATGTGGGGGCCATTTAGCCTCTACTGGGGGGCCATACCCCTTGTATGGGGGATGAGCTCCCTGTTGGGGGGCCATACCCCTTGTGATAGTGCCAAACTCCCTGTTGGGGGTTTGAACCCTTTGTGTGGGGGATGAAACCCCTGTTGGGGGGCTGAATCCCCTGTTGGGGGGCTGTAGCCCTTGTATAGGGGACCAACCCCTTGTGTGGGGCCATCACCCTGTGGGAGGGCAGCAAAATATGTATTCATGAATTTATGAAACCTGTATTTAGAGTTTACTTTATTATTATGATAAGAGACTTGCTTTAACACTGTAGATATATCAGTAAAACATTGTCCAACTGATTGCTGTCTCTGTCTCTGTCTTTCTCTCTTTATAGTGGTCTTTTGCTTTACTTGTGGAGAAACATGGATTTGGGGATATTTTACAGAGTGACTTTGGGATTTTTTTTTATCAGGGATTTTTCAGTTTTCCAATGGGGAACACCAGAATTCCTGCTAGGGAGGCCAGTGGCAGGACCCTGCTTGCTCAGAGCTGGCATCTTGGACCCATCTGGCTGTGGCTGACCTCCTGGCCAAATGGGGCCAGGAGAACATGGTTTGACAGTTCAAAGCAGGCCACCACACCCAGAACATCTTCCGGGTGATAGCTGCCCAGCCGGCTGGGCAGGGGGCACAAATGGCAGTAGTGCTGCACAAAGGCCAACCCTGCAACCGCAGCCCACTGGCAGCTGGCCCAGAGGGACAGGTGCCTCTACGGGTTCTGCAGGCCCCAGCCAAGTCTGGCAGGTGCACAGCAGGTCACAGCCAGGCAGCAGCCCCCACTGCCAGACTGCTGCAGTGGGTAGAGGGTGCAGGGAACTCTCAGGGCTGCTTCAGCAGTCCAACTGGCACAAGGGGTAGTGGCCCCAGGGACTAAGTGGCTGGGCCCCAGGAGCTCCTGAGAGCTTGTAGCCCTGAGCTACTTGCCAGGGCAGCTTTTTATACTGCTGTTGCCAAGACAGGGCAGCTCTTTATACCGCTGGAGCCAGCACAGGGCAGCTTTTTATACTGCTGGGGACAGCACAGGTGCTGGCCCTGGGCTCAGCTCCCCCTGGCTGAAAATCTGGGAGGAGCCAGGCAGGGTTATTTTGCCCCAGTGGCACAATTTGCTCCACAACAAAGTGCATGTCCGAGCACGTGCGCTGAGGCAAAAAGCCCCGGCTAAAATTTGCACCGCTTCTATTTGAGTTGCTGCAAGTGCACGTGCTTGCATGTGTGGACATGCCCTATGGGCTATCATGTATTTTAATGCTGCTTTGGAAAAGAGGAAGTCAAGACACAGAGAAATTGACTAACTTGCCTAAATTCATTCTGAAATGAGGATAGCTCTGAGAAAGTCAGCTAAGAGGATTCTAAAAAAATCAGAATACAAAAAGACCTAGAAGATTGCCCAGAAGAAACAAGGCAATGGTGTGATTTATTTTATACTTGTGTATACATTACGTAGGAGAGCAACCATAAAAGATACATTCAATCGTAGTGTGCACATGCTATAACCAACTAAACACATGATCCTGTTGTAAACATTCCCCTATCTTGTGTCTTCTCTGTACCCTGATCTGAGCCTGCATACATGTTAGTTCCCACCCTCACCCCCACCCATTATGTAGTTCAGAAGAGAGTGGCTTCTTTTTTGTTCTTGAAGCTTTTCGCTATAGAAGAAAACATATGCCAAATAAATACATTTTCAGTTACATATCTGCCTCTTAGAAATTTACTAGAATCAAAACATTTTTATATCATTTGTGCATGAACATAGTGCTAGACTGTCCAGAACATTTCATAGAAATTAAGGACTGGAAAGGACCTCAAAAGATCGAGTCCAACCCCCCTGATCTGGGCAAGAATACTGCTGAGATCAAATGATCTCAGTAAGGTGCCTGTCCAGCCTCCTCTTGAAGACTTTCAAGGTTTGAGGCTGCACCACCTCCTTGGGGAGTCTATTCCTGATTCTGGTCACCCTTACTGCAAAGAAGTTCTTCCTTACATCCAACCTGAAACCATCTTCTAACAGTTTATGGCCATTACTCCTTGTCCTCCCCTGGGGTGCCTTAGTGAACAGTTTTTCTCCCAGCTCGTGTTATTCACTTCTTGCATACTTATAGATGGCCACCAAGTGCCCCGCCCAACAAGTCTTCTCTTCCCCAGGCTGAACAGTTCCAGATCCCCTAGTCTTTCGTCATAAGGTTTGTCTTCCAGGCCCTTAATCATTCTTGTGGTCCTTTTCTGGACCTTTTCAAGATTCTCCACATCTTTTTTGAAGTGCGGTGCCCAGAACTGGACACAGTACTTCAGCTGGGGTCTTGCTGGTGCCAAGTATAGAGGAAGTATCACTTCCTTAGCCCTGCTTACGACTCATCAGCTAGTGCATCCCAGTAAATTTTTCAGATCCTCTTGTCTGGTATGTTTGGTTTTTTACTTAATAATAATAACAAATAATTATACAACAGCCTAACTCAAATAATGTAAATATTTATAGTTCTTAAAACTATGTAGCCCTCTAAATATTAAGACAAGGAATTTAGATAAACGTGTATGGTACAATCTAGGGATAATTAGCATTTGTCAGATCTTAATAGCTGCCAAGTTTGGTGCTGCTCCATGTACAATGTTCATTCAAATTACTTACTGAAGTAATTTGCATATTGCAGAGTACTCTGCATATGAATATAAACTCTGTTTTTAAAGTAACTATTCATATTGACGGGCTTATTATTTAGTGGAAGCTACAGGGCAGTCTTCTGGCATGCACATACGCTATCTTGATAGCATACGTTAGCTCTGACTTGGGACATCTTTCTGGGGTAAGAAATGTAAAAAGGAAGTAATACGGCCATGTTTGCACAACACTGGACAAGTAGTGTGCAGAGATGATAATGTCAATTAGCTTATGTGTACAGCTATACTGTTTCTGGCTTAGGAGGCAGTCTGTACAGAGCATTGCAGTGTGTTTGAGAGTATTCCTGCTTGGCATGGCTTTACAGTGAAAAGGCTGTATTATTAGATAAAAAACCATATCAGACAAGAGGACCTGAGAGATTTACTAAACTCTCTGAAATTCCCTTGGTATACCTTGATGTATCCAGTCTTCAGTAAGTGCAACTATTACATGTTAAAAGGAAAGCTTATTTAGTCAAAGAAGCTTATTAAACAGGGTTTGATCTTTTGGGAGTTTGCAGTAGCTGGGGCTGCCTTTTATTTTGTACCCAAACAAGTCACTTGTCATACATCTCACATGCATTTGATTTGTTTGAAGCAAAAAATATTTTACCCTCTTCTTCAAATGTATCAAAGATTAATACAAAACCTAAATGTAGGTCTAACTGGAACATTTCACAATATAAAATAATTTAGATAGTGTTCCCAGGACTTAAATTTTAACTTTTTCTGAGCCACATTGTCTAGGCTTGTATCCACAATGTTTTGCAACCTTTACCATTTCAGCTTTTGAGGGATGGTAATGCTTTTATCCTTTGCAAGGATTGGCTCATAGAAGGTGACAACGTTCCTTATCACTGGATTAAACAGTTAGTCGTAAACTAGTAATAACACATTGGTTTTTGGGAGCCTTGCCTTCAGGAGCAAAATATATGTTTAGTGGTTAGAGACAGTTTAGGGTGCAGTGATGTTAGCATGAAAGTCATCTACCTGAGATTTCAAATAAAGAATTTTTATCACTTTACTAAACAACAATACAAACTACCAAGTGGCTGGTCAGTAATAGGATTTGTAAATTTTATCTGTGCTGCAAGAGAAGATGACAATTCATGATGTGTTAATGTAGCTAAACAAGCTCAAGTTTTAGGCTTTTTTCTGTGAAAGGCAATGTAGCAAAGTAAAGGACACGACAGGCCTGTAAAATTTGTGACGCTTAGCAAGTTTGCATTTGAAAATTTGTGTTTGTTCCATGGACTTTGTCATCTTTTGCAAGCTCTTGTTTTTGAAGACAAATGATTATAAGCTTCATCCAAAGTCTATTTGAGCTCTGTGGGAATTTATGCATCAGATTCATTGGATTTTGGATCTGACTTCATGTATTGTAAGTAAGTGTTATACAGCAGTAAATTTTTGCAAGTTTTAATCCTGTATTTTGAATCAAAATTTGCGTTTTACAGTCTTTTACACACATGGAAATAGCATTTTAACACTGAGTACTTTACTATGATCTCATTTTATTTTTATACTCATGCTAAATATTTCATGGATTTCTGCATATTGACTGAGACAAAATAATGTTTTATTAATAGCTGTTGACTCTTGAGTATCAATTACTGTACAAGTGATCAAAGAATCTCCTTTTGAACATAGCTAGATTGATTTTGAAAAGAACTTGAGACACTAGTTCAACACTGGGCATCTGTTCTGTGTTTGAAGTTCTGTGGTTAGGGTTTTGTGCATGCACTAGTTGGCCACCTGCTTCAAATTGTCCCATTCTTTTTCACACTGCTGATGAGCAAAACTAACATTTCAGCTCCCCAAATGGCATTAAAAATGCTTTTTAATAGACATAAATTGGAGCAGGATTTTTCTCATCACTAAGGAGCACGGAGTAGCTTGTTTTGATGAATCTTCTCACTCTTTTTTAACAATCCAGTATGTCCCATGTTGTGCTCTGTAAACACTTGAAAGGGATCTTATAGCAAAAAAATAGTTTAGGATCTATGCCAGTAGCTTTGCTCCTTTCTGATTTTTTTTGTTTTTTTGTTTTCAAATCTGTAAGTATCATAGGGGACACTGATCTATGTCAGGGATTCACAACCAGGGTGCCAGGGCACCCTGAAGTTCTGCCAGATCCTTTGAAGGGTGCTGTGAGGTGTGAGGAGATAAACAGATAAGCCAAACACAAAGCACAGGCTCAGTCTTGCCCTGCCTGGCTGGTACCCCACCACAACTGCCCAGCCTGGTCCCTATGAAAGGAGATAAGCACTGTAGCACCCAATTTAAAAAAAACCAAATACTCACATGTACATGTACACGTACACGTACACACACACACACACACACACACACACAAAAACACACATTTTTGGAATTGATGACACAGTTCACAAAAGTTATGGAGGGGTGACTCTAGTCCAGTGAGGGTGCCTGAAGTCCATAAAGGTTGAGAACCACTAATCTATATACTAGTAGCATTTATCTTTTCTTAGGTAGGGAAGGGCTCAAGTGACACATTTAGCAAAATAAGGAAAAACATGTTGTGCCACATTCTGTTCCACCTGTTAGGTATGTAAATGGTTTAAGGTACAAAAGTCTGATCCTATTCCACTCTGCTGGAGTCCCTAAAAAACTGTTAATGGGAAAGGTGGGCTGGTTCTGTTCCTTACTGCAGCTTTCCTGTGACTCCATTTTAATGGTAAGATGATACTGTGTTATAAAATTAGATTCATTAATGGATTTTCAGGGTCTTGGACAGGGAGGAATAAGAGTAAGTCTAGTTAAACAGCCAAATAGTGGAAATGGTGGAATTTTGGCCCCTTCTTTTTAAATTTTTGAGGCATTTGCTGTACTAGAGTTAGACCATTGTTATAGCCTTGATGGTTTAGGAAATATATGAGAAGCAAGGTTTAGGGGGATAATAATTTTTATTGGACAAACTGTATAGTTGGGAGAGATGTTAGACAACCTTTCAGGCACAAGTACCCTTATTCAGGTCTGGGACTTTGATGAGAGGCAAGCTTGCTTGGGACAATGACAGGCAACCTTTGGGCTAAAAGAGTATCTTTGGTCTGCCATGTTGCTGGTAATATTTCTATGCTTTGTACATCAGCTATTTGCCACCTAAAAACACTTGAAGGTAAAAATCCAACTACTAAACTTTTTGCATAGGAATATTATCACAGATAGTTAGGAGTCTCCCTAAATCGAGGAGGCAGGCAGACACTTTTGTGGGCAGATTATGGGGGACACTGTCATTTTCATGGATTTATCAAAGCAAAGCCCCCCATGCCTCTGATTAGCCACGGAGCCCTGGTGGCCCTGCCTCCTGCTACTGATTGGTTAAGAGAGCTGTCCGTCGTACAACCCTGCCCCTCACTGCTGATTGATGGAGAGGGTGGGGCTGCATGACAGGCAACCCTCTCAGCCAATCAGTGGTGAGGGGCGGGGACAGCAGCCATCTTGCCTGCTCCCCTTTGTGCTGGCAGACCCCTCCTCCTCCCCCCACCCCTGGTGGGCTGCAAAACAGGGCTGCAGCCATGAGAATTGCTAACTCCCATTGGGGAGTCAACATTTTATGTTTAGTACGTTATTTTCCTACCCTTCCCCTCTCCCCCTCCTGCAGATTTTGTGAACATAGCCTGATTTTGGGATTTCCACAAAATCCATGAAATTGTGATTTGAGTAGGTCCCTACATATAATAATTGTTTTTAATGGAAGGCTAAAGCTTTCTTTCAGCAGCTCTTACTGAAATTTTTTATGCCGTGGCCCGGCAAACCACGGCCCAGAAGTGGTTGTGGCCAGGCAAACCACGGCCCAGCAATCACAGCTGACTGTGGCCAGAATTTCTGGTTGAAAGACAGGTAAGGATACCACCTGTCCTGCCCCCCCCCCCCCGGGTGGGGGGAGGTGGGCCAAACCCTGCGCTGCTGTGGGCCCTGTGGAAGGAGCCACAGCCTTCCGTCCTGTAGGAGGCCACAGTTTGCTGTTCTGCAGCCACTTCATGGTAAGAGGCAAAGATAGGTATCTAATGTGCCCTGACCAGTTTTATTCAGGTTTGTACTTTTTGGAGAAACGTGTGCACATGCATGTGTAATGTTTAAATATAAAAGATAGAAGAATATTTGAAAACTGCTGATAATTTTGATTGTCTTCCATGCTTCATTTGCCCACACAGAATGTACCCTACTGGAAAATGTATATGTTTTGCTTCATCTTGTCCTACTGTAATTCCATGATGATTTAAAAAAAACATATAAAAAATTCTGCTTGAAATAAGATACATGAGAAAAGTTTTAAGAACCAAACAAATATTGTGCAGTAATGGAAAAAGGATGGGCTTGTAACTAAGCTGATGTGCTGAGTGTCAGTAGATCTGAGTTCCATTCATAAGTACTGTTCCCTGGTAAATAAGACTTTTAATACACACTAGATTTTAGATGTCAAGCTTTTACAAGTCTCACCTGAGAACAGGGACTTTGAGATAAATAGCAAGACGGATGTGTAGTTCCAATAACCCAGCCTAACAAACCTCGTCTTTATTGACACAAGTGAATGCATAAAGCTTCAAATAACATTCAAGGTGATGCACCTCATTGCTCAAGTTTTCAGTAGCTGGGTGATGAATGCAGGTCATGGTAGGTCACCATGCAGCTTAGATTTCTCTACCAATTTAAGGATATCTAGGGTAGGAGCATTCAGTTTTACAACATGTAACATTCAGCTTTACTTTTGGCATATCTGAACATCAAATGATATTGAATGTGGGTCCCTTATAACCTCTCTATCTCCTTGCTTTTTCTCAACTTTCTTTCTCTTTACACTTCTGGGCCGGCAGCTGACTGCGTTGCAGACTGGCAGCCGAACCTCCACGTCCTGGTACCGGGCTGCAGCCCGGGTATTGAGAACCCCTGATCCAGTCATATAAATTCTCTATCCTTCTGTATTTAATTAGAACAATGTTTCCATTTAACTTTATCTAACGTATTTATTTCTATTTCTATGATCTGTCAGTAAAGACCACTTTTCTGAAAGGCAAGTGGAATTGGGCTGTTGATATTGTTAGGGTGGGGTCATCACTAATTTCAGAGGGATACAAAACTCTCTTTTCATTAGAGACAACAGCAGAACTGGGTAACATCTGGAAAACAGGGTCATAGGCCAACAGTGAGAGTCAAATGACTTGATGGGTATTATGCAGTGGGATAAAGCCTAGTAAAGAATAGTCTGGACAAAACTTTCACACCTAAGCAGAAATTTGAGTACATGCCATGTGTTTCTTGAAAATATGATTGCCAATTTTGCAATAATTACAGGGTCCATATACTTAATAGTGAATTACAAAAATGAAAATGGGTTATCAACCTTTATCTTGTTCATTATGCTGTATCCTTAAAAGGTCTGGGAGCGTGCTTTAAAAATACATGTTTAATTTCCCCTTTAAAAATATCACAAAAATTAAGTTTCATCATTTTTGGAATATTGAACTTATTACATTAATCTTTAAACCCTCTATTACAGTTACATGCACATGCGCAGACACACTCACATTCATGTTAGGAACAGGGGAAAAAACTCTAATTGTAACAACCTTCAGCCTTTGGTTAATGCTTTTTCATAGAGCTATAATCCAATTTTCAGATAAATCACAGGATTTTACTAATGCTATAAACATGACTGCAAAGATGTTCAAAGTGAAGTCACATTTCTAGTAAATAGCTGTGGCAAACCTAACACAATGCAAAACACAATAGCATTTACTACACATAACAAGGAGAATTTCTGAGCACAGAGTTAATAAGTGTTCTTTACTAGTTCTTCAAATACGATGTGATTTTACGAATCTATCTGGTAATTCCATGTAGGGGGAAACAACCTTTTGTGCAGGCTCAATGAGGTACTACATAGTGGCATATGCCTACATACTGTAGGTCTAATTGTAGGACTATGATGCAAATTATAGCAACTTTTAGCCATTGCTGTTCTTAGATTTGATAAAGAAACAAGAAAGGCTCCATTTCCTGTTACCAAGCTTTATATGGACGCTTACACTTTTCTTCATATTTTATTTTCGAAGGCAAAAAACACAAATTAGTTGCCATCTGCATTTCAGTCATTGCTTTCTTGGATTTGCATAGTAAAGCTTTTGCTTTTATGTGAATCCGAAGTCTTAAACAAATATAGATAATGACTTTTAGCAAGATTATTTGATCTCAATCGATAAACAAGTTAGCCTAGATTATGTTTTTTCTTTTGGTTATTGACACTTCAGAAGATGGTCGTGGATGGCTTTTGTTTGTTCAGGAAGGATTGGCAGAAGGAAAAAACAGGAGGAGGGGTGTGCGTGCATGCATGTGTGTACACACACACACACACACACACACACACACACACACACGATCTTATAGTGGGCCTCTGCTACAGGTCTTCAAACCAAGAGGAGGTGGACAAGTCCTTCTTTAAACAACTGATAAAGCTTCCAACTCACAGGCCGCAGTCCTAATGGAAGACTTTAATTATCAGGACATCTTCTGGTAGGGAAACACAGCATTGCAGAAGCACTCCAGTAAATTTCTGGAGTGTGTTGGGTACAGCTGCGTGAAGCTTCGGGTGCTGATTCAATTCAGAAGAGATTCGGCCCGATTCAGTGGCCGAATCTCCGAATCTGAATGGAATGAGGAGACCAATAAAACTGTCCAAATCAATTCGAAGCTCTCTGAATCCATTCAGAAAAGATTCAGAGAGATTTGGAGATTCAGGCAGTCCCCACTCCCCAACTCAGGGAGCTGGATCTAGGCTCCATGCTGGTAAGTAGGGGGCGGGGAATTGGGTGTGCTAAATGGGGGAAAGGGAACCATGGGGGGCCTCCCACCAGGCGCCATCCCCTGCCTGCTCCCCCAGCTCCCCTGAGTGCCCCCTGACCCCTGCTCACTCTCCCAGCCCTGTCAATGGCTGCCCTGCCTGGCCCCAGCATCCTGGCTTTAAAAAAAAAAAAAAAAAGCTCTACACTCACCGGCTGCTGCAGTGGCTGTTGGGGCTTCTGGAGGGTCATGGCAGAGCCCCCCACACAGCATGGGGCAGTGGGGGGGCAACGGGGATCACCCCCTTTCCCCCACCTGGCATGAGCCGATGAGTGGGTTTCTTTTTTTTAGAAACTTAGTCACTGTGCTAGGGAAGAGTATTAGAGTATTACATGGGCATGCAGGAAAAAAAATAAGGTGGCCAAAGCATGATTTGAGATGTAGCTGGAAAGACATAAAAGGCAATACAAAGGGATTCTACAAGTATGTCAAAAGTAAGAAAAATACCAGAGGAGGAGATTTAGCAAGCGCAAATGCAAAATCCTTCACTTGGGACTGAATACTTTCATGTACAAATATAGACTTGGGAATGATTGTTAGGTTGCAGTACTGCAGAGAAGAACGTGAAGGTTACAGTAGACCGTAAGCTGGATGTGAGCCAAAAGTGTACTCTTGTTGTAAAAAAGTCAGTATTATACTAGGTTGTATTAACAGGAGTCTTGTTTGCAAATCAAAGGGAGTTATTCTTCCAGTCTTTTCAGCACTGGGGAGGTGGTGTCACCTGTAGTATTGTGCCCAGTTTCGGCCCCACACTTGAAGGGGGTACAAACAGATTGGAAAGAATCCAGCACAGAACAAGAAAACTGATTGGGGGCCCTGGAGGCAAGACTTGTGAGGGAAAACTGAAAGTACTAAGGCTATTTATTCTGGGGAAGGGAAGCCTGAGGGAGGGTTTGATAAGAGTCTACGAATACCTCAAGGGCAATTATAGAGTGGGTGGAGATGGGCTCTTCTCTGTGTCTGTAAGGGGATAAGACTAGGAGCAGTGGCTTGAAGCTGCAGCAGGGGAAAGTTTAGGTTGGAGATTAGGAGCTGCTTTCTGACTATGATGGTGGTTAAGCGTTAGAGCAGGCTACCTAAAGAAAGAAACTGTGGACTCTCCATCTTTGATGGTTTTCGAGAGCAAGTTAGACAGATACTTGTCTCGGGATGGTTTAGTCAGGGATGAACCTGCCTTAAGCAGGAGGCTGAACTAGATGGCTGTATAACATCCCTTCCTGCTTTCCTATGGTTGTAAGAATGACTGTATTTTTATAAATGTAACAGTGCCTGGTAAGGTCCACAAAATATATCTCATTTTAAGGATTTATCTTCTGTAGTTAAAACATAGTCGGTGACTGATTGAAGAAAGTGCTCATATTCCTCATAATAAATGAGGTGCGGTACTTGAATAAAGTGGAATGATCAGATAGAGTCCTTTGGAAAGATCTTAATCCAAGATTTAATGAAGGCTGAAAAAAAACCCCTACTTACTGAAATTTAGAAACAAAAAGTGAGAAGAGTAAGAGAAAAAGTCTATAATATTCTCACAAGAATACATAGGGCCTGGCTTTCAGAGATGCCATCATCCTTTTTGCAAGTTTTGCAGAATATATTAATGTACATTTTCCCCCTCTGTTGAGCTACAGGAGATAGAATTAGAAGGTAAATTTCTGTGCACTGACACATGGGTTCAGATGAGAAAGTTTGAGCTAATAGTCACCAGGTTAATAGTGAATATTAAGGTTGCATCTGTAAACCAGGCGCTGGAGTGATATTCTGCTAGAAACCAAGCTGCAGCTGGTTATTTTTCTGCTCTTTCAAATTACTTTCTGGGAATAAGCCTTTCTTAAATGAGGGGTTACATTTGATTTGTTTTAGTGAGGCTAATTGTGTATTATAGTAATCTGTACCATTAACTTGTCTGTTCGGGACCAAGTGCAGTTACACACCACTGGTTATGACCTATCACTCATCCCTTGAACCTGTACGGAAAATCCTCAAAAAATTGCAACCCATATTAGAAAAAGACCCTATTCTTAAAAAGATCTTCCCAGAGCCACCCATCCTAGCCTTCAGACAAGCACCAAACCTCGCCAACCTCATCACCAGAAGCAAACTTCCTCAACCCCAGAACACATCAAAAGGATCCAGACCATGCCATGACAAGAGATGCAAAACCTGCCCCCATATCTCCACCACCCCCACTATTACTACACCCCACAACAGAGCGATCAGCATCCTAGGATCTTACAGCTGCACCTCCAAGAATGTAGTATACCTCATCCAATGCACCAAATGCCCTAATGGAAGATATGTAGGAGAGACCAGACAACAACTGCGCACCAGAATGAACGCACACCGGAAATCCATCAAAGACAGAAACACCCAATTATCGGTGGGGGCACATTTCTCACAGGAGGGCCACTCTCTCTCCAATCTCTCAGTCCTGATCCTCAAGGGAAATTTACACAACACATCCCAGAGACGAGCCTATGAGCTCCATTTCATCAACCTGCTGGATACTAGAGATCAGGGACTAAACATAGACATTGGATTTTTGATACATTACAATCTGCCTGGCAACTGACTCCCCAGCCCAGCTCCTGGCTTGTTTACTTTTCATCCCATCCAGGAAGAGCACACACCAACTGCTGAAACTTCCTTAGCCTGACAAAGGGTTTTTGAACCCGAAAGCTTGCTTAATAACTATTCTCCAACCATTTAGGTTGGTCTAATAAAAGATATCAAATTCACCCAAGGAACCTTCTCTGCCTATATCCTTAGACCAACACGGCTACAACCTAAACCCCGTTACTACCCTTGGTGGTTTTTGTTTTTGCATTGGAGGCAAAGGATTAATTACTGACAAAATTACTTTGTGTTCAGCTTGAAACATGAAGCCTTTACCAATTATATTTATATTTTTAAGGATTTTTTCTTTCTTTAATTTACTTAAATTATTGCAAGTGGTTTGTTACATTTATATTCTGAATTTCCTGTTTGGATGGAAAATTTAGTGTCCAAATGAATTTTACCAGAGATCTTGAATTTAGGACAGGTTAGCAAAGTACAACAAGGTATAGAAATTAATGCTGCATGAAGGTTAAGTACTTGATTTAATGTGCTTGGCACATCAGCATATTAAGACAGCTCTTGAAGGACACTGGAGAATTTGTTTTGAGTATTCAGCTATAACTTGTTGCAGTTATATAAGTTTTTATGCAACATATGGCTTAATGCTAATATACTTGTATTATTAGCTCTTCTGTCATATGAGAATGGTATGGTAATAGTTACAATTTTAGTATACACATCAGGCCAAAAGTTACAACTGATATCTGTGCAAGGGGCTAGCAGAAATCCAGAAAGATTCTGTGGAGTGCTAAATTCCCTTGCTCAGATTGACATAGTGAAGATGCAGGACTTTAGAGGCACATGGTGCTGATTCTTTGTACACCCACACATACAGACTGGACATGAACCTTTGAGATGCTGAGCTCTCTTTCAAAACTCTAAACACCTTCCCCATCCTGGATATTAATGATTGTTAGTAAAGTATGGTTTTCATCTAAAGATAATGTAACTGATTTTTTCAAGTACATGGGGAAATGGGACTGTTAAGGAAACATCAGCATAGGCTGAATCAATTAATGGAACATCAGTGTAGGCAGAATACAATAGTTTGGGGAATAGAAGAAAGAGATTAAAGCACAATTCAATCGTGAGTCTGTGGAGGCACAATTTGTGGGTGGGCCCAGGGGTGGGCCAAAAGCCCCATGTCCATTCCTATACTTCCGTGCTGCGGCTTAATGCCCCCCCCCCCCCCCTCCCATGCCCCCAGCCCACATGGCAAAAAAAACTGCCCCATCTTGAGTGATGCCAAGTTGGGGACCAATCTGGGGGGGAGACATGCCCCCCCTACCAGTCGTCTGTGGCAGAATTTATCAAAATGTACTATTGTCTCCTCTGCACCATATTAATTCCTGTGCCAGTTTTATCATACCTCATGAATTGTGTGAGAAGTTAAGATCCATAACCAGATTTAAGAGACTTTCTCTCTAATAGGCCTATGCATTATGCTGAATTTGAATGCTCCCTAACTTTGGGACCTTTGTGTGCCCACCTGTGTTTTCTGCATGTTATATAGGACAAAAAAAAAGAGACCCATCTTAAACTGCAATTACAGGCATTAACTCCATCAACACTTAAACCTTATGTTTTAACATACCAAACAGTTTTCTTCTCTTAATGGATTATAATGAAGAGCGCAAATCGCTTTATTCATAGAAACCATCAAAATTGAGACAATCTTTAATAAGCCAGAAGCGGTAGAAGAAATACATTTCCACCCTGAGAATGAGCAAAAATCTTGACTGCATTGGCACAAGAAAGCTGCACTTTTAGTGAGAACAGTTAAAACCTCTGGTGCTTGTGAGTGTTGTCTAAACATTTCTTGAATGATTCCTGCTTCTTGTTTCTGTTTATGTGCATTCTTCTGGGAGACAGCTTTGCACGCACAGTAATTTTCTACATAGAAAGGTCTTACTCATATCTGCCTGAATTTGTTTCTTTAATTCCATTTTGTCATCTTGGATTCTAATGAAAATAGTACCTTGGGCAGACCTTATCTAAACCATTTATTTTATATCTTTCAATTAAATTTCCACTTGGCAATATAAGGCTACAGTCACTGTTTTGAAATAGACTCCTGAATTTTAGATCAATGGCTTTTTTTTAAATGAGGTTTCTGTACCCTTTCTATTTGCTAGTGTGACAGGTACATATATAAAATATCCGATTAGGAATATAGGAGATAGGAAGAATATTAAAACTCTTATTTTAGAACATCATGATCTGCTTTTAGATGCAGATCTTAGTAAGGTGTGATTCAGCTTTTGTACCACAGGCACATCTAAGTCTCAGATGTTCCCCTGCTTCCTCAGTTGCTTGCCTCTGTCCAAAACTATGGGTATTGACATATGTAGCAATTGTATTGATGTCAAAGAATACCAATATCGTTTGTTAATGCTACACATTTCTATAGCAATGCATGTGTAGCAAAATGACTCCAACTTTATCCTGCTTCATTCAGAGTCAATATAAGGGTGGTTTACCTATGTGATTTTAGCTAAACCACCCTGATATTGACTCTGAATGAAGGAAGTATCTAGAAGATTCAAACCTAGGGGTGTCACCTGCAGTACTGTGTTCAGTCTGGGCCCCACACTTCAAGGAGGATGCAGACAGATTGGAAAGCAACCACTGCAGAGCAACAAAACTGATTAGGGACCCTGGAGGCAAGACTTATGAGGAAAAGCTGAAAGCACTAAGGTTATTTATTCTGGAGAAGGGATGCCTGAGGGAGAATTTGATAAGAGTCTATGAATACTTCAAGGACAGTTATACAGAGAGAGGGTGGCGATGGGCTTTGCTTTGACTGCAGAGGACAGGACTAGGAGCAGTGGCTGCAACCCGCAGCAGGGGAAGTTTAGGTTGGAGATTAGAAGGTGATTTCTGACTACAGTGGTGGACAAGCATTGAAGCAGGCTACTTAAAGAAAGACATTGTGGACTCTTTTCAAGAACAGGTTAGACAGATACTTATCTGGGATGGTTTAGTCAGGGGTGTACCTGCCTTGAGCAGCAAACTGGACTTGCTGGGTCCCTTCCAGCCCTGCTTTCCTGTGATCCTGTAATGCAGAAAATTGCATATATAATGTGGAAAGGACTAGCCTGGGGAGGTATTGAATCTACCATTGTCTTGATGTGTGATCTTGAGCAAATACTTAATTTTTTGTGCATTAGCTTGATCCATATCTAAAATGGAGGCACAAAAACACTGTACAAGCTAAGGATTATCACTGTTGATATAACTTATATCATAACTTATTATGATGTTATTTATGAGCAATTTTAGATTATGATAATTTTATTGAGCTTGTTCTGCTCAAAAACTGTATATTTTTCTTTCAAATAGTTAGTGTCTTTGAACTCTTTTTCTTATACTTAGAGGTCGTCCTCTGACATCAGAACTAAAGACAGCAGGTAGGGCTTACTGCAGATGTTATAGCAGCATGGCTTGTGACTGGATATATACAATTATAATATCAGCCCCTTTCAGGATAAGACTAAACAGCCAGAAAACTCTGTGAAAAGGGCAGCAGCAGAGAATTCTTTCAAATTGCGTAGAGCATTTTTTGCATCTCTTGTGCTCCTAACCCCATTAATAGAGACATAGTTAAATCACAATCTCATGATTTTCATGGAAACCGTGAAAAACAGCGATTTCCGCAATCACTGTGAAAATGGCATTTCACACAATTTTGCACACAGTCTCCTGAAAAAAAAATAAAAGCTTACCAGAATACCATAAAAGTGTGGCAATTCATGCAGCCATAGAGCACATGGTTTGAGAGAGAGCTACGGAGAGGCTGAACTAGTGATGTAGATTCAGTGAAGGCACCAGTCAGGAAAGCAAAAGGCACCATCTTTTAAGAAGCCAGTTTTAATGCTTTAGCAATGCTGCAGTATGAAGATGATGAGTGAAAACAAATCCAGGAGAGCTAAATATGTTTCAAGTCAGGATCATGTAATGCAGTTCTGTGGAGTAACCTTGCATGTAGATGGTGGTAAATTGTTTTGTTCATTGTGCAGTGTGACTCTGGATGTGTCGAAAAAACAGCTTTGATCAGCATTTAGAGTCCAAATTATCTATAAAGCAAAAGGCTGCTGTGGATCCTGAAGGTCAGAGCAAGAAACAAGCAACTATGTCCTCCATCTTTAAAAGAAGAGAGTCTGTATTCATGCTAGTGGAAGCATGCATGGGATCCAACATTCCTCCGGAGAAAATTGATAGCCCTAAATTAAGGGACTACTTGAACAAACACGTGCTAAATGCTGGCAGTTTCCCACATGTGAACAAGCTTTGCCAAGATTATCTATCAGGAGTAATTGCTTCACATGTTCAGTTTACAGAATCTGCAGTGGCAGAATACGAGTAAATCTCAATGTAGCAGAAGATGCAGCTGATGCCCAAGGTAACTGTTCTGCACATTTTATTTGTACCTGGAATCTGGGAAGTCCATGACCTGTTTTTCAAACAGAGCTGGTTTACCTCACATCTGTCAATTTTTCTACCATGGCACAAGCCATAGTGAAGGCTGCTGTAAACTATGACTTAGAATTTAACAAGATCTCAGCATTTCTGTCTGATAATGCAATGTATATGTCCAAACTTTCTCTGATGTGCTCTATGGAATGATGCCCAATGCAATTCATGTCACTTGCAATGCATCCATTTTTTTTTTTTTTTACTAAGTGACATCTGGCAAACACGTCTTCCTGATGTGGTGTTCTCTTTTAAAAAAGCATTCAAACATTTTCCAGGCCGTACACTTCAATACAGGGAATTCATTGCCAATGAAAGTGGGGATTGATATTTGGCTGTGTCGCTTCCACCAGAGCCAGTGCTTACAAGGTAGAATTTGTGGTTCAGTGCACTTCGTTACAATGCAAAGAATATGAAGTACTATCAACAATTTGTGTATGAGAAACTTCACACCTGGCACACAGTGCATGCTTTAACTATGCAATTTCTTAAGACCAGGTGATATTGAAGATCATATTATGTTTCTGGGTGAAAATACGATTTAGTTCATGGAGCTTCTAATGTGGTTTGAAAGTCAGCAGGTTTTGAAGGCACCCAACAAGCTGATGGATTTGCCAAGTTAGGTTGAAGACATGGCATCACAACAACTTTCAAACTGTCAGTGTGAAAATCAGCGGAGACGAGAACTGTTCCAGGCAATTGCTGTGGAGTTGAATCAGTACCGCAAATACAATCAGTCACTACGACCCTGGTTTAAACAATTGGCTGCATCCTTTTTTAGTACTGTTTACATTTTTACCCCAAACAGGTGCCTTTTCTGAGTTTTGACCCTCAGCTACTGAAATCAAACCTGAATGGGAAAAAGAACGTGACAAGGAGTATGCTGCTTACATGAACTTTGTCAAAGAGTGCTAGTTGCTTTTGACTGTGACTGTGTTTTGGGAGTCTGTTTCTGATCAGTTTCCACAACTCTACAACTTGGAAAAATGCTACCATACCATTCCAACCAATTTGGTGGATGTAGAACATGTATAGACAAGTGTATAGACTTATCTCAGTGTATAGACAAGTATTCAGACCGCAGAGATGGAGGACATCAGTCGCAATTGCTGGTGGATACTGCATACTAGCATTTAACAACTACCATGAATTGTTTCTATCAAGGTTAGCGTTATTTAGTATTACTAAAAATTTTGTAGAACTCTAATAATAAATTATATTGGTTACAATTTGCAATGTGTATAAATTTAGATTAATAATTTTAGGGTTAGGTATTTGACCAGTCAAATAAAATATGGTCAATTGGGTGGTCAAATATCATTATAAAAATTGCCAATAATACACAGATAAAACATGAAATTTTTATCAAGAAATGTGTCAACAAACAATAAAGAATCATATGTAAAAAAAAACTACAAAAAAAGTAGTTTTTTTGTAAAATTGGTATAATCTTTAACTAGTCAAGAAATATTGAGTCAATTGACGGTACTGGACTGGTCAATTAACAACCCTACATAATATATTTCAATTTAGATTTAAATTTATTACTTACATTTATAATAATGCAGTAATTTATTTGATATTTCCACAGACTCTGCTATTTAATTATGCCACAGTTCTTGACTTTTGGCCAGTCAGTGTTGAAGGGCGGGGCTAGTGGGACCCTTAGCCCAATTGGGGGCGGGGGCAGGCTTACTGCAAAAAGACTGTGAAATTGGCTCTGCACTCCATGAGCAGCCTGTGAAAATCCTTTTGTCTCGCCATGATTTAGGTAGCTCCCTACCCGTTAGGAGAGTATCCTACAATTGGAGAGGGCAACCAGCGCACACAGCCTGTTAAAGTTCTCTTGATATTACAGTACCCAGCTGCAGCGGTTGTAATATAGAACAGCCCCCATTTATTTCAGTCTGCAGCTAGCAGAATACAGTGGAAAGGTGGCTTAGCAAAATCTTCCTTTTTCCTTTTCACAGTCAGTCTGACTGTAAAGCTGTTTTTTGTTGAGGATTGAATGCTGAGAATTGAGACCATCTGGGAATGGGTCTGAGTTGGAAGGCTGGGTGTTTCAGACTTAAATCCAGAAAAATCAAATCTGTGTTACAGCTAAGATCTCTACTACATACAATCACCTAAATTCATATTGTTTCTTTTCTCACATACAGCAGTGAAGGAATGTAGCTGAGTGCCCAGGGCAAAGAGGAGGTGGGGACTTTCAGTTCATGATTGCAAACATGAACAAGTGGCTGCTGGCAACAGATGCTTTTTCCCCACCCTTCCCCATGAAGTCAGTGCTGAGGAAAGCTTATGCCACTGCTCAGATTAAAATTCATTGGTGTCTTATTAGGAACTCCCATCTTGGAGAATAGTCCATCTAATAACTTCTCTCTGACAGTGGTCTAAGCTGATTTTTTCCAAGACTGTGTAAGACCCTGTGCTTGGCACCATAAAAAGTGATAGATGCCTTACTTAAATCCTTGCTAATGTAACTGTAGGTGTTTTTCACATTCATAGAAAATAAAACAAAATGCTTGAGGCCTTTGCCATAATATTATCATCTCAGAGAGTTTTATAAGCTAAGTATGTTGTTTTATGGAAAAGATTACTCCTGTCTACCTTTTATTTATTTATTTATTAGCTTTTTAATTACAGCTAGTATAAAGTTGTTATGACATTGGAAGAGGGGGACCTACTTTATATTATTCAGCATTTTACATACCATTTTCATATCTTTTATTCAGTTTCTTGTAGAGTATGGAATAATAACTTTTTAAATCTCTATGTTCATTTGTTTAAAGAAAACAAATGGGACCTTCAGCGGAAGCAAGTTAAGTAGGTACATGAATATTATAGTGATCTTGGAGCAATAACCATTTTTATCATTACACTTCCACTCAACAGAGGAAAGCATAATTGCTGCTATCTGTTTAAATCCTTCTAGTTCTATTTGTTAATATAATTTCAATTGGCCATAATACATTATTTCAAATGTGTTTTGGATTTTAATCTCTAACATAAAAAATGTGATCACTGAAATCTTAAAAATAAATTATCCAGAAGAGTCAGTCAGGTCATTATGAAATATTAAATTGATTAGATTAGGTGTACTTAATGTGATTTTAAATCAGTCCATTAGAACCAACAAAGTGGGGGGAGAATAACAGCTTGGGGATGTTTTAATAATAACTTGGCAATTCTATGGTGCTTTCATCTGATCAAAAAATTGTGGGTTGGATATTCCAATAAATTTATGAAGCAGGCAATTATAATTATACCAATAATAATATTACAAATGAAGTACAGGTCAAACAGGAACTCTGTTAGAGATGGGATAACCCTCTTCCTTAATCACATGGTTTTCTTGTCATCCCTTTTATCTTACTATAGTATGTTCCTTATATGCATGCATGCATATAAAGGGTCAAATTTAGCCAAAAAAACCCATACATCTCATAAATGTATAATTATTTTTTCTATCTTCTCTATCCTCTTGACATTCATTACTAGGTATAGATAATAATTCTCTGCCTTTTCAAGTTCTTCCTCACCTTTTTAAGAATTACTTACAACCACTGTCATAGTAATGCATCCTTGCATTCTGTAGGACATATATCAGTTCTGTAACCACATTGTCTAAATGAACTTTTTGAACAAAATACCTACATTACTTTAAAAAAAAATCCTCCAGTGTTCATCTCAATTTATTCTTCACTGATGTTTATTCTGTTTGATCTTCCACTATATTATCTTAAATTAGTTAATATTAAATTCTACTTGTTATCTCTCAGCCCATTTTAAGGTGGATTCATACCTATTTACAATTTATTACACTATTTTTTGTTTGGATGTTTTGTATCTTATGTTATTGGCATATTTAAGTAGTTTATATCTTATTCCTATTCTTTTCTGCCTCTCTCTTCTCCCTCTGAGATACAGAAACCCATCTGAGACATATGGTGTCCTCTGTAGTATATGTAACGTGGAAGGACTCTGTTTTGTGGTGGGAAAGGTCAAAGGTGGGGGGGGGAGAGTTGTTTGTTTGTTTGCTTTAATTCATTCTTAGTGAGCAGAGACTAATGAACCATAATTTGATCCTATACCTTATTCTATGGTCCCCCTACTATGAGGGATCGTAAGAGATACCATTTCTTGCCAACCTAGAAAGTGAGTCAAGTATGGCTCAAGCAAATGTGGTATTGAGCATGCTGTGGTAGAGGAATCCTTTCTTGATAGTTATATTGTCATTACAGAATCTACACCATGTCTTGTCAGGCAAGAAGTAATATTCGGTGGACAGGAGAGAATAGTAACAGTTAAATGACTATTGCAATATGAAAGGACTGTTGAAAACTTCATAACAAACAGGCGTATGGGCTGTAATATCCCAAGTAATTTTTCTAGAGGGTGACAAGGCACAAAACAAACTCTTTCTTTGCCTGCTTTGATAAGAAGGAGAATGGGAAGCAAGCTGTAAAACAGGCTTGTCCAACATACGGCCTGTGGGCTGCCATGCGGCCCACCAAGCCATTTTCTGTGTCCCGCAGTGCTGCAATGGGAAACAAAAGTAAACACTGTTTACTTTCGTTCCCACCCCTTGTCCCTCACCCGGCCCTCAGCAGCTTCCTAATGGCTGCTGAAGGGCTGGGGAAGGGACAAGC